>NC_140667.1:2650000-3250000 GCF_054131305.1 Coturnix japonica | reverse complement strand
GGTGGGATCTTTGTTCAAGTGCATTGCACGCCTTCCAAGGTTTGGAGACAAGGGGCTTTTAAGTGAAAGGGAATCTGGCCCATCTATTTTCAGTTAACTGTGGGATGTCAATTTTGACATCTGGGTATTGGGAGTGCATGGCACAGGAAATGAATTTTGTGTCTTCCGCTGAAACTGCCTGGAGGTGTGGAGTCAGATTATATAACGTGTTCAGCCACCAATTAACTGAACTGCAGCGAGATAAACAGATCAACTGAAGCTTGTGAACAAGTTGCGTTACTTGCACAGAATGTAATGCAGTACACTACTGTTACAGCACCTCTAATGTGGGGGTTATTGCCTTTCTCTAAACTGACTTTCAATGTCCTGGAATAGCTTACAATAATTTTATGTTTTATCACAGCTCTAGGGAGACAGAAGGCTTCTCCTTAGCCTTTTCTGGGTTTTTTTAATTAATCCTGGTCATCTCTTAAAGGTAAGGGAAGTTTGAATAAGAAAGGTCAGCCTGCCTTTCATTTGCTTCATGGAGTAAAATCTTCTTATTAACAGAAAAAATGGGAGTTACTCCATCAGTCTTAAGTTATTTGCCTTATTCTCAGCTCTTTTACTTTTGCTTGCCAAGAGGATTTCAGTCTTGGTGTCTGCCTGTACAAAGCACGTCCTGTTCTGCCACCCTTCAGGGCTGCCCCATTCCTCCGATGGTAACTCCAGGCTGAGCAATCTCCTGAGTCCAGCTGGAAAAGGCGTTCTCTGCACTACACACTGCGCTGCCATCCCTGCCAAAGGAGCAAACTAAAGGGAAGCAGCACGTAGCAGTGGAGGTCTGCAGGCCAAACTAGACAGCGTTTTTGCTTGTGACTCAGCATCTAGGAAAAGAAACTGGAAGCCTGGGCTTCATTTGTGGGTTTTTTTTTTTTCATTTTTTTTTTTTTCAGGGTCATTATTCCAAAATGTAAGTGCTGCAACTAAGCATCAATTTTGCTCTAAGCCTCTGCGTTGGCCCCTAAGGCACTGATGAAACTCCTTAAGTACAGTGATCTAATCTGGCTGTCGAAAGCGTTTATCCTGAAGAAAATGATACAATACCAGCGTAGCTTTAAAAAGCATATCCCCTCAAATTCTAGGTGGCAGGAGACTTGAGATGCTGATGGATAATAAACATCCACATCTCCAATCCCTTTTGGTCTTGCACGTGGAGAGCCACCAAAATCAATCTGCATTTCTCTTAGGTTTATGGAGTGACCTGAATATTTTCTGACCCTGAAGGACACTTAGCAGTAGGGCGGCCTTCAATGAATGGAACGGTTTGGTTGCATCTGAAGAGCTCGACAAACGAAGCAGAGATTGGATGGGCCCTCGGGGCTGCCTCGGTTGCTTAGCAGGCAGATGACCATTGTGAGAGTGAAGCATCCAGCTTCGTTCTTGAGTACGTACAGTTCATTGTGGGTAGTCACTCAGTGGCTGCTCTTAAATCATAGTATTCTGCTGCTGTGAGGTAGTGAAGAATAAATGGCCTTGTAACTAGGTGCTGACAAATGTATAAATGGGCAGACAGCGCTGAGTTGATGCAAGTATTTATTTGTTACACCGTTTCAGTCCAAGTTGTTCTCATTTCTGGCTTTCCACCATCCTTATGAACTGTTGAGTGGTTGGTAGCTCCTACCGGTGTGTTGTGCTTGTGTAGTCCCAGGCTCAGGTCAGTCTGTTTCCATCCCTTCCGTGTTGATTAACACTATGGTCCCCCCTCTGTCTCTTCGCAGTATGATCATCTGAGTCTGTTATGTGAGTTGGGTGGTAACAGGCACATCGAGGTGGATGTGTCACTGTACCTTCCTCCTCCTCCTCCACCCTGCCAAAGACACACTGAGGTACTTGAGAAACAACCTCTGAAGTATCCCTGGTTCCCAATAACAGTTCTGGAGCTTTGACTTATTACATAAAAGCACTGACTTTTGTGTTTGTCTCCTTCTGTTTGATCAGCTTTTATGGTTAGTCTGGATAACTTGAACCACTGTAATAAAGCAATGTTTGCTGGTGTGTTTTGGTACAACGGGCACGTGCTCCTGCTTTATCTTGTCACCTCACAAGGACTGAGGTCTGGTCTGGTTTCTCTTTGGTACAGAGTCTGTCCAAGGTTTTGGTGCCTTAAGGTTTAAGGTGTGAAATGGATGTTACAAACCCTTGATCCTCAGGAAGCAATAGGGATGTCTTTGCTTGTGAAGCGCTGAGTATCATCTACCTGCTCTTGGCATTAGCTCCTGCTGCAGGCGCTCTATGTATTTGTGAAGCTGGATGCAGTCTGCATGAAGCCAGATCCATCTTCAGATCCCATCAAGGGGTGACCAAAACTCAGCCAGGCTGATCTGGGTTGAAGACAACATTCTAGGGGTCAGCGATGGAGGAGACCCCAGCAGAGGGTGCTGGTGGTCCAGGCAGCCAGAATTAATGCTCCGGTGCTATTTTGAGAGCTAAGGGAGGAAGCCATCGCTCCGTGGGGCTCTGTATAGCAGGAGGAAGGTCTGCGTCTGGGTTGGATGAACACGGAAGCTGCGAGGTGAAGCTCCATTCCCACTCATGCAGCACTCAAGAACTCGGACATCCTGAGATGGCGTTGTCTGGTGGGCGATAGATGGTGAGTGTTCCCAAGGGGCTGCTGGGAGGGCTCTTGGGGACAGACCTCTGTGAGCGCCGCTTGGTGCTTTGGGATGAAGGGGTTTTATTTCCCACCCCAAACGAGCCGATGGGAGGGAGGAGGAGGAGGAGGAGGAAGGAGGTGGTTTCTCTCACGCAGCGCTGAGGAGGACCCGATTTCAGTCCGCAGCCCCTGAAAAAGAAGAGAAGCGGGCGGAGGGAACAACACCCTGCGGGAGGACAGAGCCGAAAGATGCTGGAGGTGGGAGCGGATGCGGGACCCCGGGGCTGAAGGGGTGATCCCAACCCGATGCGGGGCCGGGGGCTGCAGGGGGCGGGCGGCAGGCGGGGCCGAACCCCCCCAGCCCAACCCCCCCCCCCAGGTGCAGCCGGGCCGCCCCGCCCGCAGTTCTGGCTCCGGCTGCCCCGACCGCCATCACCATCACTCGCTCGGCTGCAAAATGAGCTTTTTCTCCCCAAAACAGCGGTGAGTCCCAGTCCTCGGGATGGCGGTATGGGAGAGAAAGGAAGAGATGAAGGGGAAGGGAGGTTGGGAGGTCGTGTCCGTGGTGTCCCCCGCGCAGGGGATGCGCTCTGCCGGGGTTTGCCCGCAGCTGTGATTTTGGGGCTGGGTTTCGGTTTCCCTTCCCGAGCTCCTCAGCATCCCCACGGCTGGGAAACCATAGCAGGATATATCATAAGGGTATTGCCTGTAGAGCCCCACATCTACATGGGGTGTAAACTGGGGGCTCTGCAGCAGTAACATCGGGAGTTTGGGGCTGAGGGATGGAGCCCAAAGCCCGGCGTTATGTTCGGGATTGATTTTTTACTTGTAGTTTTGTTACCAACCAGCCAACCCAGCGGCAAACTTGATCCTACTTTCCTCCTGACGTGCTGAGGCTGAGATGGGGCTTTCCTCCTCTGGCAGGAGGGATGGAGGATGGGGTGTGGGGATACAGTACTGGATGAGGGGGAAGAGAGGGCTCAGCCCACCCCTGGGGGCACAGCTGATGACTTTGGGGGACTGCAGCTTCCTCTATAGGGGGTCTATGCCATCCCACATCCGCTATGTCTCCCAGAGGTGCTGGCAGCCTGATAAGGTGCTGAGATAGCACAAAAGGCTGAACGTCTCCTCTTGAGCTCTCCTTGCCCCTTCATTTCCATACCCAGGAGGGGCTGATGAGGGAATCCCACCCAATGGGACCTGGTGGCTCAGCCCACACATGACATGAACCGAGCCCGTTCTCAGCCCAATCCTTGGGGCCGTGCTGGAGTCTGAGCAGGTTCCATATGTTCATCTTCGTCCTTTTCTCCTGCTTGGTTTTCTCTGTGCACTGTAGGCTGTCCTGCTAGTGGGGACGGTCTGCCATGGACAGCGAGCACATGGGCAGATACCGGCTGAGCGGTGAGTACAGCAGCTGTGAGCCTGGGGAGGGCTGCGTGGGGGTGTGTGCGTGAGCACAGAGTTTAACATCCTGACATCACTTCTGCCTTTAAACCCCAAAACTTTCCAATATCAAATAATACCCAGCCCCAGGCTGTGGTTGCTGCTCCATCTGGCCCCAAGGCAGGAGCACCACGGCGTGACGCAGGAGGCAGCGCTGCGGAGTCCCCAGCAGCTCTGTGATCACAAACCTCTTTTATTTCATTTCTTCTCCCCTCCTCCTTTCCTTTCTCGTGAAGCCATCCGTGTGGCTTTAATCACTCGGGTGATGGAGGCTGCTGCAATGCAGCAACAGCTGCTCGTGGGGCTGCTGCGTCCTGTTTTGCAGCCTCAAGCTGGGCTTTCTCTGTCGTATCATCCCATCGGACCTCACTGGCTTTCCCCCTGCCCCGTTTCATAAGCATTTTCCCTCTCTTTTTCCTATTTGTGGCTCTTTTGGGCATCCCAGGCAGCAGTCAGGGTTCCCCTATGGCACCAATTGGAATGCAATTTGCTGTTGAGCGCCATTCGGGGGCAGCAGTGATCGATTCCTAGCTGACCCCACGGGATGAGCTCCTGGATCCCCTCCTTGGGACATCTAATGCTGTCCCTTTATTCCCCCACCCCTCCGCAGCCACCGCCAGCCCTCCTCGCTGGGAGATCGGCATCTACGCTGCAGGAGCTCTGGCGCTGCTGGGCATTGCAGCTGTCAACCTGTGGAAGCTCTGGCGTTCTGGCAGCTACCCCGCGCCTTCCCCATTCCCCAACTATGACTATCGTTACCTGGAGCAGAAGTACGGGACGGCCTATTCAGACATCAAGCACAAGGTGATGAGAAGGATGCAGGTGGGCTCAATTCTGTCCCTCTTGCGATATGGGGCAAAAGTAGGGCTGTCAATGGGGGAATGGTTTATGTGGCATGGTGGTTGTGGGTTGATCTGTGCTATGCAGAGAGACAGAACTCACTGCCTGCTTCTCCCTCCTGGCAGCGTGGGGCAGCAGCGTGCAGCTTGAAGCCATTGCCCAGCCGCAAAGCCAGTCTGCGAGGCGCTGACACCTGCGAGAGCATCAATGAGCTGGGCAGCCTGGAGCTGATGAGCAGGGACCTGGGGCTGGCCCCCTACGGGCCCCTAAAGAAATCTGTCTCAGCCGACTCCCTCAACTCCGTCTCGTCCATCGGGAACAACTTCGGGCAGGATTTCACTGTGGGGCAGGTGGAGGTGTCCATGGAGTACGATGGGAAGGCGGCCGCCCTGCATGTCACCTTATTGCAGGGCAAGGATCTGCTGGAGAAGGAGGATGCTCGCTTCGAGTCTTGCTTCATGCGCATCAGCCTGCTGCCAGCTGAGCAGATCGTGGGCATCTCCCGGGTGAGCCCCTTGGGGGTCTTTGCAGAAAGAAACCCTGTATCTTTGCTTTTGGGTTGCTTTCCCTCTCTGCATGTGGTGGGTGTCTAAAAATGACCTCAGTATTCTCCTCTCCTTCTGCAACTATGGCCACTTTGGGGGCAAATCCTGTTATTTAACACGCCGTTGGGAAAGCAGAAGCCCCCAGGTTCCTTTTGCCACCCACTTTTTGCCAAGCAAAGCATTTGGGTCCCTGCTGCTCCATTTCATCAAACAGTTCCTGAAAAGAGCAGAAAACCTCATCCCACCCATTCAACCCACTTCTATGGGGGTGGAAGTGCCCAAAAAGGCACCGAAATATCCTCCTGGCACCCTTTTAAAGACCATTTTTACATCCAAAGATCGGGCTGAGTATTTACGTTCTAGAGATATTCATTATTTAGCATCGTTATAATTCACCAGCCCTAATTACCATCTTTTGCAATCTTGAGTTATGAAGGTGGTCTTTTTTTTTTTTGTTGTTGTTGCTGTTGTTTTATGCTCCGTGTTACCTTCTTTATTTGTTTGCCTTAATAGTAGCTATAGTAGCATTCATCCAGATATCCCCGAAATACTATGTGGGCTGGGAGCCATCAGTGCCATAAAGCAAATCTTCTGCCCATCTGCTCTTCCCCCAGAGGTACTTGAATGCTCTTGGGGTTGCAGGTGTTGGTGAGACCACGATGGCAGAGATTGTCCCCAAGGATTTCATTGCTGAGGTCCCAGTGGGTGTTGCCATGGTTATATGGAGGGATTGCGTTGCTTGTGGCCCCTCTCCAACTCACTCCCCCTCAGATCCAGCGCAGTGCCTACGCCGTGGCCTTCGATGAGCGTTTCTCCATCCCACTGGACCCTGCGGCTCTGGAGGAGGACAGCCTACGCTTCTCTGTCTTTGGCATTGATGAGGACGAGAGGAACGTCAGCACCGGTGTAGCGGAGCTCAAACTCTCTGACCTGGATCTGACTGTGCGTCCCTTCAACGCTTGGCTCTACCTGCAGGACATGAACAAGGTGAGGTGGGGTGACGTTCCTCCTGCTTTGGGGTTTGGAGAGATTTCACCTCATTCCCTGGGAGGAACACTCTCCTCCCATTCGGCACACTGTGGTCTTGCAGACAGTTGATACGGTGGGGGAGATCCTGCTCTCCCTCAGCTACCTGCCCACAGCTGAGCGGCTGACGGTGGTGGTGGTCAAAGCCAAAAACCTCATCTGGAGCAATGGCAAAGGGACTGCAGGTGAGTATGGGGCCAGTTCAAAGCCCCAAAGCTCTGGGTTGGACATGGGTGCTTGTCCTGCTCCATCCCAGAGCTCTCTTGTTGGAGTAAAACCAGTTGAGGGGCAGCCCTACTGGGTTGGGATGCCTTGGATTGGGATGGTTTCCAATGTGGCTGACACCAGGGTTGTTCTCTCCCCTTGGCCCCGAGCAGATCCCTTTGTCAAAGTCTACCTGCTGCAGGATGGGAGGAAGATCAGCAAGAAGAAGACGGCAGTGAAGAGGGATGACACCAACCCTGTATTCAATGAGGCCATGATCTTCTCGGTGCCAGCTATTGTGCTCCAGGTCTGTCCTGTTATTCCTTGGGGACCCCAAATCCCTGCACTAGTGAGGACTTCCTGGGATGGAATGGGAGTCATAGGAACTGTGGTTGTGCATATATGGCTCAGTGGGATGTGATGGTATGGGAGATGGGCACATATGGAGTATGGCATTGCATGTAGGGATGTGCATGTATGGTTTTTGGGTATGGATGATGCAGGAGGATGGGTGAGTACTGGGATATTAGGTATGGCTGCTGGGGGAGATGCATGTGTATGGGGTGTGCTTGAGTGTGTAGGTGGCTGCATATATGGGTTTAGGGGATGTGGGAGAGGTAAGGTGGTGAATGAATACAGGATGGATGCATACATAAAGGGCATAGCTGTGTGTGGGGATATGCATGTATAGTTTTCTACTGCATGGAGAAGATGGAGTGGTACATGTATGTGCTGGGTGGGTATGTAGGGGAGCATATGTACTGGGGTGGGAAGCATGGGGTGGTATAGGGGGTACACATGTGCCAGAGGTACGGGGGGGTAAGTGCTGACAGCCATCACTCCATGCACCCCTGCAGGACCT
Source organism: Coturnix japonica (assembly GCF_054131305.1). NCBI lineage: Eukaryota > Metazoa > Chordata > Aves > Galliformes > Phasianidae > Coturnix > Coturnix japonica. The sequence goes on along the minus strand of NC_140667.1, from coordinate 3,242,445 downwards.
GTCCCTGCGGGTGACAGTGGCTGAGAGTGGTGAGGATGGCCGTGCTGACAACGTGGGTCACGTCCTGATCGGCCCAGCAGCCAGTGGCATGGGCATCACACACTGGAACCAGATGCTGGCCACGCTGAGGAAGCCTGTGTCCATGTGGCATCCGCTGCGGAGGAATTAGGCTGCTGGTGGGAGCAACCTGGGACCCTGCGCCCCAACACCAGCTCTGCCCTGGCCATGGTGGCCAAATGCCATGTCTGGAGGTGAAAAGGAAGAGGCGGCCAGAGCATCCTGCTACCAGAATCCTCCACTGGGAGGAAGAGGAGGATGGAAAAAATCCCATCCGTGTTTCTCCCCATCCGCATGTGCTGGGGGACCCGCTGAGGATGGACTAAAACCAGCATAAATCCTCCCTGAACTGCTGCCTGGGCACCAGCCAGGCTCCTCAGCATCCTGCATGCCCTCTGCTGTGCCCCCAAAACCAACGGTGACCCCAAATGTGTGGGGGTCTGGGGGTGGGGGGTGGTGGGGCGTGGGATTCTTTGGAAGGATTTTGGGGCATGTGAGGGGAAAACAGAGAGGGGGGTGATAAAAGTGCTGGCATGGTGCAGTTTCTCTCAAGCATATGTGGTCTTTCTTTCTGTTGGGTTGCGGAGGGCATTTGGTGCTCTGCACCAGGGGTGTCTGTCCCCATATCTCATGTGTATGAGGCCAGGTCCAGGCTGAATCATCCCCTAAAGACTACACGTGGTCACCCCAACCCCTTTTCCCAGCTAAATTAACCCTGTGGCTTCCCTTGCAGCAGGGCTGTTCTATGGAAATAAGAAACACCCCCAAATTCTGTATTATTAAGCTTCAAGGGGAAAGGAGAAACAAAGAGACAAAGCCCTTTAGATGCCATCTGCTTGTGGGCTACCAGCCCAAACGAGGTCTTCTGGGTAAGGTTTGCTGCTCTGGGGACTCAGTTCCCCCTCTGTTATCCTGAGATGGACAGGTGATGGAGGGATGTGTGGGGCAGGGGATGCCCTTGGGGGCATCTGTCCATCCCTCTGCTTGGGATTGCTAGTGCAGTTTGCTGAGGGATGAGAAGGTTCTGTTGTGAAGTTGTGCTGCACTGGCAACACAGTGGCAAGGAGAAGGGCACCCAGGGCTTTTCACTGCCCACAGACATTGACCTTTTTGTTGTAGTAGAGAGAAACGTTGCAGGGACAGCTGACTGATTGCTTTCAGTGTTTTAATATGTCTTGGCATGCTGCAGCCTCTCTGTGTGCATCCTTTTGTCAATAAGGATAACGGGGACAAATGAAAGTGCTCTCCTCCATCCGAAGTTTAGGGAGGCCCCAGTGCCTATTTGTTCAGCAGCTACCACCCAAAACAAGAGCTCCGATTTTCTACCTCCCTATACCTTTAGCAGCATCATTGCTTCATGCAGTCCAACCTACGTTGACTTCCAAGTCCCCAGAAGGAAATAAATCAGCTCCTTCATTTCTCCTTGCCTTTCTTCTTGCTCTTGCGCTGGTTTGTCAGGTCACTGAGCTTCTTGTCCAGGCGGCGCTGGAGATGGGCTCTCTTGGTGGGGTCCAGGGATTTATCCTTAGGGCCGCTCCCAGGGTACAGAACCCCCTCCCTGCTGATCCACTGCCGAGCGTGTGCCTTGGCCTTGTCCCCGCAGCTGTGAACCTAGGGAGAGAGAGGGGACAGAGGTGGCAGGGGTTGATGGTGGAACTTAGAGGTCTTCTCCAACCTTAATGATTCTATGAACCACGCAGGAAAAGGGCTGAGGTTTGAAAAGTAACAAAAACTCATTGATGTGGGTTGCATCCCTCCAATTATTCCTCATTACAATTCAGCAGGGAGAGGTGATTTTGCAGGGAATAAATCTATATCCCCAACCAGCTTGTGAATGACCATAAATACAACTATTCTTTGCCATGGAAACAGATAGTACTTGACAAGGGGAAAATCTATGCTGCGGATTTATAGGTCAGCTCACTAAATGTTGCTAAGCCCCGGGAGGCAAAGAGCTTTGCTTGGGTGACTCAGGATGAGGGATGGTGGGAGCAGGAGGCCATGGCTTAATGGAAGCTCATCACCTCTCAGCCACGTCCTCTCTGACTTGCAGGGCTCAGGCCCAAGGCTGGCTTACCCCAAGACCCTGCAGACTGAACCCATTTGTCTGCCAGCCCCTTCTACCTTTACAAAACCATCTGACAACGATGGTTTGGCTTTAAGCTCCCTGCAAGGAAACCTTGCTTGTGGAGCTTTCACTTAAGACCTGGGTATATCCTGTTCCTCACCAGCCCCTGGGCAGCTTTCTGGCCCTGTTTGTACCTCTGGGATGTGATGGCTGAAGCAGTATCGCCTGTTGCAGTGCGGGCAGATCTGGCCCAGGGTTGTGACACTGGCTTTGCAGTGGGGGAAGCCGCAGGTGTTGTCAGCTTTAATGGCAGCAGAAATCAGAGCGTCTATATCTTCCTCCGAAGCACCGTCTGCTGTGGTTTTAGCTGCTGCTTTTCCTAGGTTGAGAGCAGAAGAGAAGCAGAGGTTTAACAAACCCAAATAACCCCAAGGCCCAGGCAGTGCCAAGTCCTGGAGCCAGTGTGTGCAGTGATAAGGACTTCATGGCACTCATTGCAACACTGAACTCCAGCTCAAAGGCTGAGGGTGTCCCTCTGTTAGAAGGTGGCTGGGGGAGAGGAAGGGACCATGCCTAACTTGGACAAGGTAACTCTCAGCTCTGATTCACCCCCACCTCCACCATTAGGAGGGGAAAGGTACCTCTTAGTTCTCTCCCTACATTTGAAAGCCTCCAGTCAATCTCCTGCTCCTATGAACTGAGGTACCTACCTTTGCATTCACTTTTGTCTTTCTTCCTGCTGCTTCCCCGAGTACTAACGCTGGACTCCTGAGCTTTTTTTGCCATCTCCTCCTGCCTGGCCTTCTCCCTCTGCACTCTCTCCAGGTGCAGCCTTTTCAGGTCCACTTTCCCTGAGCCCTCACTTCTTTCTTCAGGTTCAGTAGGGGCTGGAACTTCCCCACTAGAGTCCTGTGTCTGAGGAGCAGGCTGCTGCTCACTGGGGGTTGTGGCTGGGGCTACCACAGCCTGACCAAGCTCCTTGCGAATGCTGATGTAGCGGTCTCTGCCCTCCCCCGTGCTGATGTGCTGCAGCCCGTGCTCCTCGGCCAGGTGGTGAATCAGCATCCGGTCGTGTGGACTGAGAGATGAGGGGAAATCCAGCTGTGTCTTGTCACTCTGCAGGAAGGCTTCCAGCTCAGCTTTAAACTTGTTTGTGTCACCTTTTGTCCCTGGGCTCTCTCCCCCAGGTCTACTTGCGCTAGGGGAGCAACGTGCTTCTTGCTTTTGAGGAGCTGCTTTAGCTGCTGCTTTGGGTTTCCTCCTTGGAGCTGGCTGCTGTTTAGTGCTGGGTGCTGCAGGAGCCTTGGTGCTCTGCTGCTGCTCCCCTCCGTGGGAGTAGTTTTCAGGCACGAGGTCATCGAGGTACTCAAATGCTGTGCGCACCTGGCCGTGCTGCCTGAAGTGCTCCAGCAGCCTCCCAAGGAAGGCCTGGCTGCCCACTGTGCGGCTGTCACAGATGATGGCCACGTGGCGCCGGGCACGTGTCACAGCAACATTGATCCGACGGTCCTCGGCGAGAAAACCCACCTCACCTGCAGGAAAACCAAGAGGGAGTGAGCAAAAAGAGGTCAGAGAGTCTTCTTGGGGCTGGTGTGGTACAGGGTTGGCTCCTGCTCTCACTATGAGCAGCTTGGAGCCACAAGAGCTACTGAATATCAAGACTCAGTGCAACTGCTGGTAGCGAGCTCTGCCTGCTTGTGCATGGGAAGAGGGTCGGAGTCATTGCTGAGGACATGGGCTCCCACTGAGCCACCAGCGAGGCGAGGTGAGTCACTGTGCATCAGGGCTATTCTTAGCCCTGCACCCCACCTCCATCCTTCCCCCAGTGCTTCTTTTCCTGCTCCAGGCTTTCTTTAAACAAGGCAGAGAACACCTCCCCCTTCCGTGCATCCTTTCCCCCTTTTTCCTTCCAGACATCAGCACTCCCGGCACATACATAGTGGTCTCATCCTCAGCAGCATCAGTGCAGGGATGTCTTGTTGAGCATCTGAAAAGGGACCTCTGCATGAGCTGCTGCCTAAAAACCCTTCAGCAGCTTTTTTCCACCTATTAACTCTCACTGCAGCCTCTGATAGCAAAGAACTCAATTTTCTGCTCTAGATTTTGCCTCCAAAAGGAGCACTTTTGGTGCATAGCTTGTAAAGTCATAGTAACTTCTAATGTATTGAGTGACCCAGTCCTTCCCCATTCCCATTCTTCCCCTTCTCCAGCAGCACGTTCTCACCTTTCCTGTTGGATCTCACAAATGACAGGATCACTGCCTCTTTCTCTCTGCCTTGGAAACCATCAACTGATTTAATCTCTAGCTCAGGGTACTTGTGGCAAAGATGCTCCCTCAACATGTCCACCTGAAAAGACATGAGAGAGGTCACTTGGAGAGAGAAGTGCAAAGGGGAAAAGCATTAAAATGGCATTGTGTTGGAACAGCCCCATCCTCTCAAAGGCCAAAGGATGAGATGGCCATAATGACTGATCATATCATTTGTCTCTGCTGCCTTCTGCATTCCTCTCTCTGAGAGTACTTCGGTATTGCTCCTGGAAGCAAAAATAGTTTGAATCCACTCTTATGTGCATAAAGGAAGAGAGAAGGTGCCAGGAGAATGCCATCTCACCTGGAGGTTGTAGGGGGCAACAACAGCGATGTCTTGCGCCTTCACACCAGCATCTACCAAAGCCTGGATGTGCAAACCAGCCAGCTGCACTTCTCCTAGGGCACAAAGCAGAAGGGGCAGTGAGGCAGAAGCATGTTCAAGCTGATGACAACAGCACCTTGGATGTGCCATAGACTGGAGAAACCTGTCTGCTCCCCCTTGTACAGCAAAGAAAGGCTCAGGTAAGTCCCAGCTTGGATAGATGGTGATGTGCTATGCATTCCTGCTCCTTGATTCTTGCCTTTCCAAGTCACCAGCTCCCTATATCTAAGCTTAGCTCCCTAAGAGCTCTCTGATCAACCCTTGGCTTTCTTCTGCCATAATCCAAGAGATCAACACTAACTCAGGGAATTGGTTATTTTCCCTTTGAAGTGAGACTTTTTAGACCTCACTGCAAATCTCATTTCTCTCTCTATGCTGTGAGTGAAAAAGCCTCCAGCTTTTAAGTCCCTGCATTTCCAACACCCCTGTGGTCATATAAAAACCTTCACGCTCCTTCCAGAGCTGTCAGCTCAGGATGGTGGTTGCTTCAGGGAGATCGAACAAGGCCAATCTAAAGAGGAATGCAAACTATTCCACATGTTTATCTGCAGGAGTGACTCTATACCATCTATTTTGCAGCAAAACACCTTCCAGAATCTGCAGTCTGCTGCTCCAGAAGGCAAACTCCCACATTTTGGAAGACTTGCATTTATCTCCTGCTCAGGATCCCTGACTTATCTCAGACTTCTGTTTGGAGACAAGAGCCTTTTTCTGTCTCAGAAGGGTGTGGAAAAATGAGATCCTTTCTGCTGATGGCTTTCTAAGTCATAACTGTGTTGGGTTATGTGGATTGTCAAGTGAAGCATCAGATTTTGGACAGCCCGTGTGCAACACAACCTGGCAAAGGCCCTCTGTAAGCCAACCAAGCCAGGCTAAAAGGAGTGTGAGCAGCAGCCCTGAAGAGCAGATCACATCCATTCCCTCTGCTGCAAAAGCAAGGACACAAAGGAGGCAGTGTCTTCATGTTCCTATTAAGTTCCTTTGCTTTACTGGAATGGCTATGGTGCGTGACTCTGCACTAAATCTCCATAATGAAACCTATTCTTTAAAGCCAGTAAAACAGCACAGAGCTTGTTGCCTTGAGAAGATTCATTGAGAAAAGCCACGTGGGACTTTATGAAAGGGAGACAGTTCTGAGCCACATCTCCAGCCTGGGTGGAACATCTCAGGACAGTGACTCAGCAGTGCAGTGGCCAAGCCCTCGGGAGGCTGAGGACTTCAGTCAATTCCTGCCAATGAAATATTCCCAATGCTAGTACCTGGATTCCCCTTAGACTGTTCATCTTCCACTTCCAGCTCGAACAGGCCACAGCCAGCAGTGTCTATGAGCAGTAAGGGAATCGTGGTTTCTTCTGTGCAGGTGATGCCTGGCAGGTCCCTGTAAAAGATGTTGGGAGAGGGCCATATTAACAGCACTGAAGTTATGCCAAAAGGTGATTGGACGTCTTTCTTATCAGCTCTGCTGCACAGCCCAGTTGTTGTAGGCAGGGGGAAGGCATGGGGGTGTCAGTGATTTGCTTAAGTGATCTCAAAGAGGAAAGATATGCAGACCTAGGAAGCTGTGGTAGCTGATATCTATTTTTACACAGCTGAGAGTGAGGGAAAAAGAGTATTAGCAGAGATTTGACAGCAGTGCTGTAGGGCAGGAGAAGAAAGTGTGGCACAAGGAACCACAGAGGAATTGAGTTTTCGTATCCCTTCTACATCTAAAGCTTCAGTATTCCAATAAACCCCAAACTAATTAGCCTCTTTCTTTTAAATACCCATGGAAGCTGCTTGCTGAATTCACAGCCTGGGAAGAGGAGGGGAGATGGAGGCCAGCAAGAGAAAGACAAGAGAAAGGCACTTACTTGAGCAGATGCTGGGCTACTGATGGGTGAGCACTGAGCCGGCCGTCGTACATCTCTGAGGAAGCCCATTGCATGATGGCTTCATGCATCCGGTACTGCACTGTCAGCATCTTCACAACCTTCTCCCCGTACCTCTTGATGACACGCTCCATCAAGCTGAGTGAAAGGCCCTTGGTAGCAGCTCTGTGTGGAAAGAACAAGCTGGAAGTGGAGCCAAGATGTCTGCATGGATTTAACCCTCTTTGGACTATAGAATCAATATGTATCTTCATGCTACAGTCACGACAGCCGGAACTGAATGCGGGGCTGATCAATGCTAATGGTGTTAGTGCTGTCAGAGCTCCAGGTACCACCTCAGTCTAACACTGTACTTGTGCGGCTCAGGGAATGGCATCAGAATCACATAATGCAGCATCTTAAAACATATGGTGTCAACACAGTCAGATCCTGATGGTGTTTTATCGAGACACTTGACGTGCAAGTGTTCTCATTAATCCTTGGCTACTCACCCCAGACTAATGCACTTTAGAGCTTATTGCTTTATTGCCCATTAAGAAAGCCAACCCTGTCACCTATGGCAGAGGTCCTGTGCTTCTATCTGTGACACAAATTAATACAGCTCCTAATGAAATAAGCCTTTCGGGAGTCTAATTGCTTTCTGTTTGACATACAGGAAGGGTTTGTTGGAAGCATCACAGCATTATTGTCTGAGGAAGGAGGACAAGAATTGTTGCATTTTGAGCATTTCTGAGCAGAGAGTTTTCTCATGTTGTGTGCAAAGAGAACATGGCAAAGGGGTTCTGCTTGCTACAATGAAGAGGCAGCGTGGTGACAAAGTGATGGTAGAGATCAGCTTGGGAGAAGTAAGTGCTTGTATTGAGGCTAAGGGACACAGCATGCATCAATTACTGCTGTATGGAAGCACAGCATTAATACACGGCACCACGGTGTGTTGGGCTGCCCAGCCCTGTCCTCTTAACAGCAGGTCACTTGGTAAACAGAACAAGGGACTGCAAATTCATTAAAGCTGCAGAAAGAAAAACTGACGGGAGATCTTTCCGCAAAGTCGGGTCTCATTAGCTCTCCTCCTTGCTAAACTGCAGCAAAAAAAAGCAGATTGGAAGCTGTGATCCAGGACTCTGGAGACAGCGCTGTTTTCCAAAGGCTGTTTGAATGTAATGAGCACTGAACAACAAACAGAGCCACGGAAGCGAGGAGAAGGGCTGGCAGGGTGCAGTAAGGTTATTACAGGATGTGACTCTGGTACAGGACAGGCATCCAGCTGTGCTGAGTGTTCTGCTGCTGACCATGACCTCCTGCTGAGCTCATTCACAAAGCCCTTACAGCTGTGGTGCTCCTGGGTTGTACTTATAGAGGTAGCATATCACACATAGAGCCCACCTGTAAGCAATGTGGTTAACTGGGCCAAGAAAGCACCACGAGGTCTGAATTGCCCCAGCCACCACTGCCTAGGAGCCCACTTAAGCTCAGCCCTTTGCTTTCTACCTGAGTTATATCTTGTCTCTGTCTGCTGGATGGAACCTGTAAGTTACTTCAGTCCTATCTTTAGTTCTGTCTCCTGGGTATATACTGGGTCTGGTCTCTAGTTTATGGCCTGATGATGACTTGGTTCATCCCTTGCTGGGGCTGTCTATGAGCCCCATTCCCAGCTCCTGCTCTGCCTGCTGTGCTCAGGCTGTGTTTAATACTGCTGCCAGACCCCAGCTGTGTAAGTCACATCAGGCAACTGAAGCAACACACAAAGGACAGCAAAATAAACTGCTGGCAAAGGCTCAGAGGGATGCAGCCTTCCCAAGCAAAGTTAACCTCCCTTTGCTTTTGGCCTTTACTCCTTTGCTCACTTGCAAGCCTACAGCTGACTTTTCAGTAGAACTGCAGGAAATATCTGATGTTTTTTAACAATAAATAAAGTGTTTCTGCTAGAGACAGACAATAAAGCACAGGGGAGGCATCAAGTCTCCCTGCAAGCCTTGGAAATAGTGCCCTTCTATCCACTAACAGTGCTGTTTCCACCACAGGGATCTATGTGAGGTTATACGTTGAATTAATAATGAGGATATTATCTGCTCTCGAATATTTCACCTGTTAAAACATTTCCTATTATTCACAGCTCAATTAATTGCTACAGTGATTGATCCCCATGCCAACAACAACATACAGGACAGAGGTTTTGAGTGCCAGTTGTTTTTGAGATACCACAGCGGCCAGTATTTGCTGTTAACCTGGTTTTGCCTTGTCTTAATGCAGGAAAAGGCTGCACTTTGCTTGAATGGACCTTCTTGTGGATAGCAGATCCCAATGAGGGAGGATGAGGCCCTGCTGCTGCCCACTGCTCCTTACAGGTAAGGCTTCCTCCTCTAGCTCTTGCCACGTGTTAATGCTGATAGCTGTAGCCAAGTGGAACAATGTAGTTCAAGGCTTCTTTGTGCCCTGAGCTCTCCTATCCTGGTACAGACTTAAGATGTTTCCCAGAGGTAAAGTAGTAGTAAGTAAAGCTGTGCAGACCTTATCTAAGAAACCAGCAGGGAGCAACAGATCTGATAAATATCTGAACAAATAAGTCAAAGCCTCAACATAGAGAAATGCAGAGAGCAAAAATGTAGCTTCTTTAGACAGGGCACAGCTCCCAGAGCTGTGTGGCAGCCTCTGTCTGCTTGTGCTTGCAGTATAGCACTGGTAAAGCACCAAAGCATCTCTGTTTAACAGAGGCTTCCCATCTGCACAGGACTGACTCTGCATGCTGTAGTACCAGACAGTCCCTGCTGTCAGCTCATATTCATCTCAGCTAACTTTAGACCTTTTATCGAGGCCCTGAAAATAGGAGCCCACCCACTTCAGATCTGCTGCCATCAATGGAGGAGAAGAGGAAGGTAGGCGGCAGGATTTCAGTCCTCGGGATGAATCATCCCTGGAAATAGCTTATCTTGTTCCATTAACCAAAGAGGGAGCTGGCAGGTGACTGCGTTCCTTAATTAATCTCTGGCAGTACCACACATGAAGGTAGAACGGAGCTGCCTTTGCACTGTATCTCACAGCCTGCAGGGAACACAGCTGGAGAAAGCACAGAGCGATGCTCTTCTATGTCTGCTCTATTTATGTTGTGGAGGGGACTGTGCTGGAAAGAGGAAGGCTGTGGCACGCATCTTGACTGATAAAACAAATGCTTTTAGCACTCAGTTCTACAGAGAACAGGTAACATTAAGATCACCTGTGATCTTAATTAATGATGCAAACTAGAGGCAACTTTCCAACTGTAAAGTCAAATGAACACAAAATTGATGGAGAGACGAGGAAAAGATCCAGGAGGTCTGTGGCAGATGGGTCCTACAAAACAATACCTCTTAGCTGTCAGCTCCATGATGCAGCACCAGTACAGGCTCCTGGCAACAACCAGCACAACAGAGGGCAGAAGAAAGCAGCTGGCAGGTGGTGCAATGTTTTCTGTGCTCATCTGAAAAGAAATATCTGCTTCATTTCAAAGAGCAGCCAAAACTGACATCAGCTTCAGTGTTGGAGCCACTCACCGACAGTAATAGGACTGGTGTTTGTACAGCATTTAGCCCTTACTCTGCCAGCCTTGGGAAAGTTAGTCCCTGCTTTGGGACCACCGTGTTTGGTGCTTTCATCCACTACAAGCTTCTGAGCCTGCAAATAAAGCTTGGCAGTGCCAAGAGCTCTGGGTTCAAAATATTAACAAGTGAATGCATCACTTAAAAAACCAAAGTGAAACAAAGTCCTCGAATTCCAAGGACTAGAAGGCAAATTTATGTAGTAACTTACTCCAAAAAGTACCTGGCATGTTATTTAAGGAGCTCTTGTTGACTGAGCATCTGACTCCAAATTAAATCAGACTCCAACCTAAAGTAGGTAAGTCTGGTTGTACAGAAGCTAAACTTGCTCTAGACTCCACAGAGCCTCTGACTGCCTATTTTCAGCCTAAGGTCAGTAACACCTCAGTCCACCCAGCTCCCTGATCTGATGGAAACCCAGGCACAGAGACATGGCCTACAGACTCACAGCAAATGAGCAGCAATACAAGAAGGGCAGGGGTTCCAGACAGGCATTTTTGTGTAGTTCACCAGCCTAGACAGCATTTGCTTATCACTTATTAAGTGTGAGTGTACTTATCGCTTGCCAACATCTGCAAAATGAAATCATTCATGCATCAGACAATAGCAAGAATCAGAACTTGTCTCCACAATGATGCAGCACCTTGAGATTATTTGCAGTATCTCTCAGGTACCTGCTGGGAGCTGCTGCCTCCCTCGCATGTTTCATTTCCTTGGCTCAAAACTCCAGGGAAGTTATAGATATGTATCTGGCTAATTATTTTCTGGAAGCAGGAGAAAGTTTATCAAGTCAGCCCTATTTCTCTGCTTGTGCACAATGCCAGTTCAGTCATTCCAGACCAAGATAAACATGTGTACACTGATATTTTAAACTACTGGAAAGCTCCCAAACACTATATGGAGCATCCCTTCAAAGCACAGGCAATTTACACTAGTCGCAGCTCTCCTCTACAAACTAATTGTTCTTAATGTTATACGACATATTACAAAGTTTTCTAATTACAGCTGTGGATGTGATAATGTGGTGCAGCATCTCAGTGGGCCAACTCCCACATTAATGTGTTAAATGAACAAATGCAGAACCACAGAGGCAGAGTTTAATAAAGGAAAGAGGAGACTTGGATTAATATGAGCACGAGCCTGATTTCCCACCACACAGCTTGCAGTCAGCAAGCAGCACAGGCTGTCCAGTGAGGCTGTGGATGCCCCATCCCTGGATGTGTTTAAGACCAGGTTGGATGGGGCCCGGAGCAATCTGATCTAGTACTTGATCCAGTGACTGGCAGCCTTGCCTCTGGCAGGGGGGTTGGAAGCTGATGATCTTTACGGTCCCTTCCAACCCAAGCCATTCTACCTGAGCTTTCTGCCCTGCTGCACTTACCGCACTCATACTCTCTGTCTGCCCCATTTTTTGTGCAGAGGATCCTTTCCACTGGGGACACACAAGCCCTAATTACATGTGGAATGTGGGTGAAGAGCAATCTTGGAGCAGGCAGGGAATCTAGCTGCTAGATCATGCCCTCAATGCAGCTTAGAGTACCTATCCAAAATGGGTATGGGTAAAGTTTCAAAGGCTGACATCTCCCTGTCACTGTGATCTAGTATTCCCACTATAAACACCTGGAACTGGTACAAAGCTGCCTTTGGTTTCTGGGGCTTGCTTCAGCACCTCTACCAAGGCAACCTATCTAAGCTAATTCCTACAAAATTGGAACTGATGTGCAGACTTTGGCAGGCTGCGTCTGCTCCTAAATGGATGAGAGCCTCCTGGGCAAGGAGCTCACAGAAGTCCCTGAGCAGGGCTGAAGGCTGTCAGATTGCTCTTCTGTCTGCAAACTGAAAACCCTTACAAGTCCTTCAGCAGTTGCTCAGCAGGCAGCCATCAGCACAAGAGGAAGACAGCCATGATGACTACACATGCTTTGCTATGATGTGAGTAGGTCAGCAGCAGGAAACATGACTGTCACATCCTGATGCAATAAAAAAGCCTGCTCAGATGGAGGCGCATTAAACTTTAAGCAGTGGCTATCAGTAAAAGTGCTCTGATGTAATCCTGGCCGTGTGACTAAACCCAGCCCATGGAGGACAAGGCTAAATAATCATGTTAATGAAACGTCTTGAAACCTGAGGCGTGAACCTGTGACCGCAGACCGCTCCTTACTTGTGGCTGATGATGGTGGGGGGAAGCTGCTTGTGGTCCCCAGCCAAGATGCACTTTGGAGCTTTCAGCAGAGGTATCCAGCAGCTGGCTTCCAGGGCCTGGGCACACTCATCTATCACCACCAGATCAAAGTAGTTCTCAGGCAGCAGCTTCAGCGGGCCATCAGAAGAAGCACCTAATTGAAGGACAAAGTGCACAGCTTAAAAGAAGCACACGTAAGCAAGCAACACATTTCAGCTCTGTGGTCCATGACAAATAAATATACATTTACATGTATAGGTCAGAATTGTTCTTTGCAAATAGGAGTTGGTGATCCTTATGAGTCCCTTCCAACTTGGGATATTCTATAATTCTATTGTTCGTTTGCCCTTTTTTGCCCTGACATCTGGGGCCAAAAGCTTCCAAGCATCTATGAAACAAGTGAAACATTCCTGATTAGGAATGCTTTTGCTTCGACACTGCAAACCCTGCTCCTCTACAGCTTTATGTCAGTTCAGATGCCAGAGTTTGTCAGCTGAGATACTGCTTTCCTTACAAATGATTTCCAGCCTATATGAGTCCACTGTGGTAACAAGAGGCACACAGTTTGAACTTGACTTTTCTTTTCTTGCCACGCTGCAGGTGGAAGAAAGAACCAGAAAGGTTTTCTCTAAGCAAGCCTGTCCCATTGTGGCATACAGCTCCACAGACAGTTTTCTTTCCCTCCAGCACTGCAGCTGGGCTTATCGAACTCCCATTAACTAAAGGTCGCTGCTGTCCTGTGTTGCCATGATTAAATTCTCCCTCTGCTGAACCTAGCAACAGAGCAATGTGGCGTGTATCAATAATTCCCATCCAACTAGATGGTTTCTGACAAATACTTATTTATTTAGGAAAACACGAAGTCCAACTCCTTTGTTTTTCTACCTCCTTTTGTTGAAACAGAATTACACAGACCTCCAGACTTGCTAGCAAGCCTCAGAAGAAAAGCACATCTGATCAATGAAATGAAAAGTGGGCTCTGGAGTATTATACATCTGATCCAGTACAGCACTTCAGGATGTGTTAAATTTAAGCACTTAACATTTCCCTTCAATTGCAAGGGTATTTATTACTTGCCTGTTTGTAGTTGTGCCTACATGTGCTGCCTGACCAATACTTGGAATAGTTCCCTCAATCCCATGTGCTTTATTCTACTTGGGTGATTTACAAAACTAACCAAACACACACAGGCTGAGATCAGGCTATGGAGACATGTGTTATATTCAATCAGCCATGGAAATTATCCAAGCAGGAAAGCTTGTGACTTATGAAATCAAGTAGCTTGTGACTTACAAAATAAGTAGCAGACTACACACTTCCAATAGCTCTTGTTTATGCACTGGAAGCTCAGCTCCAACTCAGAACTAACAAAGATGGGCCAGTCTGGTTCCTAGCTAAGGTTTCCTCCTGGCAGGATGCAGCACTGTATAGTCTACATGAGACCTGGCAATGGGAGATAAAATATTGCAAAGAAAAAGAGGATTGTGCACCTGTATTTGTAGCAAGGACTACACTGGCGTGGGTAAGGGCTACAGTCATGGCAGTTTCTTCTCGTTCCTTCAGCTCCTTTCTCAGTGCCTTAATCTCGCTGAGAAAATGGCCCCGCTCCCCTTTGTCTTGAGCCTTTTTGGATTTTGCCTGTAAAAATAAAACATCAAGATAAAACAAAGAGGGACATGTTCAGCTCCCTGTCTTGAAACCTGATGGTTCCTATAACCATCTTCCATATGGATGGATTCTTTGGTCCCTAACATAGCTCAGCTCATATCACAGCATCTAGGAAAGACCTTTCTTTGTGTCTCTTGTCTACCCAGCCATCCTGCTTTGGTTATGCTTCTAGGTATTTAATATCTGTAGGGTCTTGACACATAAAGGGGAGTCAAGCTGGTGGACAGGTTCAGAAGTTACAGGGGAGAGATCATGCAAGCATTTTTCCCTTAGCTTGGCTCAAAAGAAGAGGGTGGGTGCCAATCCAGACACTCATTGAGCTGAAGGAACAAAATAAATCAGCGTCAGCTTCCTCTCTGATAGGAACACAGGAAGATTAGAGAGCAAAATTGCTGGTGCCGGTACTGCCAAGTTTTGCATTTGTTCTGCAAAAAAACATCTAGTTAGAAAATTAACAACAGCAACCGGCTGGTGACATTAAGATCCAAATATCTGGCTGATTCCAGCCCTATCCAGCACTTCCAGTCAACCCCAAGGACAATGCTTGGCTCACTGAGCCCACCTGCCCCTTGTTAGGGCACCACAGGTGCCAGAAGACTTTAATCTGTATTGTCTGGGCCCCCACCCTTCACCATTTGGTCTAAAAGCTGCATCTAAGGCCAGACCTTGCTTCCATAGCTGAATTATAGGGTTTGTGTACTTGGCTTGATTTAGGCTGGCCTTTTTCTGGGGGACAAAAAACACCTTGCCTAAATTGGAAGCATCTGAAAAATGGCTTTTGGACAATGCTACCACCAGTTAAATTCTAGCTAGCATCGAAGCTTATTATCCTAAATAGAAAAGCTACCCTGTAAATTAAGCTTTGAAAAAATAAATTGAGGTTAAGAAAGAAGAAATTAAGGATGCATTTTTATAGAGTACTTTCTACTTGAGGTGGCTGAGAGTGGGAGGGAGTGTCAGGACAGCTAAATATCTCATCAGGAAGTGAATTAATGATGCAGATGCTTTCCTTCCTCTTCTGGTGAAGGGAATTGTGTGAACAATTCCAGACAGATCATCTGAAAAGCAGGGCACTGCGGCATCTTCCCATGGTGCAGCAGTAACGATTATGATTTTGCCACTTCAATGAGGAAATTCTGCTAGGAGGAGCTTTGCCCTCTTCTGGCTCTACAGCAGAAAAAGACGAGTGCTGTTGGCCAGTGAACACAGAGGCTCAAGCACACTCCAGAATAGAGACCGTCTCTGTGAGATGGTTCTTCAGACTGGAAGCATTCCCTAATTCTAATGTCCATGCTTGTGCCTTAATACCTTTTCTCCAAGGCCAAGTTGTCTTCTAAGGGTAATCAAGAAGTGGCAGGATGACTCTTCACTTACAAAGTAGCTTTCCTGGCTAACAGACTGGGTACTCTTAATAAAGAGATGGCATTCAGGTTACCCACATGAGGTGTCTTGTGGAGACGCATAGTGTAAGGGAAACTGTTGATCACAGCCTGAACTGTGATTAACCATCTGAGGCAAGTGACTATTCAGCTGCGGGAGCACAGGTGAAGGTAATTCAGTTGTGCTCCTGGAAGGAGTGGAGCTTGGCTCCAGCTCTCCTAGATCCCATTTAAGGGCTGACCACCACTAATGCAGCATCTCTTTCTGGACGCTGCTCCTGTGTGGTGTTTTTGTGGTCAACATCCATCTTGACTGATGACCTCAGCATTGGTAAGTCTTCTTAGATATCCTCTGGCTATCCATTACTTTGTAATTACAACTATACTTGTATTATCCCAACTATACACATACAAAAGCTTGGTCGATGTCCTTCCTGACATCTGCCACTATCTGGGCACTGTCACTGCGGGCCAAGACTGCATCCAAGGAATGCTGCTGGATGGGCTCCAGTAGACGAGCAGGGTGCCCAAGCCTCAGGATACGGGCTTTGTAGCCAGCCAGCCTTTCCACCAGGTTATCCACTGCAACGTTGGAAGGGGCACAGCATAGGACCTGTGAGGGGGAGAAAAAAACAAAGTGCTTGTTACTGCCACAAGTGAAATCCTGGAGCAACAATGCCTGAGCAAGAGGAAGGCACTCAGCAAAGAAGAGGAGAAGAGAGCACGCAGCAGGTAGGAATAAACCACAGGTGTCTCCACAGCCAACCAAAGACAATTCTTGAATTCTCATCTTGGTTTGAAACAGCAGTGGAGGGTCTCTTATAATTATAAGCTTGAAAGCTCAAGTTTGCTACTTGCACCTCATTTCAGTTGGTAGGGAAAATTTCCCAGCCAGGCTCTGTAGCATAGTTAATAGCACAGCTGTTAGTGGATCTGATCCAGCTTCCATGAACCCCAATGAGTTTGCAAAATAAAACGGTTGCTATCACTGCATTCCTGCTGCTGATTACTCACTTTCTGGCCTTGCTGGACAGCTTGCAAGATGATCTCTACCACTGTTGTGGTCTTCCCTGTGCCAGGTGGTCCATGGATGATGGCAAGCTCCTTTTGTGCTAGTGAGAAGGAGACAGCCTCCCTCTGTGATGCATCCAGCGAGTCATTGTAGAGCTTTAAAGGCTCTGGGGAGACAGCAGGAGATTCACTTGGACCTCAGTTCTAACTTACTGAGAAGCACAAGTCCACGAATACAAACCGAAGACTCATGGTAGCTGGCCCAGATGTTGATAATAACTTTCCCAGGGAGCAAGCTACACTATATACCACCCTCCAGGAAAGCACAGACTAGTAGGAGTAAGGATTGTTCTGCTTCTTGAACAAGCTGTCCATGCAGCATGAGTTTCTTCCCCACCCTGTTTCTCCTGCTCGGTGATGCTTCAAAAGGAGCAAGCATTTGCTTGTGAATGCAGCTGGTCTCGACTAACTTTTGGCAGTGTTTAAGGAGGCATTTTCTTGCCATAATACAGAACCTTTAGGGTAGGGAGGGTACTGCGGGGATATTTTGAAGGTGAGCCAGCATATTTAGTGAGTGTTGAGTGAAGAGAGGGAAGAAAGTGGCTGATCTTGCAAATGAATTGTTTCTTTTCCAGCTAATAAACTCAACAAGTTGTTAGCGAAAAAGTAGTGAAACAAACTACAATATCCAGGAACAAACAAAAGCCCACAGCTGTACTATGTTGTTTAATAGTAACAGAAAAGGAAGGCAGGAAATAGATACAAGCAGGCAGCATAGATGTTGAGAACTTACTTAAGTTAGTTTGGATTTCATGATTAGAAAGGGAAAAAAGGGAAATGAATATGCAGATTGCATTACGAGAGAATTGGTTTCACTGCAAATGATAGAATTCTCACGAGCCACTTTTTACCTCCAAGATTTCTCTAATTTAAATCCATTATTTATTCTCATCTGACTTAATCCTGCTGCTAATCTGCTTGTTCATTATGAAAGTTAATTACAGCACAGATGATGACTCATTACACTGAGGTTTACCGAAAATAATGTTCCCATGAAAGCTTATATAACACAAATCTCTGCATCATTCCCTGCAGGGCATCATCTGCTTTATCTCTACCTTTGCATTAAGGGCTTAAAAGTTTCCCCTGGCTTTAGATATGTTAACGTGCGTGCAATTCCTACACAACCTTTGCCACTGAATCAGCACATCCAAATGAGGTGTCCAGGTTAAACAAGCATAGCTATGCTAAGGATGCTGGTGGGGAAATAACAGTTATGTTTTCTGCTTCTTGCTTTGTGTTATTTTTGAGTTAGCCTGCCAGTGACTAAAACAGCATGCATCCAGGAGGCAAGGAAAAAAAGAACAGCTTAAAAACTACAAGGCATTTCCCACAGTGAGGAATAGATGGAATGTAGGAGTCATTGATATTTCCTTGCTCAAAGAATGAGGTAAGGAAGAGGCTTTTCCACACACATGCACATCCTCTTCCCTCTTAATCACACGCTGCTAGGAGCTGCTGAGAGGGCAGGCTGGGAAATGTTCCTCTCTTCTGAGCTGGGCACATTGCAAAGCTGTGGAGGAGGGTGGCAAAGCTTCTTATGGGATGCTGCAGCTCCTCTAAACTCCCTTCCATCCATCAGCAGGGCTTCGAGCTCCTCTGAAGAAATACAGCTAATCCACTCCAGCAGGCTGGCTTGAATTTTCTTTACAAGCAATCAATTTAAGGTTTGCACAGGTAGTCCCAAAAGACAGCTATTAAAACAGCTGTAGCCCTGTGGCACCAAGTCTACATTGATGCTTCCTGCTCTGCCCAGGGCTGCCCATCTCCTCTCTATGGTCTTTGAAGGGGAAGAAGTCTGATAATGAAATCTGCATTCTTGCTAAGGGTGGGTCTCAACGGGGTTCAAGTAATCCAGTTCCTGATTCAGAACTTGGTGTAGGAGCTTTATGCTCAGAGGGAGCTGGCTGGCCCTGCACCAAGTGGAGCAACGCTGGCCTCTGCTGGCTAGCAAAATCTTTCTTTACATTCACAACAATGTATGCATATGTGGTAACAGACAGCAACTGTAAGAAGGGAAGGATTTCTTGCAGGTTATGAGTGCGAAAGTCCTAAATGATTCTAAGCCACGGGTGCAGGTTGAAATGGAGGAGAGCTAAGCAAAGTATTTCTTACATGCACCTATATTTTGCTTGATGAGTATAAACCCTACTCAGTTCAGAGTTTGCCCTCTGGAAAGCCTGCTCTCCTACCTGGGACTTCATGAAGGCAGCAAGGTAAGGTTTGGAAATACTTTGTGATGTGTCCCACTCTTAACTGCAGATCTTATTTATTTGGTTATATAAGGGCACAAGTCAGCAAGTAGAGCAAATAATTAGCAGGATTTTCCAGATCCTGTAGGAAATAGCTACATACAAATTAGCACTGCAGCAGTAACTGTGGAAGTCATCAGGAACTGGGGCAAAAAGGGAGCACTAAGTTTGTTTTTGTCATTATTACCCTACTGTGCATACTGGTGTTCTTTTAGTAAGCCAATATCATGCGCTGGTCAGATGCCAGTAGCCACTAACTACTTTAAAACCACATTTCAATTGGTTTTATCAGACTCCTTGTCCATCTAATCAGTCAGTGACTGGATTTAGGCACCCTCCTGGGGATGACACAGACTCCAATATAGATCCTCCAGGCACAGCATTTGGCAGCACATTCTCCCATGATGTGCCAGGCAGCTGTGATCCACTCATTATGCACAGCAGCATAAAAAAAAAGCCAAGAAGCAGCTAGAAGTTGTTCTAAAAGTTAGACTTCTAATTTTCTTCTCTTTCACTTAAAAGTTAGATTTAAGATTCTGCTGCTCCCTCTATCACTTGCTGGAGCTTATTTTGCCCCTGGGAGAAAACTCTTGAATGAATTATCTGAGCATGGAGCTGAGTGCTTACGCTTTCCATCCACCCTTTTAATTCTCAATTTCCTTGTAATTTGGTTTACACTTCGTCACAGAAAATAGTCACAAAGGCTGCCTGTCTGACTTTCTACCCTTGTGCCTTTCTCCTTTTCTACACAAATGTCAGTGCTTGCTTTTTCTCTGCCTTTTGCAAAGAATCCACGCTTTGGATGTTCCTTATTTGCAGAAACACAGATCTATTTCCCCAGGTGTTCCATACACCTTAGGACCCACATGTGCTGCCTTACAGGCATAAGAGACAGAATTTATCCAGCCAGACTGACCTTCTCTTCAACTTGGTGGAGGATGACAGCTGAAGGGACCTTACAGGATCTATTTGAAGTTATTATTATTTAATTGATGGCTAGCATAACATCCTTCATGTTAGTGAGAAAGGAGCTATAAAGTGAAAAGGTAAATGGAAGGCCTTTCTACCCTGACAGAGCATTTTGCTCTTCTCAGGTGATATGCTGCCTTCTCATATTGCATCTCCTGCCTAATGCAGCTGAATGTTTCTATAAATCCATATTCTTGGTGCTGGGGAGATGTAAAATTTATCTCTGCACTTTAGTTGGCACATCTGAGCAATCCAGTGCTTTTCTTCATTACAGAAGCAGCTCTGTCACCACAGGGAAAAGGTAGAGTAGAAGCTGCTAAGAAAGTTGGTTCGTTAATATTTAATTCTTCTATTTAATGTTAAAAACCTGAGTACACCAGCATCCCAGGGTAGCTAAAAGGCTAAGAGGTTTGACTCGGACTGAGCTCAGTGTCAGATCTAGGGAGGTATGACTCATATTAGCATTAATTCTTCAGCCCTGGTGTATCATATCAGAAACCTAGCCTGAAGGTAACAGAAGTACGTAGGTGACAAAGGTGTAATATTGTGGACAACTAAATGCAGTAATCAAGGTAACTGAGAAAACTGTAACAGCCTGTACAGACGGGTGGAAACCAAACACAGCTCTGGCCAGCAAGGAAACCAGTGAAGGATGACATAACTCATGATACACTTCAGAACAGTGAGCCCTGTGCCTCAGGAGAGACCTGAGCTCTCTGCCCAGCTTACATATAGAAGGTCTGCCTGACCCTGTAAGGCAACTCCGTTTACCTTCTGCCTTCCTTCCCTGATGTTTGCAGCCCTGGTGATATTTCCCTTATGTCAAGGGACAATATTCATTAACAGTCACAAAGCCCTCATATTCTGCTGATCAAAGGCTTTGCTTTCCCTATGGCTCCCCTGAAAGTGTAGCTGTGTAATTTCATCTTTCATCTTTTAAAAACTCAAATCAAGTAAGATCAGAGTAAAAGGGGATTCTACTCCTACACAATTTTTTTGGACAGCCATTGATATAACCTCACAACTTGGCTTTAAATATTTGACAATGAAACTAAAGCAGCCTGAGCATTTTCAGCTTGACTGAACATAATCACGGGGCTGTAAAAATAAAAATGCCAGCATTTCCATGCTGTTTCAAATTGCAGTAGTTCTACAGTCACTTAATTCCCATGTAGGCTGAGATATTGGATTTTCAGTACAGAAGCAGCACAGGCAGCTTCTGATCTCTGAAGTTTATGGATGGGATTGGGGCAAGAAGCAAATAGGAAGTGCTTCATAAAGTAAATTGCATTTCAGACTCTTGAATGTGTGTAAAGAAATTCTCTCACCACAAATCCAGCTTTTTTTTTAATACCAGAATTCAGCTTTACTTGGTACTCTCTGAGGAAAGTGAACACTAGCTAGCTAGAGTCTGGGTAATTCTATATCTCTTCCAGGGATGAGAAGGGTCTTTGCAGCAGCTTATTATGTCCAGTGACAGATTAACAATGAGAAATAGGTATTTAATGTTGCCAGCTGCAACGCTATTTATTACTTGCATTCAACTTCAGGCTTCACTGACTGCTCTAAAGACTGAAGAATTCCACCTCTTTCCCCACAATAAGTTCCTATGATGTTTGCTTAAAACCATTATGAGTAATAACATCTGTTTTTACTGACAAATCTCTAAAAGAGCTCTCCGGTTTTAGAAAGTCCTAGAAACATCCTTACTTGTTTCACTGGATGGGCTTGGATCCAAAGAAAAGAAGAGGACATCAATCAGATGAGAGGCTGGACCACCGTGATAATGCTTTAGTGCATTTAAAGCTCTGCCAAAGGAAAAATACAGGTTATAAGCACTGTGTGGATTTCTTCAAGAGATTCCCTGCACACATCAGGGGCCAAAGCAATGCCTCACGGTGACAGAAGTTTGTGAGTACAACAGGCTGATTGTTTCTAACTGCTGCATCCCTGATTCCTCACACCCTCTGTACCTGCAATACTTTCTGTTGTTGCTCTGGTTTGATACAGTTGGACTTTGTAATTTTTAAGCGCATCAGTTCAACCAAGAGCTGAGATCAGTCTCAGAAGGGTTTTCCAAAATAAGCCTGGCAATTTTCAATGGGCTTTTGTGCTACTGGGCACTTTTGTGCTCCTGGGCAGTGGCCTTAGGTAAGCTGCCCCGCCACAGCCCTTACTTTTTTATCCTGTTGTAGGTGATATCATTGGTTAACTTCAGCAGGCGGTACGAGCTCTCATGATCCACGCTCAGCATGCCATCTCGAGACTCCTCAAAGGCAACGGTCACTGCTTTGGAGGTGACACGTGTTACGATGCCAGTGGAGAGCAGATCACCTTGGCCAGCTGAATCGTAAAGGCCCACGATGTCACCTGCAAAGACAAGTTAGAAGAGAGCATGAAGTGCAGCAAATGTTTTGAAAAGAAGCTCTCTTGAGGAGACTAGCATAGTCCTATGAAGACAGCAGGCCCATCTGCACCATCCACAGGACTAGCTTCATGTTTCCTGCCCAGGTGAGAAGCCCATAAATGAGGCTGGTCATTCCTCTTTTAATGAAGCCCAGGATATAGTTGGCTTTCTGGGCTGCAAGCACACACTGCTGGCTCATGTTAAGCTTTTCCATCAACCAGTACCCCTAAATCCTTCTCAGCAGGGCTACTCCCAAGGAACTCTTCTCCCAGTTTGTACACATATCTTGGATTACCATGATCCAAGTGTAAAACCTTGCACTTTACTTTGTTGAACCTCTTTAGGTTCACAAGGGCCCACCTTTCAAGTTTATCAAGGTCCCTTCCTTCTGCTGTATAAACTGCACCAGTCAGCTCGGTGTCATCAGCAAACTTGCTGAGGACGCACTCAATCCCATCATCTATGTCACTGATAAATCCTTTTCTTTCCTGACAGAGCAAGAAGCAATGAGAAAACAGTTACCAACCAGCTACCTTCAGACATTCACACACCAAACGGCTTAGGACAGAGACCAGCAGTGCTCCCCACTGTGCTGCTCAGAAATGTAATGTTTTCACACAAACCCTGGAGGGCCTGGCTTCTCGAAGCTCTCAGACAAAACATTTTACATTTATTTTATCTTTCAGTCATAGCCAATGAGGCTGCATGACAACATGTGCCTCCCAGTGGACTGTTTTATGCCAGTCAGTAAAACCAAGAAAGAAAGAGATTCTTAAGGGCTTATAATAGCTATTCTGCTCTTCATGCATATATATGAGATACGATCAGTCACATTATGCAGTTCAGTGGTGAAATAGAGATTCTGAGCAGATGTTTAACTAGTGGACAATTTAGATGGGTCTCAGGCTCATTGAGGACTAGATTTCACATTAGCAAACTAAAGAAAGTTCTTAATTATGTTCATTAGCTGTTGCATTAAAATGTTTTGTCTCTGAGGAATAATTTACTCCTACAACTATGTTATATCTCTGTGAAAAGCAATGATGGATAGTGCTGAGACCCAAGTTGGCAATGAGTTCCTTTGATTTCACAGGTCAGCAGCTTGGAGACTTGGCTGGTAAAGAACACATCAACAAACTGAATGGCAAAGTGCTTTGAAACAGTACCACAGATCAGAAACAGACCTATTCTCCATGATGGATCTGCTTAGAAAACTAATTGATTTAGCAAACAGAAGAAAGTAAATTATTAAATGAAACCAGCAAACTATCTGGTGTTGCCTTTCTCTTGTGGACCAGCTTTGAACAGTGCAAGACAATACCCTTGTTGCCTAAGGAAAAAGGATCTCTGCAAGAAAAAGAAGTGATTTCCATTATTACTTGGAGCTACTTCACAGTCAAACCCAAGTTCATCCAGGGGGTAAGCAGCTGGCTATAGCTGGCAGACTGGCTCTTCACCTACCTCAGATACTGGCAACCACTCAGCTCTGACATTCCTGGTTGTAATTTCAAGGAATTGATGGCAGAGGATGAGGGATAATTAGAAAGAGCGATGGCTGATGTGTGAGCCTGTGTTTTTCTACTGTCTGTATTTCCAATAGAATTCCAGGTATTAATACGCATGGTGTATTAATTTACCTCTTCTTCGTGAAAAATCACAGCACAGGGAAGGGAAGGAATTGGCAGCTCAGGAAGGAAAAGGAAAGTCCGTTTTCCATTCTGAAAATGAACTGCAAGGTAAGCTCTGGTAAGCTCCTTATCTACTCCAAGCATGAACACTGTGGTTTGTACAAGAAATCTTTAATGATGGGAGACTAACACTTACCAGGCCCAAAACCGTTATAAGGCAGCTCAGCATCTGAATCATGTTTTCTAGGCTGAAATGTCACAAGCAGACGCCCATAGAGGCCAGTTCTTTGGTTGGCAGCTTGAAGTTTTAGTAAGCAGACGCCTCTGCGCTGCAGTTCCTTTAGGGAGACGCTTTCCTGCCATGCTCTGGAAAGCACAAACAGACACGAAAACCATTTGCTAGAATGAAATAAACCCAGTGCTTCAGAAGATAAAACAGATAAAGACAAACTAGGGAGGAGATGGAAAAGATGGATGATGGCAAAAGAGCTGCTAGCTTGACGAAGTGTTGATGTACATATCTTTTTGTAGTGATGTAACTGGATTCTATAGGTTTCCAATCCCAAGTTTTAACTAGGAGAACAGAGATGTGTGCAGGCTATAGAGGCCAAGGGGGGACCCAAGTGATGGCAGAGCCCATGAGTGACTGGGATAGGGGAGAGATGGCCCCATAGCTGACAGCAAGCCTCACAGGAGTGTTGCTATAGGGTTCCTATAGGGTCTCAGTCCTAAACCAAGGTTTCTATAGGGCCATAGCGCTACCTTCTCTCTGCGATCTCAGCTTCTCGCTCCTCCCTTAGCAACTCCAGCTGCCGCTCAGCCGCCTCCGCCGCCATCTTGGATCCGGGGGCATTTCCGCTTCCGGGTCTAAGGGGGATGCTGTCATGGCGGCGCTGGCAGCAGCCAGGCGGAGAGCGGCAGGTGAGGGGTGGTTTAGTAAGTCTTATGGCTGAGGGAACTGGGATTGTTGCCTGTGGAGAAATGGAGGCTCTGGGGAGTCCTCATGCCTCTTTACAACTCCTCTCTGACAGGAGACTGTGGTGAGGTAGGAGTCACACTCATCTCCCATATAACAGCAATAGGATGAGAAGTGGGTGGCCTTAAGTTACACCAAAGGAGCTTCAGATTGGATATTATTAAAAAGAAATACTCTGAGAGAGTTGTGAGGTATTGGAACTGATTGCCCGGAGAGCCATGGAGATGGGGTTAGTGGTCATGGTGGTGATACCCAGTGACTAAGAGTCCAACTGTGGCTGCTTGGTTTTAATGCTTTCTCCCTCTCTCCTTTTTAGCTTTCTTGTTTTCACCTGTGGTTCGGTTCCAGAGCTCCCAGAGCACCTCTCTACAGGAAGGGTAATGTCAATTGACCCTCTGCTTTCGTTTTTACCCCTTGAAATGCTGATGTATCAGGGGGAGTGTGGGAGGAGATGGAGCCAGGAGCCTCTTTCTGGAAGAGAAACTTAGTGTATCCCACTGTCTGTTACTTCTCAAGAAGTTCTAGACACTCTGCCTCCACTTTGTGCTAGAAGGACACTTCCATTAACTTGTGAAACTGAATAAAGAGATCATTAAACCTTCCTTAAAGGGCTGCGGTGTGATTCAGTCCATAGCAAACAGCAGAGAAGCTTCTCAGCTGTTGCTTGTCTTTTTAGGTATAGGTGAGGTTTATTTCCTGGCTGGACTTTCTATTTTCTGATTAAATACTGATTTTGAGCTGCAGTTTTTATAAGATGTAATTAAGAGGCCAGTTGCTAGAGGACACCAATCCAAAAAACTTCAGGCTTTGATAACTTCAGCACTTTTAGAAATGCTTATGTCTTCATTTTGGTTTCTCTGCTGAGATTTAGTACAGTAATACCTGTGTAGAGCTGCAGGCTGTGCTGCTTCTTGCTTTAACCAGAAGGGGACACTGCAGAGATAAGGAAGTCCTATAGCAGCATCAATGGCAAGATTCATTCCTGTTCCCTCTGTGCTGATAAAGGATTCAAGGAGTAGTTTCTTCTCTGTGTGGGAACACATTTTGGATCTCAGCCTCCATAACACAGCACACCATGTTGTTGTTAAACCCTACTACAAGCCCACAAAGCCTTGGTGATAGTAATTACTATGAGTTTCCATTAATATAAGCTCTTTAAGGGGCTTTTGTGGCAATACTGAGTAAACTAATCAAACACAGCGTTAATGTTGCCTTATTTCTCTAGCATCTAACATTATTTTCCCGAATGTTCTGTGCAGTTTGTGCATCCTGAATTATGGAAATGCCCAGAGAATTCTGACCTTTCCATTGTTTTATAGATGGTGTTTAGTGAGCAAAATCTCTCTCTTCAGAAACCAGTATTGTTCTGATAATCTTGCTGAGATCCAGAGTGAATCTACCTCCCTTTTACTAAATCTTTGCTTATTAGGGAACTGTTAGCTGCTGTAATCTGCTGCCCTTCAGCCATGTGTCCTTCTCTGACTGAAGGCATTTGGCACCTCCCTGGATAATCTCTAAAAGCTCTTGTGGGACCTGTGCCTTCTTTCCCTGTCTCCTGGAGGGTGTACTGCAGTTGTGATGAAAACACTGCAGTGGTGTCCTTGGTTAGAGTGGCATTTCTCTCTCCAGTGTTTCTTTGGGAACAAATCAATAGTGTTCTGTAACTGGCTCTAATGCAGAGCAGTAAACAGTTGCCTCTGGTTCTCCTCGCTGCTCCTTGTCCAGGAAATCTTGAAAGACAGCTAATTACAAGCAAGTGCTATTTGCATTTTTACTGCTCAAACTCATGCTGTGAGCTGCATGTAGCATTTCATTTTTGAATTAACACCCAGTGGCATATTAGAGCAGAGTTAATTGTTGTTCAGCTCTGATGTTTTTAGCAGGGCTCTCATGATCTCATGCTGTCTGCACTACTGTCAATAAGAGCAGCATACACATGTAGGTACCTGCAGTACGGATTGTACGAGGCTTGAGGTAGTAAAGAATCAGTTCAGTTTTCAGGCAGAGCTTCCCTCCCAATGATATTCCTGAGAAAAGCAGAGAGATTTCACTGTAACAGGTAATGAGAATCTGTTTCTGGCTGGTAGTTAAATACTCCTGGATGCTTTTGGTCTTCTATGGCAATGCCATCGCCTACTTACGTTTGAACCCCCAGTTTATTAAAGCAATTTTGTATCACAGCAGTGAAAGCTACCTGTTCCAGATGAATAAGGATTTAATTGGCACCTTTTAGTTGAGGAATGATGCTTGTGCTTGGCTGGCTGGATGCGAGATAGTGCATGCTTCTCCTTTTTGTGAGTCACTTGAATGAAGACAGGTGTAGGTCTAAGAGATCTCTCCTAGTCCCTCCACAGCATGGTATAGGTTGTAGACAGACCTGATAATGACACAGAGCAAGCACTTGGGCTGAATGCTTGTATTGTAACATGCTGAATTGCACCTCGGATGAGAGAAGCTGTTATTACTGACATTCAGGTTTTGCAGCTGGAAGTGACAAAGGAAGAGCAGCCTTATAACTCTCCTGTAAAGAGCCCAACTGTGGTCTTAAGACCCTCTCAAAACTATTTCACAGGGAAGATTGTTATAAGTAGGGTATAAAAGGATGTGTTAGTCATTCGTATGTAGTGCTTGAGGCTGATTTAAGGATGCTCCTTAGCACTTCCTCACAGTCAAAAGCAAGCTTCTGCCTCCTGGATGCTGCTCCCCACTACTGGATAATTGCAGGGCTTTGTGCTGGTACTGAAGTGGGCTGAGGAACATTGTGTGTTCAGCCTCTCAGCTGTAGCGGTGGTAACTTGGATCATAGAATTGTTTAAGTTGGAAGGGACTATTAGAGGCCATCTGGTCCAACTCCCCTGCAATGAACAGGGACACAAGACAGCTAGATAAGGGTCCTCAGAGCTCCATCCTGACATTGCATGTCTACAATGACAGGGCAACCGCCACTCTAGGCAACTTGTTCCAGTGTTTCATTACCCTTAGTGTTAAAAAGCCTTCTTCCTTGCATCCAGTCTAGATGAAAGTTTGAATTCATTTCCACTTGTCCTGTTACAAAAGACCCTGCTAAAGAGTCTGTCCCCTTCTTTCTTATAGCTCCCCCCTTTAGATACTGAAAAGATGCTTTCAGGTCTCCCTGGATCCTTCTCCAGGCTGAACAGCTATTTCAACCTGTCCTCACAGGGGAGGTGTTCCATCATTTTAGTGATCCTCTTCTACATGTTCTAGCAAGTCCATGTCTCTCCTGCACTGAGGACTTCACATCTGGACGCAGTACTCCAAGTGAGGTCTCACCACTGCAGAGCAGAGGGGCAGAATCACCTCACTTGCCCTGCTGGCCATGCTTCTTTTGATGTGGCCCAGGGTAGAGTTAGCTTTGTGAGCTGAGGGCACATCGCTGCCTCATGTCCAGCTGCCATCCACCAGTACCCTCAAGCTCTTTTCAGCAGGGCTGTGCTACATCCTTACATCCTCCAGCTTCTATTGATACTGACCAAAGTGCAGACCTTGTACTTGGCTTTATTGAACTTCATGAGGTTCACCTGAGCTTGCTGCTCAGCTTGTCTAGGTCTCTCTGAATGGCATCCCATCCCTCTGGTGTGCTGACTGCACTCCACAGCTCAGCATCATCCACAAACTTGCTAAGGTTGTACTTGATCCCATTGTTGATGGAGGACCTAAATGACATTGAGTCCTGGGAGCAGTGACTGTGTTTGGCAGAGCTTTGGCAGAGTGTGCTCAGACATGAAGCCAAATATTTGTGTTTTTTGCATCTTTTGGTGAGATCTGTTTGTTACATGTGGATCTTCATTATTAACCTTATCATTCACAGGGTTGTTGCTAAAACGTCTCTGACTTCACCCCCATGGCCTGAAGTGAAATTGCCAGATCCAGTGGAAGAAGCAAAGCACCATGCAGGTAAAGGTGTCAAATCTCCAAGTGAAGCTTAATGCTCTAATGTTGTAATTGGTGGCTTGATTGAGTTTATATCATTGTTTCCAGTGATTCAGGCTTTTTATTCTTTCCTTTTAGTGTCACTGGACTCATGCTCTGGGTGCTTGTATTAGAGATTTGGGTAGATTATATGAAGTCCCTATGTTTGTGACAGCCTGACAGGTCATACCTCTCTCCAAGGACTCTTACATGATGGCATATGTTGCTACCTAAAGCGTGAAGTGTGGCTTTTCAACCAGAGGGAATAGCTTTTTTCTTTTAGTGGATAAAGCAAAATGCTAAAGCCAGCACAAGCAGTTGGAGAGTGGGCACATCGTAGGGCTGGTACTTCTTAGTGGATAATACAGAATGCTAGAGCCAGCATAAGCAGTTGGGTAGTGGTCACATGACAGAGATGTGGCATAAGGCAGTGAGCAGATGGGTAGCAACACAGCGTTAGAAAATGCATGCTTGTCCCCGTGTCTAGTCAGGATCACTGAACACAGGCACTAGTCCTCTTGGAAGGAGCCCACAGATCAGCCAGGAGTCAGCCTCACAAGTCAGCACATGAAGTGCAGGTTGCGGTTCAACACAGCTACAAGGCACAGGTTCCCCCTGGCTGGTAGAGATGTGGAAATGAAATACAGAGAAGGCAATATGTATCTAGCCTTATCTTGTCCATAAGGGTCTGTTGTCATCCAGGCCCTGCTAGAGATGGTGGAAGAGAAGCCAACACAGATACAAGATGTTTCTCAGAACAGTAGCAAGCCATAGTGGGTGAATTTCTTTCACAGGTCCTGTGGTGTTGAGCAGTTTGCAGTCATCTGCTTCATTCGATGAATGAGCTCTTGTGTTTGTTAACAGACTGTCTTGTTGCATTAGCTTCTAGGACATCAGTGAAAGGTACCTGAAAGGACATTTCTGAAGGCTGTAGTCTGGAGAGGACCAAGAAGTGAAGGAGAGGAGAGAGGAGATCCACAAGAAAACAGTGGAAAGAGAGAAGTGGAGCTTTGCCTGTGTTTTTGCAGATAGTTTCCCATAGCGTAACAAAAATGTGGTAATAACTGTGTGAGTGGTCTGCCTTGGAGAGAGCTGCTTCCTCCAGGTCTCCTCTCTGACTGCCTTTTTTAACCCTCTTTTCATTTCCTCTGCACATCTGGGATTGCTCAAGTGACAGATGAGTGTTCTGTCCCAGAGCATGATTTGACCCAGTAGTGAACCATGAACTGCTTCATTTGATTTGCTGACGCCCTGGGGTGAATAAGGTCCCGTGTTCTTCTGACTCCTTCACATGGGGTCCTTGGGGTTGTTGTGATTTCCGTGCCTTGTAACCTCCTACTGTTTATGAGCTCGCATCACTGTCTCCTGGCTGTGCTTATCCAAAGCAAACAGCAACCAGAGCATTTGAATTCTGCTTGATATTCTCCTGCTGTCTGTGGAAACAGATATTTTAGGAACCATCATTCCACATGATGCTGAGATTCAAGCTGTCCTAACAGTCAGATGGTAGTATCCAGAGATGTTTGGAAGAGCAAGCAATAATTTCAGAGTCCATGTTTGTTTGTTTCTACCAAGGTCAGTGTTTTGAAACATTGGTTTTGAGATGCTGAGCACAGTGCTACTGCAATAGCAGTTTAGAGCTGAAAGAAAATTGTCGTATCCCGTTGTGCATTGGGGTTTGTAACAAAGAGAAAGCTATCATACATTGTGGGCTTTTGGTAGTGGAGCACTCTCAATCAGATGAAGAGTATGCAGAGGACTTTTCTCTTGGGATGGCAATTCCAGCAGCACAGAAGCACAGCTCATAGTTTTAGTGAGAACTGCACAGACTACTGTCTCGTAAAACCTTTTCTCTTCTAACCTCTACCTATAATAGTTTGTTGGTTTGCAACTTGGACGCTTTCAGAGTGTTCCTGTAAGGGTTGGACTTGGTTTGGTTGTGAGTTCTTGTCTGTCTCAAACAGTTATTATACTTTGTTTACATTCCAAGATAAGAAAAATGATTGGGCCACTTGTGAGGACAATGAAGAAAGTCTGTTTTTCCAGTTATAGCAAAGTTACTCTTTTTCTGAACAGCTTGAGACGGTGCAAAGCTGCTATTTGGCAGGGGAATAGCGCTCATTAAAAAGGGCCTTTTGATGTTCTTGTAAAACTGAACTTTGGCTTCACTGCACAGGAAGTTGATTAGAGAAATCTGAGTTATGTGTGTGTGCTGCGCAGGAGCACATGTCCCTGGAATCTGTACTGCTCCTGGCACC
Organism: Coturnix japonica; assembly: GCF_054131305.1. Lineage (NCBI taxonomy): Eukaryota > Metazoa > Chordata > Aves > Galliformes > Phasianidae > Coturnix > Coturnix japonica. The sequence goes on along the minus strand of NC_140667.1, from coordinate 3,211,467 downwards.
TTGCTCTGGTTGAATGCACGTATAGGAAGAGCTTTCTTGGAAACCTCTCCAGCTTTCATTGCAGGTTCTCAGGCCAGGTTTTGTTTGCAGACTGTTGTCTTTCTTCCTGTGTACTTTGTAGAACTCCTCTTGATGTTCCTGGTTGCTTTACAAAGTATTTAATGTCCTGGCCCTTTCATGCATCACTTGGAAATCGAGGAGAGCTCCATTCCAGATGTGTAGACAATCACTCTCTTCTGGAATGCTTTGTATTTGAGTACAGTGCGTTTTAGGATGCCTGAGAAAGAGGCTGAGAAATCAACTGCTTGGGATTAACTGCACAATGTATTTGTAGGTGTCTTCTTGCGTGCTTAATGTGCATAGGTTTTTACAGCAACCAGAAGGATTTGTGAAAGGGTGACTTGTGCCCTGTAGGAAACAGCATTGCTCTTATCATAAATTAAGGTTGGAAAAGACCTTCAAGATCATCTAGTCCAACTGCCCACCTACCACCAATATTACCCCTTAAATCATGTCCTTAAGTACACATCTACACCCTTGATCCTCTTGAGTCTTGCTTAAAGATTCCCATAGGGTAACAGTTTAGGTGGGGGAGCAGTGTGGCTGAGTTAATTCTGCTCAGCTCTTCACGCTTTGTTGAGTTTTCTGCTCTGATTTCTTCTCTGCTCTTTGCCAACAGAAGTGGTGCAAAAGGTGAATGAGATGATTGCAACAGGGCAGTACGGGAGGCTCTTTGCTGTGGTCCACTTTGCCAGCAAACAGTACAAAATAACCAGCGAAGACTTAATTATGATGGACAACGTGCTGCAAGCTGAATGTGGAGACCGAATCCGGATGGAAAAGGTAACACACCTTGTCCACAGTGCCTGTGATCCCCATGCTATTTCTGCTGCAAACATTTCCTGAGGCAGAATTCATAACCAGTTGTTCATAAGTCTTGAAGAGCTCCTGTTGAATCTCCCATTCTTATTTTCATCCTTCTTTTTTTGGGGGGGGGCATTAGTTTTATTCCAATCTGAGCTGTGCTGCTAATGATAACATTAATGTTATTTCTCTTGAACATGGTTGGAATGAGTTGCAACAAGACTCTGTTAGAAGACAGCTTTCTGTTGTACTGACTTCATCCAAAAGATGAGAAATACAGTTGTTGTTTTTAGAGACGACAGTGAAACAAAGACTGTGTTTACCTTGAGACTGCTACACCCAAAACACTGACAGTACTCCCAGAGGAGCTGTCACTGCTCAGAGCTTTCCAAGATCCCTATCGTGCTGAGTATGCTGGGTGGAGAGAGGGATGCTGGATGTAGGGGAGAATTGCCAAGATGCAATTCAACATATTTATCCTTAAGTCTTAGTTAACTAGCAGGAACTTGTAGAGACTCATTAATTAAAATTTTAAATGAAAGACTCTGAAGTAGGATTTAGTTGGGTTAATATTGAGTTGTTAGAGCCAAGCAAGCAGTTAAAGAGAGAAGGGCAATTCTGATAGTCCTCAAATTACTCTAAAGTTTTGCTTAAGAGGCAGCTTTTTGAGAAGGGAGACTTGCATAGAGCAGACAGACAGGAGAACAGAGAATGTGAGTATGGAGAGGGTTAAGAGTTTGTCTAACGACCAGAACCCAGCACCACCGTAACCCAGCACCACCGTAACCCAGCACCATAACCCAACACCACTCCTGTAGGAATTTGACTGCAAAATATCTTGTTAAAGGAAAAAGTAGAACACCTAACATCCATTTCTGTGTCGCTTTTAAACTGCTGATATACAGTTAGTATGGAAGGAGGCAACCTGTATGAAATGCTTTCTCTTTTCATGAGAACAACTCTGTTATTTCTCCTGCTTCTTGGATGGGAGGGTGATTGAAATGCCCTGAAACGAAAGGGTTTCTCTCCGTGGTGGTGAACTGACCCCAGCTATTCATTTCTTTATTGGTCCGTCGTGAGGGCTCAGGGAGGACAATGATTAAAGTGTTTCTGTAGAGCGTATGTTGCAATTGCTGTAAAACCCAATGATTTTAGGAGCTGCCACTCATTCAGCACCCACGCAAAAGCGTATTCTTCTTCCCTGTATTGCTTTTTGTATCTTTTACAGCTGTTAGTGAGCCAGAACAGGAAAGTTCAGTGTGTTCTGATCAGTGTGAAAGATACTTCTGGAAGTCTGTCTGTTTTATGAATCCATTTCTTGCCTGTGAGTTGCCATTCTCCACTCTAGTAACAGTGCCAGGTTTGAAACATGCAAAGGCCCGTTTTTAAGCAGTTTGGCTCCTTCATGGTGGCTACAGGATCTGGAAAATATTGCTTATATTTCTGCTGGCATTATGAACCACTGATATGTCTGATTATTTTCCATAGGTTTTGCTGGTTGGTGCTGATGATTTCACACTTATTGGAAGACCGCTCCTGGGGTAAGAGATCTCATTCAAGTATTATCCTGTAACATGAAGAGAAAGTTGAATTTGTCACTGCCATCTCTTTTCCCATCCCTATGGCTTCTGAGAAAAAAATCAGTAATAAAACAAAATTGTCAGCTTTGGCTGGCTCTTAACTACTATTACCACAGGGCCACGATAGAGCACAGTACCCATTCTTAAGGTCATTGTAGGATATTAACCTTTCTTGGCTTGGCTCTGTTTTCTGCATGTATAAGACTTGCACAAACTAGCAGTAAATCTTGCTCTTCAGCATCTTTACTCCCTAACCATAATTGCAGTGATAGCCATCTTAAAATAACCCAGAAATCCACGCCTGTCCCTTGGTGCCTTAATTTGAGCTTCTTTGTGTTCTTTTTTTTCTTTTAAACCTGTTTCCTTTTACCCATGATTTAACCCAGCAGGTCTTAATCTTAAATTAAGAGTTCAAAGTTTTCCCTTGCTAGTTACATGCCTCCAACTGTCATGGCATTAGCTCCGTCTTAGAGCTGCCAGAATTGCTATGCAAGTGGCCAGAACACCTGGTTTGTCAGCATTTCCTTTACCAAAAGGAAGTGGTGTGTGGACTCAGTATTGCTGGTTGAGCTCTTAGCATTGGCCGGAAGCAAAGTCATCATCTCTATGTAGCTTTCCCCAGAGGATCTAGTGGTAAAGTGCAAATCAAAATAATGTGGCTTGCAAGTGCTTTCAGAATCTGGAAGCCCTGGCTGTGGTCTGGCTGCAGTCTGAGCTGCATGTTTAATTGTTGGCTTGAACTGCAGCAGCTTTGGCAGAGGACAGCCAGATAAGAAGGAACTTGTAGGTCTTGATGCCTTGCAGATCAGGTTAGAAACATCAAGTATTTTCAGATCAGTTTGGCTTCTGAATGCTTTCTAAAGTACCAGGAGGATGTCTGTATTCCAGAGTTATAAATAATGTGTTTGCACACTTGATAATGTGATTTCTGCCGTGGGTTTCTAGTGTTTGATAGGATTATGAGGGCTGACAGCCTTTATAGTGCTTCTGTAAAGAGCCTTTGAATTATGGCCAGATATCATTAAATTTGTTGAAGATCTTTAGAAAGTGGAAATACCATTACCAGGACTAGAAACATAAGTTTGCAGATAGTTGAATAATAGAACCATAGAATTTCCCAAGTTGGAAGGGACCCATAAGGATCATCGAGTCTCCGTACTCCACACGTCACAGACAGTGCAGACTTCAATTCTTTCTCATAGTTCCCAGTTGTGTCTAAACCACAAACATTTTGGAGGGGAGATAAGAGCTTGGATGCAAACAAAGGCAATTTTGTTTTTCTGTTGCTTTAAAAATAAACACATAAGTGAATCCTTGCCCCAGTGTTTGTGTAAGACAGTTCATTACAGCTGCACTCCCTGTTCAGACTTGGAGATAGGTAGGAACTTGTCCTGTTTTGGGCAAATGGTCATGTTATAATTTGCTGTAGCAGATACCTCCCAAGATGACACTTCTCTAAAGCCTTAGAAAAAACAACAGTGCATCAAAGCGTATCTGCATGGCAGTGGCTATTTTGGGAACTCAGAGCTGGCTTCTACTCTGGGTTTTGTTTGTGTTCAAGTAACTTGCTAGCAGTTCAATGGACACAAAGGTGGTATGCAGTTTCACTTTGTTTAGCTGTATAATGTAAAGATTATTGTGCATCTTGAAATCTGTGATTAGAAGCAAGCGTAGCTTTGCGTGGGTTTCATTCATCTCATGATTCGATACCCCTGAGACAACTGTTTGTCTCTACAAAGAGTACAGCTGATGAGAGTTTTTTCCCTTTAAATGAACCCTGTCTTTCTCCTGCCACTTGACTATTCTTGCAGTGGCTTTAGTAGCAATGAGGAACTGCCTGAAGCTCCTCCTAGACAGCCAGACTGGGTTCACTTAACCTCTGCAGGGAGAGAGAGTTCATTGGCTGAAGTTATGGTCCTTTGGGGCTGTAGCTTGCCTGGGTTGCTTGTACTACTCACTGACAAAAGCTTACAATCCAGCTTAAATCCACAAGGTTTCAGCCTAATTTCTTCTTACTTCCTGCTAAAATCTGATTAAAAGATGTGCTTTTACATCTTTGCTTCATTTTGCTTTCTGAGAGCAGCAGGCCTGGCTGTCCCATACTCTGGGAAATGTGCGACTCTTCCCCCCCCTTCTCATTTTTATGGGCATTCCAGTCATACCTAAGACATTCAATAAAGATTTCTTTCTCTTTGGGCTCTATTTTGCTGAGAAATTTTTTGCTTACATGCACTTTACCAGCAAGTTGGTTTCTGCCCTCCTTCAGCCTTCCAGCTCCTAGTGGTTTGTCCAACAGAGACAAGGACACACTGGGACCTGCTGGCCTTGAGCTTTGACTTGCACCTCACCTATTTCTCAACAACACCCTTAGTTTGCTTAAAAGCTTATCAACATCTTTAAGTGGTGCATGGGGGGCAGGGGGGTGATGACTGTTTACAGATATGCCAGTGTTTTTCCTGTTGGCTGAATGCTAACCTATGTTTAGGGTAGTGGATATGGTCCGGCACTGAGTGCTGTATCAGGGATGGCTTGGCTACAAACTATGCCTGTTCTGAGAGCAGCATAGAGATTTCAGTGGCTGAGTTGTTTTATCTGGCCTGGCTGCTTTCCAGTTTCCCCGTGTGATGATCATTAGTGAGTTTCTGACATGCCTTTACTGTCCAAGCCTCTGAGAAGTCAGTGGGAGTTTAGATTTCCTTTTGCCTTCAGTGGACAGAAATTAGACCCAGAAAGCAAAGCTCCCTAATTATAGTGGCAAAACACAGCCAGCCCCTGGAGTGCAGTTGAGCTTTTTGGTTTCTTTCCTAGCATCACAGTGCTTACTGTGTATTTCGGTAGTGTTGTTAGTCCTATTGTCAGGCTGAATCTGGATACCATCTTTTAGCTGGGATGTCAGGGTCACCCAGTGGTCTTTTAAAATCTAGATTATTTTATCTCTTTTTTTTTTTTCCTTCCGGACTAGTCAGTAAATGTAGATGTAGCAGATTTTTCCTCTTTCTCTCCTTGCTTAAGGATTCAATCACTGATAGATATTACACCCCAGAGGGTAAATGTTAATATGGATGCTAAACGTCTCAGAGCCTTTGGCCTCTCAGTGACCTTGCTGGAGCAGTTAGCTAGATGGGCTTCTCTCCTCTGCCCCTATAAGCGGGAAGTCATTTGTCAAGAAAATGCTCTTTAAATGTCTTCTGGCAGCAAAGTCAGTGTGCTAATCAGTTTTTAATGGTACTCTGCAGTGATGCTGCATGGAAGAGTGTCTCTTCCATCTCCATCGTGGCTGTTGATTAAAAGTACACTTTCCAAAGCTCTTGTCTGAAGGTGCTTATCGTCTCATAGAAGAGCCAGTAAACAGACAGGTAGCTGGCCCTCCAGCATATGCTTCGCATCACCTTGTTTTCTAGCTTGGGGATGGATTACTTTGTGGCTTTAGTCACATGTGAAGGAAGTATGGGCCGCGTTCTTCATTTCTATCCATGGGGAAGGAGGATGTTTAATCGTTGAGAACTTCCTTCCATTTGCAGAAGTGAGATTTAGAAACAATTGGAAGCTTTGAGTGATGTCACTACCCCACCTGAACTCCTCTGTTTGCGATACCTCAGTGAGTGTGTGTCCTCTCTTCCAATTTGGGGTAAGCAAGTGGGACAGACCGAGGGGGATAGTGGGAGGGACAGAAGGTTGCAATGTGAGAGAAGTGACTTGCTCCTGTAGCTGATTAGCTACACTTCCTACTAGAAACAGCAGCCAAATCTCTTTGTGGTAAGCTTCTGCCAGAACTTACTCAGATAAGAAAGGTCAGAAGATTTTATTCCAGCTGTCTGGGGCGCTTTAGAGAAGAAAGAAAGACTTCTGTGTTGACCAGCAGAGCACAGGAGAAGGGACTGTGGTAGGTTTGATCTGTACCATAAGCAAATCTTGTGTGAACATGGCAGGAGAATTTATCTGAACTGTAATCCTTCAGGCTCCTCCTGGCTTCTGTTATTGCTCCTTCCTTGGCTGTTTCTGATCTCATCCTTCACATGGCAGAGAAGTACTGCCCTTCAGACTAGCGCTTCACTTGTCTGCTCTACAGACAGCACCTTGAGGCTTTTGGTTTTCCACCACAAAGCCAACTGACTGACAGATGTCCTTTCTTCTTCCCTGGCAACCTTGTAGTTCATGCAGATCTGGGCTTTTTATAGCAGGATCTGTTACCTTTGTGTCACTTCTCCCCCCTGAACCTATTCACCTACAGGTAAATCATTAACAAGTGGTACTTTTCTTCCTGTATTTTTAAGGAGAGATCTCGTCCGTGTGGAGGCTACTGTGATTGAAAAGACGGTGTCATGGCCAAAAATCAACATGCGCTTCCGGAAAAAACGCAATTATCAGAGGAAAAAAAGTAAGATATAAGGAACACAAAGCTTATTTCCCTACTGTTCTGTGGCTGGGATATGGATATGCCTGAAGGGAGAAGTATCAGAACACACAGTCCTAAAGGAGCCCTGCCTAGACCTCTTGCTCATGCAATACCAATGCCATGTAGCTGTCCTGCAACGTGGCTGCATCTGTCAGCACATCCCCCTCCTAGACACTGTCATGCCTTAGCTTGCCTTAATGTAGCTCAGCCTTCTGATGGGTATGCAGCGGTTTGTATGCTATTATCTGATCTTGTTGTTTTTCCCTCTTTTCATTCTTTTTCAGTTATCACGAACCCACAGACCGTCCTCCGGATAAACACCATAGAAATTTTCCCCTGTTTGTCATGATTGATTGATCGGATATCACGTGGCTTAGGCTTATTGCTTTAGGCAATTACAGAAATAAAACTGCCTCGGCACTGTGAAGTTCTGGACTTGTTGCTATTGTGGAAATATATAAGTGGAAATCTATATGTAATTTCTTTTTAAAAAGCAAAATGAAATATTTTTTTGGTTAACTGTTATTTCAGCATTGATGGTGTTGACTTATTCAGAGCCTTAAACAAGCCCAGCTGTGTTGCTAGCTGACAAGCTGTTTCATGCCAACTGTGTCTACCTTTGGCTGCACACTTCTCTTAGAGCTTTTGTTTATCTGTGTCTCATCTGATTAAAAATAACTGGGATTTCACTGGCTGGAGAAGAAGAGACCCATCAACTCCCCAGTCCCTCAGATGAGGTTCTGAGCAGGAGGGCTGGACCTAAGTGTCCAATTGATTGATGTAAAGAGCCCACTACTCGCCTTACTTACTCATGTCCTTGCAAGTTTCTCTACCCTAGAACTGTGGGTGCACTTAAGGCTAGCAGAGAGGATTGCATGTTTGAGTGACCTTGTTTCTTTTCTGGAAACACTCAGAGTTCTCCATGGATTGCAGATAGGCAAGATGTTTTTAATAGTGTTAAGTGCTATTTGTCTGTTTATTTTTGTTTGCTCCTCTCCTTACCAAGCTCTTGTTGATCTGTTAATATAACCTTGGCACTGTGTGGCTCCTGGGAATATCCTGTGGTGCTTTGTGTGACACACAGCAAAACAGGGGGAGAAGGTACTGCAGGATCCCAAATCTACTCCCAGATCATGGTAAGATGTTTACGAAGGATTTTTACATTAACAACAGGAGATACAGCTGGGAAATTATCCTCTTGAAGGTGAACCAAACTGTTGCATAGCAATAAATTGTGTGCGTATCATAGCATTGAAATAACAGATGCCAGTAACTTAGGAGTGATTTCATACCTATTCCATAAGCAGTTTTGTTTTTATCTCTGGTCTTGGTATTTTTCTTTATTCACTTTGTCTGCAAATCAAGTAGTATCGCTGAGCAGCACGTGCAAGACCATATTCAGCAAAGGTTTGCGTGCGTCTCTGGGTAGTGATGACAAGTAGGAAGGGCTTCCTGCAGCTTTCAGTAGGCTCTTGGGGTAGCTGTCAGTTTCCCTTCAGCTACCTTGAGAAATGGGCTTCTACTTTCAACAAATGGGCTCTGTTCACCTTGCCACTTCTGTAGGGAATTCCTTGCTTCTAATGAGTCAAGAAGAAGGACCACATCTGTATGTCCTTATGCGCCTTTGCTATGGTTCCTTCCTCAAATTAAGGCTGCCCACTGCTCTGCATGGAGGAAATGCTGGTTGAACATAAGTATGAGCATCTCAGTCATACAGTCTGATTTCTGGGCAGTCCTATGCGGAGCTGGGAGTTGGACTCAATGTTCCTTATGTGTTCCTTTCAACTCACAGTATTCTATTCTATGGTTACCTGCCTTGATCATTTCATCTTGCAACTTCCTTTCCAAGCTCTTGCAGATGGAAGTAGTGGGGGTGACCTCTCCTTTGAGAACTGTCTCCTCCTGGCACTGCTACCTCTTCCTCTTCTCCCAAAGGCAGCTTTAGTTTCTCACTGGGGCCACAGATCCTCTCAGTAGCAGTTAATTGCAATATGTGGTGCCAGCGGGCTGGCATGAAGAGAGTGCTACCACAGGCTAAGCAGGGGCTGCATTCCAGTTACAGGCTGTTCAGGGCCCACAGCGGAAGCAGCATTGCCAGCTAAAGCAATTTGACTGGGAACGTCACAATTCCCATGTGTTCCTTAAGGTCTGTGAGTGTCAGGGCTAAGAAACAGGGCTGGAAGGAAAGAGCTGAGGGTTTATTCAAAAGGAAAATCCAATGTTTTGGATCCAGTGTCCCTTCCAAAAAACAAAACAAAACAAAAACCTTTGGGAAAAGAAGTTAAAGCTCCTTAGGTGCCAAATGAAAGCAGAAATCTGTGGGTCTTCTATGGAGTGAAGCTGCAATTCTCCTTGATGACTTCATGTGTTGCGGGTGGTCACTTGAGGAGATATTCTTCTTTGCTTCTTCATGTGCTTTGCCACAGTAACAGTTTGAGCAAGGGCAGGAATTCCTCAACAAAACAGGCAGCACTGATTCATCGTGGAAATTTATCTGCTAGGACAAAACATCTTTTTGGACGGCACATCAGATCAGGGTGGAATTTGAGAGCTGCTTTGCCCAGTCTCCAACAATTAAGCATCTGCGTGGCTTAGATGAGATCCAGACCCAACTTCCTGCCATCCAACCTCTCTAAAGCAAAGCTGCTGAGTTTGCCCCCCCCCCGCCTCCTTTAGTCTCCCCTTGGTGCTGTTTGACTTTGTGTAAATAAGAATTCACTGCCCAGAGTGCGGAGGGCATCTGCCTGCTCTGAGTCAGAGCTGAATTCCAGCGCCTGCTCCCTGCCCACTGGCCACAAAGCTGCCGGCTGTTCTGCTTTCCCTCTTGTGCTTTCGAAGAATGCCAACAGGACTCCGTTTCATACCCCAGCAGAAGGACAACAGGCTTTGCAACGCTGACATTTTACCACTGTAAGGAAGCCTTGTTTTCTTACCAGTGCCATTGCTTCTCTGCCAGTTCTGCTTCAGCCTCATGCTGCTCTCATGTTCTCTTTTCTTTGGGGTTTAAATGTCTGGGTGTTACTGGATCCCAGCTGAAATGTACAACCCCTGCTGGGCACCCCTTGTTCCCTTGTTACCTTTTCAAAGGAGCTAGGAGTAGTGTTTAGCCAAGCACTAATTGAGCGTGAGCCAGGGCAGTGAGTGCTATGTACTTGTGCTCAAGGATCAATGAGCTATGGCCTGGCTGAATGTCAGCCCCAGCCCTTGCCTCATCTCTCACCCTTTTAAGAGCAGTGGACGGTGGCACTCTATTTCATTTTCTTTTTTTCTCCTTTCAGATGGATGCTTTCAAGAGTTTTGGAACAAGGTTTCCATGATTTAAATGGCAGGTGCTCTTCTTCCTCTCCAATGGGATGTGATGGCCACAGCAGCTCATATTCCCTGGTCATTGCAGGGGAGCAGGACTAGATGATCTTTAAGGGTCCCTTCCAACATAAAGAATTCTATGATTCTATGAAGAATTGGATTCTCACTAGGACTGAAGCGGAAACAGCCCGTGCTGGCCATCCTACAGGATGGCTTTCTGCAGCATGTCTCAGAGCTCCGTCTGGATGAGCTTTCAATTACCTACGTGATGGGGTTCCTCTTCCATGCCTTGGCAAGTCATTCCGTGCTCTAAAATAAGCTCCACCAGCAGAGACGTTCCTCGCAGCATGAAGCCTTCCTGTTGTGAGGATCCATTATGTGTGTAGCATAATGAAGTGCAATGGACGTGGGGAGCGGCAGCAGCCTTTCTTTCTGACAGCAGCTTCTGCAGAGAAACAGAAGTGCCCTGAACTCTGTCTTTGGGACCCAAGGGACTTAATGTCTTAGTTACAGTATGGGCCTGCTTAACATTCAGCAGCCTGTACCATTGCAAAGGCTGCAGGCATTCATCCTGACCAAGTGGCAAAGCAGCTTAAAAAGTTCTTAGGGTATCTCATTCAGGCCTTCAGTGTGGAAGGGAAATGCTGTTAATATGCCCCGTTGGTGTTTTTTTCCTTCTTTTCTTCTCCTGTCTGCTTTGCAAAGGCATCTTTGAACTTACGTGTGCAGACAGATTTATTTGCTTAGCATGATCCGGACACATTTTGGCTGCACATCGCAGTACGCCTCAATGGTTAGAAATCAGCAACAGACAGAATGTAGCACAGGGAAGCCGTGTTGGTTTGATTTCTCTTGCTCTAGATGTTTTCTTTCTTCTTTTGTGACCAAAGCAATAGCCCTTTCTATTAAGAGATGCTTCGCCACCAGGTCCAGGCCAATGCAAAGCCATTGTGGAGAAATCAGCCTGGATGTGAGCGAGCATGGGGGGCTAGGTGCCTTTCATCTATTTCCTCTCTCCCTATTTATAGAACGTGGGAGAAGCAATTGGGATCCGTGTCCTTGTTTTGCAGCGTCTCTGCCTGACTGGTAATACAAAGTTTGCACAGCTGAAGCAAAGTCAGGTTTCGATTCCAGTAGGAGCTTGCAACACTGCTGAGAAAGGAGCAGGCTCAGAGCTCCCTGAAGTCTGAAAGCACTTTTAATTGCATGCTGTCTTTGCTTTAGCAACTAAAAATATGTTTATTGACAGCATTGCTTTTGTTTTATTCTTGGAGAGCATTCCCTGGTGGCTCCATGCAATGTTAACTCTCTGGAGGCATGCTAGTAGCAAGGCTTGCTGAGTTCTTGCTGTCTCTGAGGGAGTAATGTTTGTACAGTCATTAATGAGAGACAATTACAGGTAAGATGTGAGCTGGAGACATGGGGATTGAGCCCTTTGGGTGGGTGCTTAGGAGATGACCTAACCACTATTGGGAGTGAAACTTTACAGCAACTTTGTTAGTTATAGAAAGGTGCTGGCTCTGAAGTCAGCATCATTGCTTTCAGCATGGATCTTCTAGTCTTCTATACCTTGAAATCATTTCACACAGCAGAAAGGGGGCTGGCTCCCTTTTTATCTTCCCATCCTAAACAAAAACAAACACACTGCTACTTTCCAAGCCAGCAAAGTTCAGTCTTTTTTTTCCCCCTCTTCTCAAAATAGCCAATGATGAGGCAGGGATTTCATTTGGACTGTGCTATGGGGCATGAGGTGATTTCATTCTATGTCTGCTTTAGGACAATATTTTGCTTGTGCTGGATTTTGCTTTGCAGGGACGTGATTTCATGAGTGAATCTGGCTTCTTTCCCAGTTGCAAACTCAGCATCTTAAAAACAAATAAATAACCTGCAAGTATGGAGAAGCCTGGCCACAAATATGTCAGCAGAAAGCAATATCCACCCCCACATACCTTCATCTGGCTCTGCCACAGGTGCTTGGTTCAGTGATTGCAAGTGTTAATGCTATGTTCCTGTTGTGATCCATTTCAAAGGTCTCCAGCAAACATGGGCCCATGTATTGTCATGGCTTTCCAATATCCCCAGATGCAGGTAAGTTCTTGCTGGGGAAGCAAAGACTGAGGCCCAGCTCACATCACACATAGCAGCACTACAGCTCAGATTAAGCCCAGCAAGAAGTGGATAAGCTGATGTCTCCCGCTAGAAGCAGGGATGAGTTCTAAGCACCTGCTATGCGCGAGGTGGTTCCTGGGTGCACATGGGATGCATGCACAGAAAAACATACACTGAATTTACCCAGGATGCACAAACACTGTCAGCTTTGGCTGAGATCAGGCAATGTACTATAAACAGGGCCAAAGCAAGACAGGATTTGACTGCAGACGTCTCATTTCCTTAGGAAACTGGACTAAAAATAGGAGAGGGACACAAGGGAAACTTCTTCATGACATGACACCCCCCCTCTCCAGCTGGGTTTTTGTCCTGAAATCTGAGGTTTGGAGCTCTTGCTGATGTCTTCTGGGCTCCAGATGGAATCAAGCTGCAAATGTGGTTCATGTGAGCTCCAGAGTAGTGCTGGAGGGGCATGGGCTGATGTAGGAAACCCTTCTCTGTGTTCAAGGTCAGAACACAACTCTTGAGTTCTGTGCATGCACTAGAGCTGTTTAGCTCCACCACTCATTATGGGCTGTAAACATCGAATTTTGGGTTACTTTGAGTGCTGGGTAAGGCAGTGCAGGTGACCTGGGTTCCACTGCAGAGGAGTTTATCAGGCAAGGCTCACGTGAGGGATGATGAAAGCCTTTGGAAGGGAGGCTGGAGCCTTAGGGTGGACGTTTGACTGCTCTGCACCCTTTCTCGTGTCTGTTCTGGAGTTTTAGCGTTGCTGCAATCTGTGCCGCCCTTGCAAGCGGCGACCTGGAGTTTGCTGAAGGTGGCCGAGATGCTGCGGGGTTTTTCCCTCCTGCTTCCCTACAAGCCCAGCAAACGGGAGCTGATCGTTAAGTGGGGGGCGAAGAGGAGGAGGAGGAAGTGGAGGTGAGCATCCCCCAGCCCGCCCGCACCCAGCCCTGCCCGGCCCCTGGGGCGGAGCTCGGAGCTCCGAGCTGCTGAGAGCGGTACTGCGAGGGACGGAGCGCGGAGATCCGAGGCACGGAGCCCCGGCCCCGGCATGAGCTTCCCGCGGCCCCTGCGGCGCTCCATCAGCCTGAGCCCGGCCCGAACCCTGCGGCTCGTCGTGCTGGGGCAAGGCGCCGTGGGCAAGACAGGTAGGACCAGGGGAGGGATGGATCCCCTGGAAGGACTGGGGCGGGATGGGGAGTGAGTTCTTCCAGCAGTGCAGCGTGGGTTTGGTTTTCCTTCCTCCCTGCGCTTTGCTCCACCGCTCCCCCATTGCGAGGATTTGGGGCAGCCCTTCGCCCATCCAGGGCTGGCAGTTCTCTTTGCAGCACTCAGGAGCACAGCCGTCCCAACCAGCTCTAGGGATGACATTGGGGCTGTCGTGTCCTTGGGGGCAGGGTGACGTTTTCCACTCTACCAAGGCACAACCTCTATAACTGTGCGGCGGTGGCACCTCCACCGGGCTTGCTGCCAGCTGTCGGGGCTGTCCGAGCTGCGTTTCCATATACAGTAACCAACTGGCCTCTTGCTTCCTTCGTGTTATCAAAAAACACATCACAATTTCCCCCCCTCTTGCCCTGAAGGGAGTAACGCCGAGATCTTGCTTAGAGATCAGGAACTTGCAGCTCCAGAAATCAAAGGGAATATTGAGGTGAAATGCATAAAGAAGGACTGTCCCCCAGGCCTGGTGGTCTCTGTGGGGAAGTAAAAGCACCGTTTTCTCTCCCACCTCTGCTGCATTCACCTGGATGAGCCCAACTGGGAGCAATGCTCTGCTGTCCAGAGCAGATTTGAGCAACTTTAAGTTCTGGCCTCATGGGAACGTGTTGCAGCAGCTCAGGCCTTTCCATCCTTGTGTCCCAACCCTCTGAGTTTGAGTACAGGTCTATGGTTGAACTCCATCGGTAGCTCCAAGATTAAAACCAGCATAAATCAGCCATGGGAGGCTGGAAGTGCAGCCCTGCTGCCTTCTGCTGCTGATCCCAGTGTAAACTTCAGAGGGGAGCTCTGCTTACAGAGTGCCAACTGAAGATGGATTGATGCTGTAAAGCTCGTGTGCTGTGCAGCAGGACAAATGCTCAGCACATGGCTGCACGGGGCTGTGGAGGTGACCTGCAGCACAGCTTGGTCATGCATCACAACATCCCCTTAATCATTGATAGAGTCCAAATTAACCTTATCTGCACCGGGGTTCTCAAAAGAGAGCCCTCTCTGAGGTCATTTATGTTCAAGATGGGGGGAAAAATAATGCCTTATATGGCTGCTTGGATGTGCTTGTGCCTTGCTGCCTTCATCTTAACAGGCAGCTCCTGCACCCGAGCCAATTTTTAATTCACTTAATTGGCTCCTCTGCCTGTCCAACACCACACTCTCCAGCACTGGGTGGCTGCTGAACATAATGTCATGGTGCTTCCTAGAAATCAGGACTGCTGTGCCCCAGTTTTCCCTGTCTGTTTGGATCCCACCTGAAAGATGCTGCTGCACATCTCTTGTGGGATCCTTGGTTATCACCTCGGAAAGCAAATGTCACCTGAGTATCGGAGCACGTCAGTTCTGCTTGCTGCAAGCTTCACATTGACGTCTTTCCTTTAGGAGAGTTTAATGCCATGTTCTGGGGTTGATGTGTTTCATTCTCCCTTTGCTGTCCTTGCTCTGTTTTCTCCACCTGCTGTGCTGATGTCTCGTATGCAGCCTCCTCGTTCTGTCTCTCCTGGGGCTTTTTCTTTTCCCTGCCCTCCGTTCCCACTCATTTTCCACCGATTTCACTTTCCGCTCCCATTGCCTCTCTCACCACCTCTCCCTCCTGTCCATAATCATTACCATCATAACCTCCTTGAAGTGTTAAAGCGTCACTCACATCAGCCCTGCTCCTTCAACCTCCGAACCGCTTCTCTGCCCACACCAGTAAATACACCAACAGTGTATTTTCAAAGATGCTGCCTGCAAAAGACAACGGTGACTGGTTTGCTTTGTCCACCTGCAGCTGGGGACACATGGATCATGTCTGAGCTCTGCCCCATCCAAGCTGCCTGGATGGGGAGAGGTGACAAGGGTGAGGGTGAGCCCATGCTGTTTTTGGATAGCCCTCCAGCATCAGCAGACCTTGGCCAGCCATTCAAGTGTAATTTGGGCTTCGCATCTCCCTGTCTTGCAGGGAGAGCTGGTAATTGGATAAGAGAGGTTTAATTGCTCACACTGCCTCTGCAGGGCTTGTTTTGCTGCAGCACACTGCTGCTGTATGGAAGACCTTGCTTAAGATTTCTCCATGCATCCCTCCCACTTTGCTGTGCCCCGCAATGCTCCGACTTGGGAGTTTGGGTGAATTTTGTCACATTTGCTGCCAATGGCTTTTATTCCTCCCTGCGATGTGCCTGGGTCAGGTTAAACAAACAGGACTGAGATTCATGAGACCCATCCAGGCAGTCATAGCATCAGCAGAGGTGATATAGAGGGAGAGCCTGGCCCTACAGCTTGCCTACGCGTTGAGTTCATGTTCACCCACCATAAAACTAAGCACGTGCATAAATCTCTGCAGGATTCAGGGCCAGAAAAAGCAATTTATCAACCCTGACCATGAACTACATGTACAAGGAGCTGGGTGTTATGGGTTTACGATGCCTGGCTTGCTCTCTGTTCCCAGCCACCAAGCAAGATTCACTTCCCATCCACACGCTCTGAAGAGACGTTTCTGACAGCAGAGAGGCTCCTGGCAAGGCGAGAGATTGAGTTAGCAGAGTCCCAGGGGTCTGTTACTGCTTTCCATCCCTGTTCTGCCGAGTTTCACTGAGATGAAAGGCATTTATACAGCTGAACAAGCAGGCGGCTTTGGGGTGGTGGAGGTGTTTGGTGTGCAGAGCTGTGTAAGACCCTACTTTCTACCCATAGCATCCCATTGAGCTTTGGTCCTTGATGTGAGTGATTGCAAGAGCAAAATCCATGTTCCCAGTGCTTGGGTTAATTAGGTATCAGACTAATTCAGGGGAATACTGGAATGTGAAGCATTGCCAAGGCAGCTGATGCAGTGCTGGAAGGCACTTCCCAAAACCTGATCTTCATAGGGCTGGGTTTGCATTGTGGCTGCTGTAATATTACCTTCTGCCTCCCACAGGGACCTGTCTTTGCTCTAACCCTCCTGCCTCCATCAACCAATATTTCTCTATATTTTGTTCCGATGATTATAACTAAGTTTATTGCTGTTTTATTTTGTTTCCTTTTTTTTTTTCTTGACAGCACTGACTGTCAGATTCATCACCAGAAGGTTCATTGGAGACTATGACCCAACACTAGGTAAGCAAAGTCCGTTTCCTTGCTGCTAATGCTTCTCCACTCCCAAACTCACCATATTCCCTTGTTTCACCTCAAGCAGACCAGCAGCAGTCAGAGCCAACAGCTCTTATGATGAAAGCTTGAGGGAGCTAGGCTTGTTTAGCCACACACTAGAAAGAAAGCAATCATGGGAATTCTCACTGCTGTGTTTCTCTGTCGGTCTTCCTCCAGAAATGATTTACAGACACATGGCTGTCATTGACGGAGAGATGGTGCACTTTGAGATCCTGGATACAGCAGGACAGGTAAGCTCACACAGTTGGCTGGTCTGGGATGATTGAACTTGGCCATCCCTGCTCTTCCATTAGCTTTAATCTGTTATGGCTGAAATACCAGTTGAGCTGTTTATCTCAGAAAAAAAATAATGTTTTGGAGACTTAATCCACTGGATTGCCAGAGAATTACACTAGCTCTGCCTTTCCGTACCTACAGTTCTACGATGTTCAAGAAACATTTAGATGTGGTACTAAGGGATGTGGTTTAATGGGGAAAAATTGATAGCAGGTGGATGGTTGGACTGAATGAGTTTGGAGATCTTTTCCAACCTTGGTGAATTTATGATTCTATGGCTCTCTGGTTCTATTGCATTCTTCATCCATCACTTTTCACAGCCCAGCAGACTCCTCTCCTGGACTTGCTTACAGGTCAATGAGAGCCCAGGCCAAAAAACCCTCAGGAATAATGATGATGGGTCCCCGTGAGAGGTTTTGTGGGTTACAGCGTGTGCATTTAGATGTTGGAGCTTCTCATACTAACGGCAACATCTCTGCCGCACCAGGAGGAAGACTCCCTGCAGATAGAGGAGAAGATCAAATGGGGTGATGGCTTTGCGGTGGTCTACTCGGTGACAGACAGGTGCAGCTTCGATGAGGTGATGCGGTTGTGTTTCCTCATCAACCACATCCATTCCAGCCCTAAGAGGAGCGGTGGGAGCGAGCAGCCGCCTGTGGTCATCGTGGCCAACAAGAAGGACTTGCAGTTTGACAGGATGGTGTCCACTCAAGATGGTGAAAACCTCTCCAAAGCTTTGAAGCTTCCTTTCTATGAGATTTCCACTCGGGACAGCTACGAGGAGACCGTGACAGTGTTCAGTACCCTCTACCAAGAGCTCATGAGACAGGGGCATTTCTCCCCAGGCTCCTTCAAGAGGAGGACTGTGTCGAAAGTGATGGAGAAGATTCCCAAGATGCAAGCCAGCTCTACCTTGAACTCAGCAGGCCGGAGTCTCAGCTTTAACTCCTTTAGGGACTACATTCCCGAGTGAGCTTCCCTGGTACAGAGGAACAGGACCGAGGGATGGGTCCTCCTGCTGCTGAGGCACCTGTTATGTAGTGAGGAGCTGCTTTTTTGGGGTTGAAGAGCAGCATGTAGAGCAGGAGGGGAATGTTAAGTGTTGCATTGGTGTTCAGAAGCCTCTGAAGGCTTGGTTGCTACAAACAGGCTCTGGGTCTGCAGGAAGGATGCTCTTCCTCTGTCCCACCCGTCCTCCTCCTCCTCCTGCTTGTTAAAGTCAGCAACAAAGGTTGCTCCTATTGACTTCAGATGTGTTGTGTCAATGCTTGTGGGTCCCAGTGGGCTGCACTGGGGATCAGACCCAGCACCCACAACTCCCCATGGGATTTCTGCTTCCCACAGAGAGCTCACTGGGTCTGTCCCTGTCCCTTCTCATGCTCCTGGGCTGGCAGCAAGGGCATGTTTTAAAGCAGAGATCTGTTTACAGTAAGAATAAAAAGTCTGCTTTTCTCAGAAGCCATTTTTTTTAACATCTGAAGCTCCTTTGCACTCTCTCTCCCGTAACATCACCGTAAATATAAGCCTGGGTAAAGGGCTGTTTGGTGAGGCTGCCCCTTGTTTGACATCTCTGGGGCTGCTAGCCTTTAAGGGGAAGCAAATTGGATGGCATCACTTCTGTGTCCTGCAGCCTTAGGCTAAGGTCATACTGCTCCATCCTCGGGGAGAGTGTAGTTCCTGACGCATGCCCTGGAGCTCAGCTCAGTGTGTGTCTTGGCTCTGCTTTGCCACCCAAGGTGAGTTCTTTAGGAAGACATGTGACATGCCACTTGTATGTCTTCTGAGAAACAACCGTGTGCCCTGTGCCAATAAAAGCTGAGCTAGTGCCTGTGTGTGATGCTCTCTTGCCTGGATGTCCCCATGGGAGTGAGGAAGAGATTGTTGTCCCATGCTAAAACAGGTATGTCACTTTTAGGGAGAGCATGGGTGGGGAATAAACCTTTACACTGGGGCTTGATGTCTCCTGTTGCTTCCACCCCTTTGTGTGTGCTCCCCCTGTGATGGTGCAAAAAGGAAGAAGCTGGCAGAGATGCACATTGTATGGGGAATTGGTAATCACAGCCTGAACCTCTGATTAATCAGCTGAGGTGAGTGTTGGGGCAGCTGTGGGAGCACAGGTGAGAGTAATTTAGCTGTGCTCCCAGAAGGGGTGGATGACTCCACCTCCTCTAGACCTCATTTAGGTGCTGACCACCACTAAGGCAGCCTCTCTTGGAGGTTGCTCCTTGGTGGGGAGTGCCTCAGTGTTTCCCAGCAGACCAAAGGATTCCGTATGGGTGAGTTTTTCCTGTAAATAACCTCTTGGGTATTTACTACCATCTTTTCATTACTGTCACTGTACACACAGCCTGAGGATACAGCTTGTTCTCCATCTCCTTCCTGCCCACGTGGATGCCCCTTGATCCCTTATAGCCCCAAAGATGCTTCCTGGGGTTACTGATGCCTAACCAAGAGCGGTGGTTCATCTATGGTTTAACCCAGCCCTGCCTTCCTCCGTGCTTCTGCCATACATCCATCCCATGGGGTGAAGATGAGAGGGTCTGAAACAAAAACAGTTTAGGATTGCTCCTTCTCAACATCTGAATTATCTCCAAAGCAGCAACAGTGGGAAACACCTCTGGGAGCTGTTTGTGGCCAGGCAACTACCAACTTTGAGAGCAAAATTTGGGGCTTAAAGCCTTGGGGAATGCTGACTATGGGGAAGCAAGAACTGGGATTGACTCCATGCAATGGGGTCTGCACCCAGACCCAACCAGGATGCTGAGCACATGCTTGAGTCTTGCTCTGTGCCAACACGCAAAGCCAGGCACAGCAGAAGTCCTCATTATTCAGTATGAATTACTCAAAATGAGGAACAGGAGAGTGACAGCTTGTGGAAAGCAGGAACTGGAATGTATGTGCTTCCCCTGGGAGAGGGGCACAGCAGGGATCACTGTCCTGAGCTGACCCCAGCGCATCACTTTGTCACCAGGATCCCAAGCAGAGTGTTTGGCCAAAGCCTTCATGTGCTCACTGGTTTCAAGTCAGCCCCCTTGTGAAGGACAGGAGACTGTTTAGACTGCTATAATTAGCAAGAAACCTCATTTATTCAACTATACTCGGAGAGCTTGTTAGGGCTAATTGCTGGAAGCCTTGAGGGAGGTGGAGTTTACCCTCTTGGGTGCAGTGTTGGGAGGGTGGCCCTCGGGGTGGTCCTTTCCATGGTTGAAGATGTCCTTGGGAAGGTTTCAGTAGGGCAGCCCTATAGATCCTAAATCCCTTTGCAGAAGCTTGGGTAATGAGAGGAAGGTCTCTGCTTTCCTTGGAGCATGTTCTGCAGGCTTTGGAGGCTCAGGGAGGAAGGCTTCAAGTCACATTAATGGCAGACTTTAGGGCTGTTTAATAACACAAGGGGGAAAACAGGGATGAATGGAGCTGGGTTGTCCTATGTCAATGCTCTGGGCAAGTGCTCCCATACTTTCCTGTTCTGCTGGAAAATGTCAGCCTTCTTGGGACAAGTGGGTGTCTGGAGGGCTATGCTGCACCTGGGGCCCGTCAGTCCTTCCAGCCTGATGGGAGATGCAACCATTTGGATGTCTTAATTACCCAACATTACACTTGGGTTGAGTGAGGTGGGTTTCTGCATCCCTAACCCAAGACCTTACGGTACCTGCTGCTCTGCTTGAGCTCCTCGTGTGAGGAGCTGTGATCAGAAAGATGAAGCTGTGCTTACATGGGTATGAGAAAGCTGATTTCTACAGGGGGTCCCATGGTGGAGAAGCTGCATTCTTTCCTGTGGTGCCACAAAGGGATGGTTTCTATCCAGTGCAAAAAGAAATGCAAAGGGGTTAAAATAAATACATTAAAAATAAAAGTGAGACAATAGTCCAGAGCAGTTGTTTCCAAATGCTGCTGCTATTTATATGCCCACATCCTCCATGTGGGTCTTGCTGCTTGGTTTATTGCCATTATAAATAGCTGCTGTGTTGCTGGGGAGCTGAGGGAAACTCAGGACTGCTCTCCAGGGGGAAAATGTGGGGCTGAGGTTTGGGGTTTTCAGCCACCAGATGAGCCATATCACTCTCTGTTTCCTTCACTCCTTAGATCTCTTCAAACTGTTTGTCAACTCTGCTAACTTTCTCCAGCTGCGCCCTCTGTAAGGCATGGAGATGCTGAGTGCAGATGAAGGCTTTTGCTGTCACTGCAAGGAAAGTCTGGGAACTGCAAGTGGAAGAAAAGCAAAGGGTGCCTTAGTGAACATAAGGGAGAGAAGCCAAGTCCTGGAGATGCTCTGCTGCTCCTATCCTTCTTTTGTTCTTGGCAAGCCCCAGCTCCTCTCTCTATATATATTCAAAGAAAAACAATGAAAAGAATAGCCCAGCATTGCTAGTGTGGACTGGGAGTGTTGCTGGGAAGTTGTGGCTCTCATCACTTGGTGCTTTGGGGCTGTAAGAAAATATTGATGCTAAGGGCTGGTCCTGGGCCCTGTGGGCAGAGCCCCACAGCTCCCCATGCTCTCTTGTTTTTCCAGCCTGAAGCATAACAATAGGGTTTTTGTAGCTGTATGTAATCTATGGGCATCAGCAGCCATGGGAGCTGTGTTCCCTTCATGCCCCAAGGGTTTGCAAATCCCTGTCAACCAGAGCCATGGGAAATCCCCAAAGGAAAAGAGAAAATGGGTGGTTTTGTAACATTTTGGTGTCTTCAAATCTGCAGATTTGGTGGGAAGAAATGGGATTATCAGGGCATGGCTTCATGTGCTCAGCCCATTGCCAGTCCCCCCTTTTCAGATCTGTGTTAAACCATGCAGGATGGTGGGCTGGCTGGCTAGAAACCGGGTGAATTACCCCAAAATGTTTTTTTTTCCCCCCATGGAAGCAGTCAAGAATAAGTGATTTTTCTTGGCAATGGAAGAGAAATGCTTGGGATGGGCTAAGAAAGGAAAACATTGAGCTGAGACTTTGAGCTGCCTGCGGGATCTGAAGTGTGAAGTTTGGGATAGGATCATAGAATTGCTTAGATTGGAAGGGATCTTGAAGACAACCCAGTGCCACCCCTCCTGCTGTGGGCTGGTTGCCACCCACCAGATCATGCTGCCTATGATCCCATCCAACCTGGCCTTGGGCATGGCCAGGGATGGGGCATCCACAGCCTGGGATGGATGGGGAAACTTCCCCAAACCATCACTTCTACCCCAAGGACACTGATGGGAGAGGGGGGAGAGGGTTTAGATCAAGCCAACTGAGGGCAGACTGCTTGGGGTTGTGGGTTCCCAAGTTTAGGCTGGGTGGGGAGGAAGGAAAGCTGCTTTTTAAGAAAGGCTTTTAAAAATAAACTTCAAGCACCAGCATTGTGCTGGGATGCAGCTGCTGTGTGTTGCCACCGCTGTGTTAGCAGCATCCCCTGGGTCTGCTTGTGCACAATTCCTCTAATCCTCCCTTGGAGCCCTTTGCCGTCCTGTGGCTGCTGGGATTTAACTACATGCCATGTGAGAGAGCTTTTCCCCAAGCTGATCTCGCTGCCAAACATATCATCAGACACCCCCCCATCCCCCAGCCAACAAACCAGCTGCTTTTCCTGACATTATGGACCATCGTGCCCCTACCCTATGGGCTGAATTATATGGTGGGTTGTTGATTTCTTTCTAGGCATTTCTCTTTATTTTAACTAGCTTTCAGCCCACAACTTGGATGGATTTTTTTGGTGTTTTTTTTTTTTTCCTCCTGGTTCTCTCCAGCTCCTCCCAGTAATCTCAGTGAGCTCTGGCTGGGAAAGCTGTGCCTTGGTATCCATCTCCATCACTTTGCCACCCTCCTCTTCGTTGTGGATCAGACCCTTTCTCATCAAGCACTTTCTAGGTGACAACGAAGGATTTCCACGAAGATTTGACCATCTTGAGAACCTCCAGAAGAGCAGAATTTCCTGGGGTGAGTAATGCTGTTGTCTTTAGGTCAAGGCATTGGGGTTGTTGGGTTATTTCTTAGACTCACAGAATCATTAACATTGGGAAAGATCGTTAAGTCCAACCACTAACCCACCACCATCATGCCCACTAACGGTGTTGCTCAGTGCCACATCTGACCTTTTTGCTTTATGCATAATGGGGGAACTCTTCAAAATCTTCCTTCCTTTCTTCCTTTCTTTATTTTCAGCTGGGCAATATTGTTTGTAAACCCCAGGTGATCCCCATTTGCCCATAGGCTGGGTTAAGGTTAGGATGAGTGCATGAGGCATGGGATGAGTGCTTTAGGGAGCAAGTAGCCCTCTGCAACTTGGGCATATCCAAAGTACGAGAAACAGGAGGGGAAACCCCCAAAATAATAATAAAAGCCAAATCATCATAGAATCAGCAGAATGGGGAGGCTTAGCAACGCCACTATAGATTCATAGATGGGTAATGAGGGTTCATCCAGTGCCACCTTAATAACGTGATTAAAATACACCAAAGAAACAAAATCTTATGGTTATTTCCATATAAGTCAATGCTTAAAAAAAAAAAAGAAATCAGAAAATTCCTCAGCTCTGTTGCTAATGTAAGAAACCTGTGGGGGCCTGGGGAGGGAGGCAGTGAGCCATCCCAGCTTAGATAACGCACTGGCTTTGCTTGGATCAAGTTGCTGGGTCTATAAAGGTCTCTGACGTGGCTGCGGGGTTGGGAGGAACAGTTACCCTTGGGAAAGAGAATCAAGAGCCTCTGCCCTGTGTCACAGCAGCCAAATTTCAGGGTGAGGCGCTGGGTCGGCGATGGTTATGCCTGGGTGCTGCTGTAGCATCTTTTAGGTAAGAGATGCAGCTGTGCCTTTCTGGAGGGGGAGGGTTACAAAGGGATGTAAGGGAAGTGGCATGTGATCCCTAAACAGGAACAGCGGGGCAGTGAAATCTGTGTTATTGGTCCCAAAATTCAGCAGAGCGGGTGGAGAGAGGCAGACAAAGGCAGTAAGTTGGTGTCACCCAAACAGGTTGTCTTCACCCGTGTCCCTGTGCCCACTTTGAGCATGGGATGCCCCGTCCTCATCATGCAAGGGCTCAGCTAACACAGCCAGACTTTGCTCTGTGCCTTCACCAAGTACTTCTGCAAGCAAGGGGAAATGAGGATGGAAAGCTGGTGTCGAGTTACAGAGTCACCTTTCCCATCCCCACTATTCCAAACACCCTGCTAGAATTTTTCAGCACCTCTTTGCAATCTGCAGCCCTTCCATAAGAAAAGCTGCGAGGGGCCCTTCCTTCCCCCTTTGGAATTTTAACTCCTCGAGTTCTTTCAGAGCAATCCAAGGTTTGTGTGTGTGTGTGTGTGTGTGGGATTCTTTCTTGTGCTGTTGCAGGGGAAGGGAGAACGAGGGGAAAGAGGAGCGTCTCAGAGCATCCCGCAGCAGCGTGCCATGCCTATTGCTCGCCCCACCGGCCGCATCCCCGAAGCTGCTTGGACTTCTGGCATCAGAGAGCTGACAGAGCCCTGGAAAGGTGCCTTGGGTTGCCTCGGCGTGGCCGTATTCTTCGCTATGACCATCGGCATCATCTCCTGGCAGGCTTTGGAGCAGCCCCTGGAGGAATGGATGCTGCGAGGCCAGACAAGCGGGATGCTGTGGGATCGCCGCCGCGGTGCCCTGCTCCTGCGGGCGCTGCCGATGGGGCGGCCGCTGGTGTCCATCACAGTGGGTAGCGTGCCGGCTTCAGAGCCGCCTCTGCCACGGGATCGGTGCTGGCAGGACAGCACGGAGTTCTGCTACACGTGGGAGGAGGAGGCTGAGCTCCGCATCTCGATCCAACCCACCCCGGCCCCTGGCACTGAGTGCTATAGTGTCCACTGGACGCCGCTGCGCCCCGATATTACGATGAAGGTAATGAGCTCCACGCCTCTTTCACCTAGTTCCTTTGGGGCAAAATGAGCTGGTTTGGGACAAAATGTTGCATTTTGCACTCTGGCTGTACCCTATCTTGTAGACATGGAGGGTGTAGGTGTGGAAAATCCTCTTTTTGATGCCCCTGTGCACCCCCTATACCCACAGGGCTGCCTCCTTCTGGTGCTTCATGAGTAACCACAGGCTGTGTTTATACGGAGACCAGATAAATAATCATTGGAGCACACAGAGGAGGAAACAAGGAACAGCCCAGGAGGGTCCCTGCCAATTCCAGGCACAGCCACACTCCTGCTGGGATGAAAATGTATTGGGATTTTCTTTGGGGTATTTAGCCCCTCAATGGGGCATTTCTATTTTGTAAAGCCCTTGATTGCCTCTTGGCGTGGTTTCATGCCAGTGGATGGCATTATCTGAAAGCAACCACTTTGTTAATTCATGTTAATCTATGGGCGCTCAAGGGGATGAGCAAGAATAGATTTATTTTTTTCCCCATCAATTTTAATGTCAAAAACCTTAATTAAAAATAGCATCTGTAGGAAAGTTAAGTGTTAAGAGTGAGTTTACTTTTTTTCTCCCCACCCCCCAGATGGTGTAACTGGTTCAACTGACACCCAAAGCAGCTATTCTGGGCCTCCAGTGTTTCCACTTGAATAATTTACATCTCCACTCCTCACCTCTTGGTTAGGCTTAACCTGGTGTTGCCCCCGCAGCAGCAGCAATAGGCTTTGGGCAGTGTCAGGGCTGTATGGGATGTAAGGGGACCATCTTCACCCACCCCAACAACCCCCAGAGTTCTGGAGGCCCATCTCCACGCACCAAGTCACGCGCTTGGCTAAGTCCTGCTGATCCCTCTATTTGGCAGGGAAGGGAAACTCTCAGAGGCTTCGAAGCACTGGGAATCATGCAACAGCACTCTTCTTCCTTCCTTCCTCTTCCTCTTCCCCTTCCCCTTCCCCTTCCCCTTCCCCTTCCCCTTCCCCTTCCCCTTCCCCTTCCCCTTCCCCTTCCCCTTCCCCTTCCCCTTCCCCTTCCCCTTCCCCTTCCCCTTCCCCTTCCCCTTCCCCTTCCCCTTCCCCTTCCTTCTTCTTCCTTCCTCTTCCTGTTTTATTTTAATAACTAAACCTATTGTTTTTGCTTAGAGTTTGCATTCCCCTGCCCATATGTGTCAAATCCAGATGTATCCAGATATGTAATGGGGGTTGGGGAGATGGACAGCAATCCTCGTCAGATGAATGAGTTTGTGGTCTTCAAGGTCTAAAACTTTAAGCCTGGACTTAAACTGGGTGCAGTTTCTTCCCCGTTCCATTTGATCTCTTTAATGAATCCACATCCTATAGGAGTGATTGTGTAGAATTTCCTTAATTTTTCTTCATAAAAGCCCAACTCTTGCGTGCTTAAGTGGGAAAATCTTAAAGTTTCTAGCAGGTCATACACAGAAAGCAAAAAGTAATTGAGAGTAAAACCCCAAAGTATACAGCTTTGGAGTTGTTCTCCCTGGAAAAAGATGAGGTCATGACACGGGCATGTCTCTCTCCTGCTGCAGGATTGCTTCTCCATGGCCAATGTCTCATGGTATGGAGGTGCAAGCCTCCGTGCCCAACACTGGCCCTTCAACAGTGCTGAGAGCCCAGAGCAGCCCTTTGTCAGTGGAGATTTCAGCAAAAACCCCACTGGGTATGGCCCTGTGCTGGAGAGATACTTCTTAGGGTCAACAGGTATTTTCTGCTTCCCCATTTGATTTCCTATGGGTTTAATCACTGCATCTCTCCATCCATCCCAGTTCAACTGAGAACTATTTCCCCCTCTTTTAACCCCAAAGGAGTAACAGTGACAGTGGCACCTGACGTGCCCCTGGTCCTCTCTCTGGAGAGCCATTGGCATTTCTGCCTGGGAGGAGCTGGAGGCCCCCTGCACTATGTCCTCTGCTTCAGCCCCGATATCACGACTGCACACCGGCACGTGGGCACCCAGCTGGCAGGGCCAGCACGAGCACTGCCTGATACAACATTGCTGAGGTAAGCCATTCCCTGTGCCTCTGTTACTGGGTTGCTTTCCAAGCCTAAATTAGCACAAATCTCCATTTTGCTGATTTTTCCTCATCCACTGAATTATATGTGCCTCTCTTGCGGTGCCCTTTGCTAGCCCAAGGTGCAGACCCCATGTGTTCTTCATCCCACAGGTCTCCTATCTGGCAGTATGATGGTCCAGATGGTTCTGCTGCCAAAATTAAGCGGGGTCTGAGGTCGCTGGCCAAGAGACTGAAGCGGCATCGCATGCAGGAGGGGGTTCTGGCCCTGAGGGAGCATGGCACAGCCACACTTGCCACCACGGTACATCCCATCCTGCCAGCCCCTGTGCTTTGAATTCCCACAGAGCAATTTGAAATCCCTCTGAAATGCAAAAGCATTCATTTGGTTGAGTGGGAGATTTATTGAGCATCCTTTCTTAGTGATGGAAATCTTGGTTTGGGGGTTTTACCCCATGGAGGATGGTCATGAGTGTCATCCGCAAGGGGAACCCTAATGGTCTGTCTTGGGACCATTGCATTTGGATGTCTTTATCAACAACATAGACAGTGGGGTTGAGTGTAACTTTATTAAGTTTGCTGATGACACAAACCTGAGTGGTGTGTGCTCAGTAGAATAGAAGGAAGGGATACCATCCAGAGGGGCCTGTACAGACTCAAAAAGGTGGGTGCACTAGAAGCTAATGAGGTCTAGCCCTCTTGGAACGGGGTTTGGAGCACAGTGGTCTTTAAGGTCCCTTCTAACCACAGTGGTTCAATGGGCTTGTGGTTGGCTTGGGGTTTTACCCATAGAAATGGTGCTGCTGACCTCGATGTCTTTGCCATTCCCACAAAACAAACTTTTCCTTTTTAATTCCTTTCAGGACCATGTGCCTGCAGAGAGGAGGAAGAGGCATGGTGCATCCCATGCCTGGGACCCGGCAATGATCTTCCCACTGCAGCTCTCCATCACTCTTTCCCCCTACATCAGCATTGCTGCCCCGCTCTTCCTGCACTTGCTGAGGGATGGTGAGACCGGCTACTGGCTGAGCCTGCAGCCCCGCTATGGGGGCTGCTCGGTATGGTACCCAGCACCTCTATCTTGTCTTATTTTTAATGACCCACCAGTTTGCTATTCAACCTTGCAGGGTGAAATTTTTCACTTCTGTGCACTGCATCGATGCAAGTAGTGGTGTCACCCCCTCTCCAAGCCTTGCACCCCACATTTTTTGGTGATGTTTTAAGGGTCTGACTGATATTTCTCACCATTTGCTGCAGGTCCCATTGCTGACAACATGGAAGGGACAGCTTTGTGCACGCCTGAACATCACCAATGAGGCAGCACTGAGCTGGTACTTGTCCCATGCCCGTGGCCTGAGGCACAAGTTGGGTGCCAAGTACGTGATCTTTGAGGGTGCTGAGGGCAATGCCTTCCTGGAGCAAGCAATGTCTCCTCCTGCTGAGCTGGCTGGTGACCAATATGCTGAGATGCTGGCAGCAGCACTAGTGACACTGGGGAATGCCACTGTCATCAGCGTCGGTGCCAGGTGGGTTGTGATGAGAAGATGCTTGGGAAAGCATCAAGGTGATTTTCCCATCTCTTTGCTTCTTCTATCACTTTTTGAGTGTTATTTTGGAATAATACTTTAGGGCATAAAAATGCACCAACGCAATGATTCTTAATTGTATTAATGCCAGATGCAGTAGAAATCCACTGTAGCCTCTATGGGTATTTAAGGAGGGAGCAAAACCCTGCAGTAGTAAAGGTTTGTGGTGCCAAATGACTGCACTTATCTGACCTGAATAGCCCATAGTTGGGTGTTTTTAGCCTTCAAGAGGGGATAGAATCAGGGCTAAATCCTTTTTGGTTAGATGACCTCTGAGTCTTTAGTGCCAAGTCTTGTCATGAAGACTTGGACCTGACCCTTTCTGGCTGCTAGAAATGTAGTGGCAGTGTTCTGTCTTTTATACTGGGCTGTTTGGGGATGTGTTCCCCTCCAAGCAAGCCTCACACATAGAAGCGTTACTGGAAAATAATAGTAATAATAATAACACGGGGAAAATAATTTCTCCCTCTGGCAGACAGACAAATCCACTGTCAATTATGATGGCCCCTTAATGCAAAACAGATGAGCATGAATGCAAGCCAGGAGGAGAAATACTCCCTGCAGGACACATCACAGTGGGGTTCAGCTTTTGGATTTGGAGCACCTCATGGACCAGGGCTGAGGGGACACCCCTGTCTGTGTTCTGGGTATGATTTTTGGAGGCTCTTTTCCTATGAGGGTGTGCCAAGAGGATGAGTGTGAGGTGGGGTGTCAACTCTCATGGAGTTGAGCCAGGAGGATGAAAACTTTAAGCAGGAGATCTGGGGAGATATTCCAGAATCATAGAATCATTAAGGCTGGAAAAGGCCACTAAGATCATTACCCATCACCATCAAGAAGAACTAGAGTGGCTGAATTCAGCAGGTGCAGCAGGTGGGAGATGAGTTGAAGAGCACTGGCTTCTCTTTCACAAAGGTCCTCAATGGCTGGGGAACCCATTTGACCATAGTGACTGCCAGGACAGCCAAGAGCTGTGGGGTTTCAATAGAGATCCTTCTAAATACATTGTGTTTGTGCTTGTTTCCCCCAGATCTAGTCACCTACCATTCTTTGTCCAGATGAGCCCGCTGCATTCAGACTGGAGCTACGCTGGACTGAAGGGATTAATTCCCTCCACGCTGCACTACAGCCTTTTGGGCTACAATTTCTTCATCCCTGATACAGTAGGTAATGTCTTCTTCCCTTTCGTGCTTGCTGTAGTATTTTCTTGAGGGATTTTTGCAGCATTCTATGTGAGAGGAGCATGGGCTCAGTGACTATAGAGTGGCTTCAAGCACTTTGATCCCAGAACCCCATTTTGGTTGGATTGGAGGTTACTAGGGAATGAGATGAGGAGCTGAAGGCACAATACCACATTGTAAATCTTAACAGGCAGCCAGTTCTCAGGGGATGTCCTATACTTCATTGCGCGCATTGCTTGGGCTAAAACTGAGCCGACAAAAGCAAAAGAGGGAGCCAGCAGCTGGAAAACAGCCTGCCTGAGCTCCCAGATGGGAAACAGCTATTCATAAAGTGCCAGCAGTCCTGATCCAAGTTTGTATTTCTGCTCTGAAGCACAATGGCATGAGATCTTTAAATAAAAATAATTAGAGACTGAAACATAATCATCTAATGGGGGCCAAGTGGTTCATTTCTCCCTTCTTCTTGAGGGTGAATGTTAATTGTTTAGACCTCACCACTAGCACAGAAGTCATCACAGAGGTCATGCTGAAGGTGGTCAGAGCCAGCACAGCTGCAGACAGCCCTGGAAAAGGGGCAGTGTTGAGCAATTTTCAATTTGGCTTCCATTTATTGTTGGCTTTCCTTAGAAAACAAGGCTTGGGCAATCACGTGTGCTAGTGGCATCCTGAACTGATGCTAAATCCACTGGCTAATGTCAGTGGGAGAGAAAGTGAGGGACTCTGTCCCTGCATGGATGGGGTCCCTGTCCCTGCGGATGCCCTCCTGTCCTTTCCAAACCTCTCTCTGGTGCTCTGTGGAGGAACTTGAATCTATTTCCACCATGTTTCTGATCAACCAGTAGATACTCTGTGCCTCCACCACTTTCCACTATGATCATGGCACAAATTATGTCTTTCAGCCTTGTTTCATGGGGTACCAACATCTTTTCCTTCCAGTCTGGGGAAAACATTATTTTCTGAGGACTGCTGGCTATTTTCCAGCCTTGCCCTTTGCTGTTGATGTACTATTCCTTATGCTCTGATGAAGCATAGGAGTTATGCATATGTATATGAAGTTTTGGAGTTCCTTGCTGTCTACCCTTTACATGTCCCATTCCTTTTGGTGATCCCATCAGGTTCTACCTGACTATTTTCCTTTGCTGGGTTGTGTTGTCATCATCTACTCTTTGGTGATCATAATTTAATCCTAGCACAGGATCTGGGTGAAAATTTGTGCCACTTTGAATACTAAATCAGGTGGCAGCACATCGAATTGGCAAGAAAATCGTTTATGGTCCTTCTGCAAAGAAAAATATTCCTTTTTACAGTGTTCTACAATGACTTAGAAACTATAATCTCCTTAGACCTCATTCCCAGTGTCTGTCCCATTAAACATCCGTCTTCAGTCATTTTAGGACATTCAAAGAGGGGTCAAGCAAGGAAAACCCAGAAGTGGGGATTCAGCTACTCTTGCAGTGGGATTATGCATCCTGCTTGCATCAAGAGCAGGTTGCTTTGACCCTTTTTGGGATGAGATGTCTCTAAGCAGCTCTGCTCAGCTCCTTGTCCCTGGCAGGAGGCAGCTTGGCTGGTGACACCCCAGGGGACCAGGAGCTGTATGTGAGGTGGTTGCAGATTGTGACGTTCCTCCCTGTGATGGCCTTTGGCACACCACCCTGGCTCTGCTGTGACTCCTGGGTATGTACACCAATGTCCCACAGAGGAGGGCACATCTGTTCCTTAAGGAAGAAATGCACTCTAAAAGCCATTAAAAAAAAAAAAAAAAAGCCATGATTAGCCCCTGTTGGGGAAAGTGGGTGCTAAAATTAACTGTACTAATTATGATACCCATAAAACCCAGCAACAAATCATTACATGATATCAACATGGCTTTTTCTTCTGTATAACTATTGTGAATTTTCACCACTTCAAGCTTTGGCTATATGCAGCCACATGGTTGGTATCCACAATGCCTGCAGGTGTCATACCTGTTCCTCATTCATTTTTGTTGCTGGAATTGTTTGAGTATTAATTTGTCAACTAGTTGATTTCTATGCTATTGTAAACCCACGTATTCACCTTCAAAATTTGGAGGTGTTCAAGACCAGGTTGGATGGGGCCCTGAGCAGCCTGGTCCAGTACCAGATCTGGAGGTCTGCAGCCCTGCCTGTGGCAGGGGGTTGGAGCCTGGTGATCCTTGGGGTCTCTTCCTTCAAACCCATTTGGCAGCCATTGTGATGGCCATGTTGCAATTTATTGATCTCTCCCTAAGGAAACATCTATTTTCTTTCCTCTTGCTTTGCTGTGGATTCCTTTTACCATGTATTCCTTTTATCCCCCATTCCTGTGTAGGTCCTGAATCTTACCCGGCAATGCATACAGAAGCACAGGGACTTTGTGGTGCCACTCATCATAAAATACAGCAAGGAATGGCTTAGTTCAGGGTACCCAATCTTCCGCCCAGCGTGGTGGCTCAGTCCCACGGACCCGACCGCATTCACCGTTGAAGACGAATTTCTCATTGGAGATGAGGTAGGGAATGTAGAGACAACTTCCCCAAAGGGTAATTTGGGAAAATACAGAGTGTCCTACAGTTGTCCAGCCACTCCTTCACACCCTCTTCAGATACAGAGCTCAAATGGAGGGTACTCAAAACTGAAAGGTTGGTGGAGTCCCGTTGGCTATTTCAGGTTTGAAATGTATTCAAAATGGAGAGTCAATGGGACTTTTTGTTTTGTTTTTATTATCAGGGTATTTTTCAGCCATTCGTGGCAGAAGGAACCTCCTGATTGTCACCATTGTTTCTTTTCCCCAATTCTTTTGAGGGTTTTAATTCCATTTACTGGAGCTTTATTGGAATCCTATGGGATTCACACACTCAAATCTATTTTACTCCAGTGTAGTAAATATTATTTATCCCAAGCACTGTAAGTAGAGCCATTGATTTTAATAAGGCCGTCATGAGTTAGGTGGACGTTGTCATTCAACCACAACTTGATAAGTCCTCATCTAGCATGCGGATGGCACAAATTAATGTGATTTGCTGCCTTAAAGCAAAAATGGATCTTGGAAAAGCAGCTGGAGTCTTCTGAAATGCTTTATTAGAGAAAACTGTGCCTCATCCCCTCCTTTCTGTAAAGAGCTTTTATTCTGCACTGCTGTGAGTTGGAATGGCATTGTTTGAGAGAAGAGACATTTCTTTGGTCCTGATGTATTGCAAGGTGTATATTCAGGCAGTGGTGATGGTATTGGTTATAACTGGAAGCAAGCAAAAACTTAGGTTCTTCTCCCCAGATCACTCAAATGGAAGAATCCCTGATGCAGTGGAAATGGCCAGGGCAGAAATGTGCTCTGTGTTAGCAGGGTGAGATTCCCAGTAAAGAACAACAAGCATCTTTCTGTCTCAGGATCTGCTAAACTATGGCTTGGCTGAGAGCTCCCAAAATACGGTAAAAGATCAGGCTTGTTCCATCAGTCTTTCTGATAAAACACCACATGAGGCCAGTGAAACCTGGCCTGATTTTGCTTCAAAAGGAGGCTCGAGCTGGCAGGAAGGAGAGCCAAAGATGGTTTTGCACCATCACCGATGTTTTCCTGCTCCTGAGCTGTCACCCAGACTTTTTTTGGGGGGTAACTCTGGCCTGGGAGGATCACCTTGGTTTGAGATTTGATTTATTATTTTTTTTAGGCTGTTTTTTACATTGATTACTTCCAGACCCATGTAACCTGAATGTCTTGGCAGCACACTTCCAACCCACTGAATGCTTCCAGTAAAGAGTGTTGAAACATAAAAGCATTTCAGCCAAAAATAAAAATATAAAAAAATAAAACCAAACACCAAAAAACCAACACCAGAAAAAACCCTCCCACAAAATTAGGAAACCCATCAAGTGCAGCATTGCTTTACATCAGCACTGTCCGAGTGAAAGTAGAAGCTGTAAGAGGCTGGATTGTGCTGCCAACTACATCTTTAAAGGCCAAGAGGGTCCTCAGAGGTGTTCCCCAAAGAGAGCCAAACACCACAATGTCATCCCAGGACATTGATACCCAAGGTTCATCCACATTTAGTGAAGGGACTGACCAAGATTTCAAGAGACTGAGTTGACTGATCAGTGCATCTCATATAGTATTTCTGCCTTTTGCTACTTTTTTCTTCATTTATTGGCTTGGAGTTTGCTTTTTCATGGTTTCCTTTCCATGTTCCTTGAGATACAGTCCATCATGTTGTATGTACTGAACAATGCTCTTCCTAGGCTTTAGATCCAAACTAACTCTCCCAGAGAAGAGAGCTTTGGAATCCCACATTCTGAGCAACCTGGAACTAAAGCTCCCACAGAATGTTTCTTTCTAATCAAAATCCAAGTTTCTGCTTGGCTTGGTGTCATATTGTCTTTGATTCTTGATTAGCTCATACTCAAGTATCTTCAACTGGATCTCCCCCAGGCACCAGGTCAGGGGAGAAAAGAGTTTGCCAGAAATTCCCTCCATGGCATAAATGTTGTGTTCCACCAAATGCCTCACAGCTCTATAAAATCTCAAAAACTGCTTTGAGTAATAAGCCTGAGTCTTCCTGCGTCCATCCTGGCCTGCTCAACCTCATGGCCAAAGCTTTGTTTTCTGGAAACTTCAGATTTCTGCTTTTATTTCAGTTCAGGTGTTTTAAAATATGGCTTGGGTGGATTCTGGAGTCTTTTTCTTCCAAAATATGCATTGGATGAAGACTACAGGACTTGCTGATGGTGTTTTTTTTCTTCCCAAGTACAAGTTGGACAGACTCTCACATCTTGATCAAATACAGGACATTACATCACCTCTTCCCACTCCTGTTTAGTAAACCTTACCCATGGGATCAATGACCTCTGCTGCTTGCATATGTGGATACAGCAGCTGATTTTCTCTGCAGTGCCTCATCTGACCCTGCAGGTACTGAATTACTTTTTCTTTGCCTGTTTCACTGCAGGTTCTGGTGGCTCCAATAACAGAAAAAGGGCAAACGTGGCGAGATATCTACCTGCCTGGAGAAGGGTGTCGGTGGCGGGACACCAACAGTGCTCGTGTGTTTGATGGAGGCACTGTCATCAGGAACTACTCTGTCAGCCTTGAAGAGGTGCCAGTTTTTGTAAAGATCTCCTAAATTCAGACTGAGTCTGAAGCAGCTGATCTCCTTCAGAGATACTATTGATGTGCATGGACACCACGTGCTAAATGCTACCTGTTTCTCTCATCTGATGTTGCAAATGGGCCTCCAAAAGAATTTTTGGTGGTGAGTGAGTGACCTGGATGACAATTGTTAACTTTGGGAATTTCAGTGGGTTTCTCTTGAAGAGCAACTCGGTCAAGCAAAGTAGTGTCACTAATAGAGCCTGAAGTGGATGGACAGGATGGCTGCTCACCTTGGGATAAAGAATCCAGGACTCAGCATCCCATGCATTACCTACAAGGCCAACTCCAGCATGCCTGAGCCACTACTCTTCACTACTTGTTGAATTTTATGCTTTTTCCCAATTATTTCTTGAGGTGCCAGTCGGAACCATTGAGACCAGCCTGACCAGTGGATGGTGCAGCTGTGTGGAGCCAGGAGTTGGACTTAATGATCCTTATGGGTCCCTTCCAACTCAGGATATTCTGCG
This sequence comes from Coturnix japonica, assembly GCF_054131305.1. Classification (NCBI taxonomy): domain Eukaryota; kingdom Metazoa; phylum Chordata; class Aves; order Galliformes; family Phasianidae; genus Coturnix; species Coturnix japonica. Next base: position 3,176,349 of record NC_140667.1, on the reverse strand, counting down.
ATCTTCATGGGCAAAGTAGATGTTAGGAATTTTGAATGAGCACTGAAGTGCTCATAACTATATGTTAGCTCTTCAGCAATATCTCAAGGTACAGATTAGCACGTTGTCGGATAGGGAGAAGGTTTTGGAGGCTTGATGTTAACAAATAGATCACGTTCTGTGGGGAAACTAAAGGCCCTGCTTTGATTTACTCACTTTGTTTGAAACAAAATCCAGCAAGCTGGATCCTTGTTTAGGATAAAGCCCTAAATCCTGCTGGCTTCAGATGGATACAAAACGTGGAGCACAGGTCTCTCTGCACAGATTAAACCATTGCAAATCCCAACGGTGCTGGCGTCTTTCTCCAGACCTTCCACAAGCTCAGACTGAAAACTCAATTGATAGCTTTTGCTGTTCTTGGCCTCTAAAATAGTCACTAACTTGAATGCCGGCCAAGTGACTGGCTGAAGATTAAAATAATAGCAATAAATAAAAAGCTCACGCATGATGCATGTATAAGAAATTTCACAATACCATGTGATGTAAAAAAGCCTCCAGCAGCCAATTTGTTTCTGTCTGTTTATAGGGTAGGCCTTGTTTCTAGAGAAAACTTTGCATAATTTGGGTTTTCTCCTCTGTGATGCTGCTGCATTACGACGGGTGCTGTCACATCATTGCCAGCTAAGATCATATTGCTAATGTATTTCTACCTTATGAGCAATTGGATATTAAAGACTGTATATGGAGTCACTGTGATGTTTATGGAGTGTTTACTAAGGTATCCTTGACTTAAGGTATTGGCCCACCTTAGGTTTGGTACCTCTAGGCCCTGGGTGACGCATTCTCTATTTCATGTCTACTTCTTTTTATGTGTGTTAAGAGGCACAAATGTTGACACTTGCTAAAAACTCCAGGACATTAATAATGAAAGCTGACTTATTTGCTGTGGGTGGCAAAAATGGTTAAGATCTATTTTTTTTCCCCTTCTTTATATTAAGCCTGTTATTTTGGGGGGGAATGAAAGAAGTAAATGTATGACTTTGAGATTATTGAATTGGAGGGGATTTCAGTGGATGCTTAAGAAATTTCCTGAAATTAGGTCTTTGTACCTATGAATGCCTGCAAATTTAACAAACTACTATAGCATAGTGAAAGTTAAGACCTCTAGTTTAAGCTCTTCTAGTACTTATTTATGAGTTCTAAGTATCTTATTTTGCTCAACTCTCTAGACTCCTTCTTTTTACTATGCAACACATTGCATGTGGGATGAATTTCTTAACCTTCCAGATTGGTAGGGCAGTAAGGAGTGGTTCAGGTAGTGTTTCTTAGAAGGAGGAAGATATTTTGGCCATGATGCTCTTCTATCTCCACATAGATTAAAAGGTTCCTTCCTTAAAAGCTTTCTAGTCTCCCACTTCTGTTGCAGATGATCTCTCTGCCTTCCTCTTCTGAGATGGTGAATAACCACCCTGCTTCAGTTTGCTGAGTTTTTTTCAGCAAGGCCCAATCTTTCACATGCACGTGCTCTTTCCTAAATGAGTCCATGTTCATGTGTTACGTTCTGCTTTTGTCTTTTCATATCAAGGTTTGCAGTCCCGCTTCCATCTTCATTTTTGGGTTGTTACAAAGCAGGACTCAAATGGCTTAGATTTGGGTTTTCCATGGGGTTCATTATGTGATTTGTGGGAATGGATGATGTTTTCAGTTGCGTAGTAAGTGGTGGTTGTTTATTTGTTAAAAAGGCAAACCCCTTTCCAACCAAAAACTTCATGGAGGGCAACCTTAACGTGGATACTCTGCAGCTCATAAAGGATAAGGCCATGAAAGTTCCTTCTAAAACTAAACTCCTACCCTTTGAAGCTCTATTTCCAGCAGCTGCAGAGAGCTCAGCTGTCCTTTGTCCATGAGGAATTCCAGCAGAAGAGGCAGCAGGGACCATGTCCCTGGTGTCACATCAGTGCTGCAATAAAACCTTCCCTCAGCTACAAGCCCAGCTGGCTGCAAGGCAGTCCTTGCACCCTTCCCAGGTAGGTCTGACTGTGGGGTGGCTGCAAGCAGGGACAAGAGATGAAATATCAGCATTTAACTGCAGCAGTGCTTCAGTTCTTAATATCATTGAGGTTCCTATAGTGCTAAAGCTTAATGCATTTTACAGGGAGGAGTAGATGACCTTTCCACGAAGTGAAATGCCAACTCTGAAGGACAGCAGAAAACAACGTAAGTCATGCTGGATTTCAGCCTGTTGGGGAACAGGTGGAAGATGAGAAAGGGAGAGGTGGGAAGGAAAGTAATTTAGCAGCTGATTTGTTTTCTGTATCTATGAGAACACCTGTTTTTGAAGTTCACCTGTCTTAAGAGATTTGACTTGTTGTGGATGGCAAATAAAAGCTTCTCACTGATCCAGGTGAAGGCTGCCTGGTTCATTGAAAGGATTATAGCCTGTTCATGGAGATAAGAGCAGGGATGCTGCCTACTTAGATTCCTGCTTGGGGAAATAACCACTACCTTTAGTGTTTATGCACACCTCTGTGCGTGAAGGTTAAATTGGGCAAGACCTGCAGCCCCTTCAAAGCAACTGCTGAGATTTTGCTTTGCCTGTTGGTGACAGTGATTCTACTGGAACTCTGTAGTAAGGTCAGCGAGAGCTTGAAAGTGTCTGAGTTTGGCAGACCACTTAAAGCTCCAGGGTCACCTTTCATCATGTAAGTAGAAGTATGAATGAAAATATATCTCTTCATGGACTTGGTCCATGTTGAGAGGAGTAGAAGTTGCTTTTGGAAGTTTAAGGTAAACGCATTTGGAAGAATGTGTTCTGTGGCACGCGTATGAAGACAGAGTTTAGATTCACTGTATAAGCTTGAATGAAAAACAATTACGTGGCCATTAGTTCTAAAAAGTTTCACTGTGGGAAATATTCAATCTAGAGTTTCCTTGTTTATTTTCAGTTCAGAAATTGACCTGACCAAGAGAAGAGCCTCGTCCCATCATATTATTTATTCAAAAGGAAGGAAAAGATGACGAACATCTTGCAATAGAATGTCAACACAGAACCCCATGTCTGACCCCCATGCTTCTCTCAGGTTTGTATCTGCCTCTTATTTTACGTGGAATGATGTTTCCCCTTAGCTGTGCAACATGTAAAACCTTTTTGTTGCTTCAAATGTTTTAAAATCTCTTTTTACATAAGTTTCATTCAGTCTAACCTCTCTAGAACAGAGAACTTCCTATGGAAGCAGTTGTGCAGTAATTCTTGCTCCATGTCCTTCTCAACTGTTATGTCTGGCTATGTGCTAAGTCACTGCTTGCTCCTTTTGATTTTGTGCATAAAATAACTGTGCTACCACTATGTCTCTTGAGCAACCGATACGCTGGACAGTGCTGAGCTGGGTGGCCAAGATGAAGGCTGGAAATGCCTGACGAAAATCACACTGCAGTGACTGAGTTTGTTCTCCTGGGTTTCACCGACCGTCGGGAGGTGAAGTTTCCTTTATTTGGGCTCTTTTTGCTCATCTATATCACCACACTGGGGGGCAACACTGGCATCATCGTGCTCGTGCGGCTCAATGCCTGCCTTCACACCCCCATGTACTACTTCCTGAGCAATTTATCTTTCTTAGACCTCAGCTATGCCTCCACCGTTGCTCCCAAGCTGCTGGTGAATCTCGTAGCTCAGCACACCACCATTTCTTTCTTTGGTTGTGCAACACAAATGTTCCTCTTTGCCGCCCTGGTTGATGCTGAGTGCTTCCTTTTGGCTGTGATGGCCTATGACCGCTATGTGGCCATCTGTCAGCCTTTTCTCTACTCTGTGGCCATGTCACGCCGAGCCTGTGCCTCCATGGTAGCTGGGGCTTATCTCAGCGGGGGCCTGACCTCGCTGGTGCACACATGTTTTACGTTCACCATGTCATTCTGCGGCTCCAACACCATCAACCACTTCTTCTGCGACATTCCCCCATTGCTGGAGCTCTCCTGCTCCAGCACCTTGGTCAACGAGGTGCTTCTTATCACCTTGTGTGGCTTCATACAAATCAGCTCTTTCCTGGTCATCGTCATCTCCTACACCTGCATCCTCGGCACCATCCTTCGGCTCCACGCAGCAGAGGGCAGACACAAGGCCTTCTCCACCTGCGGCTCCCACCTCATGGCTGTTGGGTTCTTCTATAGCTCTCTCTTCTTCATGTACTTGCGTCTTGGCTCCAGCTACTCGTTGGACACAGACAAACTGATTGGTTTGTTTTACACAGTGATCTTTCCCTTGCTGAACCCCATGATCTACAGCTTGAGGAACAAGGAGGTGAGGGAAGCCTTAAGAAGGACACTAGAGAGAAAAGTGTTTTCTCAGTCGTTTTCTTAGCAGGAAAAACTGCATCTAAGTTACATTTCTTATGATTCTTTACTATCTTTGATTACAAGTTCCTTATGATAATCATAAGACCTGTGGTGTTTAATTGCCCTTGTCAGCCCCACCTGAAATCCCCATCCCCACACTCAAAAGACCAGGAGCTTTCTCTCAGCCCAAATCTGGGGTGTTGCATTTATTCTTCTTTTGATCTATGTTAGAGGAGCCCTAGTTTTTGCTTAGCCTACAGAACACCTTGATCCAGATCTCAACCTGTGGGCTGAATTCCTCACTTGACTCTAGCCATGTCTTTTCCTTCTGAATGTGTCTGGCAAGTAGACCTGATCCTAACCCTGATCTATGTGCTGACTTCTGATCTGGGACTTGGACCTATCTTATCTATACTGTGGTACTGCCTGTGTTGTATATTTATGTTGTTGAAGAGGACACCTTTAACTTTTAACCTTTAATACCTTTAACTGCATACTGTAGTGGAGTAACACAGTTGTTATGCAGTCATCTTAAACTAATCACTTCCTTGTTACATGGATAATAGCATGGTTCTGACGTGGGCAATTTGAGCATTTCTATCAATGTGGTAAGAGGTATGTCGTATTCTGAGTATTTAATTTCACAGTAAATGCAGATAACAGGAGGCAGTGACCTTCCTGTAAGTCAGATACAAGTTAATGTGAGTAGGATCTAACTCCTTTGTCTTCTTTAACTCCAGCAGGTGGTGCTATTGACTCTAAAATTTCTCATATTTCCCAAACTTAGGACCTCACACATTATTTGCTGTTTTGTGTCAATACTGTGGGCCGATATTATGGCTTTGCATAGGAATGGGTATTGCAAGGATTGTACTGTTAGATTTGTGGAAATTTTGTATATATATTTATATAAATTGGAAAAAGCTTAGTCTATTAAATGGAATTTAAAAAAAAAAACACAAAAAATATGGTATTTTCTAAACCTCCAATATTTTGTGTATATGTTATAGGACATATGCAAAGGAAATGGCTTTAAGAATCCTGGCCAAGTGACACAAAGTCTGATGATGTTCACTTCCAGGATGGCAATTAGTTTTTACCCATGGTTAGTCTCCCCATGAATGTCTCTTTGACTGGAAAAGAGCGCCTGTTGAGTCTAAGGAGGCCTAAGCTGTGACATCAATGGCAGTGTTGATCTTCGAAGGTAGAAATTAACTGATAGTAAAGATGTTGGATAATGGAAGAATATTATTGCTATTATGTGTAAATTTGTTTGCTCACTCAGTTATTGCAAATTAACTTTAGAATGTTTAGTGACTTATCATACCTCTACTACTAATAATATTTATTCACTATTGAACTTTCTGAATCTTTCATCAAGAAAAAGAGAAATGACTGTGAATAGTGATGACTTCATAATAACTTCTGATTTGTGAACCAGCAGCATAGAAAGATTTAATACTACAAGGGAACTGTAGGCCCTGTAGCTCAGTGCCAAGCTGACTACTGGAAAAGCACTCCTAGTCTCTGCAGACATTGCTGTAAGTCATTGTAGCCTTGATATGTTTCTCTACAGTAAGACTTTGGTTCAGAGCAGGCAGTTGTGAAACCTTTGTAAAGTGTGAAGAGAATTTTCCAGTACTCAGAGCAGCCTTTCCTCTGTTCAATATCCCATATGACTGCAGATAATCAAGTTGCATCCTCTATTATAGTTACAAAACTTTAGTATCTACTTGGGTAGAAGTTCAGAGAGGAAAAAATAGAAGTAATCACAAACTTTCCCCAGCAAGAAAGTGCTTGGTCTTTGCTCTAAGATAAACTGATGGTAAGAGTTTCAGTGATTGAAGAGCCCTGAGGCAGGAACAAGCCTTACACCACAAAGGAAAAGAAGCATTTGGGGCAATTTTCTTCTACCAGCTGGGACTGGAAGGACTCAATTTATCACCGAAAGAAGCCATGAAACAGTCTGAATAGAGAAGGAAAAAGACAGTTTTTGTGATTGAGAACAGAGGAAAGGGTTGGCAGCCAGGCTCATAGCGTTGGCACACATCAGCCTCATCCCAGAGATGTCAGCAGCCAGTGGTGGTCTTGATGGGCAGGAGAGAGGAGCAACTTCCTTAGTGAGCAGCAGGGCCTGGGATGCATTCTGCAGGTGAGGACAATGACAAGGCTTCCATCCCAGAGAGTTCTCCTTCTCCCCACCAGGCACCATCGTCTTTCCTGGGGCCAGCAGCTGTCTCATTCATACAGAAACAGCTGCCAGCCCAGTAGTGTTGTTCAAGTTTCCTCTCTTTCCCTCTGAGCTGCCCCCCACGGTGCTCTAATGCAGCTATTTAAAATGATCACTGCCGCATTTTCCAGTTCATTAGTGTTGATGCAGAATTGCCTGCTCAGGGCTATCCCTGAAAATCAAGAAGAATCAAGAATGCTGTAGATGAATATATCCATTCTACAGTCGAGAAAAGCAACAGCAGAAGCTCAGCAAACACATCTTGCACAGCAAACACACAGTCAAAGCTAGAGACAACAGCACAGCTCCCAGCTCTGAGCAACCTGCTCCTGCCAAACACTAAAGTAATTTAGAAACCAAGAAAGCAGTAAAGGATTTAAATGCTTTGAAGTGACAAGAGATAATATTAATGCTTCTTAATCAGGCTTTTGAGAAATCTAAATAGTACAGGAATTCTCCTGTTCAGAGCGTGTTTTCTTTTGATTGACTTAAACTGTTTTGTTTGGTGTTTTTGGATGTTTGCCTTCACCAAAAGAAACAAAGGAATTAATGTAATGCATGGATTTTCAATGTGATTTCAAATGATCTGACAAATGTTCCGAATCAGAGCTGGCCTGTCTCTGCTCACTGAGTGCCTTCACCTGGGACTGGCTTCCCTTCCTATTCTATGGGAATTATGGTTATTTTCATCTTTCCATAGGATTCATAAAGAAAATGGCTATTTCAAGAATAAATCTGTGAAGGACCTTCTTCCAATTAACCTTGGCTTTATTCTACTTATACAGATTCAATTTCAAGCTGGATTTTGTTATGTGTTTGTTAGTAAATTAGTAAACACAGCATAAAGTTTGTCAGCATTTTCCACAGGATGGAGATCATTGTTTAAGATTTATGTACGCGTTAAGGAATCCATTTATACAGTAAACACTAATTCTGGATCAGAAAAGCTCTGTAATTAAAACAGAATAGATACACTTTACTGATTAAAGCAACCTTTGGAAACTGATTTTCATCAAAGCTTGTTTTTTTCCTGATTGAGAACAGTGAAATTTCTGCTGATTGAGTGTAAAGGTAAAACAATATTCATGTTCTGCTATTTATTTACCCTGTTCACAGCTTTAAATGTATGGATATTAATTCATTCAAATAAGGTTTGTATCCATAATGTTCTCCCATTTGGTTTACTGACTCAGGAAAAAAATTTAATCTGCCAAACTTACAACATTTTAGAGTTAAAAATAACAGCTTTGTTTAAAGACAAAGTATATTAGTATCATAAGCATCACCTTTTGTCTTCATAGGTAGAAGGGGTGGGGTGTTCCTGTCTGCATATTCTCCATGTTGGTGATGGCTGCAGATCATGAAGATGTGTTGGCCCCACTGTACAGCCAGTGTATCCAAATGGCAACTGAGTGCTAGAGAGAATTGCTTTGCTTTTTAAAACCCAATGCTTAGTTCCATCTAAGTATCCCAACAAATAAATATTGGAGTCGGACAATGAAATAGTAATGAAAATGGCCCTTCCACATGGCTTTTTTGGTGCTTTTGTTGTTGCCAGGTGATACTATTTTGTTCCTTTTTGGCAACAGACGATTATAGCTGAACAGAAAAAAGGCAAATTGATCCTGGTGCCTTCCAAGTTTTCAGTGGAACTGCTTCTTCCAACATATCTGCCTAATAGCTTGGGGAATCTAACAAAAAATGTACCTTACAAGAAGCATATGGGAAATGGTTCTTGTGTGTTATGGAATTATATAGAAATCATTACCTCTATCTTTTATTTTTAGGTGAATGATTCTAACGCTCGAGATTCAGATGAATCAAAGGCAGGAAGAATTGATAGTTCACTGCTGAGAGCTATTCGACTGTGCTGCGTGTTCCCCTGCGTGGATCATAGCATTGATGTGGGATCAGTTTAGTTGCATATAATAATCTAACTTAAATATTAAGTTTTCTTTTAAAATGGGGAGTCTGCTGTCAGATTGACCTGTTTTCTCTGCAGTCACCTTCTGTTTTAAATGAAAGGTGGGACATTTTGAGATAGGATCATTACAAGGTGAAAATGGAAGGAGTCAACCTTTCATAACTAGCGGCTTCTTCTTTAAAGATTTTTAATCTTTTTGTTTTCCAGGAAAGCATTTATCACACGTATCACATGTTTGAGAGAATGACATAGGGTTATGATAACCATAGACTGGCGAGATGCTGCCACAGACTGCCCAGAGAAGCTGTGGATATCCTATCCCTGGAGGAGCTGATGAGCAGGCTGGATGGGTGCTAGGTAACCTGATTCAACCATGTTGGAAACTGCCCTACTGCAGGGGGATTGCAGCTGGATGACATTTGCCAGGGAGGTTCTTATGAAAGAGTCATTTTGGATTTCCAAAGCTAGAAGAAAACTCTTCAGCAACTGTGACTATATATACATATACATCTTTTCTCTCTATGCTATCATGAAGTTTAGTCTACTATAGATGGTGCCATCCTTGAGCACCACCAGCTGAGATTCCTGTGAGCTGGTTGTGCTCCTTGAAGTGGTAATACAACCACACTAAGGGTAATGCAAAAACATGGACAGTGGGAAGGCTCTGACCGAGGAGTGATACATGCAAGTAAACCAAAATACTTTCCATTATCAGGGAGGGAAATTGATATGGGGGCATGACTGAGCAGTGGTAATTGCCCATCTGTGTGCTGCTTTAAGTCTCTGACTCCTTGACAAAGCTTCACTTGTCTTGTTAATCCTGAGATGCAAGAAGCCCTGTATGTAGCTTTCTGTGCTGCAGAGAACTCGTACCGTTTCATCAGTGCCATCTTCCTAAACCGAATGTTGGGCACATTGTGCAAACACACCTTCCCCCTTCTCCATCAGTTAAATCTGTATTAATTCAGATGCTGCAAAGGCAGCATCCTTAAAGATGCTGATTTGAAAGAAACGCATTTTCCTTCCGAGCCTGATTTTAACTTTATTTATTTTATGCAGGTATATATCAATTCTATTTTCCTCATCATTTTCAGACCTCCATCAGTTTTCAGACAGTGAAATCTGAACAGTGGGGGAAAAAAAGACCATATCATATGTCAAATTATTTTTTCCTTAAACGAAGCAGGATGCAAAATGCCATTTCCTCAGACGCAGAGCTACAAGGCATTTACATAAAACTGTTATGCCATGTTTGTTCCAGTTCTTCACTTTGTGCCACAAGAAAATACAGGCAGGAAAAAATACATTAGGTCAGCTCTCTCCAGGATGAAAAGACTGGCTTAAAATCAGCAAAAAACAACACTTACAAAACAACAAAAAGAACCCAAAACTTAAGTCATACACTTTCTCATTATTTTCTGGTTTTGTACGTGTGTTTTCAACCTGTGAGGGTCCTGCTTCTATGATGTTTTAATTGAACCTCAGGCTGCAGGATCTTAAGTTGCTATGATTTATTTCCCACTGCCTGACAAAAAATTTTTAACTCAAAGTGATGTTTTCTGATGGGTCACTGTGACTTTTCTAGTTTTGCAATAGAATCATAGAATCACTCAGGTTGGAAAAGACCTTAAAGATCATCAAGTCCAAGTGCAACCTAACTGTACTAACCCAACTCTAACAACCCTCCACTAAATATGCAGCCTATTAACTGTTCTTTAATGTATTTAAAATCATGAATATGAGGATGTGCATTAAACTACAAGGCTTGAAAAGCATATCTTTGCACGCTAGGCTGTAACGTATTCACTGGCAAAATGTTTGGGATAGCAAAATGAATGTCTCATGCACCAGAAAGAAGGCTTGGTGAAAGTTTAGGAAGCAAAAATCTTTGAGATGTTACTCTGCTTTTTGTGCTGTTTGTACTCTAAAAGCCTGAAAGGACTGAACAACAAAGGAAATGCTGTTGTTAACTTAAATGGAATGCCTTGACAGTAATCATTGTTGTTGGAGGTAAAATATTCTGCAGGAAGGGAGGACTGCTTCTTTCTGCTTCTGACAGCCTCGGAACCCATAGAAAGGATTTGGAGTTGTAGTGAGGGAGGAATGGGATTCTGGCTCCACACTGTCCTTGTCCAGGCTGTATAGGCATAAGATTGTGCTTTGAATTGTGTGATATTTATGTACATTTTTATTTGTCAGCACATGCATTTTCATTGCTCCTCATTTAAAACAACAACAACCACCAACTGAATGGCTTTTATAGCTATTTCATGCTGTACACATCTTTCAGGGTGCTGACAGACAGCAGATGAGATTTTGATGTTTCACAGGGAGAGAAGTCCTCCAAATAAAGCCAAGGACTGCTCAGAGCAGCTGTGACTCTCCATTCAAGATCTTAATGATACTGTGAATAGGTTAAGATGTGATGGCCTCAAGTTGTGCCAGGGGATGTTGAATACTGGGAGAAATTTCTTCTCAGAAAGAGTGGTGGGATATTGGTATAGGCTGCCCAGAAAGATGGGGAGTCTCAGTAAAGCGCTTTATAGTGAAGGCAATTTCCTGGCACCTCTGGTAGCTGCTGTCAGATACATGAGAAGTATTTGTCAGAGGCTATTAAAACATATCTACTAACTTTTGTGAACCTATTTGTATAATTATTATGACAGTAGTGTCAGTTAATAGTGCAGCTGCTGAACTGCACTTGTTTGGTTTGAAGGCAATGTCTTCTCTGGGCTGGGCAGAGCAGATAATGCTTTATCTTGCTGGAAGAGATAGTTTTCCATTCCAAGCTCTATTTGCTTTGTTTCAGAATGGGATTTTTCAAGCTAGCACCAACTCAAATATACTACGTAGCAAGAAGGGTGAGAAATGGGGTGGATATATTACTAAACAAGCATAAACCAGTGAAGAAATAAAAAAGAGGCTTTTTGATTGTCGTGGGATAAAAGCTTATTGTGGTTTTAAGGTATCTCATCTGATATAAAAAATATTTGTATACATATATGGGGCAATGGCTGATAAGAATGAGAAGGTACCGGGCAATTCCATTTCTTGCTTTATATTTTTCCATTCTAAGGATATAACTATCAATAATGTCTGGTAGTTCTGCATTATGGAAATTGCTTATAAAGCCATTGTCTAATTAAAGATGTGTTTTGTCAATTGTTCTTTACAATCCACTCAAGCTTTCAAAGTTTCAGTTGAGAACTTGAATTTTCAGACTCGTGGAGTATTGCTTTGGGCACTAGGGATTGGAGCAATAACACCACTGTTAAATCTCATGGTATTTACTATTCACTCACATTGTCAATTAAGTGCTATTTTAATTCCTCTTTTAAAGTAACCTCTTCTAAGCTGGAGGTGACTTCTCTTGTGATTTCTTTTAAGGTGTTAGACTTTGAGAGTGTGCTATAAACATGTTAATTTGTAAGCTGTCATTAGCAGTAAGCATTGTAACCTAATATCGATTTCCTTACTGCCTTGAAATATCTGGAGTGTTTTATAGTTATAAGTGGCTTTGAACATAGAAAGGTGTACATTGTAATGTTTTATTGTGTCTGTTCACTTGCATTTTAATGGGATTGTTGGGTTGCTTTTGCATGGTTCTGTGTGGAAGGCTGAAAAGATGGGGCAGAGTTGGGCATAATTCTTTGTGAGGAGGAGCCTACTCTTACCCCAAAGGCTGAGGTATTCCCAAATAGTACAGAAAGCACAGATGAAGTGTGTCATCTTCCAGCAGCCATCTGTTTTCAGCTCTAAGAACTTCTTGGGCCAGATATGGCTTCTAATATATGTAGTGACTGCTGAACTCATTTATCAGCTCTGGGAAGGGATTCCATTTCTTTAGACCTGTCTCATCTGATTGCTTAGATCTCATCGTCCCTCCAAGGTTCCTTGACTTTTTCAAAGACAAATCAGTGAGCCACATGCAGAGCCAAAAATAAAGAGCTTACAGATGGGAGGGCAGCAAGAGGAAAGCAAGACAAGTGAAATACATTCATCCACAGAAAAAACCCCTGCAGTGAGAGCTTCCCTTGAGGATACATGTACAGATGACCTCATGCTGCTTTAGCTGCATTTCCTACAGCTGTTATAATCCTAATCTATTGACTCTATCTAAGTCCACCTGCAAGAGAAACATAGATCAACATTGCATTTGCCTGCAAAAGTGCTCTGTTTATGAACACAGGAAAGTTAAATGGGAGTAATGTGGGAACTTTGGCCTGATTTATGACGGAGATTTGAAGTAAGTGGGCTCTGAATTGCTCTTAAAACAGCATGTTAATACATCAGAAGTAATGATAAAACCTTTAAGCTAGTATACTGTAATTACAGCAGGAAGTAATTAGTACATTTAAAGGTGAGAAATAGCACTGTGCCTGAAAGTAGTGGAGAGAAAAAGCAACAATCTAAAAAACAATCTAAAGTGGCATTTTATAGGACATTAATTGTATTGCAGTGCTCTTTGTCCTGAGACATAATTACCTTTTGATGAATTAATCTGTTGAGGTGTTATTATTGTGAAAGTGTCTGCGTCTCGAAAGCTGGAAGTGTTTGACTGTGAAATATGTGTAGCGTACATCAGGTGTGTGATCCAAGTATCTTCCTTTCTGAAAGGCTTCCAAGTTCTTAACTGGTTGGCTAAGACAAAATTGAAGCAGCTGCCAAAATGGGCAGCACTGGTGGATCTAGAGGGGGGCTGGACAAGGTTGAAGCAGGCTTGAGAAGATTATGTTTATGAGCCAGGCAGCTCCAGTTCTTCTTGAACTGACGTTTGGGATGGGTGGCTTTTCTACTACTGATACAGAGAGTAACACTTTGCTTTTAAAAATTGTTTCATTTTATCTATTAATGAATGTTTCAGTGAACTTTTCCTTTTTGGGTTCAGTAATAAAACACTAACAAAAAACAAATACCTTCATATTAGATGCTTATAATACATCTGAAGATATCTGTCTTCTTAAGTCTCTGGAAACAATTCTAACCTATCCCTTGCTGGAATAAGAAAAACATAGGCATAACCACTGGAAAACATTATATTTTCCAAGGTGGATATCTATTAAAAATAATGCTAGAGTGTGTTCTGGAGGAAATGCTCTTGGGAAAGTTACTGTATTTTTAAGCCTAAAGACTCAGAGCATTATTTCATAGCAAATAGTCACTGTGCAATTGCTCACTCTTGTTCCAAAGTTATTTCCTCTGCAAGTATGTGATTGTATTTTGAGCTTTTTCTTCCCCTGAACTTCCTGTGAAGTGGAAATAAGAGCACAGGCTGAAAAGAAACAAAAACAAATACCATTTTGAGAACTTAAACTAGCTGTAGGTGATTTTTGTTACGGTATCAGTCAACAGATGTGGTCTCTACTAGAGCTACAGGAGGAAAAGAAATCTGAAGTTCCTTTAAGGTGTGCCTTGAACTATTTAGGAGTGAAATACTGTTTATGCTCCATGATGGCTGGTTGCTCAGAGAGGAAATGTTTCTTCAGCTTGTGTATTAGGAAAGATGTCTCCATCGGATAATTACTTTCTGTCTGCTTAGAAATTCCTCACTGACTTCTGTTTAAAAATGTATTGCTCGGTTTTTTTTCTCCTATATGACTGCGTTGTGCTTCACTAAAAGGCTTTTGCCCCTTGGCCTGATAGAAACATTTATTCACAGACACTTCCCCACTAATAGAAGCAATCCTTAGTTATCTCATTTGCAATAAAATTTCCTAAAGCTTCTCAAATGCTAGAAAAATAGCAGAAATAGAGCAGATGGTCTCTTTGCCTCTTCTGGTCTGCACAGGGCACCTCATTGTTATGTGGTTTGGAAGAGAGATTGAGAGAGTAAGCACAGAAATGGCTGATGGAACATTTTTGTTGGAAAAAAACCTATTCTTTTTGTCTTGTATTTAGAATTTTGTTTTCTAGCTCAGGCATGTGCACAGTGTATAGTATAAAGTAGTTTAAGATACAGACCTGTCGTGCCACAGGGGCAAGAAAGTATTTCAAAGTGTGGCTGAGCATTATGGAAATGATGCTTTGTGAGCTGAGCAACTAATTTTGGGATTTAGCCTCGAGTTTGCTTCTGCCTGAACAAGGAAGAAACTTAACAGTTGAAGGTTAAGCTCTCTTTGAATCACCAAATCTAAAATGATCCAATATAATTTAAAAAAAAAAACAAGAAAGGAATATATTATATTATTATATTATTATACAGGCTGTAAGGGAAACTGCTGACCACAGCCTGATCCTCTGATTAAACTATCTGAGGCAAGAGACGAGTCAGCTGTGGGAGCACAGGTGAAGGTAATTCAGTTGTGATCCTGGAAGTGGTGGAGCTCAACTCCATCTCTCCTAGATCCCATTTAAGGGCTGACCACCACTAAAACAGCATTTATTTCTGGAGATTGCTCCTGCGTGGAGTTTTTGTGGCAAGCCTCAGCACTGATGAAAATCCACCTCAACTGAAAGCCTCAGCACTGGTGAGTCTTTGTTTAGATACCCTCTGGCTACCTATTTACTCTGTAATTATAACTATACACTTGTGTTATTCCAACTATACGCAGGCTCATAGCACTCATGTGGTAACATACAGTGTGAGTTCAGTCCTTCTATTAAATATATAGGGAAAAACATTTTCTGTATCCTTGTTATTCTTCCTTACTTCAAAACAATTCCAAACAAATGACAAAATAAGTTACTTTTGGTTTCCATCAATTTCTGAAGATGCAGATAAAATTTGAAGTTTCTGAGAATTTTCTCAGTTTTTCCTAGGGAGCTTATGAAGCCTGCCATATTGTACAGGTATAAGATAAAAGTATTTTTATTGACTTGAATAAGCTACTGTAATAGTAAAGCTGAACACCCGAGTAAGTGTGAAGGATTTAAGTTTTTCTATTGCTGTAGTACTCGAAGAGGACTTTGGTGTTTAATAGAATGGTTGTGGTTGGAAGGTATATTAAAAGTCATCAAGTTCTGATGCCCTGCTGTGGGTAGGGTTGACCCCCACCAGATCAGGCTGCCCCAGATCCCATCCAACCTGTCTTTGGCCACCTCCAAGAATAGGGTATCCAGAGATTTTCTGGGCAGGCTGTTGTTTCTCTTTTTATACGTCCATATGTCACATGTGATTACTTTCTTGCTCTGTAGTCTAATGTTAAAAAAGGTCAGGCTTTCTGTTTAAGAATGTCAGCATAGATCTCTATGGTAGTCTGTGTATGAGCACTGGATTTAGCACGGCAGAAAGAACCTGGCAGCCCTGAAAGGTTCAGTTCAACATGCCAAACAGATTTAACAGCGATCCTGTTTGTAAAATCATCCTGAAAAGGTGAGCCACTTGTAGACTGTGTAATACACTGTGTTATTTATGAGGTGTGGGAAAGAACTGGCATCTCTGAGGCACTGCTGCTGTTTTATCTGCTTTCCACTTCCAAAGTGATCAGACCTGCCAAGAGATATAAGCTTCTGTTTGTCTCAAAGGTGAAGCTTTGTTTTCTCCTGATACTACAGCACAAAAAAGCTGTATTTTTTGCTCAGGCACCTTCAGGGAAATGGTCTTTTCCCACATCATTAGTTTGATAAGATATTATCTCCACTTGAGGTGCTTTACATGGTTTGTAGGTCTGTCTGGAGACAGCAGAAAACCCAGGATCTCAGAATGTGCTTTAGACAATTGTGCTAATCCAAGGCTTGATGGATGCTTCTGAGGGCTGTATTCAACCTAATTCCAAATGGTAACACACTGTTTGTGTATGTCTGTTATCTTAGGCTTGAGACATAGCTGACATATGGAGCTTAGTCTCCCTTTCTGTACAGCAATTGAAGTCCTTGCAAGTTTTAGGTAAAAAAAAAAATAAATCACATAGTGATGGTCACCTACAGTGAAAAATTACAGCAGCATTTGAAGTAGATAACACTGAGCATTGGTTCTTATGAAAACTAAATCACAAACTTTTGTATTTTAGGAAGATTTCATTAAAACTTATCTACTTAATTAAAGGCAAGTGTTCCAATGTAGAGATAGACAAACAAATTAACATAATATGCTTCAGCTTCTCCTGAGGAATAGAATATCCTTATCTTTTGGGCACTAATTGCTGCAGTTGGTGTTTTGTTGGAAATGAATTGATATTTGCTAGGAGTACTGATTTGACAGATGTAAGAGAAAATTAATAACTAGAGCAGCGTTCTGATATGCAGATGGAATAATGTATTTAAATGTCAATACAATGTTTTTCTGATAAAAGGCAAAATATTAGTTTAGAAAATTAATCCCAGTGCATTGGTGTCTTTAAAGGGAATGTAGTTCTTTGTTAACTTCTCATGCTGCAGAAAGATTCAAAGTAACAGCTATTTCTGTCATAGAGAACCATTGCAACACGTGTAATAACAGGGAAGATTAGTTCCTGCCTACACAATTAGGCAATGTATTGGCTTAATACAGTTTATGCGCGTACATAATGAATAGGAGTTTATTACAATATGCATGTAGCCACCTTCAATGCACTGATTAGCAACATAATACAGCCAAACATAATCATATGCATTTGCTTTTTGACGAATGCAAATTAAGTTCCCAAGTTCTGTTCTGCAGGCAAACTGTACAGAGACACAGGAATTGATGTTTATTTCAGTAAATGCTTTCTTATGATGACAAATAAACGTTCTATAGACTGCAGATCTCATTAAGAAGAATAAAGGCAAACAGAGGAACAGAAAAATGTGTGATATTGGGATGTATTAATAGTGTAATATGTAGTGGTCTGGGAAACTACTTACTGGTAGACTACTTTAGCTGTCTTGTTGGGGTGCACATCTGCACACCTCTTGAATGTCTGTAGGCCTGGTGACTCCACCACACTCCTGAGCAGCCTATGCCAGTGCCTCACCACTTCTTTATGAGAAGAAATGTCTTTATATCCAACCTGAATCCCTCCTGGCACGACTTGAGGCCTTAAGCCACGTTCCAGATGGCCAAGCAAATTGTCATCTCATGTCTGGGGTCTGCACATCTTTCAGAAGCAGAGTTGTCAGAACGCAGCATAGGCACCTATTAAAATATTATGAAGCTGAAAACAAGAATAGATATATTACACAACCCTGAATGAAAGCCTCCAGTGGTGGCAAATACGTGATAATATCCTTTTGTGTGCTGAAATTTGAGCATTATGCATACATGAACATTACCACCAATTAAAAGGCAATTTGAGCAAAGTAACAGCATCCTCTGTGTCAGGGGAGCAGAGATTCATGGACGTAACAAACTGGCTTCGCAGCTGTGGCTTCAGAGCTATGCATTTCAGTGACACATAATTTACCAAATAAAATCATGTGACATGAGTTATGTAAATGACTCTAAATTATTATTCTGACATCAATAATAGAGCAATTTTAGTAACTACTTATTTTCCTGCTAAGTCTTTATGTAGCACGTAGAAAAGAATGAGGGAGACCTGCTTCTCCTGGTTAAAAGAGGGAGCTTTGTTTTGTGTGATAAGCCTGTAGTGTTCTGAATCTGTCTACAAAGAAATGTCTCAAAACATTGTTCTGTACAGCAAAGTTTCTGACCTTAGTAATAAAGACAAGAGTAGTTCCACTAAAAAAACCACAATATCTTCCCCCCCAATAACTCAACTTATTAATATGGGCAGAATATGCATTATTACAGAGGCTGAATTCATAGTACAGTGGTCAACTTGAATTACGAAAGCAACGGGGAAAGTCGACACTTTGTGTTTGAATTAATAATGAAGAGAATGAAGCCTGAGAAATTCACTAGGTCACTTGTTATTTCTTTATACGAGGAAGAGATTAATTCTTTTTGTTTCGCATGTCTATTCTTTTCTTTGATCTACTGTCAAATATCTAAAGCAGGTGAGCTCAAGGAAGTCATTGGCAGCACAGTCACCACATCCCCTTGTTTGGTAGATGGGGTAAAGCCACTTAAAGCAGACTGGTGCTAACTCAAGTTTGTATTGTGTGGCAGGAGAATTCAGGTCTTGGGCGCTCAACTCACTATTGTGCCAGTAAGGACTAATTTACTGCTTGTAATCCCTTTCTTCTTCTTTAACTAGAACAGTTTTTCTATTGACTTTTCGTGTAGCCAATGCTAGATATTCCAGTACTGATGAATTTGATTGTAACATGAAAGATAATGAAATGTTCACGTTCTGCTTGAGATCCTTGGATCAAAAGAACAGAATTAGCTCTTCTATGGGGAAAAAAAACATGAATGCCCAAATTGGAGTTTTATATTCTAGCAGCTTGCTGCTTTTCTTGTCATATAGCATTAATTCCATCTTGATTTCAAGCTCCAAGCATGATGAATGTATGTGCTCTTGATTTCTCATAAGGTGGTAATCTCTGTAACAGGTAATTTCAAAGCACAATGAAAAGAGAAATGCAGTGAACCATCTTTACAGCTCTAAACATGTTCCTTCCCATCGTGATGGAGCAGCATCATGTTCCTTGTGAATGTTTAAGGCTTCTGAAATGGCATTATCTTTTGAAAAGCAAATGCTTTTAAAACAGCATTATCATGACTGAATTGCTTGTTGACAAGAACTCAGTTTTCCTAAGAATAGGGGAATAAAAGGGGGAAAAATTTTTTCCTTAAGAAAATAAGTGGTAAGTAAAAGCTTGGTGTATTTATTTGCATGTTATACTACACAAATTTCAGGGAAAGGAATCATTCCAGTGGAACTTTAAGTTTCTGGGTAAGCCAAATATAGTTTGCTCTATTTGAAAGGATCTTATTTTAGACACAATAAACAGCTACAAACAATATGCACAGTATTGCAGTGTAGGCTATTAAGACAATGGCTGCAGACTGATCTGATTATTCATGCAGCAGAATTTCTCACTGCACCAGGAGCGGAGTTATCTACAACAGCATGCTGCTGTTAAATGCAAATAGAGACTGTGGTATCAGACACAGGTGAAAACAACACAAGTATGCTTTAGTCTTTCCAGCCAGGCTGGTTACTGAAATCCCTTCCTGAAAAAGATAAGTACCCACTGACTGTGTCTCTCAATGCCACATCTCTACTTTTCCTGAACACATGCAGGGGGCAATGACTCCATCGCCACTCTGGGCAGCCTGTGCCAGTGCCTCACTGCTCTTTCTGAGTATAATTTGTTCCTAATGTGCAACTTGAATCAATAGTGACCCAAGCTAACAATGCCAGTAAGGCCAAAGCTTGGAAACTCAGGATGGACAAAACAAGTGAAGAACCAAGTCTATTTATCTGGTAATAACTGATATGTTTTATCTTTTGTAAAGCGCTGATAATGTTGTTAAACTGTAGCTCAGCTTCTCTGAGTTGTTTTTTTTTTCAAGCAGATGCTACATTTTCTCTCTTACAATCTTCATTTTCTCCTATCCCTTTAACCTGCTACTAGATTCATTAGCCCTCCTGATTGTGCTTTTATACAGTCTTCTACTTATCCTCTGTTCCTTATATATGTGTTGTCCAGCTCCACATCCTCTTCAAAGCTGTCTGCTCTCTGTTCCTCCCTAGATATATTTATATCCAATGGTGATTAGGAATGTCACTGTTCACAATGATTTATCTGAGGCTGTTTCAAATTAAAATGGGTCCATGCTAAAGCTTATTCTTCAATAGGACTTAAAAACATCAGCTGTAGTTGGATTCTGGTCTGCAGTGTTTATTGTTTGAAGATTATAATTCTGCCATTAACTGCAAAGGGGTGAGGATGCTGAAGAATATCTAGTGAGAATTCAGCCACGCACAGTGTCTATCTGGTATGTTTAACAAAATAGAAATGCCACCAGTTGCTGCCATTGGTTATTATATTACTTAAAATATTGTGTATGTCTAGCCAACTTAAATAAGTAGTGATTGTATGTAGGACATTTTCATGTATTTGCCTACATGTATCCACTTCAGCAGCATGTGTAATATATAACTGTTGTTTTTTAATTAGTTAATGACAAAGCTGAGAAGGATAAGATGGAAGGTAAATAGGACAAGTATAACACCATCTGTATGCAAGGATGAAGGAGTTCATTTCTCAGTTCATTTCTCATGGATATCATACGGTTCACTTGCTATTTATTTTCCTTGAATACTGTATTACTATGTATTATTATCAACATGCTACTGTGTAAATGTTGGAATGCAGAAGGATTAATTTAGTACTGGATGTAGATCAGCCTTAAAATATGATAGCTTTCCATTTACTTTGTAAGATCAACATTCCAGCTACTTTTATAAAGGACATAGCAACATGTAAATTCCTTGCTCAAAATGGAAATATTAAGGCTTAGGATGTAAATGTTTCAATTAATAAGAGATGCCTTACTTTCAAAGACAATGCTCTTAAAAAGTAAGGAAGCGTCATAGCTTAGTCATGAAAACATGGCGCATAAGTAGAGATGACAGAGGCAATATTAGCTGTGCAGAAGTATCCTATGCTAGTTAATATTCTGTGCCTGTTAATTTAGGATACCTCTATAGGTAATTGAGACGTACAGGATGTTCCAAATGGAAATTTATGCCGTCTGTCTCAAGAATTTAAGAAGTGGGTGTTGTTGCTTGTCTATGTCAGCTAATATTCAGCATATTCAAAGGGCAATGACTTGCTTATCTATTTACTAATACTCTTAGACATACTACAGCGGTGCCATTTGGGAAATCACTTGAAGCATCATTGATAAATCAAACTTGATACGGTTACTTCCTCTGTAATACATCTATTCTGTACCACACACAAACACATCCTATGAAGTTGACTGTTTTTCAAAGGATTGTTTCTCATATTTCAAAAAGGATGTGAGCTGAGGGTCTACTTATAAAAACATGCTTGTAATTGGGTAGCATCTGTCAGGTAGTTTACCACATCTGTTCATATTGCAATGTCATAGCAATGCAGTTCTTCCTTGGCGTGTCATCTTAATCTTGTGATAACCAGGAGAGATCTTCCAAACAAATGACAGAAATAAAGAAATTCAACTAAATTAGAAAAATCTACAAATGTGCTGAATAAGCAAATAGCATTTATCCTTAGGTGGTTTTTGGTTTTCTTTTTGATTCAATTAGATTTCTGGAGCTGACAGAGAAAAAGGAATTTAATTTAGTAATACAATAAAACATCTATTTCATAGTGATGTGTTCTTTAACATTTCTTTTTCTAGGCTAAATATTGCCATTCTTTCATTGCTGTTGACTCAATTTTCTCCTTTGCTATTGCCATGCTTACTTGAAAAGCATCTTCTAACTTAAGACTTGTTTTTCTTTCTCTTTTTGATTGCTTTTGCTCTATCTGTGTTTGGATATCTGTACCTGAAGGCTGCCTCATGTGTCTTCCGATTTTATTATTATTTTTTGCAATATGGTGTACTTAGTCTCTTTCTGATATCTATGTGATCTTCTTGAATATATATTCACTTGAGTGTGGCCTAAAACACAGCTATGGCAATACTCATGGTGAGTATATAGACCTATGGTGGCACTTTCCCTTATGGCCTCTCATTTCTAGTGCAGTAGTTCTCCACATTATGTATGTTTCTTACACCCTGTTAGTTACTTTCCTCAGCCAATTATCCTCACTCCTTACCTCCCACTATGTTCTGACTGCCTCTCAAAACTGAACAGAACCTAATTTCTTTGCAAGCAGCAGAAAACAATCCCTCTGCAATTCAGGTTGCCCTCCAACATTATTTGGTCAAATGGCCGAAGTACCTGAGGTCCACCACAGTTCCACAGCATGTGGTAATGAGTCCTGTAGGCACTGACTGAAAAACAGGTTTCCAGCTGGCTGTCATACCCATAATGAATCTGCCCAACCTTGCTTACAGAAATGTACAAAAACTGATCATATTGTAATAGAGTGAGAACTATTATCTGTTGCAAAAGTTGTGCTGGAAGGACCAATCTACACCAGGGAGCAGGTGGTGGAGGCCAGGTTTTACTTTAGCCCAAGTGGTTGGCTAGATTAGCTCTAAACTGCATCTTTTGATAGCAATTCTGTTGATCTTTCTCTGGGTTTGCACACATGTTGTTGTGCTGGACTCATTTGAGATGAATTCCTTAGGTTTCCATAAAGTCATAATATTAATTGCTGCTTTCTTCACTGTGATCACCAAACTTAGCAATCATTCTCACTTAGGAAGGGATATTACATGATGTCTGTAATTTCTGTGTAATTACTATGTGGTCCAAAAACTTACTTAGGAAACCTAGGTAAATCAACTGTTTTTTTCCATTATGTGGTTTTATGAAACAGGAGAGCAAGTGCTTTGAGTGTGGGCTGTGATGAATAAGTAGCTTGTTATTTAAATGGGAACTGTGACATTTGTTCATGTGTGAAGATAATTAGCAAATTGGCAGTGATTCCGAGTTACCTTGTTTTGCTGGCTGATGCTTCATAAAAGGGGGCTAGCTGTACATCTGCTAGAGATACAGACATACAAGAGGATGATGGGATGCCTTTGTGAGTTTCTGTGGTCATGCAAATTTAAGTCTGTTTTCTTTATTATCCACAGCTCCAATATTAAACTCTTAAGTGCTTAGTTAAGTTCTATACTGCAGTAGAAGTTTAAATTAACAGCAGAAAGAATTTTCTCATGTTTTTTTAAGATTTAGATGGTTGTGGCTTTTTGTGTTAAATTCTGTATTTTCTTTCTTAATCATGATGGAATAACTCAAGGACACAATTCAGTTGCAAATGAGTCTCTTTTGCATTTTGCTTGCAGCGTGAAATATTGTATCTTCTATTTGCCTTCAATATATACTCAATATCAGCAAACATCTGACATTCTCAGGTTATTTCCCAAAGGGTCTAACATGTGAACTGGAGTGCTATTCTCCACTGGTAGGTTCTCCAGCTCTTTGATGCCTTCACTTCTAGAAAGCTGCTCACATTATTTACACCTTCCAAACAAGAGATGGCAATGGGGTTTTAACAGCCATTCGTAACCTCTGAATGCCAGAGAATTAGCATCCTACTATGTAATACAGGTAGATTAACATATTTTCCCCACACTATTTTGTGCCCTAATAATTACACAGAGGAAAAGATTTTGAGTAGTTGTTGGACGTGATCAGGTTTTGTTCTTGTATTAATTTGCACAGAAAAGATAGATAATAAAAAATAGTTTCATTATTACAAACAGCAATGGAATTCATGGGACATTAAACTTCCTTAATTACTACAACTTAAATTTACCATATTAATACCCAGAAAACCTATTATGAATGAAAGCTTCTAAGAAGGAAAGAATTAAAACCACTGAATTACATTAGTGACATCTGATATAGAAACACATTAAGCAGGATAAACACCACCCTGCTGTCTTAGATGGTTAAATGCACTAACATTAAATACATTCATTTCTTATATCAGTTTATTAATCCTTCGTAGAAAAGCCCACCAAATATCAAATGAGAAAGACACCGATGTTTTTCTTCTAGAGTCCGGTCTGAAGCATAGATAAGCAAATATAAATCACTTAGTTCTTCTGGATTTAATGACACTTGGGTTTTGTTTGCTCATAGTGAAGCCACACAGAGAAGAGAAAATTAAGCAGACTGAGAACACAAGCAGATCTGCATTATTTTTCTCTGCGAGTACTATATGCTCATTCCTATACAATTTGTGGTGTCATTTTTTGTGAGCTGAGTAACAGAATATTGTCCTAAATGTTATTTTAGACTGTTTGGAGTTGCTGTATTGAGGTACTGTGAAATAGTATCCCTGCTTCCTTCATAGCCAGCCATATTATGTAACAGGAATGGTATCTAGGAATGATGCTCGATGGTGCCTTAGATATGAGAAAAGATAAGCTGCACCTAGGAAGGAGTAGGCTGGATACTAGGAATAATTTCATCTCTGAAAGGGTGGTGATGCACTGGAATAGGCTGCCTGGGGGAGGTGGTGCAACATTTCTAAGATCAGTGCTTGTAAAGCAGTTCCTACTCTCAGACAAAATGCATCCATGGTTATTTTACAATGGTCATCATGTTCTGCATTGCTTGGATTAATTGATAAGTCTTAGAGCAATATATTAACGGTAAATATGATTTAATTGCAATATATGTTGGAGTTTGTTCGTTAGGGAAATATATTCTATGATAATTAAAATCACATCAGGTAGCACGGGAGGTAGATTAGGTACATACTTCCACGTGGAAAAAATGAGTACCCAGGAAAATGGCTTCCTAGTACCAACACCAACCCTTAGGTGCTACCACTATGTAAATATTAAATGATTGAAGTTTGTATGTATCCTGTGTTTCCTGAACCCTTGGTAGATCAGTTCATGCCCCCTACTTTTTGTAGATGCAGTTAACAGTTGATCTCCTTTTCAGCTGGGTCAAGGAAATCATCCACTTTTCTCTACTAGCTTTCAAACACATAAAAGATGAAGAAAGTTGAAACTGAGAGGACATAATTGTTTAATATTAATTTCACTTGGATATAGTAGTAAGAGTTCTAATGAATGCAGTCAGAAAGATGGCTTTTTCCTGCTAAGATAGTTATACATTTTCTTTTCCCTAAATCACTTATTCAGTCAGTCACAGTCTGGTCATTTTGGCTTTTTCTGGAATGCTGGGCAAGGGGCATTTTCCTTATCATTCTATTCAACATTTGCATTACTTTGAACTTCCAGTTCCAGATGTAAAATGAAAGCTCTAAAACATGAGTAAAACTGAGCTGTTTGTCTCTAACCATTCTTATCACCCTGGTATGTGACTTCCTTACCAAGTCTTCAAAGCATGAGCAAGAGTAGTCTTTCTTTCCACTTACAATACTTATATGTCAACTCATCTGTTCATGAAGAGGCCTTAGCAAAATTGAGAGTGATGGTAGCAAAATATAAGGAGATATATATATATATATATACGTAAGCAAATTCTGAGTTGTTTGTTTTAGAATTATGCCTTGTAAAATGCATCTAAACTGACATGAGGGGAAAATCTATAAAAGCAAAAATATCATATGATGAGTAATGTATTGCACTTAATTGTCTGAGAGGATCCGTGTGCTCCCATTGCACCCAGTTCTGCTGAAAGTGGAAGCCAAATAAATCCAGGCACGGAAGTAGCAGTGTAGTAGTAAAGACAGTGATTAGAAAAGGAAAAAAGAAATAAATAAAAGAAAAAATGAAATCCATATCTTTCTTTCCAGATGGTGTTTTTCCTTTTGATCAGAAATGGTTGCTGGTTTAATTCCTGAATAGCTGGCAGGTCTGTGGTTGCTTTGTAAGTGATCTGACAGAGCAGACATAGAGCTAAAATAGAAGCAGCTTGGGAAACACAGGCATAGGCAGCAGATCAGGTAAGAAGAATAAATTGCATGCTATTGCTACTCCCCAAATCATAACTTCTTTGGGTCTATCAAGTATTATTCTGTGTAAAATGACTGAAGAGGAACATTTCTTCTCAGCTATATTTGGAACAGAAGTAGGCTTATTCTTAATTCTTTGGGGACTTTACAGTGATTCTGTGAACAACAGGAGGCAAACCTGCAGGTTTTCCCATTAAATTCATGCTGGTATGTTCCTGTATTTTATCTTGGATAAAGTTAGCATCCCAGGTGCGAAAGGCAATCTTTTGATGTAAAATGTAAAAGAGGAAAGTATTTTGGGAAGGAACTATGCATCTGTTGGCTAGGTGCCGTATGTCTATGCTGAGTATAAAATACAGTACTCATACAATACTAGCCTTGAAAGGCTTTTCAGGCATAGTACATATACTATCAAAGAATAAGAAATACCTTTTTTATTCAAAGATACCAACATCACAAATGTGTTTCAAGGGAAACTTTGAGGACATGCTCTGAAAAGAGCAGGTTCTAGGACACTTCAAAATGCCTAATGCCCTGCTGTGACAACTCTATTGGATCATGCAGTCATCACTAAAGGATGAAATGGTGAAGGGATTATGAATGGTCTTGTGTTCCAGAACACTGAAAGAAGCCATAGCAAGTAATGGTGACCATTCATAGCAGCAGAAGCTTAAGGCCATAGGCATTTAAAAGCAGTGTCAGTAACATAACAGCTGTTGCTTGAAGATATTCAAAATGTTCCCATACTCATCCATTGAGCCATGCATAAGAAAAGGTAGGACTTGTACTGGTCTGCTGTGCTTTGACAGTCTATCATTCTATTAACTTAATGCTAAATTTACCCAAGGTAGCTGTAGTTGTAAGATTGATCTGAACCTAAGCCAGCAATGTGGCACAAGACATATATATTCTTTCTGTCCTGTGCAGAATGAATTAACGGTTTTTAAATTGCCTTGAAAGAAAAGTGAATTTTAATCAACTTAATTCTTGGAGATAACCTCAAATGAAAATCAGTATTAAAACTTTTGGTTTTTAGTGTACTTTTTCATTTGAAATTGTAGCTGTATCAGAACAGATTACTGTAGATACTCAGGCTTAGGACTGGAAATAAGTCCATCAAAAGCATATTAGTCCAGGTCAGTGCTAATGTTCTTCAGCCTCTGATGTAAAAAGTGTGTTAAGGTTGACTTAAGTGCAGACTTGTCTCTATAGTTTTGCTGTCCATCTAAACTATATTTTGAGTTTGAATCTCCTGTCTTTCCTTTTTCACTCCATGCAAGATATGTCTTACAGCAAGACAATTAGTGACAGGAAATTGCTTTTACTTTCTTGGACTGAGGCAGAAGTGGAAAACAGGACAGGTGAAATGCTTGCTTATTACTGTTGGTGATTTTCTAGCTGGATCAGAGCTGTTTCCATTGTACAGTAAATAAAGGAGGCTTAATAAGTGGTCGTTCATGATTGGTTATTCTGAGTGACACAAATGACATCTGAGAGTAACGGTTGGTGAACAGATGGGAAGAGTGACTAATCTAATTAGATACTTGATCAGGATGAGGAGCAAGTAATTTCAGAATATAATAGAGCAGAAAGCTGAATTTCAGGCCACATGACTGGCAAGAGAAAGGCCAGGACCCAGTGTGATGCTGCGCAAGTCAGTAGGAGGTTGAAAGAGTGCAGGAAGAATGATTAGGAGAAAAGGTAATGTAGCTAAAGGGCTTGTGAGTATCCTATAGCAAAGAAAGCCCCAGCCATTATCAGACAGACAATACAGAATCATAGAGTCCTTTACATTGGTAAAGACCACTAAGATCATCTAGTCCAACCCATCAGCGCCAGCTGAATGCAGAGTTGTGAGAAGCAATCAAGGTGAAAGAAAAAAAGGAATTCAGGGGGAAAATATGCCCTGAAATGGTAATTTACTGAAGAGTTGTGTGGAAGGACAGACAATTAAGACGACATTCTGTGGTGTTTCTATATGTGTGTGAATATACATATATACTGATGGAGAGGTTTCTGAAAGAGAGTGGGGATAATTTAGTTATGGTGGAGAGCAGCGTCCTTTCACTGCAAACTTAATGTTCATCATGTTGCTTTCAGGAGGGTTGTAGAAAGGAAGTTAGAGGATAAATAAGGATTTTGTTGTAAAGAAAAGATACCTTCCCAATTAAAAATTACACCAGAAATCTTTACACAGATGCTGAGTTTCAGTTGCCAAGTGTTCGGACTTTGTTTGGGACACCTGAGTACTTACATCACTAATGGAAAGTAAAATAAAGCATCTCTGGAATGTTGTGCTAGTTTGTATGTCTTTCAAGTGGTGGGGAGGAAAAAGAAGAGTGAATGGGTGAAGTTTCTGTCTACTTTCATAGTCCCCCGTTCACCATACATTTGGTTGTCCAGATTAATAAATAATAACAACTTAAAAAATTACCAGAAAAATATAATAAGGGATCAAGAGTGATGTGATAGGAATGGACGCTCTTGTTTTAAACTCCATTCATGTCATAGGAACTGGCTTTCAGCTACACAACCGATCCTGATATTCTCTCCTTCTTGATTGCCTGCATTGATAATGTTTTTGGAGTAAGATAAAGCTCAGCATTAGCTGAAATCTCAAAACCAAGCTTTACTATAGGCAGAAATACTTAAACCAGTCAAATTCCAATTACCTTCATTCACTACAGGCATCGTTTCTTATTGTAACCACTGAAAGATGCCTTACTTCAGTGTAACCTATTTCAAGTAGAATTCAAAACATGAACAGAGATAAGTAGTCCTGAGTGATTCTCCAAGGGATATCTTAGTGATAGAATTTCTTTTGCAAAAACATTACATTATGACCTGTCAACTGTTTAGCCATAATTACAGCTTCTCTATTTTGTTCCTACAAGGGAATTATTCTCTTATATTTTTTAATTTCCCAGGAGCTCTCGTTAACAGTTGAAGCCATTTGCTTGATTTCCCTTTATTAAGTAGACTGAAAAGTCAGCTATCTTGGGAATAAAATACAATTTCTTTATTAGGAAAGCGTGCTTATTCCCTGTGCAGCGTTTCTGTTTCATTGTTTCCTTCCCTGAATATAAATGTTTGGGATAGATTGATACACAGGGAAATCACTCTTTTTATTATAATTATTTTTCTCATAATCGCTTTAATCTTTCCAGTGTAGCGTGTATATTTTATCAATTATTTACAAAATCAGTGTGGTAATGAAATGCAAATTTAGGTTAGATCAGAATTTTAAGTTTCAGATCAAGGTTTATGAGTGATGTCAGAAATGCCTTTTCCTTTGCTTTCAGTGTCTGCTGTTCTTGTTTTGCATCAGTTCATTCCCCACCCCCCCATTTTTCCCCTTGATTTAGAGAAGACAGTATGGCAGTAACAAAATGGCCAGTTGAGCTGCGGGTTCTTATGATGTCATTCCTCCCATCCATATCACCTATGGAATTCAAGTGCTCCTTTAACTTAATATTGTTACCAGTTCTTATTTGTTCTCTGATATAATTTATAAAGCCACTGCATACGATATAGAAAACCTATAGCCTACTGTGCTAACACTGTGCATGGACACGTATGCATTCTCCACGTGGAAACTGCAGTACTGAGTCTCTTGTCCAGGAACACAAATGGAAGTTATAAACTAATTTCCCTTAATTATACACTCATTATTCAATCTGTCAGACCATACTGCACATCCATTGGTTAATGTCATGCTCATATTTTGAAGTTCTTTTTTGTGCCAAATAGAACAATTGTCTTTAATGCTAAACTCAAGGTTTTATAACATTCTCCCATCAAGAGAACTGTGATAGCTCTGTTCATCATGAAATCCTTCATCCCTTTCCCTGCCTTCTATTATACAGTCCTCAGTGTCTTCTCAAGGCTTGAAGGTGTTCTCATATTTAAGTATTCACTGATTCACTAATAAAAGAGAGCTTACAGTGTGTAAGATGGATTAAGAGACCAGAGATCTTGAGGACAGATTCTTTGTTTTCCATATTTTCTTCTTTAGACTTTTGAGCTGAGTGTAATTGGACAGCAGTGACAAAAATGAGACCAAAACCTCGAGCATATTAGCCCAGATTCGAACTTCTTTTGTTTATTACAAGAACAGACCAGTCCAAGATGCTGAGTTGTCTCCTTTGTGTGTTGAAATACCTGGCACAGACTTCTGTGCTAGAGATCTGTGTGTTGATGTGCCAAGTCATTTCCTTCAGGAGAACTCAGCAGGGAGCTAAAACAATATTTCAGCTGCCATGTACTCCCTAAAGACTGCCCATGGTGTGGGGAGCAGCCTACGTTGCTTTCTGCCCTGTTATATCTATGTGGAAATTGCAGATTGCTTGGCACTGGGAGCCTGGAGGAAAGGCTGGGTCCGTCAGGAGCACTTGGTTTGTGCTGCTCCATCAAGAAAGCTGAATTAATTGTCTGTTTCTCTGCAGTGCAGCCCATCTGCTGCATGGCTGTGAATAACAGAGATGGGGAGAGCCAGAGGAGTGCTTAGATAGCTGGCTGAGCATGAAACCTTGGAGTGCTGTTATGGAGAGAGGCTGTTGTGCAACCACAGCCTTTTCTGCCCTCTGTGCCCTGAGATCAGACAGCTTGGGTAGGGAGCTCTGATGGATCTACTGGAAGTACTCTGAGGATGTTCTTGGTTATTAATTCTTCCTCTGGGTTCCCTTGGGTCTGGATCGCAGTGCAATGATTTGCCAGTAAAAAGGATTTCTATTGCTTTTATACAATCAGTGGATAGATTTCTGGAGATTCTGCTGCCTCTCAAGTCTTTCCAGCTATACATACAAATCCCAGCTCATGTTAAAACTCTATACATCCTTTCCTTCAGCACCTTCCATATCCACATGATGCTCTCTGCACAAGAGAGTTAGTGTATCTTGTTTTCATAAAGCTCTGGATATGTCTGTTTTTCTCCTGTGTGAAACCATTCAGCTATGGAGTTCAGATCACATCACAAACATTAACTTTTTATTATAATCGTTATACCTGTAATTTAGGTAGAGTAAATGATGCGTCAAATTTACATGGAATTAAATGAAGGTCAGGAAAGCCTGCAAAATGACTCAGATTGGTTGGGAAGGGATCTAAAGCTGCTGTCAATCAAAAGCTGAGACAAGTATGCTACAATAGCTGTGTGGTAGACTACTGGCTATGGAGTAGACTTGAACTGATTTGCCCAAAAGCCCTTTACAGAGCAAGGGGGAAAGAAAGCATGGAATCCATTTGCAGAAGAGTGCTGTGGAATTTCTGATTCCCAGCTGCTTCTCTGAGGGGTCTAGGATCTCTTTGTTTAAGATCTGTGTATTTAAATTAGGATTTACAGCCTGAAGTCCATGAATGAAAGCTCTTCTGGTATTTCTTCAGGTGTATCTACCACGGGCTCCTCATCACTTTATTATTCAGCAAAATATAATTGGCTTTGTAAATCATGTGTTATGGGATGCATCTGCTCTCTGCTATGTTTTGCCAAGTAATAAAGCAATTGCTGCTTGAGGTTTTTTTTTTAGAGAAAGAGTTACTAATAAATGGCAACTGAATTAGGAAAGCAAAGCTATGAAGAACCCATGAGTTCAGGTTGATTTGTGTTTCGGACAAAGTGGGTCCATATAGCTGTAAGTTCCTGCCCACATTCAGCGTCCAGTTTGGAAGGTGAAGCTGAAACATCCCTGGATGTGTTTAAAAACCATTTGGATGTGGTACTCAGGGGCATAATTTGGCAGAGGTTTGTTAGAATTAGGAGTAGGATGGTTAGGTTGCAGTTGGACTTGATCTTTAAGGTCTTTTCCAACCTGAGTGACTCTTTCTTTCTATGAAAGAGAAGAATCCCTTTGAATTGTGTTCTTTTAGTGGCTCCAATCTAGTAACACTGCATAGCATATGCAAATGCATTAAAATTATACTTAGATGCTGAAAATGGTAAAAATTTTCCAATTCTCCTGTTAAAAGCAGTGTGGAACTGAAAGAAGTTTAATGTGATGGTACATACGGTTTGCTTATAAAGGAGACAACATCAAACCTTTTGTTATCTGATTTTTGTTGTGGTGTATTCTCTTTTTGATGCACTAAAGATCTATGCTTATAACTCCTGCCCTTCAAATATTCCTGTGAGTAAAAAGAAATGCCTTCTCTTTTTCCTGTTGGATGCCTGGTCAGACAGAGTCACTGACAACTCAGATAGATAAAAGAAGAAAGAAAATTTGTTAATAGGGCAATACACTAAAACTTACCTGTAAACATAATGAATATAATGAATAGATGTTCATATTCCCTTATTAAATTGGAAGGGAATGGTGCATATTGTCCTAAGTATAAAAAGCACTGATGCATCAGTTATTGGTTAAGTGCTGGAGTAAAGCTGAGGCAGCTGATAGATGCAGAGCTGTTTACTGCTAGGCAGACTCCAGTGGAATGAATGTTACTCTCACAAAGATAAAACCATACAGTGAGCTATAACATAAAATAGAAGAAAAAATTGCTTTATTCTCCCATGAGGGTTGGAAACTATTGTGGCTCTATGTTGTTAGGCCGTCCAGTGACTTTGTTTGGAGGGATAAACAAGATGAATGAGAGTGGTTCTCTATATACTTTACTGCAGAAAATTATCCAGCAACTGGATGCGTTCAGATGAACTATGGTGTCCAGCTCAGTGCAGAGATATATAGCAACATTGCCAGGAAAACTGAGGCCAGAAAAAATACCCCTATTGTGGGTAATCTGTTGTCATTTCCAACACTTGAATGCTAAAACCACAGATAATTAACCAGTGGTAGTGCTTATAGGGTAAGACACCACTACTCAGTAGATGATCATTTTAAGGGACACCTTCCTGCCTCCTTGTGAGACCTTAAATACTTTGTATTATGTAAATTTTTTAATGCATTTTAGCCTATTCTGATCACAATGAAGGTAAAATCTGTGTAAGAATATTGTAGTTTCCCATTGTGGATTGTGCTGGTTATTAATAATTATCTCCTTATGATTAGTCACTTGAGTGATATATTTTCTTCTCCAGGTTAGATAATTAGAACTGTAAGAAAACAGTGTGATAAGTATGAGCCAGTGTTACTCTGATTCTCCCAAAGAAAGGGAAATAGAACATTTCTGGGAGCAGGATCCATTTATCACAGTAAGGTTGGAGGACTTTGCATTACTATTTCTCCTTTTGAGTAGAACCTTATACTAAAATAAAATGAAATCACTAAGTGTGCGTGTGGGAGAAAACAGGGAAGTAATTAGAATTCAAATAATTTTTTGTATACTTCTGTATCAGTGGGACATAATTCATCTAAGCATTAGTATAACAAATAGGGAGGGAATGGACCTAACTGTAGTAAATCTGGTTTTGCAGTTAATCACAGTGTTGAGGAATATATTCTTGCACTGTATATTCAGCTTCTGCTTATAGTATAGCATAATGTTCCAGTCACTAAGCAATCATTTTTCTTTTATTTAAACAGCAGCAGGTCTTTTTAGGAAAAAACATCAAATAAATTAAACATGAAATCTGGACAACTAGGACGTGTAAGCGTTGATATGGTCTTTTCCTTTAGAGGACAATCTGATATTTGGGACTTCTCTTGTGTTTTCCTGCTATTTCCACCCACCCCTTTTTTTTTATCTGAAACTTTAATTTCTAATTCCTCAACAATGGATAGATAAACCTGGGAACAAAAATGTGAATAGAGAAACTGTAGCAGCTCTAAGGGGTGTAACTTCATAGAATCATAGAATGGCCTGGGTTGAAAAGGACCAAAATGTTCATCTGATTTCAACCCCCTGCTATGTGCAGGATCACCAACAACCAGACCAGGCTGCCCTGAGCCACATCCAGCCTGGCCTTGAATGCCTTCAGGGATGGGGCAAACCATTGGCTGCAGGTGGCATTATGTTTCACACACACACACACAAAAAAAAACAACCCACAATATTTGGAATTTGGTTGTGAAAGGGTATTTTAGTGAAATAGCATCATAATGCAGAAAGAAGAGGGAGAATAGAAAACAGAAATAAAATCCATCCTCCAAATCAACATTAAGAGAAAAAAGTGAAATGGCGATTATGTGGTACGCAATGTGTTCTAGAGAAAAAAATAATCTGCAATGAATAATTCATTGTACTAATTTGGCTGTTTGTTGCTCTGTGGAATATTTGAAAGCAGGTTGCAGTGTCCTCAATTCCTAACTGCCTATGAATAAATTTTCACAGGGTAAAAAAAAGAAATTAAATAAATGCAAAACTGGAGCAATCAAATTCAACATCCCTTAGTTAGATAGTAAAGAAAGGTAACCTCTCATAAGAGGGCAATGCATACCAGCATTGAGACTATATGAAGCTCTCCTTCAATAGTGAGAGTCTGAAGTGAATATTATACAATGAATCACAGCAAATGAAAAGTTAATATCTGAAATTATATTTTATCTCAATATATATGTACAAATATATATATTTTATTTATATATATATATATATACTGGAGAATTCCTAAATTCTGAAGCTTAAAGCTTTTATGTTTAAATAATTAAAATGGAATAGCTGTTGTGGGAGTGAGAGCAAAGAACTGTGCTAATTAGCAGGAATAAAAATAGCCACACCTTTATTTCAGAAGTAATGATGCAAAAATATAGTCTGTATACAAAGGAATTATGAACATGGAAAATGCCTAGTTGCATTACATGCTTAGGAATGATTAAATATGAAGTCTTAAATCCCTTATCATACAACTATAGAATGGCTTTGGTTGAAGGGATTCCAAGGATCGTCATGCTCTACCCTTCTGCCACATGCAGGGCTACCAACCTCCACATTTAATACCAGACTGTCCAGGCCCCATCCAACCTGGCCCTGAACAAATCCAGGCACAAGGCATCCACAGCCTCTCTGGGCAGCTGTTCCAACACCTCACCACTCTCATAGTAAAGAACATCCCCCTGATATCTGAGCTAATAACTACATTTTTGATGGCAGTTTGAATAGTAAGTTCCCTTGTGAAGCTATTCACGCTATCTGTTATTGTTAGAAGAGAAGCTGAATAAGAAAATTAACTCGGGCTCCTTAGTAAGGTTGTGTCAGATAAAGATGAGTCAGTGAATGCAGGTGGCTTGGCATCTCCTTGGTGGTGTAAATCTTCCACTTCTTTTAGACTAAAAACCATGCTAAAAACAAGTGACTCTGAGTTATGCTTTGCATGTCATATTTCAGAGCAAGATGTGGCATTGCTTGATGATTTTAACAGGCTATTGGTATGATGTTTAATCCCTCCATGCATGACAGAAGACGACTGATAGAAAACCAAAGTGCTTCCTAGTTAATGTTCTGGTTTCAAGGAAACCATTCCCAGAAAATTTTGGCAAACCTTAAAAATATTGGCAGGTCATACATCAAAAGATGAAAAATCAGTGGGCTCACCCTTCAAATAGGTGCCTGTGCATGGATTTACCTCGGTCAGAAATCTGAGTTTCAATCCTTGGAGATACATAGGTAGCCAACTGCTGTAGGGTTAATGAGAAGTAGCCGCATGAAGTTGTGGATGCTTCATTCCTGAGGGCATTCAAGGCAAGGCTGGATGTAGCTCTGGGCAGCCTGGTCTGGTGTTTGGCAACCCTGCCCATGGTTGGGGCATTGAAACTAGATGGTCTTTAAGGTCCTTTTTCAGCCCAGGTCATTCTATGACTCTAAGAAGTTGACTTAAAAATCTTTCAGCACCAAGATGTTTATGAGCTTCTGATTTAGCAATCTCTAGACATCCCTGGATAGTTTAGCTCAATAGATATTATTTCTTAAATATCTTTGAGACCTGGAAACATTGCTCTCTTTGAATTGTTTCTCACCTAATCTTCTGATAGGAGAACGAATGAAAATATCCCTTCTGACGCTCTCCTTAAATCTTTACTACAAGAATGAGTTACTACACAATTTAAAAGATTAGTTTAGTGTGTAGATTATGGGATTGAATGGTGAGTGTATGTTTGTCAAGTAATCTGTTCATTTAGCCTGGTAGGTGAAATGTACAGGGAAGTATTTTGGAAGCTAAGAGACAAGTAGAACAAATGGAAAATGCTTCAGACTGGTTATCTGATCATTTATGATTAGAAAAAAAAACCCTTTTTCTAAATAGGTGTTTTATTGTTATAGTTAAATAGACCATGTTAAGAGAGTTGGCAAATCACATTTTAATTTACCAGTATCTATTTATCAGTACAACCTTTGTTCACTGTTCGTGAGACACAGGCAGTCTAAAGCAGCAAATTCAAATTAAAGCTTGCCTTACAGCTCAGACTGACATGCTAATAGAGTTCCTATTACTTACGTAACTTTGCAACCATGGGCTGTATCAGTGTTGCAGGATTCAGCCCTAATATCTTTAGAAAGCAGATGAAAAAATATCATGCTCTCTGTAATTCTGCAGGAGATAGGATATTTATTTTTACCTAGATAGTCAATGCTTCACATCTTAGCTTGCAGTTCTATAAACATAATGATGTCACAGCATTGCTGCTAATCCAAAGACTTTCCATGATGCAGCTAACCTTTTAAAGGCTTTGGCTGTATAAAAATATATGGCTGCTGCAAATCATTGGAATTTCCTACAAGCCCTTAATTTGGATGCAGTGTTTGCATTGCAAGATTTAGTAGAAGGTCAACTTAATTTCATAAGGTTTTATCTCAAACCTTCATTTAATCTTCAGCTCCATTGATTTTATATTATTTTAATGGAGTTTAGCTTCTAGAATAAATAAAAGAGGAGCAGTCTCCTGAGAAATAAGTATGTTTGGTGGCTGGCAAACAGAAGTGAAAGAAACGCAGCGAAAATTTGTCCCAAATGGCAGGGAAAGTGGTGAAATTCTACTTTATTGAAGTGAAAATATCAGCAACTTGGGTGTGTAGAGGGAACCTCTGGGTTATTTTAATGTACGTCTGTAAAAGTCTGTATCTTCTAATAGAGATATCACAAATATTCAGTTCAGAATAAGCCTTGTGTGTTGGGAACTTATTATAAAGAGTGTTACGGTCTTATAAATAATTAATTTGTTATTTCTTAATTCATTTATGCCTTAATCATTTCACACTGCCAAGCAGCAGAATCCAAGGTTTTATTTCACACAGTCTGTACAAAAACTCTCTCAGTAGTGCAAAATGATAACACGATGTCCTGCCATACTAGCAGCATGTTGGACAGATTGGTTTGCTAACATCTTAAATGTTCCGTGTTCTACACTGAGTGGTGACAACATATGATTACTGTATTTTTCCTACTGCCTTTTTAATGTTCTCTTCTACACTGCTGTGTTTCTTTTGAGGTTAGGCTATTGACCTGAAACTGTCTTTCTTTTTTTTTCTTTCTTCTATTAGGGATCTTGGTGGATTGCTTAATATTACTTGAATCTCTCTATCCCTCGGGGGGATACCAATGGGGGGTTGAGTTCAGGCTGCTGAGCTTTGTACAAGACAGTGGAGTTTACTTCTCTCCTTATGCAAGAACTGGATAGGTGCTCAAGTAAATTAAGCTTAGTTGGGTCATCCTGATCTTATATTACATTTGCTTCCCTAAGAGAGTTTGTTTTCTTCAGTAATTATCTGTCTTTTTGTTGTTTTCCTGCCTGCACTTAGATGATGATGATGGAATGCAGGGATGGGAGGATGGAGATAGGGAGAAGCAGCATTAAGGAAACATTATTAAACTGATTTAAGTATTCACTTACTGATTGATATATCTCACTGGACGCAGTACTGGTATTACAGCACATTACTAAAATATGATGTTACTGTAAATAGTAGCTAATAATTACTCCAGGGAAGAGATCATGCAGAAGTGATTATTTATTTATTTATTTTTCCACAGTACATTTGTGAACAAACATTTTCAAGGGTGAATCACGGGAAGAATATTTTATCAGAAATCTCTGATGAACACCTTGAGAACTCACTAAGAATTGCAGCCATTTCCATTGAACCAGACATTAATGCATTAGTTTTGACAAAAGCAAGGTCAAATATCCCATTAGCTTTATGGGTTTGCTGTTCTGTTTTTGACATTTTAATAGAAACGTATACAACTGCGTAAGTTTTGTTTCTTCCCTCTTACAACACTATTATATATTTTGCGTGCATCCCAACACAATTCCTCTTCACTCAGTGTAGTCCAGACAAGACAAAAGGTTGGATACCTATGGCCTACGTGGTCTATTCATCCTGGTTGCAAGGACTGTTGGGTCCTTCTGCTATGTGAGGCCATAAAAGGCCATTCAATCTTTTTTGTTGTTCTTTTTGTTCTTTTTCTTTTTGCCTTTTTAATGTAGCAAATGGCATGGAGCTTTCTGCTCTAAATAAGGTACCGTTACTCTGAGTGATAAATTGTTTTGTGATAGAGAATAATAAGGCCAGTCCTATAGCTATTTAAAGCTAACGGAATTACTAAGAATTCAGATGGGAGTCATCCAAAGGTGGGATTCAGTTTCCAATAATGCAAGACCCATAGAACCCTGCAAAGTGTACAGAAATGGCCTGTGAAAATACCACGCATGATTTCAATGGCCTATTCATTGGATCATTAATGCTTTGTAACAACTGCCTGAAGGAAGACTTGCTCTGCATGAACTTACTGAATCAGTCATTTCAAATCTGTAGTTAGAGTTGAATGTGTGATGAACTTTTCTGCTGAAGACTAATCTTGCATAAATTACAATCCAAGTGCTGCGTAGCATTTCTGCTTTAGTTATCCAATCTTACTATAACACTGAGCTGGGCATCAGACAGATGAATCATTGAGCAAACTGCATTCATGAGGTGAACAGGATTTCTCCCTTACTCAGTGTACACTGATACCAGAGTTTCAAAGAAAAAGAAGAGGAAAAAAATTATCAGTTCTTGAATACTACAGGAAAACTTGTCAATTATCCTGTGCTAAAATGTGATTTTTGGGGAGCAGAATGAACTTCTATTTAAGCTAGAATTTAAGGACGTGAAATACAGAAAGAATAATGGTGAAAAATGCTTTCTGAACTAATTCTTTCCTTTTGGCTATTCGTCTGCTGAAAATCACCCTGAGATTTGTTAAAACCTCACCATAAGTATGCGTGTTCCATTATGGAGATCACCCAGCTCTGAGCTCAAAAAGCTGACCCATTTTCTCATTTTTCCTCATTTTCTTCCCTGCAGTGTTTCCAACTTATCTACACAGTTTCTCCTTAAATTATTCCTGAGAGCACACAGAACTTAAAACCAGGATATAATCTTTGCAACTTGATGGTTCCAGCATTGTGCCAAATAGCCTGAAAAGCACTTGTGAAAAAGGAGGCGACCATAAAAACAGATGAATCTCTTATCAGAAAGAGGAAAATCACCAGGTACTTTTCCATCTCTTTTTATCTATTGCTAGGCAAGGCAATCATGTAGTCAAGTGTTTCTGTGAAATAATAAATAAAGATTATAAATCTTACTTTAGTACTGGCTATAATTGCTTGTTAGAATTGTACAGCAATATAGTATATTTAGTTCGTTTCTGGCTGTCATTCTTTCCTGTTCTTAAAGTCTATGTAGTCTCCTAATAAGATGTATCATAACAGTTGTACAGATAAAGCAGGACTGGGCACAAGCATATTTACTCTGAAGGCTTATATAGCATCACACTGAATTCCACTATGTAGTAATTGGGGTTTTTATGATAATAAAGCACTAGCTTCAACAGCTCATGCTCAATTGAAATTGGACTTAGGTATCAGCTGAACAAGATTCAGCTATTTTGCAAACGTGGTCCAATGCTTTTTGGTCCAAGCCTCTGTCTCTGCAGTGCCATTCATTTCTATGGATAAGCTCTAAGAATTGCCACTTCCAGTTGGGGCCAAAGAAAGGCTTCCTATTTATTATAAGTGACTGTCTGCTTTGTAAAAAGACTTTTAACTAACAGGAATGTTACTTTGCTGAAGGAGGTCTGGTCTTTGTAGCTTCTGGGAGAAGGAGGAATTGAACCTTGGAAGACACTGTGTGTTGCTGTAAAGAAGAGATGGTGCCCACTCAGGACTTTGCTCTGAAAGATTGCTGTTCCAGTGCTATAGTGCTTCTCCTTCCCATTAAAATGAAGTACTTTGGCAGACGTTCATTAGCATAAACCTTTGATCAGTGTAATTATCTCTAGGCAAAAAAAAAAAAGTTTTTTTCTTTCACATGAAGTAACGAACAGAATATTATCAGTTCAGCAACTCTTCCCTCAACCTCATTTAAAAACTGTACCTAAAACATGCAGCAGAATGCTGACAGAGTAATCCTCTTTCTTAAATCCTTTTTCTGTCATTGATTTGTCACAGGTTTGTTTCCATCAGCCTAATAGCCAAGGTGAACCCTTACATTGAAAATTTAAGTGACCTCTTTCTACCTTTTTATTCCTTTAGTGAAGTCTTGAATGTTACATAAGGGACAAACCTGGCCTTGTGCTTTCTGTACTACTTGAAACGTGTCAAAGTAATGATGATTAAGTAGGCATATGAAAAAATATATATATATCCAAACAGTTTGCCACTGAAGCTTTCAAAACCCTTCAAGCCATCCTTATTATTTTAAGATTTGTCGTCTTATGCTCCCCTATAAAAGAGAAAGAAACAAGAATGTTGGCCGTGTTGGGCGGTTGGGAAGGGTTCAGAAAGTAAGTTCTGATTGACAGTGTATACAGGGAAGTGATATATCTGTGTTCATTTCATCATATGTTTAGATAAAAAAGGTACGTGGACTTGATGATCTTTAATGTCTTTTCCAACATGAACTATTCTATAGACTTTTGTTTAATGCTTTTGATCTTGTGGAGAGATTCAATTTAAAACTTTTCTAGAGATGTTTCATAGAATCATAGAATGGCCTGGGCTGGAAGGGACCACAAGGATCATCAGGCTCTAATCCCTCTTCCACAGGTAGGGCTGCCAACCTCCATATCCAATACCAGACCAGGCTGCACGGGTCCCCATCCAACCTGGCCTTGAATACTTTAGGGATGGGGCATCCACAGCCTCTCTGGGCAGTCTGACCCATTGTTTAATTATCCTAGTTCAGAAAATGCTTTCCCTGTGTCCAGCTGGAGTTTCCCTGTGGCAAACAATGACTGTGATTTCTAGACCTGTAGAATACATCTTTCATGTGTTGTATTATGAACTTCTGGGTAAAAAAAGAAAAAGGCAACAAGTCTGACTGATACATGTTAGTGACACCAAAAAACTCTTAGTCATCTTTCCCCACTCACACCCCTCAAAGCTTCCTTATCTTGTTTATGTTTTTGCTACTAGACCAAATTACTGGAAGCTCCGCTAATGGACCAGTTCTGTGTTTGACTGAACTAAAAACAAATCCAGAATTGAAGGAAAATCTTCAGTAATCAGATGAGGAGCAATTTGTGTCATACGGAGATGTAGAAGGAGGAATTGAACCTTGGAAGTCACTGTATGTTGCTGTAAAGAAGAGATGGTGCCCACTCAGGCTGTCAGAACTTATGCTAACCTTGCTTTTGTGAGTAAAGTTACCTTGAAATTCCAACTGCTTCTCATAAAAATGTTGTAAACTAAACAGAGAGAAAGAAGAACCCCAAAAGGTAGTTTTATTGTCTAGCTTAGAATGTAAAAATATAGGTCTGAAGCATCATCTGGGTTATTGTGTCCTGGCCTGTTCTGCTCTGATATCAGAGCTGGCTTCAATATTGCAGAACCTCTTGTTTTACTAAAGCATGGAGAAAATGAAAGAAAATATTGGAGGAAATATTTATATTTGTATCTAATATGTATTTATCATTTGATTGTAGAAAAACTATGAAGATGTTTCCCTGAAGGGAAGGTCTATATATTATTTAAAGAAAGATAAGAGCAAGTTCCAGGGAAGCTTTGCTATGAATTCTTCAAAACAAATGATTCTAGTATGACTCTGGAGACTGTTTAAGAAAAGCCTGTACCTCTAATAATGTACTGGAGTCCTATGGTATTTTTGAAACCGGATTTTCACATAGCTTTACCATCAGTGCTGACAAGGAAGTGCTCAGTTTTGTCATTTTTCAGTAGTTTTGATCAGAAATGCTGAGTGAGTTTTTGTGTGTTTTAAGTTTGGTTTCTTATTTGGCTGGATATGTTGCTTTCGGCCACTCAGAGCATAGCCATCCTTTGATCTGTGTGCTTATGTGTAGACACCTCTTATCTTTGCCTAACGCTAATTTACAAACTTCCATTTGTACAGCTGAATATCTTAGAAGATAAAGAAGCACATGCAGAGGTGCCAAGGATGAGAACGGTGGCTTTTATTCTGTCTAGGAAACAGCATAAGTTGTTGTTGTAAGCAGTAACTCCCTCTACAGTCACCTATGCCAAAATAGCCATAGATATAAGACAGGAAAAGACCAAGTGAGTTCTCTGAGACAAAGACCTAAGAAAACATACAGAAATCTTCATCAGAAGGTATCTATGAAGATA
Organism: Coturnix japonica; assembly: GCF_054131305.1. Lineage (NCBI taxonomy): Eukaryota > Metazoa > Chordata > Aves > Galliformes > Phasianidae > Coturnix > Coturnix japonica. The sequence goes on along the minus strand of NC_140667.1, from coordinate 3,134,138 downwards.
TTTTCCATCTTCATGTTACTTATTTTCTACTAGAGTGATGTTCACTGAAAGAAGAACAAGTCCTGTAGCTCATATTGGTAGGGTTTGCAGAGGTACTAAAAATTATAGTCCTTTCTTAATAGCGAAATGTCACAGAATTGGAGCTGAACCTCTTTGAACAAAGGTCAAATTGGACCTGGTTCCACTTACATCATCACGTGTTAATCTCATCATGGGAGAAACAATAAATCAAGTCAGGTATGATTATAATCAGCAGTACTTCTAATAAATCACACCAGCTACATTAATCCCTGCACATAAATAAGGGGCAGACTTTTCTCCTCTGAGCTATTAAATTCAGAATACTTGGCTTCTGACAAAAAAGCAGTTTTCAAGAAGCTTCATGGAACTTGAAATGAGATGTTGACACGCTCACACTCCTGAACACAATGCAGTGAAAATAAGAAGGATTCCCTGAGAAACCTCTGTGAAACTGGGAGCGCATCTCTGCCAGCTGTGTAGATTACCAGATATTGATGTGAAAGGTAGCTGGGAGTTCTCAAGAGCAAGGCTGAAGTTGTTTGAAAACACTACTGCCATTGCGGCTGACATCTGGATGAAATGTTGCACACATAGTCTTTCTTTTTTCTCAGACAATATAGAACAAGCTGTCAAGACATCGAGGAAGGAAAAACAACAGTGAGAATTCGATATGAGTAAGTTTTTAATGGCTTCTGCTAATATCACTTGACATTCTGGATTATTCTTTCAACTTATTATGATGTGAAATTCAGTGCTATATGTGCAATAGTAATTGAGCCACCATCATCCTAGCCAAGGGCTCAGTTCTCAGCAGGCAGCAGTGATGCTATTCTGCAGCTTGGTGCAGCATGGGCTGCTCATAACGTAGCAGTACTCCTCTCCTGTGAGGTGCTGCACATTTCTGTTTTGATGCTGGCATGATTAATGGCAGACCATTAATTACAAGCAGTTTTGTTATCTGTTGATATGCACTGCCTTTGGAAGCGGACATTTCCAAATGTGAGGGAACTCCCAGCTGTGGGCACTTATTTAGTGACATCAGCTGTGTGCAAGTGCAATGACCTGAGAAAGAGAAAGTTCAGAAACCCTCCTATTTTGTCAAAGGACAAATATTCTGGTAGAGAAGGGATGATTTAATTGCATTTGCCTTATTTGTTTTTCTGTATGTACATATATGTATTCTTCATTTATATATAAAGTTACAAATTCACAAATCTGAACTCGTAGAAGTGACTTCATGCATTTTCCACTTCTTTTCCACTCGTAAGAAATGGAGGAAGTCTTATCTAATGAGAACAGGTTTGCAAAAAATTCAATAGCAAAAGCCCTGAGAACTCATGGAAGAATTAAACTGTTTCAGAGTTACAGCGTTATTCAATCTACAGCAAGTGGAGCCCTATCATTTTGGACACATGCACTCAAATGTATGTTACAGATGTTAAGTAATAGTCTGAAGATGCTGGGCTATTTGAGCCATTACAAATTCTTCTCTTTACTTCAGGACCTTTGAGACTGGGTACTTCTGTAAGAGCTCCTACCTATTGAGTAGTGCATGGAGAAAATCAATCTCCATTTTTAGATTCTTGCTTCCATGAGCAGTAATTAATCATGTTAAACTGGTGGTATAAAAATAGATCATGTGTAAAACAGCTTCTTAATTTCCCTGCAGATCTGTTTCTATTTTTTTTCTTCAGTGAATTTAACTCAAATTCATATCAGTGGAAGCTTGGTTCAGAAACTGGTGTGGTCACTTCCCCCATAAGAATAGATAAGGATCTGAAGAACTGTATAGCTTTTGCTGTGCAGCTTTTCCTATCAATTACTTTTATTTCTCCATGCATGCAGTCTGCCTTTTGTGAGATCCAAGCCATTTCTCCTCAGTGATGCAAATGGTTTATCTGCACTGGACTTTAGCATTTATCTTATTTGTCATATTAGTCTGATACTGAGTTGGCTGGGAAGGGTTTTCTGCTGCCATACTAATCAATTTCCCAGTGGCTGTAGGACCAGAGGGCTTCACCAGCTGGAAATATTTCACATAAGTATCTATTGCATTATATTTTCTGCTTTCTTTATGCATGTTCTTATTCGTTGATTAAATTGTGACATAAAATAATAGAGCAGGTAGGCTGAATTAAGGGCTAATAGGTTTTTGATGTCCTTATACTAAAATGATGCCATCAAAACTGTTGTTGACCAAATAACACTCTTACTTCACCTCTTCTTGTTCAGATATAAAAGAACTCCGGTAAGCTGAACTGTTTTTCCTATGGAGATTCTGTTCATAGAACAGCCAAAGTGAAAATGAAGCAACAAATGTATTACAGTTACATTTTGTTTGACAGATGAACAACATTGATTTCCCAACTGTGCCTTTCATAAAGATCATCTGCATAGAGATGGAGTTGCATGGACTAGAAAGGTTTATATATGTTATTTAAACTGCATATTTCACTGGAATGATGAAGAGGCAGTTCAGGTTTAACTCTCTCAGCTATGAAGATAGACATAGAAGGCTTAAAAATCCCAAGAAATTAGTAATCACAGCAAATAGTCAAGAGAACTCATTGATAAGAACCCAGCAAGTGAAACCATCATGACTCCAGAGGTCTGAAAAGGTTGAATGGAAGTCTTCACTCAGATTCAATGATAGAGAAATATGGGGGAAGTGAGAAAGACTGTCTTGCAGACCAGTCTTCCCATATCTCTGAGAAGAACTGCTGCAAAGAGATGCTCAAGGTGATGGTAGAAAGGGTGAGTATAGTTTTGCTACATAAATACATTTTCTGGTTATTTAAAGTTATCAGAGAGAGAGACATGGTAAAAACTGCTAACCTTTTGCACTCTTGCTACTGTAATTATTATCATTAACTATTAATTAGAAGGAAAAAAGAAGGAAACAAATGGATCCACCCTATCTAATCCAACTCTCAGGATTCTTTGATAATGATTAGCCAGAGACAGAGGGGCTTTTTTATTCCAGTTGATGTAAGCCATGTCCACACCAAGATCTTTCTGCCTTACATAAAAAGGTCATTATTTCTGTTATATTTTATATTGGCTCTATGATAATGCTTTATATACCAGTCCAGCTCTGTGTGCTCTGTGTGGCTTAGATTTTATGGAGAGTTGAAGGCTCTGAAATCACACAGATTAGCAAATGCTTTCAGCTTCCAGTCTGGACTCCAGTGTAAATTACAAACCTTTTTAGAAATTCATATCATTTAGAGAATGATGGGGGAAAAAAAAATATGCAGCTCTGCAATTGTACTTGCACTTACTTCAAGAAATACATCTATTTTCAGAAGGAAGATAAATCATGTGCTAAATGATGTGACTTAGCAAAGAGCTTATACCAGTGGGAGGATTTTCCAGTGCTGAGAACTGCTCAGTTCTTCGTCATATTTGTGGGAGGCAGCCTATTGCTTTGGCCTAAGTAATAGAATGTTGTAGCAAATGGACATACCTCAGAATCCTTGATGTAAGATATACCTGGCCAATGATCTGACTCTGATTAAAGCATTTTAACAGGTGTGCTGTAAATACTATCTTTATTTTCTTTAGTCTTTCCATATCTTTATATCCTTATAGTCTTAACTATAAATAGTTACAAACATTGAGTAATTGTCTAGATTTGTTTAAGTTCTGAACATCATTAACAAGTTGCCCAGAGAGCTTGTGGGTGCCTCATCCCTGGAGACATTCAGTGTTGGGTTGGGTCAGGCTCTGAGCACCCTGATGGAGCTGTAGGTGGCCCTGTCCACTGCAGGGGAGTTGGCCCAGATGGCCTTTAAGGGTCTTTTCCAACTCTATATATTCCATGATTCTATGAATCAAGCACTAGAAAGCAAGAGAGCGTTGTTTCTTTAAAACTTTCATTTGAATTGCTTTCTGATAGTAAACAATCCCATGAAGACTGTATAGAGTGATGCATAACCTTCTATTATTTTTCATACAGCTTAAGGAAGAAAAAGATTTTCAATTATCATTGAGAGATGCACAGACAACAGATCTAAGTTACTAAGAAACACTCTGAAATTAATAATTGATGGAACAAACTCAATACAAAACAGAGGAATTCAAATGTAACCCCATTGAATTTTTACCCCCCCACGTCTCCAACTCCTGCAGTTTTTAATGCAGCACAATGCATACATCTCATTTCTACTTCAGAGTGTTACTGACTCCAGGCTTTTGTGATAAAACTTCTTTAGTAGTTGTTGGCACTTGAAAAACATTCCAATTTAAGTGGAAAATTTGCCATCTCTCTAAAAAATAAGATAGACTGTAGTAGCAATACAGTCTGGCTCATCGGTATGTTATAATCATTCAGCATTTAGATACTAAAATTAAAAGAAAGCAACAATCAAGAAAGAAAACGCATCCCTGTTTCTGAATTCATTTAATCTTAGCTGCCTAACCAGAGCAGATGTGCCAGTAATGGCAGTGCTTGCTACATGATAATAAGTATTAGCAGCTCATAAAGAGCTAAATGCCATTGCCAAAGAGTTGTCATCTAATTTCTTTTTTTCCCCAGTCAATTCACTTATCATAAGTGAATGTTGCATTTTGGCCACATCTACAGCTTATTTGAACTGCAGAAGTTCATCTGCCCACTCTCTCCTGGCAGGCTTTAGTTGTGTGCTCACTACCACCATAACATGCCAAATGCAGAAAGGGTGCAGTGGTCATCCCCCTTTTCCCTCCTTTTCACACGAATGCTGTCATTATATACAAGTATCAAGAAGCAGCTTTTCCTTTTATTGATGCTGAGATGCATACTGTTTCATGTTTCTGTGAGAATTAATATGTTCCAGGAAATAGGTGAATTAATTTTATTCCTGGGAGATGTTTGAAGAAATAACGGAAAAAGTGTGATACGTTCAAAATTAGGATAGGACATTAGTAAGGTTTTCTTTAATAGAGGAAGCCATTTCATTTGTGTTACCTCAGGTGAAACAAACTGACTGTAGTGAAATGTAGAAGACTCTTCTCTAGTAATAGAAGTTTCTGCTTGAAAAAGGAATTACAAAGATAGTGCAAGTGGACAGCTATTCAACCACCACCACATCTGGATTTCAACTAGTAGCAGCTGAAGGGTAACACCTCATAGTCATTTAAGGAATATACTGTTACTTTTTTATTTATTTATTTATTTATTGCCTGTTCTTAAATGGTAGAAACTAAGAGCTTCTACCCCATCTGTCCAATTTTAATCAGGATTTTTTGATTTATTGTAGTTGGACTGGTATTTAAAATCTAAATTGTATGTCATTCATATGCATACCTGAAATGTATAAAGTAGATGTTCACAGCCTCCAGCCTAACTATATAGTATTTCCATATACAAGCTATTCCATTTTGAGTGAAAGGCATAACACTCCAGTTTTCATTTGTTAGACCGCATTTTCAATTATCTTATTCATCTGTCAAATGTTTCTTGGAACAAAGAATAAAACTGGACAAGGTAAATAACATAATTTGACACTTTATTTTTCAAAAAGTAATGATATAAAGAAAAGCATGTCACTGTTGTATAAGCAATTTCAACTTATTCATTGGATTTAAAATATGTTTAGGAATATTATGCCAGTGTAAGGGAGACTGCTGATCACAGCCTGAACCTCTGATTAACCACCTGAGGCAAGAGACAGGTCAGCTGCAGAATCACAGGTGAAGGTAATTCAGCTTTCTCCCAGAAGGGATGGAGCTTGACTCTACTTCTCACAAATTCCATTTAAGGGCTGACCACCATTAGAGCAGCATTTCTTTCTGGACCTTGTTCCTGTGTGGAGTTTTTGAGGTGAGCCTCAGCACTGTTGAGCATCCGTCTCAACTGAAAGTCTCAGCACTGGTGAGTCTTTTCTTAGATACCCTCTGGCTATTTATTCTGTAATTACAACTTTACACTCGTATTATTCCAACTATACAGCCTGTATAACACCCCTGGAGTTGAATAGCTCTATTTTTCAATGAAATAAGTTCAGTAAATTTTGGTTTTGCTGGGCAGAAATTCTCATCACCAAAGTCATCTGTCTGTACAGCACTTAAGTTGCTTCTAGCTTTAAGAATGAAGTGCCTCTAGTGCAAAGTTCATATTTCAGATCCGAATGAAAACGCCTTTAAATTCAGTAGCCAGTGAATATTATCTTTGATTTAAGTCCTGGACAACGGTCAGAAAAGTGGCAGGTTCTATATGCTAATTAACTTTTGCTTTTATTGTGTTAACTTAAATGTAGAGTATTAATACTGAACTGGCATCCTTCCAATGTAGCTATGGAAAAGTCTATAAAAAAATAAAATTATCTCTAGAAATCACCCCTATTGATCTTCCATCACTGTGTTCAGTGATTCTAGAAGGAAGTGCAAATGAATGACAGTCCTATTTTTTTCTTTGCTTTTATTAACTCTTTTCATGTTTATTTTTTGCCTATGAAATTGAATTATACTGAGCTAAATGAGTACAATAGCCTTGGGAAGACTTCAGTTTTTAAGATAGAAATTTATCCCAACAGAAATCACATTTAATCGTTTCCAGGTTCCACATCATTTTTTTATTTAAGCTAAAATGGCATGTGTTTTAAACACATTGCTTATTCAGGTTTATTTGTAACTAACCCTGAATACAATACTTATGACCACTATGCAGAATGATTACTCAAAGCTTGATCTCCCTAACCCTAAAATCAAGCCAAGACTCCTGCTATCTTTATGCTACATACTATCAAATTTCAATACTAAGACAAAATTTCTTTGAATTTGATAGGATGCTATTGGCCTTTCAGGCCACATCTATGTTAGCAAATAGAAAAGCACAATAGGAAGAGATTTCCAGAGTGAAATGGTGCTGATAACTCAAAATCAACTGAAGTCCTCTAAACTGTGTAGAAAACTGTGAGCATCAGAGGCTTTGGCAGTTGGTGTGCATCAGTGAGGTTGTTGTACATCTTGCACTTGAGTCTCTTCCTCAAGGGGACAAACAGAGGTGCTTCAGAAGTGAACTCTGAAGATGAAGTGGTGGTGTGAAAGAGGTGAGTGGGTTGCACCAGGGGATCACTGCCTAACTTGGTGCATTATACTCTTATGGTTAACAGGCACGTTGGAGGGTTTTCCCCATATTCCTCTTTAAACTCTCCTGTGGATGGAATGATGGTGAGAAGTCAAAAAGTCTAACCGGGTCTGTAAGGCACATAATGGCTTAAGGTTGTGTTGTGAATTCTTTTGGGTAAAAACCTAAGCTCAGGATGGCTTTTAGTCCTAGAAACAGGAGAACGTGTAGCAAGATACAGGATAAACAGGCCCACAGCAGTAACTCAGGGTATCCTGAAAAAACAGCAGTAGCATAGCTTTGAATTCTGGGAATTCATCATAATTCATCAGTACTTAATGTAGTGATTTTGATTTTTAACCAGCTGTACCAGTAGAGAAAGCTGCTGATTATAAAAGCAAAACTCATTAACTTGCCATAGACAGGAAGCTCATGGCATTCTTAACTGCTGATCCCAAACTGAAAGTTATTAACATTATCATTAATCAAAAATGCTAGTGTCTGTTCTTTGATTCTTTAGTTTAGTTCTTATTTACAATTGATATTTTCATCATATCTCTTGCTGTCCTCTTTGGGTGTCTTTCCCAAATGTTCACCAGAAAATTACATGTTTTTCACCCATAACGTGTTTCAGTCAATCAAAAATTGATCTGTTCCATTACTAACAACTTCTAATGGCACTAATCCCACTGTGTGGTTTCACTTGTCTATCATGAGAAAAGCTGAAGTTGACAAGACCAATAAATCTTTATTTTCAGTTTTAGAAAATGATGGTGACATCAGAACAATGTACTGTGGCACCAAGACTAATCCTTGGTGTAGCTGTCTGTCTCTCAACAGTCTTTAGAGCATCAAACAAATTTCTTCTCTGTTGCATGACTAATCCTAAACTCCTGCAGAGAAAATGTATGCTCTGGGGCAAATCTACATTTATTCATTACACTTCAAGTGAAAATATACAAAAAACTTTTCTTCTCCCTCATTCCCCCCCCCCCCCCATGTCTACCAATCAACATTTATAGGTAATGGAGGCTTCTCATACTGAGAAGGCAACAGCAATTCATATTGCTCTCCTAATTGTAAAAGCTACAATGAAATTATTCAAAATTACTGTCTAAATAACTGGGATATCTTTTTCCTTCATATATTATCGAAAAAAACCAATTCACACACCAAAGTGGATCTGACACTGATTCTGTTTCCATTGTTAATAGTGCTTTTGAAAGAGCTTGTGTCTGTGTTTAGTTTGGCAAAGGCTGCTAGTTCTTTGTTGTCTTTAATTACAGTCAATCCTGATTACAGAAGCTCCAAGTTCATCCAGTCCAACTGTCCACCTACCACCAGTATCTCCCCATTAATCACATCCAGGGACAATGACTCAACCACCTCCCTGGACAGCCTGTTCCAGCTCCTGATCAATATTTTAGGTAATTGTTTCCTAATATCCAACCTGAGATGGAGTGTCTCCGGTAGGCTCTCCTTTTATTTGAATAAAGAGAGACTAAATACCTAAATACTCCTCTGTCTCTTTTTGGGATAAAGATAATTGAACAAGCATTAGTCCAGTTTTTGACTGAGTCCTCACAGAGATTCTCTGTGGTTGGAATTCATTCATTTTGTTTAACTTAAATGGTGCAAAGTAGACAGAGGAATTAATGCTTTACTTAATAGCAAAATGGACAGAAAATTTTATAGAACTTAATATTTTCTCTGTAATTTGGGCCCCTGAATTTCCTCTGCCATTTCAAAAGTCACTTACTCTTGGTAAAAATAGTACTGTCTCTTTTTTTTTTTAGTTCTTAATGGAATAATGGAAATATAATTCCTATAGGAATCAACAGAGCTTCTATCATCAGACCTCAGTCAGAGTTGGATTGTGTGACAGGCATTTTTATTAGTAATAATCACCACTTGCTTATGGAAACCACAGTACTTTCTCAAAATCAGAATCCAGCAGCTTGAGATAATGGAGCATAAGAAAATCATTTCTTGGAAGAAATTCATAAGGTGTGGCTGGACAAAAAGTATTTCTCTGCTATGTAATGCCACCAAGTTGTAAACTCCCTATTTCTGTTGTTACTTTAGCATGTTATTTGTCTCATGGAAAGAATGGGAGAATAAAAGGATGATGACGCTAAGTGGTCATTGTGAGTAGAAAATATGAAGTGCAGCATCATGAACTGTGGGACTCTGGAGGTATTACTCAAAATTTCAACGTATAGGTCAATAAGAAAGGTTATATTTTTCAAATCCCTACTATATTTCTGTAGTATATGGGATATCTGCTTGCGCCTATGTTGCAATTATCATACCTCCATCAATGTGAGTATGGCCAGAAGTGCCTCTTTCAAGCAAGACTGCTTCTAAGATCTCAGAGTTGGCACAGTTTCACACTGTTCATGCTGCAAATCCTTCAGAAACTTAGAATGAATTTATAATAACACCTTGTGCTAAGTGCTTTTGAAGAGCTATTTTGGCTTCATTAACTTAGAGAAATCAGATCACCTGGTTTGCTTTGACCCTTGGGAATACAACTGAAGTCTCACTTAAGGTCCTTAAATTCTTTTTGTGGATCTTAGCCTTGACTTTTAAAATGTCATGGGACTGAGAGTCGACCTTATAATGCATTGATTCTGTCTGGTTTAGTTATTGCAGCAGCAGTTGCAGTGCTGGATAAGAAATCATGCTCCAGAAACTCTGCAGTGGTGGTTTTTCACCTCAAGGTGATATTACTGTGTTCATGGTAGGGATAAAAAAGGTGAGAGAAAATGGCATCGTTCATTTGAGTTATTATAATCAAGTACATCTGATTACATTAACACAACTCCATTTTTTGTCAGTGAATATGTATCTGAGTTTGGTTGGCTCAACTCAGGCACTGAAGAGTTTAAAGGCATTTTTGCTAATTATTCCAACAGAAAATTGTGTTTACACCAAATCCTTTGCTTTGCAAGAACTAAATATTGAAAATGGTTTGTTCTAACAAATCTCTTTGTCCTGTAGAACTGTTTGGTCCTGATTAATTTTCCATCCATTTTCTTATAGGGAGAGCAGCTGATGCTGCAGAAGCAAAGGGATGGGTAGGCTGATCCCACAGCAGCAAAGAGTTAAGCTCTGCATAAAACGCCAAGTGCAAGCATGTCATTAGCTTATTTCACTCCCATAGATTTGATCAGATTAATGTAACTCTTCATGTGTTTAAAATTAATTATGTGCCAAGCACTTTGTAGCATCAGGACTGAAGTGCTGATCAAGTCCCTGATCCTCCTGCATGTGCCTTGTGTGGGTTACTTATTAGCAGAATGGATGAATTAAGGTATTTTGTTTTTTTTTCTTTTGTTCTGTAAGGGAAAATTGATCACAGCCTGAACCTCTGATTAACCATCCGAGGCAAAAGATGAGCTTGACTCCATCTCACCTAGATCCCATTTAAGGGCTGAGCACCACTAAGGTAGCATCTCTTTCTGGAGACTGCTCTTGTGTGGAGTTTTTGTGGTGAGCCTCAACATTGGTGAGTGTCCATCTTGACTGAAAGCCTCAGCACTGGTGAGTCTCAGATACCCTCTGGTTATCCTTTATTCTGTGATTGCAACTATATACTTGTATTATTCTGACTATATGTGCTGTTATACTGGGCCACCTGTTATGGTACCTATTGTTTGCTCTCTTGCTTCTCTTGTGCCTCTGTATGAGCAGAACAGTCTTTCTCCAAAAGAACATCTATGGGCTTCTCACTTCTTTCCTAGTATTTCAAACTTTGTCCTTTTTGATTTGTCAGCAGTGCTGCATGAGTTCAACCAACAACACAAGGCAGGAAAGGCTGAAAGACTTACTGCCTGAGCTCTCAGTGGAAGAGCAGCAGTAAGTCCGTTGTTATTTTTGCCTCCTACTGGGCAAGTAAATGCTTTAAGTGCACTTTTGTTTTAAGACTATAAGATAATGTGGTTAGTAGCTACACCTGCAGTAATCTAAAGTGTTGTGATGAAGGCAGTATTCTGTGTGCAGTGCTTTAGTTCTCTGTGTTTTATGTGCCTTTTTTAAAGAGCACAAGTTGCAGACTGTTGCTAGTATGAGGCATTTCCAGAGCTGGTTTTATTGGCAGATTGAGTCTGAACAAACAAATGTTTTTCTAAGAGAGGCCCCAAGTGTGGGCATGTGGTAGTGAAATAATGTAGAGGTCATGGGTGAGGCAATTCCAAAGTGAAGTCACGTCACAAAACACGCTCAGAAAGATAGCCAAGAGGCTTGAATTTTTTAATGCTTGCTCTTAACAGGGACCTTTGGAAAAAGCTGTGTGCAATCATATCACGGTAGGTGGTTGTAGCTGTTCAGTGAAGTGCTGTCGCACCTATGATGGAGAACATCAAAGAGTTTCTTGCTGCTTTCAAGGTCTTTGTAGAAAAGACATGAGTTTGCAGACAGTCTGTTCAGTTTAATAACCACAGCATATCTTTCACGTAATGGTTCCTTGACTGGGTCCTAGCTCCACTCAGCTAATTGAAACCACTACAGTTCAAGAGCACAGCTGTATAGTCTTCATTAAACATCAAGGCTGCTAGCTGAGGATCCGCACCCAGCAGGTATGCTGTCTTAATTAGCATGAGAGCAAATGCATCAAACCTAATCCAGCTCCATTGCATCCAATATTACAGATGATCAGCTCTGGGAAAGCAAATAAGATTTTGGCAAATCTATGCAGACAGAATAAGCATCAGTGTGTGTGTATCTGGATAGGTGCATCGTTTTTCATTGGGGATCGAACTGCTCATGTGTGCTAGTTTCTCTTCCTCTAGTGATGAGTTGATAGTTATGTTACACCTCATGCAATCATCTAACAGCTGATTTTGTACTTCAGTGCAGCTGTCATTGATTTATCCAGGTAGTTAGATATGCAGCACAGTCAGAGCTGTAACTGCTTTATGTGCTGATACCCATGTGGACTGCCTAGCAGTGCTATCCAGCTGTGTCCATCCCACTGTTGTTTCTCTCTGACTGCCATTTTTACTGAGTATCCAATATCATTTATTTTTCCATGACAGAAAATTGAGTGTGAAGTCTGAAGATGTGCTTAAATCTAAAGTGTTTCAGGCTTTCTGGGTACAACTCTATTAGTCTGGTGTGTACACATGCTTGTACAAGTAGGAAAGCTTTAAGACGTTCATAATCTGTTGTTTATTATTCACTGATACCTCACCAAAAACAAAAACTTAAATCCATTAGTAGCAGTGAAAATAATCGCTACTGACTATTGATGCAGAACAGGAACTCATATCAGAAGTGGGACTGCTGCTTAAAAGAGGCTAAAAAGATATAGCGCAGGCTCAGCCTTAAGCGTCAAATCTGGGAGAAGTGTTTCCAATGTTCTCTATTTCTGGTGAAGTGCATTGCTTTGTTTTGGCTTCACGTACATCTATCTATCTCTTGCATCAATAAATAAAGCAATGTGCTTCTTTTGTGAGGCTTAGGATCAGTTTTTGTGTGGAGGGCATTCCAAAGGATGCTTCTTCTGGCTGTTGATGAAACCTTAATGTCACCACTGAGGCATCCACACAGAAGATAAGTCATGTAGTGTTTCAAGTTCTACCATGCTTGCCTTATCTGTGCAGAAACATTGCAAATAATTTTGTTTTCACAAACAGATCTTTACTGCAGAAACATCTAAAGTGGAGCTGGCCTTTAAGTCAGCAAGATTCTCATCTGTGGGAATGTAATTTTTCACTAGTTGAGTATATAACCCCCATCTTCAATCTGTGTTCTGTATGACTGTGTCAGGCTTCTTCAAAAGAATGAATGCCCTCTGATTTCTGAGCTCATAGCTGGTATTTTAGCCTTTTCCTTCTGATTTATAGGCTTAATAAGGACTGGAATAATGAAAGTGATATCTCTACAAAAATTTTGGATTACTGAGGGGCTTGTTTGTTTTAAACAAACACAGAAGACATCACATATAGAAGTAGATATTGAAGTGACCCACCATGACTCTTTGAGTTTGATGTACATCTCCATGTAGGCTGAGGTAACGAAGGGAACTTACTGGCTGAGCCATTAAAACAATATTCTGAACTCTGTTGTCAAACACTGCAGCTGCGCGAATCCAGTTGTGTCAGCTAAAGGTCTTGGTTGTTACTTTGGTAGTGGTGCAAAGCTATGATTTATTCCCTTTGCCCCGTGCTTACGTCTATATAGTTGGAAAATAATTATTAATAGCTGTGTGTAGAGCCAATGACCAGCTAATATGTGGCTCTTTTTGACTACCTCTATATTTAGGCCTCAGCAAAGAAATTACCAGCTTTACTGCATGAATCCCCTTTGTATAATGAAAGCCAGTTTTAGTGTGAATATTGAAGTGTATGAGCCCTACGTTTTTTACTTTTGTATCAGAATGACTTATGTTCACATTTGTAATTCAAATTACAAAGGAACAAAAGCTCAGCGGGCATTATTTAACTGTTAAATGCTGATGGAAAGCTTGAAGTGAGCTCTTCTCCCAGCTCAGAGGTTGTGGGTGGGAAGTGGTGGTGTTCGTAATAGACCTAGGGCTACTGCTGAACAGTTTTGCATCAAGTGTTTTGAAGTCAACGGCCTTACTATAGGGAATAAAGCTTTGTGGTTTTTTAGAACCAAAACAGAGTCTGTTGTGGCAGTGAGCCCCTTTTTGTCTGCCTCTCAGGCTCCTGATCAGGGGGATATCTGGCTAATGATGAAGCTTTATACCTTAAACACTGTGTTGCCTCCCAAGTGAAGTGCCACAATATTCCCAGTAATCACGTATTCAGGGTAGATGAGGGGAAAGAATGGATTATTAGTACACCAGGGTAGGGTGAAGTCCTTGTATCTGAAGGACTTTATGTATGCTACTATTGCTGCTAGGAGAAACATCTACCTTTTCTCAAGGGCTCCTGTGAAAAAACGTGTTAGTATTACCATAATTAATAAAGTCACTTAGCAGCCAAGTACAGTGTGTTTTTTAGGGTTGTTTTCTGCTTCCTCAATGCACAGAAGTGCTGGATTGAATGTTGGTTGTATGTCCAAGGTGCTTTCTGCTCCTTTGCTTAAATCCTAAATTCCTTGCTATGTACCTTAATTTTTATCTAAATTCTTACCTATGTACTGGATTGGTAAAAACTATTTACAGTCCTGATATCGTGTGTGTGTTCTGCAGTACTTTGGTTTAGATCTTGTTAGTTAAACCATTAACTTCACTAAAACACATTAAAAATTAGCTCCATTCAAGTCATGAAAGTGCTTATGAAATGCACTAAAATGAACTGAAATACTGAGCTAAACTTTTCCTCAGTGTTTAATGATGACTTGAAACTACTCTTAAGGAAGCATCTGTCCACCTCAGTTTTGCCTTAAGTTAAATGGTTGTCATTCTACTGGTATGGATTCTGCAATATTTCAAGTAGTAATTAAGCATCAGAACTGATATTTTATGAGATAAAATGCAGTAAGAAAAAAATCCCTTGTGAAGATAATCACATTCAGAAGTCTTCCTAGAAAAGCCTACAAAAAGAAAACACAGCGCAGCAACAAATCCTTTGGTTCTTCTCTTATCAGTTGGACAGCTTTGAGATCAAGGAGACCTGCTGTTCCATGCCAGCTAAGAAAGTAGCTCTAGATGCCTTTGAAACACCATTGCATCTTATTTTGGCACTTAAATGACATTTGTTGACTGTTAACTTGCTTACAAAGATAAGCGTACTCTGCAGTTTACAGCTTCTGCACGTATCTTCAGGTTCTTATCTCTGAAAACACTGCTTGCCTGCTGCATGTTTGGCAGGCAGCAATGCTCCTGCCTTCCCCTGAAGTCACAAGCAAGAGCAGAGTTCACTCTTGTTTCTTTTCCTGTGGGCTTTTAATACATAGCACATTTAATTCATAGCAGTGCTGCTGCTGCCTGCTTTAAAGGGAGCTGTGTCAGGACTCACTGATGGAATCTCTACATATAAAAATATTGAGGTATTTTTGTGGTATTTTCTTCTTAATATATGGCTCAGAGTGGTGTTAAATGGAACTTTGCATGTGATATGGTTTTTCTTGCTGATTGAATTATTTCTGGAAGGGAAGGAGTTAACTAGTGGATTTCTGACAGGAATGTTATCTCCTTAACAGACATCTCTTTTGTTGCATACCTCTGCAGGATGTTTGATCAGTAGCTTCTCCCTGCACTGCAGTTAGAGTTGGTATTTCATAGAAGAGAATGATATAACGAGTGCTGAAGATCATGTTCTGTGGTACTTGTCAGGGCTAGAGAAAAAGAGAGATCTCGAGTCCAGAAGAAAATGCACAACATAGAAAGGCCATATATTTGATCATTCACAAAGCCTTGGAGAAAATTAACATTATCAGTGGAGTCATACTAGATGGATGGCAATGACCAGAATTGTTCCTAGTCTGAAGCAATAGCAACTGAGGACAGCTGCTGTATTTAGGATAGTGGAAATAGTAGGAGAAAGAAATGCTGGGGCAGGGTGAAAGCCAACTGCAGTTTTGCAGTGAAATGAATGTTTCCTGTTCTAATGATAGGAAAGAAAATCTTTAAGAACAAACCCTCTGAAACATCTGCATCTCTGAATGCTGAGTTACCCATCAGCTTGCTTACATATAAGCAGCTGGACTAACATCAAAAGCAGTTTAAGAAATGTGAATCTGTGTGTACCTTTACCTCATTCTGTTGCATGGCAATATATGACAGTTGGTGCAAAAAAAAAAATAAAAATAAAAATCTACTGAATCCAATAGTTTATTTTTCTACAGGCTTTTTCTTTATGGGGAAAAAAAATCACTGCAAACAGTGTTCTGCTTGTGGAATAGTATGACCTTAAGAGGCCTTTATTGTCTTCAGCTGTTCTGTTTTTCAAGCACTTCTAATATAAGCCTGCTGGAAAAAGAAATAATGTATAGCATTTAGTTATTTTATTGTGTAATGAAATGAATGCTTTCACGAAGAAAAGAGAATAGGCCATAGGCTCTAATGTACTTACTGTGGTTTTTGATTCTGTATTGGATGTTTTGATGTAGTTATGCTTTAGTTCTGAACACTATCAACGTTGCTGAATGAAATCATATGAAGTAGATATTTCCATCTCTATAATTCTGAGCACCTCCTAGAGTGCTTGCAAAGAACATAACAGGAGTTGAAGGAATACAGTTTTCTTACTCTTCTTTTTTCCCCAATCTTCACTTGTGCCTCTGTTTCCCTTCTATATACATCAAAATCCAATGTACCATGTGCTGTAGTTCAGAGGAGGAGGATGAGACTACAATTATTTCAGCTCTTCCAGTGTGTTTTCAAGAGCCTTCAGAGCTGGAAAACACATTGGTAGCTACTAGTCTCTGAGTATTCAGGAGTAGAACTTAAATATTATGATGTTTAAAATGGGAGGTCTGCACAGATGTAATTATAAAAGGCAGAACAGTATAGCATAATTTTGCTGCATTAAATATCTTGTACGTCCTATTAGAATATATTGTTCTCCAAATAAAATGATGAGTCTTGCACTTTAAGCATGCTGCTGCTGCTGTGTGTCCTTTGGAGGCTATTTCAAATAGCCAGTAAAAATTCAGAAGTTTAATTCTGCATTGGAATCTGTTTATCTAAACTCAAGGACTTACGCAGGTCAATATGCAATACAGTCTCAGACTCTCCCATTTGCTTTCCATTCGAGTAAACATTGATCTCTCTCACAGAGGATTTCAGGGAAAGCATCAGATAATTCACAGATAGTGATGGAGATTTATATTGGAATGCTATGGCAAATATCAGAACTGATCACAAGTGCTCTAATACGGAATGAGAGATAATGAGCAAGTACTTAAATCTCAAGGTTTCATGTGAATAGCATATTTAAGTCCTCTTTAAGCATCCTCAACCCCTATGTAATAAGTGCTTCTGAAATGACACTGTGTCAAGATGGTGAATTTTGCTTAGTTAGCACATTATTCACTAGTCATAGTTAATATGCTTAAAGTGTGGTTTTTATGTTCATTTACAAGCTTGGGTTGCTTGAATTCTGTTTCAAGGGCCTCTATACTAAACAGAAGAAAAAATACACAACCCTTTTGTCTTGCAATAGAAATATACTTCTTCCAAAGCGCGGAGATTCCAGATTATGAACTACGTGCACCTTTGGTTCAAAAGCTATTCAACCAAACTGGCATAGGTGTATATTTTAAAGTATATAGAGGACTTTGAAGAAGAGATTCAGACTACTGAAAGTCAAATATCCAGTTTCAGGATGTGCATTACTGTGCATATTCACGCAAGACTGAGGAGCCTTAGCATATTTCGGAAAACAGAACTAGAACTGTGGTGCTTGGTCCTGTCCTTTATTTGTCAGCTCATATATTTGAAATCTACAAGTGATTTGCAGAACATCTCTTCCTCCTTCTTCCCTTTTCGGTGCTGGCTGAATCTCACCTTTGCTTTCTCCCTTATTCCCATCAGACATGTCTTCTACTTGGATCAACGCCTTGCAGTTGTGAGGGTAATACTTCTCATGCCCTTTTCTCCTTCCTGTACTAATACAGAATTTCACAGCTGCTAAGCAGAATAAGTAAGGGGATTGCAGGTTTTTTGTTTAAATCTTTAGAAGCTAATGTTTTCTTACTCAGTTGAAAGTTTTTATGTGGACACTAGGTGCAGCTTAAGAAATGTCACTGGCTTCTAGGTGATTGTCCCCCCTCTGCTCAGCTCTTGAGACCCCATCTGCAGTATTGCATCCAGGCCTGGAGCCCCCAGTACAGGAAGGGCTTTTGGTGTGGATCCAGTGGAGGCCACTGAGATGATCAGAGGGTTGGAGGAAAGGTTGAGGGAACTGGGCTTGTTTAGTCTGGAAAAGAGAAGGCTACCAGGAGGAATGGTTTTAAACTGAGACAGGAGGTTTAGGTTAGATATTAGAAGGAAGCTTTTTGCTCAGAGGGTGGTGATGCATTGGAACAAGTTGCCCAAGGAGGCTGTGGATGCCCCATCCCTGCAGGCATTGAAGACCAGACTGGATGTGGTTCTGGGCAGCCTGGGCTGGTAGTTGATGACATTATCATGGTGGTGATTTCTGCTTCAAATCTCATCTGCACTGGGAGAGAGCAAAATCTTCTGCTGATGCATGGCTGAGATTGTGGAAGTAAAGCTGCAAGTTCCAAGGCACTGATAACAGGGTAGCAAGCAAATAGATTAGCTTCTGGAATCTACTTGTATCATGACTTGTCTGTTGAATGCTAAGATATCTTGCAGGGGTGTACTGTACTGAAATACATCAGTCAGAATTTCAGCACAGCAAGGAAAGCTGCACGTTGTATGTGCAATCTTACTGAGAGTATTTTGTAAGCAAATGTGGAACTCTGTACTTAATATCTACAAATTGCGTAGGTAAATTATTCTGTACATCTTTGTTTAACTTTCATATATTTAGTTGTGGCACCGTGCCTAAAGATGCTTTTGCATAATGTCAAATTTAGTCTTCTTAAATCTTGAAAGATAATTACAAAGTTAAGAAGTCTTACACCTGCTTAAGTCACCTTATATTTACTCAAATATTGTAGCTTATGTTAGTCTTGGTTTTTATGAATGAAGCTAGAGTAATTACAGGGTGTCTACTTGAGCAATGGCTCTTGGACTTTCTTTTATAACAGAATTGATTGCTGCCCTGCCCTTTCCTTGGTTCAGTCTTCTTGTCTGGTTAAATCAAAGCCAAATAGAGCTTCAGCTGCTGCAATAAAGTTTCCAGCTTTCTTTATTTCTGACTCCCTCATGGTGAACATCCCCATTAGTCTTCCCCAAAGAAGTGCACAACAAAGCTGCGCCTCTAGCTGAACAAACACAACCCACCCATAATAACCGTTGAGTCTTTGCAAGTAGGACCAAGTGCCATAAAGTGCCGAAGTTAACTACCTGCTAAGGCTATTCATGAAGTGAGGGGGTTTGTGCAGCTAATTAGAGTTTTATTCATAGGCCTTATTTGTTTGAGGAGGGGAGCAAATAGTTCTATTTCCTGCTCCTGAGTGTGTGTGGGTTAGAATCCTGTTTAGCTGGATGTATCAAATAAGTTTTTTTTGTTTTTTTTTTAATTACTGATATTAAGAGATAGGGGGGAAAGAGCTATATATACTGTGTTAATATTTAGCTGCTTTTAGAGCAGAGTTAATTGCACAAAATACCTCAATATTTTCTCTCCTGAAGATTTTGTGTACTAAACCTGTCTCTGTTCCCTTAGTGGGTAATGAGAGGAAAAGAACAGGTATCTGAGCCAAGGAGATTGCAATTGATTTCTTGAGGTCAAGGCTGGAATCAAACCTTCACCTAAACTTATTACTTTACTATCAGGGTGCCTGCTTTCTTAATCCCAGGTAGTTATCATCTCCTATTTCTGGATTATTTTTTAGCTTTCCTTGGAAGCTTTCACTCTCTGTAACTCGAAAAGGTTTCAAGAAAATCAGTGTTGAAATACAAGTTTAATTATTGTTAAGTTTGGTAATGAACCCTGTTTGAACAGGCTGTGTTTAAACACGCATGGCAGATACAGCTCCGTCTTTTGTGAACTGACAGGCATGTAGTCAGTGAGTTGGAGATGATCTATAGAGGTCTGTTTCCAGCTTAGTTCCTCTTTAAGACTCTTGGGCAAGTGTTTAAAATGACTTTTGAAGTGATTGAGTAATCAAGGCAATTGAGCCATTGGATGTTTTGCAATAGTGAACCAAGGAGGGCTGTGCATCAGTTAAGTGCAAAGAACAAAGCATCCTTAGTTAAGAGGTTCTGGCAGATAAGGTTTTTTAAATCCTAATTTTTAATTGAGAAATATTTGGTCCTTTTTTCCCCCTTTTGGTAAGTTTTGCTAAATAGGGCTTCTTGCTTTATGTCTGATGAGCAAAAAGGGAGTTGTCACAGAAACTGGCAGATGAGGCTTCTCATCTGGAAAATGGAGTTTGCGAGGAGCAGGTTTTGGTCCTGTGTTGGAACAGAAAGCACTCCATCACTTTTGCCATCTAATGACATAAGCATGCCAATAGCACTAATACCAAGAACCTGGCACAGCCCCTCTACCCATTGTTCCTAGGGATGAGTAGATGAGCTTTTGTGCTTTTCTTCCACCTCCAGAGTTTTGCAGACACAGAAGAATGTGGGAATGCAGGCTGCAATACTCTTCCAAAATCGTTTAATTTGCAAGATGTTCATGATCGTTTGGTATAAAAGGCTTGGTCCTGACTGCTTGACTTCCTGATATGTTGCCAATTGAGTAGGAAATGGCAGATGGCTGATGAGTAAGGCAGGTTTTTCCTTGATGTGCAATGAGCCAATCAAGTTGGCTACCTTCGTATTGACTCTCCATTCCAACTTAGTGTGTAGAAAGAATGATGATGTGGGATCTGGAAGCAATCAAATTGGTGGAAGTTTTTGTTATAGTGACTACTCAGCAGCTTTCCTGTGTGCTTTTGTGAAGTGTTCTTGGGCTCCCTCATGTACATCCTGAATATCAAGCTGAAAGGTTTTCTTATAGGGTAAGCTTTAATGAAAGGCTGAGAGTGGATACCAAGAGGGAGGGGGACATTTGAATTAGAATAGAGAATGATTGGAAGCAATGCATATATATAATAACAGTTGTTATTTTTTTCCTGGGAGAAAGCCATTTATTTCATATGCTGTTCCCCCTGAGAAATGAGGGATCCATTCAGGGAATTATAAATAAGCCTGAGCAACCTATAAAAATATGTTACTTGAGGAGAAATCAGAAATGAACATAATTTAAGCACTTTGCTCGGCTGGTGCTTGGGAGTACTATCTATAGCATATAGAGGACGTGCATTTATGAATGCCAACTGGCATATTTAAAAACAAAAGTCAAATGGGTAGTATAAGTGGGCAACCAGAGGAGACTGAAAATGTTGCAGGCTCAAGAGGAGAAGAAAAATACAGAAAGCAGAGAAGAAAGACAAAAGGAAAGTTGCAGTAAAGGTTATGGTAAATAATAAGAAATTTATAAGCAACAAAAGGTCAATGGAGAAGAAGGTTAGGCCTCTTTGATGGCAGCAGTAATTTATTGACCAAAGAAAGTGGAGTGCTAAGAAATTAAATGAGTTCTGTTGCAGCGCTTGCAAAAGAGAACCAGGGTGAGATGCCAGAACCAGTCATAAATTTTCCCAGAGTGCAGAGCAGTAGTGGATAAAATAGGGGTTGTGCCAAAATAGGTGCTCTAAAAATTAGTGTCTGATCCAGAGAGCTAGCTAGATTGCACAGCTGAAGGTTGCAAGTCTATCTACATCAGAGCTGTGCCTAACGTTGGGAAACTGAGCTTGATGGTGGTGTGATGGGAACTTGGCACTTTGTCTTGTTGATGCTGAACAGTTTGTTTTTAAAGTTGAAGCTTCAACTTCTGACCTTTGCAGTGTAAAGAACTGCGTTCCTGCCAGTCATTTGGATTTGATAGAGTTGGTGCAGGGCTAGGGATGCCATGGGAAATGAATCATGTATGTGAGAAATTGTATTATCCTTTGGGTATGACTGTTTTCAATGACTATATTAACTGAAGCAAGGCTGTAGGAGTTTACAGTGTATCCTCTGCGACCATTGATATAGGATAACTCTCACAGTAATAGATCTCCTCCTTGGAATAAGAGGAACAGAGTTTGCCCTTGCCTTTAAAACTGATTATTTTTCTAATGGCTTTCTTGTTTCACACAGGTTGTGTTAATGATTACTAAATAGTTACAACAGAGGAGGATTAGGTAGTGGTTATTTCTTTGGTTGTACCCTCATATTTGGCAAAACTTCTTCCTATTCTTTTCTTGTTTGGATTTTTTCATCTCTTTGTTTTCTTTTCTGCCTGTTCTCTTCCCTGTCCCTACTAGGTTCTGCTAACTGGAACATCTGCAGAGCTACTTTTAATCAGTGAGGAACTGATAAGTAAAATGCAGGCTGTTCTCTGCAAAAATCAGAGAGAGGCATATTTGCATGTGCTATGGAGAGTTGCTGGGAAGTCTGCAGATGCTATTTCAGTCGCTTAAATAAATGCAGCTTCCTGTACAGCTAGAAGATGGCTTGGATTTCCTTCTGGGCACTGGGAGGGGGCTGGGAGAGTGTTTTGCTGTTTCTTCCCCCAAGAGCAGCTGGAAGACTATAGTACTTAATATTTCAAGTGTCTCATCACAGCTGCTTAGTAGCTCTTATATTTGATTGATGCTATTTTGGATATTATTTTCAGCAAGGGAAGATATAGTCTATCTCTGGTTTCTGAGCTCAGAGTTTCAATTTAGCTTTGACAACACTGATTGGGAAGCTGCAGCCCACACTGTGTACTACGTCGGTCACCCACTCAGTTCATTCTGCAACCTGACAAGGTTGGAGATCTGCTGTGTGCCTGTGTTACCAGACTGCCAGTTTCCATTCCAAGGAGCTGTCACAGAAACCATAACTGAACTGAAGAGCAAACCATGCTTGGAGAAGGAATATATTGTTTTGTTCTAATGCAGAAGTTGTTGCCTTACTTGCATCCCTAAGGAAGTCAGTGGATGCTAATTAACTCAAAAGAAGTTTAGTATGTGGGTCAACTGAAATAAAACCTGGGAGGATAGTTTGCATCTCACTTTCAATTAGAATATAGAAACTTGAGGGAGTTGACTTGTTAGAAGGAAGACATGTCCTCGATACTGGACTAAGTACATCCTACCTTAATATCAACTTATCTTCCTTAGTAAAAGTGCTTATCCACATGCAGGCTCTTAACTTTTCATGTTAAGCTGTGATGGTGTTGGGCAGTGTCAGCATATGATATTGCAAATGCGTTGCCAGACTTCTTCAGAGGTTGCCACATGCATTAATGAATAGAATAATTCCTCTACCTGCTTTAATCCTTAGGGAATTTTTGTGAGACTTAATTATTTAAGCCCTCATCCATTGCAATAATTTATTTGTAAAGAATCTCAGTGTATTTTATTTTTGGTGAAGGCTTTACAGAGGTGTTAAACATATTACTGTATAATGACAGAAACCTTCTTTAAGGTTAATCCTATATTTGAATTCCTCAGTAGTGATACTATTTATGCAATAAGGGACTTCAAAGCAAGTCCATTTATCTCTGGAATTGTCATTTTAATGACAGTAAGCAGAAGAGCTGAGAGGGAATATTCAGGAGAAATCCCAGCTTGGGACAGCGTATCCAATAAGTCTTTTAAAGTTAGTGATAGCTACTTCTGTTTAATGGTGCCAGAAAAGAAAATTGAGATACTGATTAACAATTTGGCAGGGTTCTACTAAGTACTGCACGGTGCTGGAATGTTCTCTGTGTGTGACAGCTCCTTTCAAATCTGCTTAATGAACAAGGATTGATTAATGAACAGGGTTAATTTATTAATATAATAAATGGGTCCTTCCCCTCTGTCCGCCTTTTCTTCAGTGTTGCTGTCCTTAGTTCCCTGGGTGTCACGTTGTGTGTCGATAGCATTGAGTGAGGACAGGAGAGAACTTGTGCAGAAGCAGAATTTTCCAAGGGTATTACTAGGTTGATGTAAATTTGCTGTGAGCAGAATGGAGGAAGAATATTATGGAGCAAAATTTGGGCAATGCATTGTCTTTCTGACAGTGGTTTTCAGCTCTGTAAAAGGATGTAAAGGAAGCATGTCTCCTGGGAGCTGAACTGAGATTACTGTGTGCTCATCTTCTTAACACAACTTCAGCAAAAAAAAAAAAGCCTCATGTGTACTTGTATAATGAGTCTAAATATGGATATAACAAATAATTCTGATGAGTGCAGAATAATGTGTCAGAATACCTGAAATCCTCATCTATAATGTTGGTTTGGGGTGGCCTCATTTTCACCAGAATTTTACTGTTGGACATTCCTTTTCAATGAGATCTGCCCTCCATCTGTTAGAGAGATGCACCTACATTGGAATTAGGCATATCATTTACTTTTAATAGGTTTTCCACTACCTTAAGCAACTGAGAACATCAGTTGAAGTGGGGAGCTTTCTTCAACTATAATTTGTACTAATCATGCTTGTTA
Organism: Coturnix japonica; assembly: GCF_054131305.1. Lineage (NCBI taxonomy): Eukaryota > Metazoa > Chordata > Aves > Galliformes > Phasianidae > Coturnix > Coturnix japonica. The sequence continues at coordinate 3,110,072 of NC_140667.1, read as the reverse complement.
TACTGAAACTATGTGAATACACAGCTGGCTGGGAGGCTTCCTAGTTGTATGTAGTATGCTTCAATCTCTTCCACTGTTGTTTTAAAGGAAGCAATGTTAGAACTGTATGAGAGGAAAAGAATGTGTGCATCCCTCATAACAAAACAATGATACCTAGGGGTGGTTGTATGTTGCTTTCCACTATCTTTTACTTGCAAGCTTTTCTTGGTGGACTTATCCCACATGATTACCAATACCAGTGTGCTTAGGAGGCACCGTTTGATTAATGAACACTGATTGTGAGTTATTCATTAGACTTCTTACTTTTGAGGCTGTCCTAATTATCTAAATGAACAGGCTGTCATGTCAGTACACAGACAGATTGTGATATTTTGAAAACAAAAATAGGATGAAAATGATGCTAATCATGTTCAAATAACAAGTGGAAGGATGGCAGACTGTTCAGGATGTTATACTTATGGGAAACTTGGTTCCACTTCTATTTTGCATGTCTTATACGTAAGATCAGTTAAACATGGCATGGAATTTGATGTATTTGAATCGTATCCTAGAAAGGTTTTTGCAATCATGAATTGGAATGAGAGCAAAGCATTTACTGTCTTGCTCTTCATCAGGCTGAGGAAGTTAATATTCTTTTAATGACTTATCTCCTTGGTTTTATGTCTATTTGGGGCTGGAAGATAAACAAGATCTGACTTTAACAGTCCTCAAGAACTATGAGGAAATGGGAGTGAGCTGGGAGGAGGTCCCAATTAACCTGAAGTTCTCCATTAAGATCACTGTTTCTCTAAATATGCTTTAATAAGCTTCCAATAATCAAAGCCCATTTCCATAGCTATTTTTGAGGCTTCACTGAGTGGTCAGTGCTGTGTCTTTGTGGTCTGAGAAGTTAAATGCTTCGTACCTTACCAGTGTTCAAACTGCTTGTACAGTCTGTACTTTTTATTTAGTTAATTGGTTTCCCTGCTTTGAGAATCATATCCCTATATTTTAAAGGCTTCGGGGCTGAGCTGGAGCCCTTTTGCAGCTTCCCTAGATGTCGAATTATCACAATAATAACACTGATTATGTGTTGCTTATGGCTGCCCTTGATGACCAGGTTAAGTGTCAGGAAGTCTGTACGCTCTGTCTTCAGTTTTGAGTCTCTCCGAAGCATGCTTGAAAATGATGTGATAATGAATTACTCCTTTCCTCCCTGACTGAGTAGCTTGACTTTTGATCCACTACAACTAAGAGTGAAAGGAAACTGCTGTGTTAATTTGGAATAGCAGAAACATTAGAGATGAAGAACGGTACATCTCTCTGGAGTTTTTTTTTCAAGTGTGCTTTTAAAAAGACATACTCAAAAACCTTATATATATATATATATATACAGTGCTCTTATGAAATAATAGATAAATGTTTGGATGGGTTGTTGAATTAACTTCCTTTTAACCCCCTGGTCCCTGATACTGTAGATCATTCTGACTGCTTGAGAAAGGACTGACTGACATGGCAATGACTCAAAGAACTGAAGATTCTCCTCAGTAGTCCTACCACTATACAAAGTGATCATGACAGATCCTTGCCAGCCCTCATTCACTCTACGTTGTAACAGATCCATATTAGGTCTTGTTCAGAAACCTGACTACATTTTACTTTAATTTTCCTCTGATGCAGTACCTTGCCAATAAAAGATCATTAGTTGGGTTTATGGACCAGCAGACTCTCTCCTGAGGCCAGAAATAAATCTTTTTCACTTGCTCTTCTGCAATCTGGCTCTCTTTGAACAGTCTGAATATATTCAATGAATGCTAGCAATGAAGGTGATTGATCATCAGGTTTCTATTTTAACTCTGGGGGTTGCTAGTGAAGTAATTAAAGACTGACACTGTAAGGAAGCATTCCAGTATTCCTTTGTTAATATGGCAGGTATACAAGTAAAAATTAATGGCAGCAGCTTTCTATGAATGTTAACACCTGATAATTAAATTAATGGCTCCAACATCTATATTTCTTTGAGTTCTAATTATTGCCCAAAGCTTCGTAGCTTATGAACAGGAAGACTGTTTTCCCTGTCTGTACTCAGTCCTCAAAAGAGAAAGATGAAGACAATGACTGGAGTAAAAGCATCTGAAACACATGGTGGGGGTTAATAGTGGGGGATGCTCAGGGACTTCTGCTGGTGAGATCCCAGTAACAGTGAAGCATGGTATGAACCAGAGTGTCTTTCTACCTGATCTTGCTGGTCCTGCAGTAGTGAAATTAGGAATGAAATGCTGCACAAGGAGGAATAGGGATACCATGAGTGAATGTTAAATAGTAAAGTGGAATGAAACTGATCTCAATGGCTCTTTAATAAATCCCAGAATCCACATTGGCAATGGACAGCCACGTTCTGTGTCACCTTTGACAGCAGCATCCAGGCTTGTGGATTCTTAAGGTTGCATCAAATGCACAGCTGGGCTCTTAGTGTAAGGGGGAAAGAAATTCATGTTGCCCACTTTGTGCACGTGTCATAGGAAAAGCTGAGAGTGGAGCCCATTAGGAGTTTGACATGTGCTTGGTTGTTCTGTTGAGATGTTGCTGAAAAGCAGCTTGGTTTAGAACTTGTGGACAACATAAACTAGCTCCAAGTCTGCAATGATAGCTGCATAAGTTAGGCTCTGATTTAGCTACACAGAGATTGCAAAGGCTACTGGATGGAGATAGTTTCATTATGTATACTGGTCTACAAACATCCCAGTTCACTGCAGTTAGCAGTGAAGCAAAACAGGGTTTTCTTAATTAGATTCAATGTTAAGATTTATTTTTACATTTCTTGAAAGACGAGAGGAGCATGTGCTAAACCAGAAGTTTAATTGCTGTAGGAAAGAAAAAAAAGGCAAGATAAAGATACAAGATAAAGGCACTTGAATGGTGTGGTGATGATAGTGCTACTTTGGGGTTGTTGTGGCCAAAGTGCAGGACCTGGCATTTATTCTTGTTGAACCTCATCCCATTGGATTCAGCCCAGTGATCAGCCTGACCAGATCCCTCTGTAGGGCCTTGCTACCCTCAAGCAGATCCACACTCCCAGCTACAAGTACAAATTTGGTCAGATATACATAGTATCAGTCAATCACAGACCAACAGATGAGCTGAAAAATAATCAGAGCTGATTTGCTTTTGCTGAGCTTCTTTGATAAAACTGCATATGAGAATATCAGAATTGATAATTTGAGGAAAAAAAAGTAATGAAAATATATATCTTGCTTTGTAATGGATCGAAATAGTTAAGGGAAGACTTGAAAGCTGTTGGTCTCTTATCCGGGGTGGGAAATGCATTTCCAAGCCAGCTGTACTGAAGTACACTTGAAGAATAATTTGTGTAAGTATGATAAAAATAGAGATTGACTGAAGTGGCAAAATTACAGCCTTTTAAATACATAAATCTCAATGGTCTGCAGAGAGATGAGCTGTGAAAGAAATAGGTATAGTGGAGGGCTTGCTAGAAGATGCACAGCAAAGAGATTGTCAGCTGCTCTCAGTCTCAAGGAATCTCGTGCCCTGAGTATCTAGTGAGTGGTTGAACTCTGTAGAGGACTTGATTCTGCACACAGATAGCAACTGCAGAGAGATACTGCAGTCATCTGAATGCTGCCTGATGCCTGCTCTGACCGAGTCTGCCTCTGATGTTGTCACACCTGGTGACTCATCTGCACTCCGTGTGATGATGCACCTGACTGTCACATTGCCTGAGCATTTCCATTCTGTATTAGTGTTCTTTATATGCCCTCGTCCAGGAGTTGAATTCTTGAGTTATGAATTCCCAGTGATGACTCATGATAGTACGGTGTGCCTTCTTTTTCTAACTTCACTTCTAGAATGTAGTTGGATACTGTATGTCACTAGGAGTCAAAAGAAAAAGCCCCCATCTCAAAAAAGAAAAAAACACAAACCATTCAGCCACAACGAAAAGCAACACTTTCTTTTGCATTAAAATAGTTGAAAATAAATAGAAAATGGCACGTAGCGGAAGTTTTAAACTTCTGCCATTGCTGTTTGTTCTCTCAGTGCAAGCACAGCCTTTTTTTTATGTGAATTATTGAGTCAGCAGAGGCTTTCATTCAATATCTGCTACTTATTTATAGGAAATGAAGTATTCAAAGTGCTGTGAGTGGGGGAAAAAAAAATAATCTGTGATCTACTTCTTTAGGGAAAGGAAGTGAACGCAACGCTTGAGGTGCAGCCTCACCAGTGCTGAGTACAGAGGGATGATCACCTCCCTGCCTCCCTGCTCCTGCCGGTCACGCTATTTCTAATGCAGGCCAAGATGCTGTTGGCCTTCTTTGCCACCTGGGCAAAGGAAAGCAAAAATAATGTGCATCACGTGCTGTGTATGTCATTAATAACTTGCAGGTTGGATTGAGAAAATAAATTGCAAGGCTGGATGGAAAATATAAGTGGTATTACTTTTAAATCAACTTATTCAGTCCATGTTTCTATATAGAGCTCACTAAGTTAAGGCAAAAAAATGGCAGGGTGTTGAATATATTATTTCCTGTCTGCTTCTAGCAAAAACTGTGCTGAAATGGAGCTTGAGCACCTGAAATCCAGCGAATTAGTGCTCTGCTTGTGGTGGAAATGACAAGTGGCTTCAGAAAGCGCTTGTATACAAGATAAAGGTATCCAAGGATATCAAACCTAAACTTGTGCTCTAAGCCATGTTCATCAGTGTGCTCTGTGTTATTACCTTCTTTGCTAATGGCTAGATCACTCATTAGCGCTGGTGGATTCCATAGTTGCAAGAAGCCTAATAGCTCAGGAGGTTGAAGTGCTACCTAATGGAGCTCAGTTTATTGCATTTTTAAATGAGTGTATATTTATTATTTTTTCTTCAAAAAGTATAAGATGTCAAACTTTATGGAATAGAATTAAGTTCTGCTGTAAGCAAGAACAGCATTAATCATGGAGTTGAGTTGCTATGTTTTTAAGGTGCTGTAATATAATTACCCTTAGTACATATATAGACAGAATTAACTCATCAGTTGACATATTGAAGCCACCATAGTTACCTCAGTAATCCAATATTTACTTGCCTCGAATTGTTTCTGCAGTCAGGCTCAGTTAGGTCTACTGAAGCAATAGCAAACCTTTTTGCACAAGGTTGGGGTGAAACAATAACGTAGTGTTAAATGTGAGGATAATCTGTAATAGCAGAAATACGTTTTAAACACATTTATGCTCAGTATTGTTGAAGATCATACAGCAGGCTGTGTAGTTGAAAGGATGCCAATGGGGAGAAGTTAAAGAAGTATTGAAGAGAGTAAAGGTCAATATAGTTCTATTAGGAAGCTTTTGGTCAAGGAAGGGTCTTTCTCTAGAGTGTTGCAAATGCAGAATGGAAAGCTTACTTTCTCACTTCCTGCATACTGTGGTTCTTGATCGTGTAGTCTGCTATCAAATCCAATTTTGATGGGCTTCCTGTGACTGCTTACAGTGCTCTGCCGGATTGTAATTAAAGATGCTGGGTTTGTGACATGCTAAACCTTTTCTTGCTGTTAAAATCTGTCAGAATCAACCTCAAATTAAGAAACTATAATAAGAAAGTATTGCACCATCAAATGCTGAAGTTCATTAATATGAAAGTATAAAGATCAAGGAAAAGACAGGAAAGCTGTTGGAGGATTTAACTACTTAATATGGAACATTACATGTTGTCGTGCTTCCTTATGGGAATGAGTAAAGAATACCATGAGGTATTAATTTGCATTTCTTAGATATATACCATTTTCTGAAGTTGTTCTCTTTTTTAAAGTTTCCATTATAAAATATTGATCAAAAACTTAACATTTAGACACACCAGCCTCCCAATCTAATGAAAGAATTAGCTCAAGACTATTTTATAAGTATTTTTTTTATAAGGCATTATTTAATATACTGTAGAGGGTAGTCATATAAAATGTCATGGTTTGTCCTAGATTAATAATAAATCTCAATAAAAATGCTCTAATAATGTATTGAATGAGCCATTCAGTGCTGAATGTGTTCTGTTATGGGTCAGCATCCAGTAAGGTCTCCGCAGCATAAATTGTATGCTGATAATTCTTTCACGCTTTAGAAAAGGTAAATAAACCCTTCTAATGCTTCCTAGCTATATATTGAACTAAGTTACCTACTAATATATTGCTGAATACTTCAGTTTGCCTTATCTTGGCAACAGGCTCATGCTTCAGGGAGTCATACACGAAGTCAATAGTAATGGCTACTTACATCTAAACCTGATAGTTTGAAAAGGATCATAAGGACTGTGGTGGTTCACTTTAGGGCTCTGGTAGCATGATAGTCGATCTCTGTGTTCTGGAAGCCTCAGCCCACTTCTTCTGTTACTTTTAAAAACAAAAATGAGAAGGGAAGAAAAATATTCCATTATACTTTCATCACAGGCCAAATACAAGCCTGAAAAGAAAGAAGAAATGCAACAATTTGATTTGTAGGCAGTTTGCTCATTGACCACAAGAATTTTTTTTTTTTTTTTTATTGGAGAACGGCAGAAAAGCAATTTACCTGTGAGTGTTTTTCTTACTTTCCTTAATTTAATTTTCCCATTTAAGTTATCTGCAATAGGGCATATTGCTTCTACTGGGTACCTTGGCTACAAAAACAAACAAGTAAACAGATAAAGAGCTGAGAGGGAGAGTCTCTCACCCACTTGTTTCAAAAGATGAAACAGCACGCTGTCTTGAATTCAGAGGGATTTGCCCCCTGAGAATCTCAGAATACAATCGTATAAAGATAGAGCTGGAACTGCCAGAGAAGTGCTTGGATTTTGTTGGTGTCGATCTTTTTAGTCGATGCTGAAAAGCGATGAACTCAGGTGAAAATTTAGGAGCAGATGGTTCTGAATTCATAGTGGTATTTTATGTTTAACCTGTGCAGAAGCTGAAACGTATCTTTAAGCAGAGCTTCAGGAAGCTCTCACCATCAGTGGAGTGAGCAATACGTTGTCACCTTTGAAATACTGTCTGAACATACTCAGTTGATGGCCCTGCTTGTGGCAGGGATTTGGAACTTGATGAATGTTGGGGTCCCTTCCAACCCAATCCATTCTATGACAGTGTTTTATATCATGGTAGGTACTGTTGTTTGATGTTTTATTTTTCTCAGCTTAGACAAGAATGAAGACAAAGTTTTCCCAGTGAGTTACAATGCAAACTGCTTTTCCTATAGGTTACTACTGAAATGCAAGTGTGCTTAAGGCCACATTAGCCTACCTTACGCAGAGTTCATATAAATGACTTTTTTTTTTTTTTTAACAGAACATACTGATATTAAAGAATGGGATTTGAAGCCTCGCATGTTTATGCTATCTTGTATGCTGTATTTTAATGGGATCCCTGCGACATAGCCTGGATGTAACGGAAAAAATCATAGCTTCTGGAATACTTGCTAGACATATGGACCATTGCAAGAATTTATCTTTCTTGAAAGAAAAGCAGCAATTATCCAGTATATGATGCTTAGAGCTTTTCTTTCAACTATGTACCCTTACACGGTCCTTTGTTGTAATTCTTTTACTCTTCTATAGCTTCACAGATTAATACGGGCCTATTTTCCTTCTGCTACAAAATGAGGTTAGAGAGTAGAGCTGGGAAAGAAAAAAGCATGTATAGAGATAATAGTGTGTGGGGGGGGGGGGAGGGGAGGAATTTTGGAGCATTATTTTCTCTCAGCATCATCTAAATTCGTATGTGCTCAGTTTTTGTACGCTTGGGGTGCTCTTTCTATTTGTGCTACTTGGGGCCAGTCTCAAGGACCTTTTGGGTATAATTGGCTTGGCACAAGGGCAAGAGCCTGCTGGCCTGGGAAACAAAATGAACGGAACACCAATGTTTTTGAGCAGTTAAACAACTTAATTGAAAAGGTTTTCAAAATAACTTGAAAAGTACCTTCTTTCTCCTTCTGTTTTTTGGTGTTGAAGAATTCAGTGAAAGATTCTTGTGCTATTTCAACAATGTTGGTTGAATCTAAAAGGTGGTCACTTTGTAATTAACAAAATGTCCAATTTAATCATAATAGCACATCTTAATATTAGTAGTATTTATGAAGTAGGTATCTAATCAATACATGCAGTGGCTTTAATTTGAAACTTTAGGTCAGTATTAAAACTGATCTAAAGTAATACCTTAATCTTTTTCAGTTAAACAGAACAGAAATTTCCCTGTCATACATGTTTGGACTGCTTGTCTTATGCTTTATGCTGTTCGTTACAACATATGGACTAGTTCAAATTTTAGATTATTAATGGTATGTGCCTTAAATCTATATATGTACAACTAATACAGGAAATTCACGGTGTGGTAGTCTGACAAAACAGCTTCAGACTCTGTGTTTAAGCAGGTGCAATTGTTCCATTATGATACAGAATCTACAAGAATTTTTAACAATGCAATTATAACATAGTATTAGTGTGACAGTCTCACTGTTGATGTAATGTAGTCATTTTCCCCGAGTTCCCATTAATTCTGTATTAATGACATTTTGATACGATCTTGATAGTATAATTGTAATGCATGTCATATCTAATAAAATTTGAATTAGATCTGAGCTTCCCTTAGCTTCTCAGAAGCTATATTTTTAATAGGGTATAGTAGAAAACAGTTTGAAATATTAGGAAATTCTCATTCTTTCATTAAGATAATCCAGTTATCAGTTAGAGCCTTACTACTTCATTCCTCCTTTCTAGAGAGAAGTTATGAAGACTCCTTTTGGGGGTGCTGGTGGGGGCGATGCAGAGGCATTTATTATGCATCACTGGTGCAAATGAGATTGTGCAATGCATTCTTTGTTGCTCTGTGGAAGGATGCCATGGAACATTCTTCATTGCTCATGGTCTATTAAAACACCCTCTATTTGGTCATAAGAATGTTCTAACTGTTTGTGTGTCATGAAACAACACAGTAAAACAAGTATAAAACTAAGTGGAAAACATTTTTATGACCGTTGTGATTGGCTATATCAGTTTCAGGATGACAAAATAAAGGTGTAGTTTATGCATATGTATTGTATGCTGCTGGTAATCATGTTGCATGTTATCAAAATATCCATTTATACTTTTGTCTGAGACTACTCATGGTGTGTCGCATGAAACTGTGAACTCTTATTGTAATGTGGAATTCTTTATGAGAGTCTTGTCAATAGTAGCTGCTGTGTGATTCACTCCATACCAAATCACTCATTACATCGTAAGCTCTCAAATGGGATTAACTTGAGTGTTAGCTAATCAAAAATGCTTAAGTACTATGAAGTAATACAAGCTTTGGTAGCATGGCCATCAACTCTGATGTTTGCATCATCAGGACGGGGATATTTTTAAAGTTAAAGGCAGGAATATTGTAACGATTAAAGTCTGCCTTGGATGTTGTTCAATCTCGCTGGATCTTTAAAAGACTATATGCTATACAAGTGATATACAAATGGAAAAAGTCAGTTTTGAGACCTGATTTTTATTTCGTCCATGAAGTTTATTAGTAGCTCTTGCTTTATAAAAGTCACTTATGCAATCTGGCTTTATCTATTAAGGAAGGAAATATTTCCAAGTTAAATGATAAATAGTTCTTTAACTATTTGTTTGTGTTAATTGTTTGTGAATTGTTCCATCATCTTTGCGTGCTTTCCTTCTTTGGTTTCTAATATATGCTGACATCAGCAGTCTTGAATTTTGGTCTGAGATGGCTGATTTAACCTGAGGTGTCTATTAGATATTAAGCAAACCTCAGCTCTGAGATCTAAAAAAGGAAGGAAGTTCAGAAGTGAACAACTGCTGCCTGGAACAGTTTTCTGAAGGTGTCCTAACTCGTTTTGTTTTGTTTTTTTTTTCTCCAATGACCTTGGTGAGCCCCATTGCTTTTTGTGATTTAGATTTCAGCTTAGCTAGCAATGAAACAAGAGGGCTTTCTGTAACCTTATGCTTGGAGTACTTAATACTCCGCACATGGCAACATTTATAAGTTGTTTTAGGTGCATAAGGGCTGTTAACTTTGCAACCACTTCCATAATAAAAAAAAAAAAGCAATGAAAAATTGATGTTTTCTTAATGTTAATTAATACACTGCAGGTTCTTTGTAGACGTTAAGGGGCTGATCTATTTCCTCTGTTTACGTAACTTATGAAGCAAGAAGACAATTGGAATTTTTCCTGTTGCTGTTTCCTTCTACTCTCCCCTTCCATCAAGCGCACAGATTGTAAATTGACAAATGAAGTAGTTCAATGCTTCTGGTTCTGTGATTATGATAGGTAAGTTCAGATATTTGTGGTGAGTTGGCGTTGCTCTTGTTTTCTATTTACTGAAATTCCTAAACTCCCCATTGTTCTGTGAAGTGGTTGGATCAAGACTTACTGTTTTTCCTAGAATTACTGTTGCTCTAACATTGCACAAAACATAGGCCTGCAATAGGTAACAAAACTATGCAGACCAGGTGTGGGAAGTATTTGTAATCATTGCTGTTTTGAATAGTTGAAAAAGGTTTCTGAGAATGATATCAAGCTGTTCTTTCTTTTTGATAATTACACGTTTGTGAAATTGCTTGTTTCTCTGCATTTCAACAACAGACCTCTGTGGGCTGCATGTATATTACTAAAGGTCTGCAGGATAATTTGTTCTGGCAGTATAATCTGCTCAAAGCAGAGATAGCCAGAAGGTTAAATTTCTGTATATTTATTATTTTAATAAACGTCTGAATTGGGTCGTTCTTGGGTTATCTTGGAAATATCTTTAAAAAAAAATGACATACTTTTACCTAAAACGCATACCTTTAAAAAAGAAACTGGTAGCAACTTCCATGTTTCATGCACTTAGGACAAGTCTTTTCCTATGCAGACAAGTCACTGGGGCTCCACCACTCAGAGCAAATGAATTCCCACAGTGTTTGTAAAAGCACTTCTTGAAGCTTGAGCAGTGAATCAGTCACTCCAAACCTATTATCTCACAAAGTGATCATTGCTAACGTGTCAGGTCTCAGTCAAGAGTGTTAATACAGCTAATGTGTGCAGTTGATGTGCTTATGCTGAGTTTGTACGTGTGGCGATGAAATATGGGACAAAGTACACGGCAATACTTCACCCTGAGACTTATGCTTTGCCTTCCTATTTTGATAAGAATATTTTGCCTTGTGGTAGCTTAACAGATGTGCTAAGACTTTAATTAAATCAAGCAGAGTTCCCAAAGGCAGAAGAACAGTCTACTGGGGGATGGAAGAACAAGAAAATTGAGTGGGAAAAGCAGGAAAAAAGTGGGAAAAGGCATGCCAGATCTGTTTTTGAAGCTAAAGTGATATCACTTTTTTTTGAGGAAGGGAGATACGTGAATGGAATTTGATGTGAGGTTGAATGCTGTGTGGTATTCAGTATGAGGTATTCAGGTAGATAAGAATCCATGAAAGAGGTAGCTTCTGGATTCTGTTTTAGGTAAAATAGATTAAGAAGAGCTTTGTCTTCATCGCCTGCATTTTAGAAACAGTCCTCTGCAAAGAAGATCAACTGGTTGCTTTTAAGTCTCTTGTCCTCTTGCTTCTGTTCAACCGGCATTGCTATTCCAGAACTACACTCCTGGATGTCTTGCACTGTTAGCTCAGGGATGTTCATTTGCAAGCTCATAACAATTACCCTTAAGAAATGCCCTTTTGTGTATGTCCTCTGTTATTTAACATGTTGTTTATCAGAGTTGACTTCCAAGATAAAATTATTATATTGGAACTTGGTGACTAGTCTTTGCATAGCATATTGTATTTTAGTCTTGAATATATGAAGCTACTTTTCTAGTAACACACAATGGTTCTGCAGCTCAACAAAAACACAAGTGTAGATGCTTTTGTGTGTGCATTCATACATGCATGAAATAAAAGCTGTCACTCGCTGAACTGCAGAGGTGATATGGTATTTACATTGTAACACAGTGCGCCTTATAGAGCACAGGCTGTGAAATTGGGATGGTTGGGTTCTAGTCATACTTTGCCCCAGTTATAGTCTTTCAGTTATAACTATTATAGTGAGGGTGTGAGAAGTGGTTTCTGTCCCATGTAATGGTGTAACATGTCTGAGCCCTCCTCATGGAACTGAAGGTGTATAAGTCCATGGGACCTGGTGATATCCATCCTAGGGTTCTGAAAGAGATGGCTGGTGTGGTTGCTGAGCTGCTCTCTATGGATGATGGATGGATGTCACCTACTTGGACTTCCACAGAGCCTCTGATATGGTCACTCACCGCATCCTTCTTTCTAAGCTGGAGAGGTGTGGATTTGAAGGATGAACTGTACGATGGATTAGGAATTGGCTGTCTGGATGCAGTCAGAGGGTTGTGATTAATGGTTCTGTGTCAGGGTGGAGGCTGGTCATGAGTGGTGTCCCTTAGGGGTCAGTTCTGGGACCGGTGCTCTTCAACATCTTCATCAGTGACACAGAAGATGGGATCAAGTGCACCCTCAGAAAGTTTGCTGATTATACCAAGCTGAGTGGGGCCGTCAGTACGTTGAAAGGAAGGGAAGCCATCCAGAGAGACCTGGACAGGCTGGAGAAGTGGGCCCATGTTAACTTAATGAGGTTTAGTAAGGCCAAGTGCAGGGTGCTGCGTTGGGCCAGGGCAGCCCCAGGTATTTATACAAGCTGGGGGAAGATCTCCTTTTCACACAGAGGGTGGTGATGCACTGGAACAGGTTGCCCAGGGAGGTCACGGATGCCCCCTCCCTAGAGGCATTCAAGGCCAGGCTGGATGTGGTTCTGGACAGCCTGGTCTAGTGATTAGCAGCCCTGCATGTGGCAGGGGGGTTGAAACTAGATGATCACTGCGGTCCTTTTCAACTCAGGCCATTCTATGATTTAATAAGACTGCCAATAAACATAAGCAAAAAAGGCAGAATGTTTCACTGCAAGTGAAAATACAATATTTATTGAGTTGTGCATTTCTAATGCCTTTATATAGGATATTTGTGTCTAACATCTTTGAAGTTGTTATACATCAATATGTGATCTCCCTTGAAATACGCATAACAGCAAACAGATTATCTAAAGCTAAGAAAAGCTACCAAAAATTCTGGTTTTTAAATTCTGGGTTAAGCTTGGGCTTGGTGATCTTAAGCTTTTTTTTTCCAACCTAAATGACTCTATGACAGCAGTTGAAGAATATTTGTGCTGAAGCTGCTCATCTTCTTGAGGATTTCTTTTCCCTTGCAATCATGGTGCGAACCAGGAGCAGAAAGCAAGACTCCCTATTACTCATCCCCTTCCTCAAAACATAGAAAAAAGTAACAGGAAAAATAATTCCTTCTGTTGCAAAATTCTATGTGATTTATTAAACTTTCTCGGTATCGTTGAGCATCAATTACTCCCTTGATGTACACCTGTCTTCTTCTTTCCCCCTCTTCCATGCTGTATGTGTGGGCATGTAAAGGAAGGATGGAACAAGTTGTAGCTGTTGATATGTGTAAATGAGGTACCTGGTAACCTGGGAAAGTTGGCTTTTTTTTCTGGAAGAGAAAATGAAAAGCTGACTGCACTTTTTATGACCCTTTTACTGTTCTGTCATAAGTATCCATGGCAACATGACTGTTTCTTTCATGCTGGTATTGTATCATCAAAATAACAATACATGTGGATTCAAATTAACATGGTCGAATAGAACTTGCAGCCAAGTGTGTCTGAAAGGAATGCTGTCATTGGAATGCAGAAGTTTTCAGACATTATTTTACTCCTTCCTTTTTTTCGGCTGTTTATATTCCTTTCCAAGAGTTGTCTGGATGAGGAGCTAGGAGATGGTTTAGTGGTTTGCTTAGGTATGGTAAAGGGAAGATGGTTGGACTAGATGATCTTGTAGCTCCTTTCCAACCTTGTGGTTCTATGATCAAATGAAATAAGAAAACAGTGAGGATAATCTCAAATGCTCTGAAAGTCTTGTTGCTCCTGCTGGTGTCTGGTCTTTAGAGATATCAATGTTTCCAAATAGCATTTTGGAAACCGTTCCCACTCTTAACCTTCAGCTTGGTGTGGCAGCGGGGTGAGTGTGTATCTAATTGATATAATGATTAGTGAATTCTTGGTGTGCAGAGGTGATACCACTCCAAATCCAGTCTGTAAGGGTGATTTGTTACATGATGCTTCCTTCAAGCAGTTCTTGCCTCTGTAACCATGAATCTTATACAGATTCACTTCAAACAAATAGGAAAATGCTGATGCTATTTTCACTTCCTTTTCTGTCTTCTTCCAGGCAGATTCCCTAAGCTCCTCTGCCGTAACCTAAAAGCCAAGTGCCAGCTGCTGCCTGCCTGTCCCTCCCCATCCACTACTAAACCCTCCAGGACGCGGCTGGAGGCAGCACGCTGACGGATCGCCTGGAGCAGGCTGTGGGCTCGCAGCAGCAGCTCGCAGCCTCTGACATCACTCCCGGAGCTCACATCCCACTCCGAGCTCCTCTCGTTAGTCGTCTGTCGGTCGGGAGAGGAGGCAGGAGACGCTGTGAAGAGGATCGTGGAGGAACAGAACGAAACAGAGGGGCTACATCATGAAATTCCTCCCTGCTTATTACTTGCTGCCTCTTTTTCCTGCGCTGATCTTCAGTGCTAGGTGAGAGCTATTTTGCTTACAGTTCTGTTTTGTTTGCTATTTATTCTTTTAGAGTTGGGATTTGCAGGGGGAATAAGGCAGGTTTCAGCTGCTGCTGGGAAGTTTAAAGTGTGGGTATATTTTCTGTTTCTTGTCTCCCCCTCCCCCTCTTGATCCTCTGAGAGACACTGAATCTTTTTATGTGTCATTTCTGGGTTTTTGTATGCTGTTCAAGAGCTGCTCCTGTATAAGTTGACTCACAGCTCATGAGGTGAAGCAGGACAGTGAACAAATGTAAACTCCATATCTACAGCAGCAATAGAATCGTAGACTTAACATTGCTGGAAATAACCTCAAAGATCATCCAGTCCACATACCACCAATATTACTCCGTTAAACCATGTCTGTTGCTACCACATATAAACACCTCAAATAGTATGGGAAATAAGGAAGACAGAATGCTGAAATGGAGAATGTGCTAACATTTTCCCTCATTGAGTGCAAAAAACAAGCACTTCGATAGTCTTATCCCAGCTCAGCCTTTTGCATCCAAACAGAGACCTATGGCTTCTCTCCTTTCCGGTGAAATACAGGTGAGGTGTTGCAGTGTTATCTCAATGACAGGAAATGTTGAAAAGTTCCTGCAATCCAGCTGCACTCCTTTCTGTGCAAGTATAGCATGAGAAAATGCAAACAAAACCTACTGGAACCTCAAAATAAAAGCTGTTCTGAAGTGCAGTGCTCTGATAACATGCATTACACAGTTGCTCAGAGATAGTAAGTTGTCTGCACTGTGGGCATAACATGTGTAGCAAGGGGAAGATACAGCTGATAAACTCTATCCCATTGTCTTGTTCAGAGAAGAAGAGTTAATGCTGAGTGCAAAGTAGGTGTGTTCTAATAATACTGCTCGCAGTTCAGGCTTCTTAAATTCCCATTGCTTGACAGAAAATTAACCTAAATTTAAAGCATGACATTTCTCTGCTGTGCTATAAGTACCCTATCAGCTTCTAAGTCCATAAAGAGGATGTGTGCATTTGTCAGGAAAATGCCTGATAAGGCATTTCTTCCTGTAGTTGTTTGTTTTTGCATGTTTGAAGCCTTAATTGTTCATAGAGTTTAAAAAGGAAAGTGCCTGCTAGGTACTCAAAGTAAGGTGGAGCAGGAGCACCTCTCAGTGCATATGCAAACACAGGACTGTGAAACTGTAAGATCTGAATGCAGGGAGAAGTGAGGAGCATCATGATGCTTCAATTATTATACTACTGCACGCTTTTCCTTTTGGGAAGTGATGGGGTTATGTGTAACTTTATTTTTCTCTAATGCTTGTGGTTTAGAGATTATAAAGCCAGTCAATATAAACAACTCCAGTGCTCTTTGAAATATAAAACTAAGACAAGAATTGTAACAGACTGATTCAATAGGTTTCCTTTCTGATTTAATAAGTGGTCTAAGGAAGCATTCACTAGCAGCCAAGTGTGAAACTCGTGAATTTAGATTAATAGTTCTACTCATTTAAAAGTAATATATTCTTTCCTAAATTATGCCAAAGTTGAAGAGGGATGGATCCCTAACTGAGGGATGGAAATGATCAGTGTGGGACTGTCAGCTTTGAATTCTGCTCAAGCACTCTTTTGTGTTGGGAAACTTTCCTTTTGTGATGCCATCCTCTCTCACAGGACATTGATGCTCTGCTATAGTGCTGGTGATTTATAAGACTGGTAAGACTTATAAGATGGTACTGCACCATCATGGTCAGCAGCTGCCTTCAGTCACTTGATTCTTAACTGCCTGCATAGAACTTTTGAGTCATTTTTCAACAGCACGTGATGGAAGCTTAAAAAATGACACAGTGCTATCAATATGCCATCTACTGGAAAGAGATTGTCCTTTATTCTCCTTCAGCAGAAGACACTGCCTGTAGTTCGTAGCAGTCAGTGTTTCTTGGGAACATATGGTTAATGCATTAGCTAGACCCAAACATAGCAAGATTTTTAGGAGCAGTTGTGTTAGCAAAAAGCAGAGTTTAATATTGTGCTGTGTGAAATTGCTTAGCTAAGGAAAAGTACAGGCCCTGTGGTGCAGAAAGATTTCCACTGTGATTTTTTTATTTCCTTCCCCTAAGTTTATAGAGAAATGAAGCATCGCTACTTAATACATTGGTGCTGAAATCAGTGAACACAATACTTAATGCAGATGTGAACAACAGAGGTGTTTTTTCTTCCTTAAGTGATATTATTGTCTTTGCCTCATGTCATTGTTTTATAGCTTCAGAAGTCATCAGCGTGTCCTCAAGGCTAATTGTAAACAAATGAATTGATGAGTAGAACTGCATTAACATGCATCTTGATGGTACTTTGTTATTGTTAAGAAGAGAAACATATGGTTCTTAAGCTTGTGTTCAGTTTTAATTTCTGGTTTTCAGAATGGTACTAACATCTTGTCATGGTCTTAAGCCATATAAATGAGCCACACTTCTACTGCATTAGAGAAAGTTCATCTTTTAAAACGAACACTTTTCTGCATTACGTAAACTTGGCTTTCATAGAATCACCAAGGTTGGAAATTACCTCCAAGTTCATCCAGTCCAACTGTTTGCCTACCACCAATATTTCCCCATTAAACTGTGTCCCTTAAGACAAGATCTGAATGTTTCTTGAACACCTTTGATGTGGCTTTGAGAGTCAGTTATTACTCCTAATCATATTTCAAGTTTCTTTGTACCGTCAAAGTGGTAATAAGATTGAGGTTTACTTGCCTGTCCGTTTAATGATTTGTTTGGATGGAAATAGTAAAATTTACTGCTCGGAGTCCTACAGGAAGTTAAAGAGAATACATTTCTGAAGCTGAAATTACTTTTCTAAAGCTTCTTTCCCTGTCCATCTTCAGATTTCCTCTGACTATTTGGTTTGGGCAGATGTAATGCAATGGTTATGTACATGTTACTTGTTTCAGACTACACTGAAAACACCTACAGAAATGAGTCCCACTGTACCGAGAATTCAATAAGTGCACATAGTCTATAATTGGCAAAGGATCTTATTTTCTCTGTGTGCTTTTATGGATGCAGATGCTTAAGCCTTCTGACTAGGAAAAATACTATTCAAGGAAGAGAATAACTACATGAAGTTATTCATTTGGTTTAGTAACTGAGATCTGCAGTACTGATTATCTTGTCCAAAGAGTCTTGCTTGTTTTAAGCTAGAAGAAACCTTTTCTATATATTAATTAAGCATTAAGATTAGAAGATTGGCTATTTAAATCAGCAACATTTTTGTTGCTCAAATGACAAACATCTGACTCATTAGAAGCATCTTGGCGTGAAGCAAAATTGGTATTTTTATCTAAGACAAGTGCCTAAGAGACAGGAAATTTTTTGTCCATGCATAAAATTTCCCAGATGCAAAATGGGATTGAAATAGAATTTTATAGTTGAGGATAAGCATAGGATGCATTTCCATAATAATATGAATAAAACTAAGCAGCAACTCTCTAAATGGCTGAGCAAACAACGGGGCTGTGGAAGGCAGAATTTGTATTCTTGTCATGTCAGTGAAACGGCTATTTCTTAATAGTATAATGGAGTGAGTGTCTTACAAAGCCAATGTTAGAAGGCAATCTAGAATTCAGTGTCTTCTGAAGAAGTCTACCTTTGTTTTGCATCAGAATCAAAGCAGTGTGCTGATTTTAGGAGGCAGGTGTTTCTTAATGCAGGTATGAGTTTTGGTCTGTTGTGCCCCTATTGTTGGCTGAGATATAAATAACTTCAACTCACTCCCTCTGTGAAATATGAGAACCTGACTCAAATGCTTGCTTTTTTCCCCATAATGTCTGTTCAAGGTCAGCTATTTTCTTTAAAGCATTTGTTGGTTTTGGTAACTTCTTTTTAAATTACATGAGAATGCTGGCGAGGCTGGATAAGGCCCCAGGCAACTTGCTCTAGATGTGGTGTCTCTGGTCATTGCAGGGGAGTTGGATTAGATAGCCTTTGGAGGTCCCTTCCAACACTAAAGATCCTGTGATTCTATTCTATGAAACACCCTATGGGTTATGGACAGATGTTCAAAGTGACTTTTGCTTAGACTGATAGGAGAGTAGAAAGAGCCCTGCCCCTTCTTAGATTCTGAGGTGAAAGAGTATAAGACTTGCTTGTGGTGATGTGCTTGACTATAGCCACACCACTGCTATGTCCTTGAGGAGATGGCTGAAAGCAGCCCTCCCATCTGGGATCTTAAGCTGAGGTCTAGCAGCATCCTTCCTTTTCCCCATGACTCTTAGTGAACTGAGGGGGGAAAAAAGTTTGTTGACTACTTTAGCCTTTAACTACAATCAATCTGTTTGTCTCCCACTCAAAGTGAAAGGGTAGAAAAGTAGTAGATTCTAGTCAAAACTGATACTTTTTATGAGATCATATGCTTTGGTGGGGCTAGTTTCTGTAGAATAATGACCTTGGAGTTGTTACACTTTGTTTTATTTCAGACAGTAAGATAACTTAGCAATGAACTCCACAAATGTAAGCCATAAACCTAAATTAGAACTCCAGATAGTTTATCTTAGTTTGTCCAGAAATACTATAAAATAAATTATTTTGGGGCATTTATGATCTATTAAGAAAAAAAAAAAAGAGGAAAATGAGGGCAGTAGAAGGATGGATGATGCTAGAAAGAGAAAAATAGACACCTTCAGGAGTAACATCTCATCTGTGGATAGAATTAAGTTCTATGTAATATCAGTTAAATCTCGAGGTTTTCTAGAATTCAGTCTTAAAAATGTAATGGAATGGTTGGACCTCTGGTTGTTAACACTATGTATAATGCATTTCTGCTCAGTGTGCTAGCAGTAGAGATGCTTTTGAGATTTCAAAAGTCATCTTTGTTTTCAGGGAAATTGTAATTGACACTTGACTCTTTTTCTTATTTATTAGTTCTGCTAGGTCTGGATATAAGGATATCAAACTAATGTTGAAATCCCTCCTTCTACAAAAATGCATTTTCATATTGCTTCTATATTGAACAGAAACCTGTTCCCAGACGGTGATCCTTACAATATACCAATCTGCAGACAAATAAATCTAATCTATGCAACTTGTCACAAAGCGTTTCTCCTCGTTGTCTGGTTTTGCACACTGGCTGTCTTGTAAGGGTCAGGTCTGTAAGTATTTTCTGAATGGAGGACAAGCATTGTTTTTGCCAAAGAGATTAAAGATATTTCAGACTATCCTTCAGTCCCAGTATTGTGCCAAGGCTTAAGATGTTGTATTTGTTATATTTGGTATTTCAAGCTTATTGGAGTGGCAGGTGTCTTTCCAAATTCTGAAGAATAAACGTCTGAATTGTTCTCAACTTCTTGTGCAGTTACTCACCAACCTTCTCACTTTACGTCATTTCACTCCCACGTTTATTAATACTTCCTTTTACTTCGTATTAGAGGGGGCGCTAAGAGATTGCTGAGATCTCTGCTCTGTTTGCTGTTCTGGTGAATCACAAGAGAAATTATTGTCTAGGATTTTTGAGCTGAAGAAATAAGTCAGTGGAATTGCTTAATATCTTATTTGCTAGTGTTGATTGACAGCATCTATAGAAAGCAGTTCACCCAGATAGTGGTGATCAGTGGCCCCATGTCTGGATGGAGACCAGTGACAAATGGTGTCCCACAGGGGTCAGTACTCAGGCCAGTATTCTTTAACATCTTCACAAGGGACATTAACAGTGGGATTGAGCACACTCCCAATAGCCCCTGTAATCTCACTATAGTGTAACCCTTTAATATCTTTGCAGGAGCTGTTATGAATCTTTGCAAAACTTGGTTGAACAGTGAAAAGGGGTCAGGAAGGAAACAGATTGCAAGGCCTTATAGGTCAGAAGAAAAAGGTAGTTGTTTACTAGTACCATATATGTGAATTCACAGTACCTGATTTTTTCAGTAGTGACTGGTTGAGTCTATCAGCCCTGCTGCAGGTCTACCTGCAGCGCGTTTGAGTTCCTGGCATGTTCTCTCCTGGAAATATTCACTGTGGCTTTTTTGTTTCCTTCGCTTCATTTGAAAGGAGCCAATTTTTGCCAAGGGACCAGACATTTCAGAAAGACTTAATACCTATAATTTGCATTGGAGTTTCTTTAAGTGTGCTGAATGAGCCTAATCATGGTGCCTTTTGAATTTCAAATGGAGGACTGCATGATGGCTGATAGACATTGTGAAAATCTGGACATAAATGAGAGCTATACACTTGAAAATGGGACTGGTATTCAGCTGCTGAGTTATAGCTGGGGTACCAAATAGTCACAATTGTTAGAAATCCATTCTCACCCCTTTCAGAAAGTCTAGCTCTGCAGCTCTCTTTGTTACACTGGAGTTGAAAAATAAGGTTATTTGGCTAAACATAGAAGTTAAGGCTTGGGAAATGCTCTTGTAACCATGGTGCCCTGTGACAGTGGGGCAAGAGGGCTCTTAGAACTCGGCATCCTTGTGCTCTCCTTGTGTTATCTTCATTAAGTGTCTCTAACTGGGCAATAGGTGCAGCCTGTACTATTTAACTATGAGGAGAACACAGTCTTAGAAAACACTTTCTGTGAAATCTCTGTATTTGTACACAATGATGGAAAAATAAACACACTCAACTGCATAGACAGTGAAAAGAGATTTCTCTGTGGTTGCTTTTCTATTTTCTTGGAAAATGACTGTCTGCCATTCAGTGCACACAGAGGTGCTGTGGCTCAGAAAAGCTTACAAAAGAAGTAATTTCATTTCATACCTTCAATTTAAACCTTCCTCTTCCTGTTTCAAATGAGTTCTTTCCTTAGTTTTTACTTAGCTGGAGCCCTTTTGACTCAAGGGAGGAGCCCTTTCCCAAGTCCATTTGAAGAAGTGATTAATTATTGTTTAAAGCAAAGTTTCCTATCCAGTTTTTACAGCAATTTAATATTATCTGTTTGATGTGAGACATGGTACTGCTCCTTTCATACATACCTAAGACTGGCAAAAAGTAAATAGCTTCTGAAATAGCTAGGAAGAAATGCAAGACAGTGAATACACCTGAAGTGCTTTAAAATTACAGGATATTTTCAGCTGAGATGAACCCCCACAGCACTGGTTTATAGCATGTAGTCTGGTAAGGCTTAAACTATCTCCATCAAATAAATGATGAATGGAAGCTGGGGAGATAGTGTTATACATTTGCCTTTTTACTGTAAGGACATCACGTGTTTACTGCTTAAACTTGATTATATCACATGTTAAAAGGATGCTTTTATATGTAGTAGAAAACCTTCCTTGGTGATGTTTAGTTATTACAGGAACATGATATTTTTGTTTGACTAGATAACTCCCATGGAACAGTGGGAAGTTGACAAGAATGGCAGATACCAGGGGAAGTTGAAAATATCTGGTATGAAATAACTTCATCTATCTTAAAACTTTCCAAGTTACAGAAAAGGCATCATAAATGAGGAATTGCCGTAGCTGTTCTGGCACTTCATAGGATGAAATATGGAAGTGGTGGTGGAAAAACAGCTTGATTTAATATCTGTTTGTAAGAAGCAGATTTAAAGGGGTGTTATGTAATGAATGACAACACTGAAGTATTGATACGATCCTCGAGATCCTCTCTTCACCTATATCTTAACGAAGACCGACTACATCCAGGCACTGCTTTTTCTATACAATATGTTGCTGTATATGTAAATGTGTGTGAGATACAGGTGTGTGGAAAGAAGGAGACTCAATCTGCTCTCCCTGTTACTACTCAGTACTTAAGTTCTGATACCAGTGTATGCTTAATTCTTTAAATCTTAAGAAGTTGTAGAGAAATGCTCTATACTCTTTAAATTTAATAAATTTGTGTAAATCTTTCACTGTTCTGCAGATTACACATCATGTGTAAGGGTCTTAACAATCATTACTTGCCTCATGCTAATGAGGGTAGAGAGAATTTGTACCTTAATTTAATGAAAAAGAATGGTGGTGAGAAAATCCTCTGAAGGGAATGGTGAAAGGTTACGGTGGGTTTTGATAAAGATAAACCTGAAACTGCAGACTTGCATACAATGTCATTAGTGTGCATTTTTAATTGTGAGATCTTTTGCTCAAGGGAGAATGTATAAATACCTATAGCATATGTGTCTGCATGTCAAGGTTTTCACTGTTCATTATGTGTCCACAGCTTGTAGAAGGACTGATTACTGGCTATTCTCAGTGACTTGAATTAGATATGCATACTTGTCCTTATAAGCAGTTAAGTGCTTCATAGCAGCTGCATCATTTGTTTTGTTGTTTGTTGGGGTGTTTTTGCATCTAAGACATTACATTTGGATATGACTTTTGCAAATGGAAACATCAAATGATTTCTGCACGCAACATTGTTTTAATTCTTGTACATTCTACTTCCTTCAAAGGCAAGAAGTTATGCTGTAGACAAGCATGGTTTCTGGAATACAGACTAATCTCCAATTACTATGCTAATGTATACTCTTGCTGTCTTTCAGCTGAAGAAATTTACACTTCTGTGTAAAGAAAATAAATACGTTGAAATGCAGAGTATCTACAGAAAGCTGTTATGTTGATAATGCCATTAGCTATTGCCATAATGCCACAAGTATAGCACTCCTGAAAAGGTGACTCTGGAAACTGCAGTTTTCAGTGCTTACTCAGCGGTATATTATACTGATGTACAATGACTGAGGATTTAGCATCACCCTATGGTGTTGAAATCATTGTTTTCTGCTTCCAGTGCTTGAGCCTTTTGACCAATGTTGTGGTATGCTGTTCTTAAAAGGAAAACAGAAGAAAAAGGAAAAGTAATGGAAGCTAACAATCAGTGATTAGGGTGTATTCTTACAGAAAACACTAGGATTAGAAGCTATTGATGTATAGACTGGTATCAAGCAATAATAGTGCTAATGTTTGCAAGACAAGTGTCTAGAGCCAAGAACAGTGTTCCTTCTTTAACAGTCATTACTTTGATGCCTTCCAGCATCATTTTCAACCGAGGTAATTTGGAATGAAGTGTTATGGTTTGTTTTTGTGGGAAGAAGAGAAGTGGGATGAAATTTATCTGCTTTCTTTTATTTTCTTTATCTTCTTTCTCTAAAACTGTAATGGAAAGGAAAATGTAAATCTTAGTTTAAATAGAAAAGACAGAAAAAAAATCTGATATCATTATAAAAAAGAGAAGAAGCGGAGTGGATTTTTTCCTTGGCAATGTTTCCATCACTTCCACCTCATTTGGGATAAAACGGGGGAAAAAAATGGTGATTTTGGTACAGTTCTGTATTAGTAGTAGTTCTTTACCCACTTGCAGCTTGAATGGCTTTTTCTGCAGTTCTGAGTAGAAGTCTTCCTCATGCAGAAACTACTCGAAGCACGTAAAATACCTCTCTTGCAGTATACATGAGGCTGAATGTTTACATACCTGATTTCAAGCTACCTTGAAGCTTCTCCATTATAAGAAAGCAACAAATATGTAAGTATCTCTGTCCCATCAAGAGAAGACCATTGGCTTTATAAAGATCCTTGTGGTTTTGCAGCCTTCATTAAAGCTTGCCCAGTTCAGGTGGCATGTAGTCCTTGGGCATATTAAATGGCCTGGCAGGATTTCACTGGAGTAAAACACACTGTAGCTTCAAATCAATTATTTGATCTTTTTTGGTAATGGCTAAGAAAAACAGCTCATTTAACACCTTTGCAGTCACTGTGCCATCCACTGAATTGTCAAGACTCAGTGGGATCCTCACAGCATCTATGTGAGAAAAGAGGATAAGAAATTGGTAACTAGTTCAGCAAGGACAGAATGAGCAGCTGTGAGTGGTTCATAGGATGTTGTTAGTTATCTGCACAGCATTGGTAATGCAAGTGGTGATTGGCAGGATGTTACTTGATTGGTGGTAATTTGATGAGTGCTGGGATAATGTGCCTCCTGATCTGCAAAAGTGAAGGATATGGCATCACATAAGCTGTACTTCAGTTTATCTGATAGTTCAGTAGGGAGCTCAAAAGAATAAACTGTGTATCTGTAAGTAATTAGACATAGCACACTGACATAGGTCTTTTCCAACCTTGATAATTCTGTGATTCTGTGACAGGAAGAGCTGTCCATCATAGCTGAAGGATGGCTCTGTTCAAACCAGAATCTGGCTAATTTAGTGTTGAAATTGTGGCTGGATCTGTGCCACTAAGAAAAGAAGAAAACAATGCTCTCTATTTAAGAGCCTCTCTCTGAGGTCAGTGACTACACTGCAATGTGAGAATTACTGTAGTCCCTTCCAGGATTCAAAGAAGGAACGCAATGATGTGTTTTGGATGGAACCAGCTCAGGTTGTCAGCTGGCATCTGCAGCATTATGCCAGCTATGGATCTGGCCATGGGCCAAATGGATTCACATTTGTGAATGTTGCTTCTTTGCCAGTTCAACGAGTACTTGCTATATTTTGTTCCAAATCAGTATTTAAGCCTGGATTCTTAGCTGAGATGTTTAAAAGCAGCCCCTGTTTAACACAGTGAAGAGCAATGTTAGATAATGACTTGTTTCCAAACCTAAGCTTTCAGCCATTTCAGACTGTAATGCCTTTCTGTGATGCTGAGCAATCCAATGCCTTCCTTCTTACACACCTGCAGAGCTCCTTCCGAAATCCTCATTTATTCTGTAGTAAGAGAAAGACATGGAGGTGGAGAAGAGAAAATCATGTTTAAATGGGGTATAACGCCATTTAATACATCTCTCTTGTGTCACCCTGCCATCTTTCACTAACAGAGGAAATCAGTGCTAATTAAGAGCTTAGTTTAGGCAGGCTGTAGTAACTGAGTCTACTTTTGTGGATGACGCTCTCCTTTTCCTTTTACATGCTTACCTTAGTTAATTAAGGGCCATACATACACCATTGACAAGCTTGATGATTTGTGCAGCTCTGAAGGGAAGCAGTGTGTCTGGGCCTGTGTGTTTGGAGGTTCTGACAGGTGGGTGTGAAAGGTTTGCTCAGCTGCTGCTTGGAAGAGGAATTGCTGCTGGAAACCTAACTTGTAGAAACACAGCTGTCATCCTGCAGTGGAACTGCTCTTTCCAACAGGTAAAAGAGAAAGAACAGTAGCACAACAGGAGCTAATAAGTAGTGAAGGATGAAGATTGCTTGACAGAAACAGAAACAATGAGTTAATAGTAGATTGAGCTAGAGCACTGGAAATAGCACTGGAATTTCCTGTAAGATTGACCATAAAACTATAGGAAGGTTTACAGAAATGAAAGAAGAACTGAAACATGCATACATTTCTGTTAATTCAAATAACCAATGACTGTGAAATCCTTGCTATTTTCAAGTACAATGGCTGAAATTTAATGGAGAGCAGTTTTAAGTAGACTTTGAGCCCAACCCGCAGTAGATATCTTTGGGGGGATTTTCTACTTGATGATACTTCCAAAGGTTGGCAGTGCTGTCAGATAATGCCCGTGTGAGTGAGATGTTACAAGAAATGGATTTTTTTGAAGGATTTATTATCTCTTGAAGCATTTCTTTTTAGAGGTTCAGTAGGAAGGCAAAGCATAGTAGTATACAGTGACTTACAGCCTAGTAGAATAAACAGAAGGAACCAAATCCAGCCTCTTCTAATCAGTCATGAATGTGTGATTGTTCACTAGTTAATTCCTGTAACCTCCTGTTGAAATTACTGAATTGGAATAATTTTGTTCCTTCATAAAATGCTGATGTGCGAGATCTTTTATTGGAAACTCTTCTAGTTTCTTATTAAATTTGGTATTAGTATGCCACTGTTGAATACTTTAATGAAAAGTAGTAAATTGCTTCCAGAGGAAACAATTTGTCATTTAATATATGGTGGTGATGTTTAAGTTTTCAGTACCTCATCAGTCGGAACTTGGAGACATTTTAGTTTACGCATGTAATCATAAGTATTATGTTAGAAACAATTCTGTTCTGAATGGTAATTGCAAAATTATTTCTATTTAGCTGGTAGATTACCATTAATCATAGGATTACCAAGATTGGAAAAGACCTACATCATCCAGTCCCACCATCCACCCATCACTAATAGTTCTGACTAAACCATGTCCCCCAACACAGCATCTAAATGTTCCTTGAACACCTCCAGGGTTGGTGACTCCACTACCTCCCTGGGCGGCCCATTCCACTGCCTGACCACTCTTTCAGAGTAGTATTTCCTAACATCCAGCCTAAATCTCCCCTGGCACAACCCAAGGCCATTTGTACAGGCTACTAATATATTAATAATTCTGCTTACATGATCTAAAAGTTTCTTAAAGAGATTTTTTTTAGGTCAAAATCATATTTCTTTAATTTCTTTTAATAGTTTAGTATTGTTAAGTCTTAAGGGTAGATTTGATTCTTTTTTTTAATAGCTTCACAAATTTGCACTATGCTTTTGCACTATTGCCTTAAAGTTTGATGAGGATGAACAAATCCAAGCAAGTCCTGGGCAAGGGTTGAGAAATCCTTTGTTTGAGGGACACAGATGGACCAGGGGCAACAAGAGAGAGATGAGCTGCAGATGAATGGCCGTGAAGTGGTCTTTTGTGTGGTTCTTTGCTGTCTCAAGGACGATGGCCATCTCAGGGGGGTGCTGCACATGGCTCTTACCCAAGCACCCAGGGATGTCAGTAGGCAGGAAAAAGGAGGATAAAAGAGGGATCAGCAACCATGAAGTTAGGTTTTCTGACATCAGATTCCTCACGACCTGACACCTGTGTGCAGAAGATGCCTGCGTGCTGAAGAATGAGAAAGGTATCTGGCTTCAGATCCCTCGCTGCTGCTCTGCCAGCGGACGCTGCTGCATCCAGGTGATGACTATCCCTGCTTTAAGCAATTCTTGCTTTCTTCCTACCTTTCCTACCACCTGCTTTCCCCTCCCCATCACCCCAATTCTCGGTAGTCGCCACTCTCCTTTCCCCATCTTCTCTGTTGATTATTATTTGTAATAATAATAATTTTGCCATTGTGAATTAACGTCTAATTAACGTGTGTTCTACTAAGTTGATATCTTAGATTTAAGTAATCTCTGTGGATGTACTTGAATAAATATATCCTTTAATGTGCTTTCAAAAACAGTGAGGTATGGTTACGTTTAATATTAATGCAAAAAGCAAGCACCTAGTTAAGATGTTAAGTACAGCTATGCAAATGAATGCTTAGCTGCCCTCTATTGCAAGTTATAAGGCAAGTTAAAATGCTGGTTTTATTGCATGTGAAAGTGTTAACACAGGAACTGGTTGCAGTAGCAGAGTTAGAGCTGAGGATTGCTTGCATCCACTCCCAGTGGGGTTTATTGCTATCTGGAGTTTAACAGCCTTGGTACCCTTGGGTGCAAATGATGTTTAAAAAGTTCCATTAGCCTTATTAAACCCTGATGTGAAGTATGAGGTTGGCTTCCAGTTGTGAGCATGTCTAATTCAGAGTGCCATTCTACTGCCTCAGAAAGAAGAGTGTAGTAGGGGTTTGAATTCAGCATGCTTGCAGTACTTGTACCATGAGCTTCTACAAGCTGAAGTCAGTTTAGATAAGGTCTGTAAAGACCCATAATATCACCTAAAGGTCATGGCACCAAGTTGTTCTTTTAAACCCAATTGTTGTAATTTGACTACTAATAGTATCTAGTCTCCAAGCAGGCAGAGATCAAATAAGCAAAAATGTAAAGAAAGATCTACTTTTACTCATTTTACAGAGAAATATCTTTTTGCAGTTAAGGAGATTTTTTTCCAGACTTATCAGAGCCATCTTCTACTGAAATTCTTTACTGGATTTTACATCTTTGTTTCAATAGCTTTGGCCTATGACTGTAGGCAAATGTGGATGCTTTGTTTCACAGTTTTCTGACAGGAGAAGGATGGTTGGAGTACTTTTATCTCTGTATCTTTTAATTCATTAAGCTTGTATTTAAAATTATTTGGGGCCTGGTGTTGATTCTAAATGTGGGAGGTGAGGTCAGGAGCTCCCATATCTCATGTATGCTGCACATTGAAGCAAAATACATTTGTGAAGTGCTCCTTTAGAATGATTTGGTCTTCAGTTATATAACTGGAAAGTAAGCCAAAGGGTTAATGTTCCATAGGATACTCTGTATGACTTAACACATCTTTGCCTCTGGTGGAAGTAGAAAATTCATTTTAGTCTTTTATATGGATAACTATGATGTTGTAGTTTGGCTACAAACACTTTATAAAGCCATTAAAAAGGGGGGAAAAATAGTACATCTGATTTGGAAATAGCTGTTAGATGAAAGAAGCTGGTTTCAAAGCTGAACAAACCAAGTGACAACATGCTAATGAAGTCTACAGATGCAATAATCAAACATATGCAGTCTATATGCACACTTCTGTTCAATAATGGCATAGATTTAGAACAGTGACATTGCTACAGATGTCAAATAGAGGAAAAAATACACCCTCAAGCCTGTCAAGCTAATATTCATGCTGTGCATTTAACCTGCCCAGAATTTATGCAGTGATGAGGATGGGGTAGGCCTTTTAAGTTAATTCACCATGGAAGAATCAGCCTTTTAATATGAGGAATTCAGTAGTTTTTAATTCACCCACTCACCTTGCTGATTTTAATACAGTTACATCCCTGCAAACTAGGCAGCAGTCAGAAAGATGCATTCAAGGTTAGTTACTGTTAATGTTGCACATGCAACAGCGCCCAATTAAACAGCTTCTATTACTACATGTAAACGGAGTAATCTAGTGACCAAAGAAAAATACTCTGGATACTGTGAAATTTCAGTCTGTTGTCATGTAGAAGAGTGGTTCAGATCTGGTTTTCAGCATTAATCAGGATCTTCAGTTGTGGACATAGTGTATGGTTAATGATCTTTGATGGCAGCTAATTATCTTTTCAATTACAGTGTGCAGTGCAAGTAATTGGAAGATTTTGTTGCCATTATCGGAATAATTCCTTTTCCTGCAAATATAAAAATATGACACAAATGTCCATACTGTCATATACTGTGATCAGAAGCATCCAAGTCGTGTCTGTGAGACTGATTGGATGTTGTACATTTATGTACAAATGAATGTGGGTGTACAAATGTGAGAGGGGATTGGAATGTGTAGGACTGTGAAGGTCTGGGTGAGGTAGTGGGTTATTAATTGTGGGAGTGTGCCTTTCTAAGCATCCCAAGAGACTTGGAACGGGCTGTGGTCCTGGAGACAGCTAATGAAGAAAGGTGGGAAAATAGCCTTGTTGCATTTTACTTTCATTCTCGCAGTCCATGATTCTTAAAATTGCAGCAAAGATTCATTCATTTTTATGTGGGTCAACCACATTAAGCAACGAGGTATGAATTTTATATTGCAGTATTTACAGCATGTATGAGCATGCAACAAAGCCAACTAACTATTAATAAAGAGTAATCATAGAATCCCTTTTTTTCAGGTAGAAACAGAATAACAGCTGAACTATCTCATGAATAGATATAAGTATTGGCTGTGTTTCAAACTACTGTAGATATCATCACAATGTGTGTGTTGATGGCCAGCGAGGGACCGGTGCTTGTTACATGTTGATGAATAACAATGTCATTGTTTTTCACATCAGATAAATGCTTGTCTGGAGATGATATCAAGTACGCATTTAGGAACATCATAAAGGTTCTCTTCTATGGATGAATAAATGTCAGTGCAAGAGGTAACTATCAGTAGGTGGAACTTAGTTGGCTCTTCCTGTATTTATAAAGTCTTCGAATGCAATTGTTGCCTGGGGATTGGGTATGGGTCTGCTTGTGGAAGGCAGTTCACATTGCTTGCGTTCACATCGCTTTTCATCAATCCATTTATTTGTTGTTGTTTTTCCCTTCTTTCCTCGCCTGACCTATTAAACCACCTTTATCTTGAGCCACCAGTTTGTCACTTCATTGCACTTACCTTTTCTTATTCACCCTGAGGATTATGTGTGTGCTGGTTGAGGTCAGTCCACACTGTGGTCAAAACATTTGTGAACTGAATGCCTTATGACTGCATTTAGAGATGGACATTTAAAATCTCTTACAAAATGCATCTTACTGTCGAGGTCTGAAATACAACCTTGATTTATGTTTATGATTTTTCCCTCAGAGCTTGGTAATATGTCTCTGCTTTTTATGATGTGTGAAAATACTGTTTTGAGAAGATATATATTCACCTGTGCAGTAAAAGGCAAACGTAAGGAAGAAGAGAGTTGGTTTTCTAATCATTCAGGAGGTTGTATCTCTCTTTATTCATTTTCTGCAACACTCAACTCTGTAATAATATTTGTTGTTCCTGTTCTATGCACTATTCTGCTATGTAGCTCCTGTTTTCAGTCTTAGTAAATAAGCAATAATGCAAGGTCTGAAATGCATCTTTATGCCTTAAATTTATTCTAAAGGGAAAATAAGCTTTCTTGTATTTCTAAAATGTCATTTGTGTTAGGCATGCTTGTCATCTGGAAGCACTTTTTCTGCTGTCACACTATATTGGAATACTGTGATGCAGCAGTAATTCAACTGGATAAAAGCCTCCAACACATTGACTTGTTAAGTTACCGTGCAGCTACTTGAACAGCCTGTGCTTTCTGTGTTTGGGAAATGGGCACATTATTTGATTGCTTTCATCATGAAGTGATCCTAGAAGAGAACTTAAATATTTTGAACATGAAAGGTGATGTAATTTAAATATAAAGTTAACAATAATTTAAAGTTACGTTGTGCTTAAAATAGATATCTGATAGATTTGTTGGTACTACGGATACTTCAGGAGTAATTTAAACATTATCTGGGGATAAGGAAACCACTTGGAGTGTTAGAAGTGTGCTTGAGGCAGCCTGTAGATCTATTCCCACAGGAGTATGTATTGGAATTTACTTGCACTACTGCTTTATCATAAGCATGTGCCTGCCTCAGTAGTTGTGGCATCTGACTTCAGCTTACTGCCTCTCTCACCTGATGCTGTTATTTACTGTGAATACTGGCAGTCATATAAACGTTTCAGAAAGGAAGCAGATGAATATGCCTGAAAGCATCACAAAATGATTTGTGTCTTCATGGCAGGGCTCCTGTCTTCAAGCTTGTGGCAGAGGACAGCAGATGATATCTGTGATTTTGCAAAACATGTTCCTAGAAATGTATTTATGCCTTACTTAGGAAAGGATTAAAGCTGACTTGGCACGAGAGACATGGTATAAAGTCATAGAATCATAGAATCACCAGGGTTGGAAAAGACCTTTAACAAAATCCAGTCCAACCGTCTGCCTACCACCAATATTTCCCTACTAAACCATGTTCCTTAGCACCATGTCTTCATACTCCTTGAGTTGTGTTTGTTTTGTGGAAGGTTCTCAGCCATGTTGAGGGAGGCTTTGCTGTCTGGTGGGAGGGAGAGTGTTTTACTTTCTGGGTGGCTTTTATTGTTGTCAGTTATGGAATCCTTACAAAAAAAAGACTGCAATTCTTGAAAGCTCAATCATTTTCTCCAAAGGTAATAACACAAGTGGCTTCTGGAAGGCATTTAACTCCCTGAAAGCATGTTTATGAGTTAGTATTAAGACGTGATATTTCAGGCCACCGCTGAAAGCTTAAGCACCTTGACTCCTACGAATCAGTGAATTTAGGTGGGATGATTGAACTGAACTGCTCAGGTACTTCTGTTATTCCACTTCATTGGAAACACCAGAAATATGCAGCAGTACACCTTTTGTGGTTCTCTGGTGTCACCTTCCAGGCTCACTTTGGGTTCCCTTGTGAGACTTGGTCTTGTTTTTGTCTTTTACATTAGTTTTAATATTATCCTAAGAATGGTCTATTAATATAAAATGTACTTAGGCTTTTGAATTAATATATAAGAAACAGAGGGAGGCCAGACAGCGAGTTTTGCCTTTACGTGCATCATTCTTTATGACCTTTTTCTGTACTTTAAGAAAACAACGCTGAGTGAAATTTAGTTCATGAAAGATTGCAAGCATTTTAACCTCTTGAGAGAATAATAGAGTACAGGAGGAAAAGGAAATCAGACATTGCACAAAAGGCAGTAAAAAAGCAGCGAGAATTATTCCTATTTCTATATAGTATTTTTCCTGTAGATTTGGTAATGTCGCTTCTATTTTTGTCATCTTCCTGCTTTCTTTAGTCCTTTCTGCTACACTGCTGAATAATGTTTGAGCATTTAGTAGTATTAGCAAACCAAAGTGCTCTACAGTGAATATAAACTTTTTAAACTGTAACGCTGAGCTTAGTAGGCTAGTTCAAAACTGAGCTATGAAACTACCCAAAAGCTAGAAGGTTAATTGGAGAACTAGAATCATACAATGCCTTGGGTTGGAAGGGACCTCAGAGATCATCTAATTCCAACTCCCCTGCTGTGGGCAGGGTTGCCAACCAGTAATTGAGACTGCCCAGGATCCCATCCAGCCAGGTTTTAGCACCACCAGTGAGGGGGCATTCACAACTTCTCTGGTTAACCTGTTCCAAACTGAGGACCCTCTGAGTGAAGAGTTTCTTCCTATCAACTAAACCTCCCATCTTTCAGTCCATTTCCCCATGTCCTGTCACTGTCTGACTGCATAAAAAGTTGGTCCCCTAGAGTTAAGGTGCTCTTTGTTTCAGTGTTTAGTCTGAAGTCTCTACATTACTATTGCAGGAAAGCTGATGATTCTCATCCTGGTTCTGTTCCCAAGACTTCTACAATACTGTTTGGGTTGAAATAATAAGGACATAGTGCATAGGCAGAATGCTAAAACTTTTTTGATTGAAAATTGACGCATCGAGTGCAGATTTAACTGTGGAAGCAAAAGCAATAATCAATTCTTTTTCATTATCTTATAGCATAATGAAGTTCCTAAAAAGATGCATCCATAGATGAGGTTTTCTGTCACTGAAGGTGTCACTAAAGCTGTCACAGTTGGTGTTAGTTTGCAGGGATTTATCTTGGCACTATCCTCAATCAGTGCACATGGTTGAAGAGTTAAAACGAATGAGGAGACATGAAGATTGTCAGTACAGTCAACACAAGAGTAATAGTTGTGTCCTCAATTTTAAGGTTTAGCATCCATCTTTCAAACAGTAATAAGATATTTCTAAGCATTTCCAGTTCTGGACAAGCTGTTTCAGTTTCCTTATGTTGATTTGTTGAAACTACATTGTGAGGACATTAAAAACATTTCGATGAAGGGATGGTACTGTTTTTGAATCCACTGAGTATCACTAAACTACCCCATGTAGTTGGTAGAGCCTCCGCAGCTCTACCAGCTAAAGAGTACTTAAATAGTTTCTGAGTTAAATTAATAATATATCCTCACTGTGCATGGTAAAAAATAATTACCAGGTGACAGTTAAGCAAGAAAAGTAGAAGTAACTGCATGGTTTTAGCTACTGACAGCAGGTAGTCAGTGAAACGAGCAGAGTACTTTGTAAACTCTTTCTGAGCAGTGTGAGCTACAGTCAGGTGAGTATGTCAGAAAATACAACACGTTTATGTAGCAATACTTGGCAGTGTTGCTCTATGAAGTACAAAAGAATGTGAAGTGTAAATCTGTGACACTGGTATTTCAGAGAGAAGGTCAGTCGCTATCAAATCAATAATGCAACAGGGTTTTTCTTCATTTATTAATGAGTGCATCAAGCCAGTTGGCACGAGTAATGACTGCAAATATAAAGCAACCTGCATTGATAAGAAATGTGCTAAATTCAAGATATTCACCTTGAATATTTTGTTTGCTCATGATTTTAAGGAATTGAACAACTATGTTATCTAAAGTAGTGTGAGATGTGAATAATGTGAAAATCTTGAGTTAATGTGAAAAATGTAATAATGTGAAAATCTTGAGATTTTTATGACAAAAGAAATCAGCAGACAAAGATAAAAGCAAGCAGTAGAATGTGGAACGTAGTGCTGTTTACTGAATGTTTATCTTCAGTGTTGCATATAATGTGAGAGGAAAAAATAATTAAATCCATTGGTTTAATTGTTGAATTCCTACTCTCTCAGTGTCAAATTGAATTGTGAAATAGAAAATTAGCTACCTACCTCTATTGACTTGAGCGTTATCATGTGAGAGTCACAGAGAGGGTTGGGCTGGAAGGGGCCTTAGGCCCATCCTTTTCCAATCCCTCTTACACGGGTTGGTTGCTACCCGCCAGATCAGGTTACCCAGGATTCCATTAGGATATAATAGATTCATTAGCAGAATGATACAAGGATTTATCTGCACATCTAATTTTTACGTGCTCCTGTTTCCTGTGTGAGAGCCAATTGGATGACTAAGACGTTGAAGGGCAAGCGCTTGGCTGGTGAGCCACTCTGCCTTTTTTTGGGATCAGTACCTGCAAATAGTGTGGCTTTGTTCTCCTATAAAGAATATTAATAATATAAAGTTGAAATATTTATCTACTAACTCACAAAATAATTTCATTATTAAAAGGGCATATCCTTTTAATTCCATCTGAACATCTCATTTTCGTAAATAGTCCAGTCAGTATTAAGAGACTTGCTTCCTATTGGTAGCTCTGCTAAAAGCCTGCTAATCTAATCTTGAGCGAGTTATTGTACTTGTGCATGCCTTTCTTGCCCCACTTGTATTTACTTATTTGTCTGTTAGACACAAGCAATGTAGGGTAGAGAGTTTCTTTTAATAGTATTTAGATAGTGCTTTAATTTAAGGACTTTTTTGATCCTCTGGTACTACATTATACATATAATTAACAGATAATAATTGAACTTTAGATAGTAAAGCAGAGAGAATTATCTGAGCTGTTAGTTTTTAGCAATGGAGCCTTTATCTTATTTTTGTGTATTAGAAACTATTCCTTGCCACCTGATTGTCTGCAAAGCTTGAATATAGGGAAAACAAAAGAAATGAATGGCTTTAATCTCTAAATCTAGGAAATAACAATATATTTATCAACAGGGCACCACATTCCAAGGGTGCTTGTGCTAAATTTGTCCAATTAGGTTTTGCTTATCCTATGAGACAATATAAACATTGTTTATCTTAAATCAAAGGCAAGACATGCTTAAGATGTAATTGAAATGGCTCCCACTATGAAAAAAGGGTAATTCATTGAGGGATTAAAACTCAGCTTAAGTTTTAAGCACATGGGGAATCTTCTCTTGTGTTTCACTATAATCAAAAGATTATCTTGAAAACTCTTTGATTTGCAGCATGAACTTGTTTTAGGTATATACTTGTTAGTTGCTAAGACTAATGGAAGAGTGTGTATCCTCTGCAGGTTACCACGTATCTCTTGCATGGACAAACCAAGGTTGAGAAGTCTTGGTTCACAATGTTCTTCAAGTTAGAGTTTGCTGATGTGAGTAATAGTTATGAAATTGCATCCCCAGTCTGAAAACATCTGTGAAGACTGGAAGTAAAGATCAACGCTCAGAGGAGCAGAGGGTGAAAGGAAACAGATGAAGATTGCTTAGTGTGCAGCTTCTTAGGGGATGAATAATTAGAGGATGAATAATTAATCAACAAGAAAAAAGCCTTCCTAAGAAAGTCATGATACTGTGAGAATAGTGCATCCAGACCAGACACTGCAGGTAGTAAAAATGGAGGAACTGAACTGCATTAGCTATCTGAAGAAGGCATCCAGGGAGAGAGTAAGGTTCTACTGATAACTCTTTTCAGAGAGTGAAAGTCAGTGGACACACTGCATGTGCAGCTGAACAAGCCAGTGTATGAAATTATACTTGGCATCATATCATAAAACACGGGCAAGTCACTAAGATCAAGTATTGTTCATTTCAGATAGAGATTGTTGACTACTTTTTAGTCTTAACTGTACAATCTGCTAACAGTCTTCAGGACAATTATTGTTGAAGAATAGTGTTGGGTTTCTGCTATTATTTTTGTTCCTGTCATTTGGAACAAGAAAGAACAGGAATTTTATTATGTGTATCTTTGTAGCTTCTTTCATATTCTCTGAACTAACAGCTGTTGTTAGATCTCTTGGTACATGAAGCTCAGTCTATATTACTGGCTACTTCTCTTCTTGTTTCTGGCCATGGTTGAGTTTTGCTGCTGAGACATCTGTTGTTGATGAGCTTATCATTAACTGTGGCTGTGCTCAAGTATTACAGCAGGTGTTGGCAATTTGCTGTGATGAAGCAGGTTTACTATCCTGGGTAACTTTCCTTTGGATTTGGAGCACTGGGGAAGAAGTGTAAGTAGAATTTCTAGATCTTTATAATAGACTTAATTCTTTTATTTATTTATTCTTTTACCTTGGTAACTTCAAAAACTGAATTGGATATTGGGTAGTCTCAAGAAGCTCTAAAAACAAAAGGAACTCACAGCTTAGATCCTGAGGCTTACACATGTTACACGAACTGAAAACCACCATCTAAGATGATACTTCACCTACAAATGCAGTTTTGTTTACGTGCTATATGGTCAGTTTTCTTAGTTTTATTAACACTCATTGTTCTTTGGTTTCTGAACTCCACCAGTTTTTTCTCTGAAATTGATACCATCACCTTTACTTAGTACTACTGGGATAATTTATGCTTTCATTTCAGACTGAAAGCAGCATTTCTAATTGTTCAGAAACTTGTAAAGCTACAATTATTTGTAGACGAGCTGTGTGTCTATTACATACAATGCAGCAAATGTTCATTTTTGTTCTTCATTATCTGTCAGCTCAAATTAACAGCCTGTTAGTTTATCTATGATAAATGCACCGTATTTAATGCAATGGGACAGTCTCTTAATTTGGGCACCTAGCGGGGTGTCAGCTGATATTTCCTTCAGCTGATTTAATTAGCAGAGTTCCATGTTAATCAGTTTGCAATTAAACTTTTCCAGAACTCTGTCAGTAACAAAGAATCGGACAAAAATTAGTATTAGCCTGGTGATAAAATGTAATTTGCATGTTTTTATTGTAAATGTGTTAAATGGTTGATGAATTATTTAACAGTAGGTGTCTGAAGCAGATTTACAGATTTTAATGAGCTCTCCTAATTTGACTTCCCACACTAAATTGTACTATTTTTTTTTTGCATGTTTATTAGTTGAGAAGGTTTCATTGGCAAAATATATTCATTGATATAGTATCTCATACTAATTATGGCCCTGTTCTTTTTATGAGCAACGATTTAATCTCTCAGTGATGCAAAACAATTTCTTCCTGCAGATTATATTTATCTTTTTTTTTTTTTTTTTTTGGTGGGGGCATGGAAGAGATCTCAAAATATCTTCAAGTCCAACGCTCCTGCTAAACCAGGTTCCCTATGACAGGTCACGCAGGTGGGTGTCCAGATGGGTCTTGAGTTTCTCTATAGAAGTGGACTCTCTGGGCAGCCCATTCCAGTGCTCCATCACCCACTACACACCACTGAGAAGAGCCTGGCCTCATCCATTTGCCTTCACCTCCCTGTAGATATTTATAAATGTTGTTTGGCTCCCCTCTCAGTGTTCTTTTAGCCAGGCTGAACAGATTAAGGTTACTCTACCTTTCCTCATGAAGGAGATGCTCTAGGCCCTTTTTCTCCTTTGTGGCCTTCAACTGAACATCCCTGTCTTTTTTGAACTGGGGAGCCCAAAACTGGATGCTGTAGTATTAAGTGTGACCTCACCAGGCCAAAGTAGAAGGGAAGGATCACATCCCTTGACCTGCTGGCTAAACTCATTTTAATTCCTATCAGAATAGGAATACCAAAGTAGCATGTGATTTCACTTTTTCATGAAAAGATGAAATATTGAGCTGATTTTTGGCAACACAGTGTAGCTTTCTCCACATCCACTTTGATATACCAGTTTAAGAAGGCAACATCTGAATTTGTCCAGCCAATATATTACAGTGTAAATTGGACTCAAGAAGTCAGCTGCGTTCTATTACTATTCTGTTCACAAAAGATGAGAAAAGAGATAAGTGAATGAAAAGAACTCATAGAAAGTTGCTGAAATAGATGAGAACAGAACCATGTTCC
This sequence comes from Coturnix japonica, assembly GCF_054131305.1. NCBI lineage: Eukaryota > Metazoa > Chordata > Aves > Galliformes > Phasianidae > Coturnix > Coturnix japonica. The sequence continues at coordinate 3,071,626 of NC_140667.1, read as the reverse complement.
ATCTGATTGTGATTATTACCTGTGCTCCACCTGCAGTAGCTTATGTTCCTCTTGCAATCATGGCAAGTACGTCATGCTGAAAGAGAGATGCTGATTAAGCTTTCTGCCTAATATTTGAAAGAATACAGCTAACAGTGTGCTAAAGTGGGATGTTGCAACAGATTAACCATATGCTTCTAATGTTACTGATCTGAGATTCAGTGTGAATTGTTTAATTGAAGATCTGAGCGTGGCATAGCTTCCAGCCAGTCCACTCCAGTTAGGAAACTACATGTACAAGTGTACCAGAGCAGGCTTTTGATTTCTATAATGGACTGACTCTGCTTATATTTGTCTAAAATGTGAAGAAGTAGGCTAGGTGCCTACACAGGTGTCAAAATGGGATTATCTGTGTAGCTCATACATCTGCATCTGCTCAGGCTCCTTTGATTTCCTGGGGTGTACAGAAATCAAATGAGGAGTTTGCTTGCAAAGCAGTAGTGAGAATCAAAGTGAAGGAAATATTGCTGTTAAGATTTCCTGTCATCTCACACATTACTGCATCACTTGGGTGAACAGGCTTCCTCATTTAGGGTTTATAGGATTTATTTATCTGGCATGTGGTTGTTCTTAATTCAGTGTTACCTCCATGGTGAGACACATTTCCTTGTTGGTTCCCATAGCCTTTGTCCATTTCCATAGTCTTTTTATTTTTCCTTTTGGTAGCCAAGCAGAAAAAGAGGTCTTGGATAGTAATAAATATATATAGTATTAATATTAAGAAATGCCTTAAAAATAGCTTATCTGTCTGAGTTTATTAGGTGGTATGAACAATTGTCTGAAAAGCAAAGAGTTCCTGTTTAGGACCTCAAGTGTAACCTATGGAGTCATAGAGGGGTTTCAGGAAGTATCTCCACACAATACCCTGTGCCTCAGATTCTTCTCATTTCCTTGTTTCCTTGTCTGGATACGTTGGACTTAATATTTTCTCATTGCATTTCCTGCCTTTTGCTATTTATGTGATTACTCATTTTGTCTATACGGGCTTTGCTCTCAGACAGCACGGCATCTTCAGGGCAAAAGAGTGTAATTAATGGTGACCAGGCTAACAAACAGCACAGATTTCTGTATAAACTTTGAGATAAGTGAAAATCCATTTCAAAATGACTTTTTATTTCAGGAAGTTTTGCTCTTCAGAAATGTTTGTATGTGTAGCCTCCAGGATGAAATGCAAGCTGAATATGAAGCAGCACATGCTTCATGGAAGTGCTACAGGGGTTCTACAAAAAGCCAAAGGTGGTCTCGGCAATATGAGATAAATTAACAGGATGAAAGTGTTGAGTAGGATCAAAACAGTCCAGACATGGAGCCATTTTTCCTACATGCAGATCTGTTGTCCCATTCAGAGGTCACCAGTATTTCCTCTTTATCCTTGAATTTACTCTGGCTTATTCAGTTTGCTTGCAAGCCATGAGACAAAAAAGAAGTAAGATTCTGAATCCAGGATGCACAGAAAAAATAGTATTTATCAAAGATTGAAAATCTGAATTTCTGGGTAAATGTGCTCTTCTGCATTTGACAGACATGAGAAATAATGTGAAAAATGAATGGTTGGGATCCAGAACATAAAAAAATTCTATGGTAAATAGGAATCCAGTTCAATTCTGAGACAGCCAGTTTCATGACTACAGAATCTGCATCAGGCATGGAGAGGATGCTGGAAGCTTGCAATCTCTCCTTTGTTCTCTTCAGAATTTAGAATACATGCTGTGGTTTCTCTTATTCCTGTGCTCTGTAGATACTAACTATGTAGCAGAAGCTTGCGGGTTTGCTTTGAGTCATCACAGTTTGGTGGTTAAAATAGGTGTTTTTTTTGGCCTATGTTATATACTGAATGAAAAAGTGGTACGATTAGTCACCCATACCAGTTCAGTTTTTTCCATGCCACTGGGTTTTCTCAGAGTCAGGCTTTTAGAAGAGCTCAAATCTATCTGTTCAGTAATGCTCAGTATCCAGCAGCTACAGTCGCAGATGAAGAAAGCTGCTGGGTACTGAAAACTAAAAGAAGCCCCAAATAACTGATGCTGGGAGTCATGTTGTGTTAGGGAGAAAAGAATGCTTCCTCCTGTGGTTGACTCACAGGCTCAACTACGAAGCCAATTGATTATATTCTTTCTCTAATTCTGCTCATAGAAAATAATGTTTAATTTCTTTTTTCAAAATCACAGAAGCATTAAGGAAAAGAAAGCATTGGAAAAGACCTCTAAGATCATCAAGTCCAACCAACCACCTACTACTAATATAGACTACTAAAACTTGTTCTTGAGTACTTCATCTACTCTTTCCTTGAACACCTCCAGGGACAGTGGCTCTGTCACCTCTCTAGGCAGCCTGTTCCAATATCCGACCACTCTTTCCGAGGAGGAATTTCTCCTAATATCCAATTTGAACTTCCTCTGATGCATCTTAAAGCTGTTCCCTCTCATTCTATCCCTGTCACCTTGGAGAAGATGCTGATCCCCTCCTTGCCATGACTTCAGGGGTTGTAGAGAATGATGAGGTCTCCCCTGACCCTCTTCCAGACTGGATCATCCCAGTGCCCTCAGTTGCTTCCTATAAGAACCATGTTCCAAAATGACTTGTTGCTTGTAAATCTTGAGCTGAAGTTCAGCTGTAAACATTTTCTTTTTTGATCCCCCAAGCCCCCCAAGTAACAGCAACAAAAGCATTTTATAATATTTACAATGCATTGCTGAGAATGTGTCCTTTTATTACAAAGTCACCACTATAAATAGAGGATAATGGCTGGAAATGCCACACGTGACTTTTTGGCTGTGTGTCTGTTGTGCTCGTAGCTTGCACATGAGAGAAAAACAGAGAAATGAAAAGGCTTGGTACCATCTATTTTTCACCTCTTTGTTTTAAAACAGCCTGTGCTGTGACTCAGAGTGCTCTGTGCAGAGATATGTCAGTTAGAGTGGTTTGATAGGGTATGCTTCTACACTTAACGATACCATCTTATCTTACTAATCTTTTTATCTTACTTGTCCAAATGTTGATGAGATCTAGGGCAGAATGAAATGCCATTTGTGCTAAATACAGTGCAGACTCCAAGCATTAGCTTCTCCATTTGTCTCCTCCAAATGACACCAGGAAATGACACAGAGGTTTTTTGTTCTCTCTACTCTGTTTCATTAGTTCTGAATCTTCTCTATGAAGAAAGCTGCTTTACTTCTAGAGGGACAGGTAGGACATGTTGCATTCCAGTACCATGCTCTGTATTCTCAGCACTCAGGGCTGTATCTTTCTCTGCATAGCTGGGTACTGTGCTACCTGTATCTGGGAACTCATGGGAGCGTTATGATGGGCTTTTCCCTGTAGTTTCCAACAGTAGGTTTAAAGCAAAGAATCTGCTTACTCAGCAGTATGCTCCCATTTTTAGCATTGCCACAATAATCTAACTGAACTGATTGAACTCAAGTATCCCAAAAACGCTTGAATCTCTATAAAAAAAATTCAATTTGAGTGTTTTTGGTGAAAATTAAAGGCTTTTTTTTTCAGGTGAGGTCAACACTTAACGTGTGTGACTTCCTTGCTTGAATGCTTTTGGGATCTGAGGTTTTGATGGTTTTTTTCTTGTACGCACCATTCTGTCCTTACAATATTTAGCTGCTGACCCAGAACAATCACATCTGGAATGGCTCATTGCACTAGTATGGGTGTCCTGGTTTGCCCTCTGTTGATTTTTTTCTATTACGCTTCACCTGCTGTTTTCTGGAGGAGACAACAGCTCTTGTTTCAGTTTGAAATAAATCAGAGAAAAATCAGCTGTGTATTTTGTGCCCAGCATGAATGCGTTCTATATGAAAAGGAAAGGAAGGTGTAAGAGGGAATGGTCTGATTGGGTTGGAAAATGGTCAGGTGCAAGGCTTTATCTCAACAGTTATCTTTTTCAATATTTTCAGCTCTTCTGAATCTGGGTCTATAGTAAAAAAAAAAGAACCTGTGCCTATTGTAGGCCATATGGAAACATAGCAAAAACTACTCCAGAGGTCATATGTAAGGTAGATAAGGCATGTGTTGGAAGAAAGACAATTCTGCCATGCTTGGTCAAGCAGTATTTTTCTCTGTTCTGAGATAAAGCAGTAGTTAAGCACACCTCAGATGACAAATGACTGTACAGATCTCATCTAGAGGATAGATGGTTGTAATAATATTCTGTTATACCATGTGGTGTTAAATGTTGAAAGAAGTAATGGTAACTATAGAAAAGGAACCAGTACGTCCTGAAAAGGGGATTTTGTTTTATATGATACAGTGGGAAGAAAAAACCTCTACACCATGAATTACTCAGAAAACTTGGATCTTTTGTTTTATACTGAATGGTTTTGTGTGTGATTTATTTTCATTCGTTTCTATTCAATAAAATGAAAGGAGTCAAAACCAAATGAGGGTATGGAATAAACTTCCTTGCATCTGTGGCTAATGGTCTTTATATATGACAGCATTGGCTGAAGCTCTTGAGATTTGTAAGCTCAAAGTATGTGTAACTGCAGGCTGATTAAAGGAGTGGTGTATATGTGCACAGTGCATTAGTGTGTCACATCAGTGATTGTATTAGTACCTCTGAAATCACATCATGTACAACTTGACATAAATCTGGCACTGATAAATGCAGAGCCAGACCTTGCCTTACAGAAATTCAGAGCTGTTGACATGAATTTGGGTATTTTTATGATAAAATCAATGGGCAGCTTGCTGGAGGTCTTCACACTGCATTAGCGTAAGTATTCACGTAGTGTTCAGGAAGTGTACTTTGTGGTGCTTTTCCACGCATGTATTAAAATTCCTTGAGGATATTTGAAACCATTATAATCAGCTGCACACGCTCCACATACAGAAGATTTTCTCCTCCCTGATCCAATTTCATTACAAAAATGCTGTTTAAGAGACTGAGTACCATGCATCAAAATGAGAGGAGGGTTGGACTAGATGACCTGAGTGGTCTTTTTCAACCCTAATGATTCTATGGACTGAGTTCAGCACTAGATGTCTGGATTTGGACATAATAACAGGGTTTAGGTTTGTTTTAGTTTGGAGTTTGTTTGCTTGTTCGTTTGTTTGTTTTTCCTCTGCTTGATGGGTTTGAATAGCAAGGGTGACATTTGCGAAGAGCAGCATGCTTTCCTTAGGCTGTTTGCCAAAGAGGGTCTAGGAAGAAGAGACAAAGCAGACCTCTGTCAAGGTACCCTTGAAGTATTTAGTGATGCTTTTGTCTAGCAAGCAAAGTCAGTTAAAACGTGCAAAAAGCTTCTGACTGTTATGAAGGAAGCGATCCATTTTAAGTAGGTGAAAATGTGTGAAAATAGTACAAGTTATCTGAAGGATGGTATAACTGTAATAGTTATTGTAGCCATGTAATAAAGGAGTGTTATTGTTTGAATGATATAGAATTATTCAAAAATACTGTTTTAACACAGTGTGCCTATTACAGCTGATAACTGCAGGCAGTTATATGAATATAGTTGGCTGATATCCACACTAACATATGCCGCTGATGGAAAATCACTTCTAAATGACCCAAATCTGACATTTCTTTATAGCTTTGCTTCTGTCAAGTGTTTCAGGAAGATTAACATATCCTTTATTAACTAGAGTCATCTTCAAGTGGGAGAAGAGCCAAAGATTTTTTCAGCTTTCTCTGCAAAATTGCTTTCTTCCTCTAGGTCAGAAAATATTTCTGTCCAGATTTCAAGAAATAATCTAACAACCTAAACTTTACTGTTACGTTTGTGTTGTTTATTTACTTACTCAACTATTCAATTGCTTTCTGTGTCACTATCACTATCTTTATTTGTTATATTGTGCTTATATCCTGATTCCTCTGCTTGCCTTCTTTTTAATACAAGTGAATGTCGGCTCTAAATCTCCTCGTGTCAATAAGATTCATCTGCATTGTGCAAGAAACTGATTTTCTGCTGCATTAGCAATAGAGAACTAAAGTACTGTAAGCCTCTTTAATGAAAGTTTATCTGTGTGGTTCAAAAATGCATAAAAATGCAGTGTTTCCAAGTCTTAGAAGTGAGGAATTGCTAAAGGAAGTGAATGTTTCATTACATACTTTACAACGTGAAGCAAGCTGGCCAAACTAGATATATTTTACTCTGAATAAATATGGTCACTTCTTGTAGTGCAGGAAATGCACTTAGAAAATATTGATAATATTTTCTGAAATTTACTTGAATATAATTAACCAACATCTTGTTATAAGCACCTTATAGTTGCTGACCTGTATTAGTGAGCAAAAATCATTCCTGCGTAGTCAGCTTAAAGGGCTGAAATAGGACTCCATCTCGTTTTAGTCAGCGTTAAAAAGTTGGGCTGTGTGCATCTTTTAGTACCGCATCTGACAGCTGCCAAATTGTGATTGCTTCCCCAAGAGAGCCCTGAACACTTGAACAGGAGCTATGAATCTCGAGTATTTGCATTTACTGCCTCCAGCTCACGTGCGCTGCTATGTCTTGTTGGTAGTATTTTCTATTTCTGGCTCTTTTTCCTAATAAATCTAGGATATTCTTATCCAAAGTTTTGTCTGCCCTTTCTAACTAAGTCTTTCTCTGAATATTAATGTTATTTATCTGATTGTGCATCAATTGCATTTTGGGTTATCTTTCTAAGAAAAAAATATGTTACAATTTTCATCCAGATCTCACAGTCACTCTGGATACTTTGATTTAGGGAGTGGAAGGATTTAGTAGCATGCTTCAATTCTTAGATGAGCAAGAAATGAATCTGGACAATTGCAAGTCAGCTATTCTTCAAAAAAAAATAGCTGAATGTGTTAAAAGCTGTTGATCCCTTTTGTGTTTGCAGTGACTGTCACTAAGTTACCACTGTACTGATGCTGATTATGAGTGTTATATATGTATCTACACATCAGGAAATGTTCATTAATTTGGTAAATTTTTAATCAGTAAAATAATCACAGAATCATAGATTGGGTTGGGTTGAGTTGGGTTGGAAGGTACCTTTAAGATCATCTGTTTCCAACCCCCTACTACAGATGGGGACTCCTCCCTCTAGACCAGGTTGCTCAAAGCTCCATCCAGCCTGGCCTTGAATGCTTCTGGGGAGGGATCATTCACAATCTCTCTGGGCAACCTGTTCCAGTGCCTCACCACCCTCACAATGAAGAAGTTCTTCCTAATACCTAGGCTAAATCTACCTACATCTACTCTAAATCTACCCAATATATATCTCCAGGATGTAGTTATACCCTGAATCTACAGCTGAATGGTACTTATAGGTAATAATAAAACAATTATGGAGCTCAAGTGCCACCTTGTAGTCTTCTCTAAATCTCTATCTGAAAGGCCCAGATATTTCTGTATTCTTATTAACATAAGAGAATACCATCTTGTCACCGTGTATGAGATGATCCATGATAGCCAAAAAGTAGCTGTCAGTGGTTTAATGTCCAGATGGAGGCCAGTCAAGAGCAATGTCTCCTGGGTGTCCATGTTCTCCAGTGCTCTTCAGCATCTTTATCAGCATTCAACATCTTTAACAGTGTCATCAGTTGCACCCTCTATAAGTTTGTTGATGACACCAAGCTGAGTGGTGTATTTGACACAGTAGGAAGAAGGGATGCCTTCCAGAGTGACCTGGACACGTGAGAATCTTAACGAGAATCCACAAGGCCAAATGCAAGGTATTGTCCTGGGATTGAGACAGCAGCATGTTCCTGCAGCCAAGGAGGACAACTGCATCTTGGGCTGCATCAACAGAGCAGTGGCAGTAGGGAGAGGGAGGGCACTATCATGTCTTGGTGAGTCCCAACTGGAGTGCTGTGTCCCCCAGTACAGGAAGGATATGGAGCTGTCAGAGCAGTTCCAGAGGAGAGTTATTTAGATTGAAGAAGATCATGGGGAGGCATCACTGCTGCCTTCCAGTACTTGAAGGGAGCTTACAAGCAGGAAGTGAACAGACCTTCTACATGATTTGATAATTATAGGACAAGAGGGGAATGGCTTTAAAATAAAAGAGAGGAGATTATGTTACATGTTAGGAACCAACTGTTTACACAGAGGGTGGTGAGGCCCTGGCAAAGGCCAGCATGAATGCCCCATCCTTGAAGGTTCTCAAGGCCAGGTTGGATGGGTTCCTGGTGAGCCTGATCTAGTGGCTGGCATTGGAACTAGGTGATCTCTAAGGTATCCTCCAACCGAGGCTATTCTATGGTAAGTGGAGATTCCAGAGTCTCTGCTGATTATCCAGGTTTTCCTAATTCAGACTTCAAGCCAAAATAACCCCAACAACAACAAAAGAAGAGAAAAAACCCCAACAACTCACTACCGAAAAAGCCCTGGTGGTACCAGGTAACAATGAGTGCTGTAGAAATGAAAAAGTACCTTTGAGAGCTGTAGAAATGAAATGGCAACTTCAAGGTCAAGCTTTCAGTTCTATTTCTGATTCAATTTATTTACTTAACCTGAAGAGAACTCGTGGGTTGTAAGACATTTGACTTCTAACGTGATTCTTGAAAGAGGTGATACATTCAGACTTGTACAAATACATTCAATATAAAGGGCAGGTGTCAAAAAGCTTTTGTGCTATATAATGATATCAGGTGTAAGAAGAAAAATGCTGAGTTCAAATCTAAGATCCTTGTACACTTAAATGACTAAATGGTGAATATTCTTGAAATCAACAGCCTTTTCAGGTGTCTTCTTTCAAGGTGTCTTTCTGGAAGCTTTTTAATTTCCATAATAAAACTAGAATGTGAGAAGTGATGCTCAAAAATATGGGCAAAAAGTGTAAGTATTTCAGCTTTTTTTTTCCATTCAATGTATGCAATTCTTTCATATTTGTTATGTGTTTTTTCTGTTGTTGCATTGTAGGAACTCTTTTTGTATTGGGGAAGATCAGAAATGATAGGATCGTAGAACTGTTTGAGTTCGAAGGAACCTTAAAAAATTATCTGGTTCATCTAGCGATAGGACATGGGGGAATGGAGGGAAGGGAGGAAAGTAAGGAAAAATTCTTTACTCAGAGGGTGGTGAGGTCCTGGTACAGGCTGCACAAAGAGTTTGTGGATGCTCCAGTCCTAGAGATGCCCAAGGCAAGGCTGGATGTGGCTCTGGGCAGCCTGATTTGATGTGGTGACTGTATTTTGGCTGGGTGTGTTTTAAGGTATAAATATGTAGGCACATACATAGAAAGGATTTCACTTTCTGCCACATACTGTTTCTTTCTTGGCTTCATGTTGATAGGTGTGTCAGGTGGAAGGAAAAATTGGTGTGAAAATGCAGCTGTTGTTTTCTGATATCGTTTGAACTGTTCACTGGGGAGAGAGTGAAGGATGGATGATGGAATTACCAGGAAATCAGTGCACCAGATCTTGCTGTTAGCACAAATTACGAGGTGGGATTTGTTAACTGCAACTTTCAACCTGAAAGTAATAAATCCTTTCTCCTGTCTAGTAATGCCAGCAAATAGTTCAGTATGATTAAAATCCTTCTTTTATATTTGCATTAGTTACACATCTGGTATAAATACAGCAAGGCAAAATATGTTGCTTTAAAAAGGAATGGGCTTGTCCTTGGTAAGTGATCTTGTATTGTAATTCCCCTTGAGAAAACCATTCTCCAGTTCAGGTAGAAGAGAAATCAATAAGCCCCTGAAATTGCTGCTGGGATATATAGGCTGCACTCATTTTCTAACCTTCTTGGCAAGTGTAGCGACAAATAGAAGCGCCTCCTTTACAGCTTCCTGAAAGACTGACTACTGTTCATCACTCTGATTGTGGGAATTTGTACTTAATCTCTGCTAAAGCTTGGATTGTTTCTCGCTGTCAGAGCACCCTTCTGTACTGCATCCAAGTGCAGTAGGAAAGGTGTGTCAAGCCAAGTGCTTACACTAGGGAGATATGATTTTCCTCAGGCCTCTCTCAGAGTTATTTGAGGTTATTATTGAACCGAAGTGCATTTTCACCCTCAACTCTTGACTTCTTTCTGTTATATTAATTTTATGTGGGGGGGAAAAGTCATCTGGATGAAACTGGACATGTCAGGTGCTCCAGTAGTTATTTGCAGACTGGAAGTTGGACAACGTGTTTGTGTCAGTATTCTAATAACCTGGGAAATCTCTCCAGCAGAAGTATCATTTGTATCATTTCAGCTCTGTTGCAGTACTAGGACCTTTATTATTATTATTGTGGAAGTCACATTAAAATTATGATTAGGGAGAATTCCATGTATTCATATCTGGCTGAGTTCTGACTGAGCAAAAATAGGCTGCAAATAGATTGAAAGAACCTCTTCTTTTTGGGAGGTGAGAAATGATGCTCACCATACTAATCCAACCTCCTTAGTTTGCACATATGGTAAATTTCAGGCACGTTCACGAGCCATTCTCTGAAACAAACCTTTGATCTCACAAAGCGCACTGACAAAGTTTGCTTCATGGTATTTGCTTCCACTGATCCTGAAAATCTTTGCAGTGGAAATGTCATTCAAAGCACATGGGTAATGAGAGGAGAAATGTGCTTGTTCACAGCTGTTCTGTGACAGAAACTCTGAGCAGGTTCAGTTCACAAAGCCTTTGATGTAGCTGAAGATGTGCTTATATCACTGGGAGCCTGATAAAAATAAGAACTTCAAAGTGAGGTAAGAGGTACATTTTGTACCATCTACAAGATATCCTAGATGCTGGCTACTGATGGAGCCTTATGTTGAGGGAAGAGCTAGTGTTTGAGATTAGGAAGTGAGATGGGCGTTTGCTTCCAGTGTGTGCTTTATATGTGTGTGTGTGTGTATATATATATATATATATAAAGCTGTATTTTAGAAATACGAAAGGATTTTCTCAGCAGCAAACACAGATTTGCATGAAACTTGCAAAGAACTTGTGAAGAAAATTTGTGACATATACTGCTCTTTAGCACTTGATTTGTATTCCATAACTGGTGAGTTTAGCTGTTCGCCCTCTTTCCTTTTCCTGTGTACTTCTCATTATGATTCAAAAGATTAGAGTCAGAACTGTCAGGAACATTTATATTTGCACTTAATAATGCTTTGCATTCTAATTTATCTCTTGACCTTTGAAAACCTCTCTGATAGCTGTAGTTCCCTCAGTCTCACTAAAAAGCCAAGGAAGGGAAAAGTTATAAACGTGGTGATAATGCTTCTAGAGTTTCCAAACTCACTTAATGATGAAGCTGAGCATGGATACACCAACTGTTGGTTTGGTGTATCCATGCAGGTTCTTCAGGTTTTCATTCCTTGCTGAAGGAGCATCATGAACTTGCTTTGGACAAGAGTTGGGTGTATGTAGCAAGCAATTGGTGAGCAAGCAGTGAGCCTTGGCGTAGGCTACTGGGTGTATATGTGGCTTGGAGTGTGATAATTATCCTATTGCAGCCTCTTCCATGCTCAGTCCTCTTTAGTGTCTGGTTTCCTGGTGTTCCTTTTCACCTTGTGGCACTCTGTTCACTAGGGACTTTTATGTTAAAGAAAATCTAATTGACTCCAGATTTGGGATCATTCTGTTCCAGAAAAATGCATGTTATAGCAGCAACACCAATGAGTTCAGCAGTTCTCAACAGCTTTATGAGCAAATAGTTCCTACACAAAACAGGATTTTCTGGATTTTGAAGAAACAAGGCTGAAGTATTCAAGTCAAGAGCTGCAGAGTGCATGATCCTGTGGTTTATACAAGCACACAACATAACAGTGTTTTGAGATGATGATATTTTCACAGTGGACTGAACAAAATTAAAGATGGCTTGATACTATAAAGACAAATTTAATGTGAAATTGTTCAAAGTTGCCTTTTCTGGCAGAAAATGAGCTATACAATTGCTTCTGTCTCTTCTGTTTAAAGTTGTGTTGCCACTAGTAATAGGTTGAAGAGCACATGCAGAGACAGATCTGCTGATGGAATTGCTGAGCAGGTGACTTGTTCATTATAAGGAGATAGAGTTTAAACAACAAAACAAGGTTTACCACAGCCAGACTACCCCTGGACCCGCAGATAGTTTGCTGTGAATCTAAAACAGATTAAGTGTTGCCCTGGGTAAGACTGGAAGTCTTAGGAGACTAAAGATGCAATGCCATAACAGCCAACTGAAATGAGAAATTGTCAACCAGTGTCTGGGAACCAAGATAAGAAGTTTGATGTACTTCCATTATGACGCGGCTTTCATAACTATCTGTGTACAGAAGTTGCTTTTACGTGATGTATTGTCTCTTTCGGACAGATGTGTGCTTGCTCTGCTAGCACTCGTAGTCAGTAAGTATTTAACATGGTGCACAGACAGAAATATTAACCTGACTTTATTGTCAGAGTTGTTGGGAAAAGAAGTATTTTCTGTTATCTGCTTAAGTCTACTGCATGTATTGTGCATTTAAGGATAGTAACATTGAGGTCACAGTCAAAGGTTTTAGATTTGCAGTAGAAAACAAAGGCAGACACAGTGTTGTGGATATGAATGATGAAGAATCTCATACTGAAAAATAGTGGTGTTACCTATCAAAAAGAGAGAGGTTTTAGTGTGAATGTATTTCCTATTGAAGACCAAATCATATAGAACTGATGCAAAAGGCAGAGTCTTCATACAGAAAACAAGTCTATATTTATGCAGTCCGTATTTGAATAGTTGTGAAGAGCATAATAGCTTTCAGAAGGTTTATGTGCCTGCTCCTTATTACAGTTGTATGAATTCAGTGAGGGTTTATTGCTCTAGGTAAAGTTATTTTAGTGTGGAATCACTCACAACATTTTGTGCTGCCCTTCCTCATGATGTTAACTCTGTTTTCATCACCTGTGCAGTTTAAAGTTGTTTTTTCTCCTGTGGGTTGTCATTCTCAATATCAAACTAAACACACCAAGTCAACTCGGTGTTGCATTTCCTGGATCCTTGTTTCTAAGCCAACTACAAGTTTTCAGTCTCTTTTTGCTCCTTTGGTGGGAACTGGCAGTTGTGTGCTTTCTCTTGGTGGGTCATGGATTCTACAGAGCTAGATCTGCCAAAGAGAAGCCAGGTTGGTTTTATTGTGTTTATAGTACGTGCATTAACAAGTCAGAGAAAGTGGATGCAAAGGGACTTGACTAAGGACCTTGACACCATACTTGTGCGTGATTCTCAGAGGGTAGAGGAGCAACATTCCAATCAAATATTTCATACACAAACTGTGGAAGTCAGGTAAATAAAAATGTTCCTTGTTTCCCCCCAGTTTTTACCATGTTCCTTTTACTATAATTTATTTTCTTCAGCCTGAGACGGTGTTTAGATAATGCCTGAATACAAAATATATTATGGAAATGCCATTTGAGCGTGCAAAGTGGCAGACTGTATTTCAGCAAGGGCTTATCTGCTGTTCAGCGTAAAGCCTATATGACTTTTTCCCACGTCAACTAATTCAGAATTGACTGAAATCGGATAAATTTAGTTGAAGCTGAAGCTAGATGCTATTGTATTCTATTCATACTGTATTGTGTGTATTACCTATTGCATGTTTTATTTAGATAGCCAGATCATTCTGTTTCTTGGTTGTTATTAACCTCCCTTCCCCCAAACATCACAATCAAAAATGCTCATATTTATAAAGACAAAAGGCAATGGTGTAATGCTGTATTGTATACATGTATATACATATATATGTGTGTGTGTATATATATATATATACTTAGGCGATGGAAAAATGGTCCCTTTGGGAGCCTGTAAGTGCTCCAACTATAATGGAATAATTTGGGCAGGAATGGGTTAGGGAGAAGGTCTTGTGCAGGTCTTTAATTGGAAGTGATTATTTTAGACAGTGTTACCACTTGGACAGATTTTTTAATGCAAGGTTTTACTTGAAACAAAAGCATGACAGTTCAACAGCAAAAGGTCAATACATGCATTGTGCTGCTTAAGGAGGAATGGAAGTGGTAACTTTACTGAAACTGCCTTATTATCCCTCAGCAGGAGGAAGTTCCTGCTTGACCTCTGTTTGCTATCAAATTAAAATGAGGGTGTTCTACAAAACTCATTAAACTGGTTTTATATAATGCTTCCTGAGGCACTGAAGTGAGGCAACTTTCCTGCGATGGTGTATTCCTTGTTAAAAAGTCAGATAGCTGGGGAAGTCATGAAAACTGTCAGTGTTTCTACATAAAACGTAATACTGGAGATTTCATTTTCATTGCATGCAACTAGAATGCCAGTATTTATCAAGTGTTCTTGCAGTAGCTAGGTTTAATTCATATAGCAGTATATTCTGTCTATTTCAGTTTGAAGTGAACATTACCTCCTTATGTGGATTCCCTGTGTGTTCATAAAGTCATTCTGCAGTTTTTCCAGTTCTTCTGTAGATGAGGGTAATACAAATGGTATGAAATCCATCACCCAGAGATGTGGTGGATGCCGCATCCCTGGAGACTATCAAGCCAAGGCTGGATCAGGCTCTGGGCAACCTGATCTAGTTGTGGATGTCCCTGTTCATTGCAGGGTAATTGGACTAAATGACCTTTAAAGGTCACTTCAAACTCTAAGGATTCAATGATTCTATTTGATCATAAAATAGTACCTCTGTGTTGCAGGCTTGAAGTTTGTTATTTCCTTTATAAACAGACAGTAAAAACAAACAACCACAAAAAAAGGTTTCTACTGCACTTGTAGGGGGAAATGGATGCTCCAGCTTGCTGGTAAGTCTTCCTCAAGGCAATGAGTGATGTAGTTACTGGTGTTACTGGACCTAACAAGGAAGGATTTGTTTAGGAAGTAAAGGCTGGGGGCAGCTTGGGTTGTAGTGACCACGAGATGGTGGAGTTCAAGATCTTGAGTGGAAGAAGCAAAGTAAAAAGTAGGATTGCTACCCTGGATTTTAGGAAAGCCAACTTTGATCTTTTCTGGGACCTACTTGGAGTTATCCCATGCACCAGGGTGTTAGAAGGTAAGGGGGCCTGTGAGAGCTAGTCAGCATTTAAACAGCTCTTCTTCTAAGCTCTGGATCAGCGTGTCCCTGTGAGCAAGAAATCAGGAAAGGGTGGCAGGAGATCTGTGTGGATGAGGAAGGAGCTCATGCACAAACTGAAAGGGAAGAAGAAGGTCCATTAAATGTGGAAAAAGGGTCTGACCACTTGGGAAGAATATAGAAATGTTGTCAGGGACTGCAGGGATGTGATGAGGAAGGCTAAAGCCCATCTTGAATTGAATCTGGCAAAATTGATAAAGGATAAAGAAAAGGTTTTTTAAAGTTTGTTAACAGTAAAGTGAACACTAGGAAGAATGTGGGTCCCCTACTAAGTGGGGGGTTGTTCTGATTTGTATACTCAGATGCAGCACATCACTTTGGCATTCAAAGCATCTCTTGACCTGTATTAGGAGAAAACAGCTGTTGTATACCTTTCCACATTCCAGTTTGGAACCTGTAGATACTGTATAGTTCTAATTAACTAAATCTGGGCAATCTAATTCTGTTTTCAAGTTCATTGAAGAATGTTTTGAGAGGATCTCATGCTTTTGTTTTCTGTGTTAGGCAGGGCTATGAAGAACTGGAGAGACAGCTGAAGGAAGTCTTCAAGGAAAGGAGCAATATTCTTCATCAACTGCTGAAGACTTCTAAAGAACTCGAGGGAATTAAAGTAAACCTCCAGGTAAGGTTATGTGTGGGTTTCTGGTGTCTGGAGTTTTTTATACTGGTGTCTATTTACTGCTAATAAATGGTTGATTTTAGAGCATGCAAATAGTTTTGTTTACCTTGCATTGAGTGTAAAAGGGATGGTCTCAAGGAAAACATAATCTAAATAATTCAAAACCAAGACAAAACAAGAAAGCAAGCATGCAAACAAAATGTAGCAAATAAAAAGAAGAAACAACAAAAAAAAAAGAATAAGCTGCCTTAATGGAGTCCACACACAATTAACCTGACAGCTGCTATGAAAGGATTTCCTTTGTTGTTGTAGGCCACATCTTTGCTGAAGAGTTGCACCTGTGCAGCCTAGTGCAGCTGCTTACTTCACTCTGCAGACATGCAGCCTACACCAACTGACTGGATTTACTGCAGGGGATTACTTTACAAGTTTAACTGACAGTGTTAGAAGAGCAGGCAGCTAGGCACCCAGGGCTGATGAAGTAAGGAGGTTTTCTGGGTATCATGGGTTGGTTGAAAGGATGATAGTCAGATTAACTCTGTGGTCATATCAGCTCCTTAGAGTGAGAAGTAGAGATCTTGCTCTGGATCCTATACTGAAATCATCAGATTTCAGATTAAGAGCATGCCTGTCTGCCTGATACTGCTTGTCAGTCCTAGTGAAGGCTCAGTTTTGGTTGAGGTTTTTGGTATTGCATACCATTTTAAAAGATGGTATTATCCAGCCATTGCGTATGTACCATTATATTGATGTAAGCTAGGCAGGAAAAATATAAGGTAGTACTCAGAAAAATCATATCAATCTATTTTACATGATCAGATGCAACCTACTGCTCACTGCAAAATTATGTGTACAGTTAGCAGTGCTGAATTATGGCAAAAAGCATAGTCAGGGTGTTCCTCCTTTTCTCACCAGTGGCAATTTGTTTTACAAAACAGTTCCCAATCACTGATTTCACAAATGAGCAGCATTCAAGATCTCTTTGGTAACTGATTTTTTCCTTTATCAGTCTTTGAAAAGTGATGAAGCATCAGCCAGAAGTGATGTGCAGAAACTTCTTGAACTGGGACAAAAGCAAAGGTAAGAACATACTTTTTCCCTTTCCCTTCACTTTTTAGACTGAAAGCAGCAATACTAGAAAACACCATCCTTCCTTTTGCCTTAAATTAGAAGCACTCTTGTAGCTTGGAGTCTTCTGATCCTAACAGCAACAGTAAAATCAAGGCAAGGAATGCTATATTGTGAACAGCTTTTGAAACATGTGAGACATATGAGCTGATATTGGACATCAGTCGGGATATCTGTTAAGAAAAGAAATAATTGGATTTCTCCCAGACGTTTAGATATGAAACTTCCTATAATATATATAATTTCCTGATATCTTGCTTAAATCTCACCTTGAAGTCTCTTAATTTCTACCCAAAAGCAAATGTGGACTTCTAAGTGTATCAGCCACTAAGCATTCTGCACAACAGTAACTCCCAGAGCCCAACCCTGGAGCGATACAGTATGCAGCAAGCAACCAAGTAACCTTCACCCTCCTGTATAAAATAAAAGGCTTTTACTACAGGCTCCCAGAAAATGCAGACAAATCTTTGTGTTGTGCTGGCACTGTAGTTCATGAGGTCCTTTTAATTTTATTGGCAAGACACTTAGTGGTAAATACAACATATCTGTCACTCTTCTCTTGAAACAGAAGAATGATTTGGTAATGGACACTTGGGATGAAGTTTGTGTTTTGGTTTATCAATGCCTAGGGAAGAAATGAAATCCCTGCAGGAGGCCTTTCAAAAGCAGCTTAATGAGGCGGCTGAGGAGGCAGAAAAGCAGCAAGCTACTGTGAGTGAGTCTGTCCCTCTTCCATTTTTTTATTTTTATTTTTTGTATTGTTTTGATTCCCTTAGATTTCAGATAGACATTAGTACTCATGTTCAGATAAAAGGAGGTGGATAAAATCGCTATGTTCCAGAAAATAAAGATGTTTGTTTTCACTAGTTTCTGTTGGATTCAGGTGTGTATCCAGCATCTTGAAGGTTTGGGCCTAAGTCCTTATGCCTTATGAGGCTACCTTTCTTGGATCTCTTGTCTCACCTATCCCAGAGTAAGCTGTCATACTGCCATTGACTTTTTCTCTAGATTCCTTCCAATTTTCCGCAAGAAAATAAGAGAAAGCTAAATCTTGGCAACACTAGATATCCTTATCACTATAGGAAGGTATAAATTCAAGGCACAAACATCCAAATGTTGTTATTGCAGGGGGGGGGAAAACTCATTCTTTGTTTAGTTCTTGGATGTAAACACAAAAATTGGTCCAGCATTGTTCAGTCATAATCTTATAACATGAATATTGCTGAGCATTAATCAACTAGATAATTTGTAGAGATTTATTTAAACCTCGATTTCTCTGTGATTCTAAACAGGTTTTGTGGACCAGACTGACCCAGAGTATGTAGTCGTGACATCTAAACTACGTGCTGGGTGCTTAAAGTAGGATACTACACCACAGTTATGTTCCCCCACAATATATAATTACTGGATTGATAGTACTTGTAGGCTTCTCTAGAGAATAAAAACCCTCATCTGTTCTTGAGGGGAAATAAATAAGTGAGCAGTATTCTGACCAAAGCTAAGAATGAGGTATATTTTGAATCTTATTCAATAATTTGAGCAGAGTGTGTATTCTTTCTTCTTTCTTCTTTTAAAATGTTTTGGACTTTTGACACTTATGTTGCTTGGAAATAAAAGATTGGAGCCTGTTCCTCTCTATTACGTATTTAAAACGTGCTATTTCAAAGTTGTCTTTAATGGTCTTCTTCCACATGCACTGATACATTCTCATCAGCTATGGTGGCACACCAAATTCTAGCCCTACAAATTAAATGTAAATTTAAATAGCATGTAGACATGCTATTTAATTTTTACATTACTGTTTGTTACTCAAGATTATCTTGGCTGTGGTAAAATAAGTAACAGCCGAGGTGAACAGATTATTGGCTCTATTCTTTGCCATACAACACTGTTTTTTGTTTTTTTTACCTTGAGGAACTGTGCTTTGCAGAAGTTCAGCCCCTACTATAGTGCTTTTGGGAGAGCACAAATCCATTACAGAAAATTAAACAAGAAATGAACAGCAACAACCCCCCCCCCCCCCACCCCCCCTGAGTTTATAATAGAACTTAAAGTAGAGGGCTGTCATCTGGTGAGACAGAGAAATGGAATTCTTGAACTGTATTCTAAAAGCTGCCAATAGTAGGATACTAAATTGGCCACTGATTTTAAGGAAAGCTGTGCTGGGTCTTTGATTTGTGAGGGCAAAATGCATATGTTCACCAGCAATGAGAATGAACAAATATTCCAAAAGTGCTTTGGGGTCAGTTTATTAAAGTTCTTCAACATTAGAGAAGCCAAGAACATTAGGACAGCTAAAAGTTTGCTGTTCTGTGGATTTACTGAGGTACTGGTAGGGCTTGGTGGACAACTCATGAAGCTGTTTTGAGGCTCGAAGGAGAGATTTGGTCTTGAGGAGCCAAAAGTCATTGCTGTCCTTAACAGTTCCAGTCATGCTGAGGTCAGGCAGCAGAACTATGAATTATTTGTTATTATTAGTCTGTCAAAAAGCATTTCTAAAATAAAGTCTGTTAGGAGTACTATACTGGATTTAAGCGTACAGCGAGTATATAAAACATCCATGGAGATATAGGACAATCAGGAATAACATGCTGTCTCCTTTAGCCATCAGTAAAAGTTGGTAGAGCTTTTCAGATCTAAATACCAAAGTAGTAGTTTATAGTAGGTTGTTCTGCAGTGATTTATTTTTATGTGAAAAGGAACCACTACTTAAAGCTGTTTCCCATTAATTTCAATCACAGTGTATAGAACCAGCTGGACTGTTCTGGAGTAAAGAATGAAAATGAAATGACAAATGATCACAGAAACAGAGGGGATGGGAAAATAAACAGGGGAAAGCAGGGGATAGGGATATGTAGGCTAAGTTTAGACTGCCTTTTTCATCTTATTCCTCTTGCTGTTTTATATCACACTAACACTTTTTAGAAAGACACGGTGATGGAATTGTTTGACAGCTTAATTATTGTATCATTTGTCAAAATAGAGGAGAAAATACATCTGTGTTAAATCCTTTTTCCTAGTTGCTCAGTTCTTGCTATGAAAACTTAGGATTAAGTAACTCACTGTGTGTGACTTGTTAAAAATTAGGCAGAAATGATGTGGTTAACTGGTTATCAGTAGGACGTTCTAAGTAATAAAACAGAAATAGAACTTGCAGGATTGAATTCTGAGAAATCTATGGCCAGATCTCTTATCACCACTAGCTCATAAAAAGATGGGATGTTCATTTCACTCCAAAATATAACATATGCTACTAGTTCTTATGACAAAGTCATACATGTCTCTATGACAAAAATGTCTTTTCATAAATTTATAACTTACAATCAGAAGTTGAGTTCACCTAAGGAATCCTAGCAGGCAAAAACTATGTTTAGCTTTACTTTCATAAATATTGATCGGGCTGTAGATTATTCTATTATTTTCTCAAGAGATAGAATATTTCCCGTGTTTATAGCTTCCTATTCTCTTGGCTTACAGAATCAGTTCCTGTGGTGTAACTTGAAAATTAGACTATGAAAATTAATACCGAGTATGTTAGAGCTAATGGATATTAACAGTGATATTACAGACATGCTAGTAAGGGTATTTCAGTCCCATGTTAATCATTCCTGCCTTAGTCCTAAGCAATGTAAAAGGTGTCTGGAGGTAAGCAAATAAGTGTACAGCTCAGCTTTGACTGTGAAGTAATGACTTTATGTTGGTATTACTCCATCCTTCCTCTGTGGTGAATAACTAACTATTGTCTGTCTCTTAGAATTAGATTGCAGCCATCTGCTAAAGCATTCTGTAATTTCAGTGGGGGAAAATTTAATTTCAATGTTTCAAGGTCACATTCTGCTGTTGAGTAAAGGCTACTGGATGGAAGCTGTTGCCTTTAATAAACGTAATGAGCTCTGAAGCACACAAAGCTCTGCATACCTTAAATGTCTGTCTCCAGGAGACAGAAGCAGTGTCCTTGCTTAATATTGTAGAGTTCAGCCTTAGAACACCAATAGATTTTCATTATGTGTTTTCATAATTACATCTAGATAGTAATTAAAGAAAGCCAACACTAGGAAAGAGCTGAATGTCAAACAAGAGCAAAAAGTGAGTTGAAAGTGGGAAAGAGGTTGAGAAGAACTCAAAAGCCCATTACTGAGCCTATTCATCCTTTGTTATGTACACATAGATGGTATTTCCCTTTACCAAATCATTAGAAAAGACCTGTGAAGCATTTCAAAAGTTCTGTTACATGTGTCAGTTGGTAGTAATCTCACATACCCCATACTGACTCTTCTTTCTTAGGTGATAGTGTTCTCTGGCTTCTGTTTTGGTATTGAGAGTGATGTCAAGCTCAGTAATGGCTTCTAAATTACTGACATCTACCTACTTGAATATGTACATGACTGAACAGCGTATCATGCAGATTCACTGTCATTTTTGATCCCCATGGCATTCAGATCATTCTGTCAGTATGTTCATCAGGTCAGAATGTTCAACTGTCTTTTTTTGCTCACTGATTTCCTTCCAGATGTCTGTGGGAAAACTCTGTCCTAAAACAAACTTAGATTTGTAAAAATATATATTTTAAACTGCTTGATAAACTAAGATTGAGAGTTCTAACTTCCAAGATAAATCTTTGAAATAAATAAGGATCAAAGAGCAGATTGAGCTACTTCCACATATAAGTTACACTGACGGAGATTATGGATCTGTTCTCATTAGGACCAATGACTGTTAGAAGCCTATGGTTAAATAAATCCTTAGTTCTTTGAAGATTCCCATGGACTTGGTTGCAAAGAACACTATATTTACAAGTACAAAAGTCAAATGAGGGGTTTTATGTGTAGTGATTTTCTTCTCTCAATTCTAAGCTTCCCAATAAATATCATGGTATCCACCTGTAGGTTAATCAGGAAATACAAAGTGATGACCTATACAACAATAGTTGTATGGTTTAACAGCAATCGTTTCCCAAGATTATTAAGGTTATTAAGCTATGAATAAGGTTAAAAGAAAAAAAAATGAGTTTAAGATGGTGTTTAGCTGCATTTCAGAAACTCAGTATTTTTTTTCAACTTGTAGATTAATTTTTTGAAGACAGAAATGGAAAGGAAGAGCAGAATGATCCGGGACCTCCAAAATGAGGTAAGAGGGGAGTACTGAAGTGCAACAGTATTACCTGTGACAATGGTGATAACAAGTGCTATTCTGTTAGAGCACATGAGCCTGCCTCACTTCTCACATCATCTGCAGTCACTGGAATTGCGGAGTTCAAGGATGCATCCCTGTCTATGCCCTGTAGTGTATGCTTATATACTGGTTAATTGTTCTAGGTTGCTAATTGTTCCAAACTCAGCCCAAGAAAATCCACGAGAAGGAAAAACAAAAAGCATCTGTATAGCTTCTTATATTCATTGTTAGCACTGAGGGAACTCTAGGTACTACTCTACAAGAAGGTAATGATTTGTCTTAAGGAGCTTTTAAAATGCTTGGTGAATGCATAAAGGCTCGGGGGAAATATTTTGGTATATTCATAATGATCATAAATGCTTGAGGAGTTCTTTTTGTATATACCTCTCTGATATCCAGCCACACTGTGGTTCTCTGTTTTCAGGGAAGTACTTTGCCTACAGAATAGAGAGGATGCGTAAGTATTTTGTGAGTCACTGAGTGAGCTATTTCTGGGTCTCTGCATTGGTGTTATTTGGGGTATCTGTGTGGGTAGTGCTTCTCAAAAAGCAAAAAGAAATAACACTGAAAACTGAACTTGGAGGTAAAGTAATGATTAAACTGAAAGTGTTGGTTTAGGTGGGAAAGAAAATACACCAGGCAAAACAAAGTTCTAGTTTTTAATGCCTTCGGTGATGTCTTTTCCATTCTAGCTCACCTGTGTCTTCTCTCCCTTCCTTACATCCTTCTTACTTATGATTTGACCAGAATACATATGTTCCCACAATTTCAGTAGTTGTTATTGGAGTTTTCAATCAGAACCTCGTATTTTGATCATAAAATTCATGAAAAGAATGATTTTGATGTTACGTTGTTTATCTGTGCCCTGCTTCCAATTACTGAATATGCTTTTAGTAAGCCTTTTTTTTTTTTTTTGGATATGGTGTATATTTAATAGATATTTGTACATGATTTTTTGTCATGGGGTTATCCCTAGATGTAAGTAAGAAAACAAAGAAAGACAAAGGAGCGGCCATGGTGTTTGGGAGAGAGGGGAGGGCAGAGATAAAACTCAATGGCAACGATCTGAGGAGGAACAGGAATTGACTAATTGTAACCAAATCAAACACAATGAGAGAGACCAGAGTACTCAAAGTAGGAGTCAAACCACGACACTGCGAGGGCAGCATGTGTTTTTAAAGTCCTATATTCATAGAAATGGATAGAGCCGTAATGTAAATGGAATTCCTTCCACAGCTACTGTTGTCCGTCTTTCAAATATTGCATTTACCCTCTATTTGTATTGACAAATATTGAATGCAGCAATCTCAGACTCTCTTGCCACTGTAAAAAATAATTACCCATTTAGTTCTGTCCTTTCAGCATGTGCCCTACTGCTGTTCAGCTTGGCAGTTGGGAGATAGGAATAGACAACAGCTTTCCAGCTGAATATTGCAGCTGTGGTGTAGCATATGAAGAGAGGACAGTGTACAGAAAAGGCAATTTTCAGGTTATTCAAGACTTTAACAACAAATATTGCCAACTAAAACAACAAAAATCTCTGGTGTGAAGGGAAAAAAGTGCTGTATGCTGTGCATAGTGACTGTGTCTACAATTCCTTTTTGTTAGAGGTCTCTAAATGCTTCCACCAATACCAGAAGCAATCTGAAAGGCTTCCAGCAGATGTACACATGTATATAATTTCCTTGAGATATATGAGTTATGATTTTCTCCCCCAGATTAATAAGTAGTATAATTAGCTATACGGGTGAGGTAGCAAAATGCTCTTTGGATCTACCACTTGAATGCTGTAGTTGCCTCACGTTAGACTTAAGTAAAATATATATGTATTTTAAAATGATGTTATTGAACAATTTTATTGCATGTGATTGGAGAAGATACAACTACAGTTTCTTGTATTATCTGTGGGCAAGTTCTTTTATTATATCTCTGTGTATGCCTAAATTAAAGTATACTCATCTCTTTATGTAAACAATTTACAATAATTCAGTGTATTTATTACATGGGTACAATAGTTTATATCAGGCAGTATATTTCTTGGCTGTTTAAGCTGTGACAGAACTTTGAAGAACATGAATTACATAGAAGACAAAAGTAGTACAGTCAATACTAAGTAAACCAGGAGTTGAAAATGA
Source organism: Coturnix japonica (assembly GCF_054131305.1). Classification (NCBI taxonomy): domain Eukaryota; kingdom Metazoa; phylum Chordata; class Aves; order Galliformes; family Phasianidae; genus Coturnix; species Coturnix japonica. The sequence goes on along the minus strand of NC_140667.1, from coordinate 3,047,576 downwards.
ATTTGACTGTGGCTCCCAGTAATTTGTGTTCTTGCTGCTAAGAAGCATGGTTTCAGATAACTACCTTGTAAACAATACTTTTGTTCTATTCAGGTATAAATTGTGGTTATAGCTTTAGTGTCGAGTAAATCGTCCTAAAGCAGAATTTTCTTTAATCTTTCTGTGTTTAGCTGCACAAATAAAAGATAAAGTCAAGGCAGTATGAAGTCCCACCTGATCTACTGGGAATTTTATGCCCTGCAGGGTGAATTCAAATGAATTACATTGAATTATGGTGGAGGAAAAAAAAGAAGAACTCCTGTGGTAAAGTAGAAATAAAATTGTAAGGCTTTGAGTCTGCATCCTGACACCATTCTGTAAAGGAGGATGTTGTAATTCTTCTCTCTTCATACTCTGCAGATAAAGCTAACTCTTAAGCTGTGAATTTTCTGAGTATAAAAGTCTGTTCCCATGCAGGTGGAAGGTGGGTTAAGCCTTTTTTCCTCTTTGCAGTGGTCCTACAATTCAGAAAAAGAAAAAAAATCACCTGCAAGAATCAGAGAATAAAGTGGAGGTGGCTCTTAGTTCAGTATCTGAGTGAGATGCATTTGTAGTGATATAATGTAGTAGCTGCAACTATATTGTATGTACATAATACATGTTAGGCCAAGCTTTGTTTTCTGAAAGTTCTGTTTCTGGTCTTTAGACCCAGAAGTGAAGGATACATTTATTCAGTTGCTGGTGAAGGATAATCAGAATTTTAATGCCAATTAAGGCGTTATAATGGATCTGCTAAGTCTGGAACTTTCTTTCCCAGAGACAGCCATATTTTCTGTTTCATTCTTTAAGTCTATGTTCAGGATTTAAGAAATCTGTCCCGTTCCTGGAGGTGTTGAAGGTGAGGTTGGATGGGACCCTTGGCAGCCTGGTCTAGTACTAGGTATGAAAATTAGCAGCCTTGTCTTTGGCAGAGGGGTTGGAGCCTGATGATCCTTGAGGTTCTTTCCAACCCAAGCAATGCTTTGATTCTATGAATCTGACTCACAGCCATGAACTTCAAAACACTCAAGTGTAAATATTTAGGTAAAATATATCTTTCATCAATATGAAGATGAAAAATGAGATGTGCACCTATTATGGCTCTCTTTTCATCTTGTGCTTAGTCACGATGCCTTGGCTGCCTGCTTGGAATTTGTCCCATATTGTTTTTATGTTGTCTTTTAAATTAGCTGTAGCACTGAAAGTCATAGCAGTGTACTTTCCGTAACCTTGCTGAAGTCCTTCTGATGTCTTTACTCAGTTTGCCAAGTGCTTTTATTTCTGTTATCCTCCTTCATTAACTTTCCAAAATGTTTGCTTTCTTTATTTTTGTTGTGCCTGCCTAGCATCAAGACTGCATGACAGCATTTTTATCCCTGAAGCTTAGTTTTTTTTGTTTGTCATTTCTGGCAATATACTGTCTGCAGAGAAGAGAGTCATTTCCCATCTGCACCTTCATTTCATTTGTAGGAAAGGTATATCAGTAATTAGAGCTTCTGTTTATTGATAGTGCATAATATGATAGCGTTTAAGGTAAGCTTTTCTAAAGATCACATTGTTTAGGCCCTTGGGGTCAGGGAGATGCTGGGTTTGTCTGATATTCCATTTCATCTCACTGTTCAGCATGTATGACATTAAGGACTTGGTGACATTATTTCACTTATTTCAGGAAGGCAGCTTCACCGGGCAATGTGGGCAGCACTGAATTCTAGTTAAAATCTTTGGCTCGAACTTGTGAAGAGAATTTTGTGAATGTTGGTATTATCCAGACCACTGCTTTCCTGCATTAGAAATCTCAAAGGCAAAGCAGCTCACAGCCAAACTCTAGAGAACTTTAAGCGTGGATGAAATTTCATAATCAATATAAAACTTTTCCTGAAGCAAGTGCAAATTTTGCAGAGCAGGAAAAAAAAAAAAAAAAAAAGAGATGTTTTGATCTAATTTATTCATGTTATGCAGACGAGTGGAAAAGTTGGCTTTTAGTGCGGTGATGTTAAAATCACTTTGTGGAAAGATCACTGAAAAGGAAGCAACAATGAATTTTTAAGTGCATGTGTGGCGTTAAGATATGGTTGGGTTGTTTATTTAGAACGTTGCTTGATAAAGCTACACAGCACCTGACATGCAATAATCCTGTCCTAGGATGAGGGTATTCAGAGGCTAAAAAGCTCTGACTACAGGACGAGTTAGCAGGAATATCACAGTTATGAATAGATTTCCATGAAAATCAGTAGGAAGTCAGAAGAAAAGCAAAACGGCAGAATAAACCTAAATGAATCAAGCGGTGGTATAATATACAGAAATTCCTTTGATTTAGAGGGAGAATCACAAAATCAAAGAGTTGCAGGGATTGGAAGGGACCTCAGGAGATCGTTAAGTCCAACCTCCTGCTGAAGCACAATAGGTTGCGCAGGTAAGCATTCAGACGGATCTTGAATATCTCATAGAAGGAGACACCACAACCTCTCTGGGCAACCTGTTTCAGTCAACCTTAATGTAAAGAAGTTCTTCTGCATGTTGGTACAGAATTTCATGTGTTCAAGTTTTAGGTCATTGCTCCTTGTCCTATGGCAACACACCACCAAGAAGAGCCTGGCCTCCTCCATTTTCCTCCCCCTTTCCTTTAGACAAAACATAAATATTTATCAGATCTCCAGGTGTAGGGTTTAGTGTTTGCATTTTCTTTATAATCATACTGTTGAATACAGATGAGCTTATTTGCTGAGTTTGAGGGAGCAGAAAGTGACTTTGAAAAACAATTTCTATTATTCAGTGGTTTAAATGAAACTGGACTGCTCTTGTTTTGCAGCTTTTAATCTTAATCAATATCAAGTTTAGTTGGAAAATTTCAACTTTTTAATGTGAGGTATTTTTAAACTGAGGTTTGATAGCTTGTGACATGATCAAGATTATAGTACTCTCCTGAGACTCGTTACACTCTGGTCTTAATTTGATCAAATGAAATGCAATATTTGGACTGATCATTCCAATTATATAGAGACGTTCAAAGAATGTGAAATAATAAAGATAACAAAGTACTTGACTGTAATTCAAGGTAGGACTATTCCAGGAAAAAAAACAAAACACCAAAAACTCCAAATAAAATTCCTCACCACCACAAAGGTGATAAATGGCTGGAACGCCTCTCCTATGCAGATAGACTGAAGGAGGTTGGCTTGTTCCAGGCTGTAGGGAAACCTCATTGCAGCCTTCTGATTTTTAAAGGGAGGTGATAAATAAGGAGGGAAATAATCTCTTTACATGGGCAGATGGTGACAGGATAAAGGGGAATGGTTTTAAACCAAAGGAGGAAAGATTAAGATCTGATGTCATTGGGAAGTTTTTCACAGAGTGGGTGGTGAGGTGGTGGAACAGGCTGCCCAGAGAGGCTGTGGATGCCTTGGGGGTATTTAAGGACTGGTTTAGTGGGGCCCAGGGCAATATGATCTAGTACTTGATTTAGTGATGGGCAATTCTGCCTGAAGCAGAGGGGTTGGAACCTGATGATCCTCGACATCTCTTCCAACCCAAGCCATTCTATGATTTGGTAGTAATTTTAAGCATTATAAGTCAAATGAATTGCATTGGTTTCATTTAGATGCCATTTAAGTGTTGATCTTAAGCTTATATTTAACCATAATCTTAAAATAGTTTTCATTAAACTGCCACAAAATGGCTTTAGTGTATCCATTATAATAATTGCGCCCATTTATCATTTGCCTATAACATTTCCTATGCAATGTATCTTCAGCACTGCAGAATTCAATTCCAGTTTTTGTAAGTGCAAATGTTTTAAACAGCCAGTTGGCTGTTATTATTGGGTTATTTGCTGTAATTATTGGATTATTAGTGTTTTTAAATAATCTAGGCTTTTATTATGCCATGCGCGAAGTAACAAATGTGGAAATGCCCATTAAGCAAAAAGTATTTAAATCAAGTGATGCTAATGTTATTCTGTAATATCATGTCTTATCTCAGTATTCCTTTATGGGTAAGGATGTCTAAGTAGTGTTTTGTTCTATCAAATAAATACTTGAATACTTGAAAAAAAAGCCAAGAACAAATGAACACCAACAAAAGCCCTGTCTGATTATTGTGTTTCATCAGCCAACCTGCATAGTCCCTTAAAGTTGTTTGGTAGACACAGAGGAAAATGAATTTGATTACCTTTCTGAGGTTAATTCCCCTATATTGTCTGTATTAAATCCAGTGCTTGCTATGCTGGAGATATCTCAATTGATCTGTGTTATAGAGTCAGAAAGGAGAACATATTTGAGCAGGCTTTTTTCCTGATTTCCCAATAGTATAATTGGTGTTATTAAGAATGTTCTCATGCTGTGCATTCATGCATTACAATTGTGAGCCTCAGTGTGTTTATTTTGGCCAATGCTAAGCACTTTGCATTTAAACGTTGAGTTTGATCGTACTGAACTTTGAGTATTAGGAGGAAAGATTGTGGAACTGGAGCTATCTGTTAAGTATACCTCGTTGGTATTCTCTGCAGCCTTTCCTCCATTTATTTGATTTTAGGCTTCATGTTGCTCCTTTTAAGCATAATTTTGACAATACATTAGGATTAGCTCATTGAATTGGCTCTTCTCACTGTAGCTAGTTGCATGGAGGGTGACTGTTTTTCTGTCATTGCAAAAGGGAGAATAGAGTTTCTTGAGCTTTCTGCCATAGCAGCCAGCAAAAAGCAGACCTAGTCTGCTACCCTAAAAATGCAGATGTTTGCTCATGTGAAAAAGACATTGTACATCGTTCTGTCTTGATGCAGATTCACAGTGACTGTTGCCAACTCCTGTTTTTGTCATTTGGGAAAGTCTCCAAGTTATTTACATTTGAAAGAGCCAAATGTGTATGTGCAGTTTGTAGTATTTGAGTGGCACTGACTCCTCCTCATATTCTCTGCACAGTGTTTGCTGTCTGAAAAAACATCAGTTCAGTAGTGCTTGCTGGGCTAAGGATTTCATGCATCGTGTGTTAGCAAATAATAGCTAATTTTTATGGTGGTTTAAGCTCAATAGGTGATGTTAAATTACTCTGTATCTTGAAATTAATGATTTATAATCATTAGATGTTCCACACTTATTTCCACTGAAAAGTGTTTTATTTCCTTCTAGTCAATCTGGCCTTTTAAATAGAAATGGTTCTGCCATTATTAAAAGGAACGAAACAAAAACTTAGTTTTACCTTGACTTTTGGGGCTGTATTCTGCTATTGTCAGTGGTAGCTTACAGTCTGTATTTCTCAGCCTAGTTCATATTTCTGTATGTTTGATTACATACATTTTGTTTTGTTCAATTGGCTTTGAAATAGTGTTTTTTACACGGTAACACTTACAGGTGTGACAGCATGTTCCACGCTGTAATGGGATGTGCCATTGGTCTCTGCAACTTTGTGTGCAGGACCACATTATTTCTGGAGAGAATTCAAGATGATTTGCTTAAAGGCAAATTATTTTTACTGATTGGTAGGTGGTTGAGATTGAGAAGCATGTCTTATATAAAGCTTAAGCCTTTTGCTTTGTATAAATCTAACAAAGGTTTTAAAGCACATAAATGTATTGATTTAATGACTGATGAATAGGTAAGTGTAAATGCTTCTGTTGTTGTCCTTTCTTAATTTATTTTAAATCTCAGGAAGTGGGCTTCATTTTGTTATGAATACCACCTACAAACACTGGCTTCAAACAAATATTATTAACAAACCACTAATCCAATCTGCAGCTCTACACCTCTTCTGCTTCCAGGCCTCAGCAGGGATGATTCAGCCAGCTCAAGTCCCTGCAGAACTTAGTGAAGTATGTGAACAATTAGATTCAATTTGATCAGCTGAGCGTTGCATCAGGCTCCCTAAAATACACATTCTGATTCTCTAACCTGATAAAGCCATAATACCAGAATTGGCTCAGAGTTGGATGTGTGTGCTGCAGCATGGATGGCAATGCCTCACTTGGCAGTTCCTCTTCATTGGACTCGTTCACGCTGCTGATTGCTTTGTGCCTTACTTTACCCTTTCTTTACTTCAATTCTACATCATGATTCTGCTGCTGGAATCCAAAAGCTCCAAAATGTGACAGCCACTCACTTAAGTAAAGCAAAGCTTGTGGCCAAACAAGCTTTGTCTAAGTACTATGGCTGATAATTAGGATTTATAACTATGGACAGTTTAACAGTGAGTATCCCCTATCTTTTCATGAACTGTTGGCATTCCCAGTAATGTGAATGGCATGATAAACCTGTTATGAATTGTTCTTAAATCACTAGACAAACTAATTACTGCCCAACACCTTTTGATCTTAGCTTTATTTGGTATTATGCATGCTTTTTCACCAAACACCCTGTTGTGGTGTACTTGATGTGGATAGCCAGCACTCGTTCTAAATAACCTAATGAAACCAAACCACAAAAAGCTTTCCCTCAACATCAAGACTACATTGTTGAAGAAGAGATGGGTTTTTGTTGTAGGTGATTCCTCCCTACAGGGAACTGAACACCCAATATGCTGAACAGACCATCTTAGAGATGCTGTCTTCTTGGGTCCTCAGGTAAAGGATGACACCAGGAAACTAGCTAGTCTGTTAACGGCTGTCAAACCACAACCCCATACTACTTTTCCATTTAGGGAGAGATGAAACAGCTACATGTGGATCAGGGGCTATCAAAATACCTTAATCTATACAAACTGTCCTATGCCTACATTTTCATTAGAAACTGAGCTGTTTACTGATCTACTTTACACTGGTTACAGGGAGTACTGTTACCCTACTAATGCAACCTGGCCACTTAAAGGCTGGAGAGATCTCATGCTAACTGGAAGCTTAGGTACTGCTTATGTTGCACCTGATGTGTCTGATGGGTGGTTGCACCTCTGATGTTTTGAATGTACAAGAATGTGGAGAGTTGGACAAGGTTTCCCCACAGGAATGACAGAGTCATTGGTCCCTGGAAGTGTTGAAGAACACTGGAGATGTGACACTGAGGGGCACTGTTAGTGGGCATGGTTGGGTTAGGGCTGGACTTGATGATCTTGCAAAAACCACTTTGTATTCTTTAAGCGAGGATAGACCATTTCAGGACAGAGGCAAAGAAGTTATTTAACTAATGCATATTATCTAGGCTCTTGTATTGAGTGGGCACAGCATGATGGAAATGGTGTTTAATTTGTGAATCAATTCAGTAGAACTGCCCCAGGGTTATCTATTTCCCACTGAAAGATACTGTGGTGACTTCTCTAAAACAGATGCTTACCTTCAGTATTTTTAGATTCCACTTGCAGGCTGCTAGCTTTAAAAATTTAATATATTGGCTAAAAGTTCGGTAACAACAAGACTCAGGACACTGCTGCTGAGAATTCGTGAGACAGAGCCTATTAATATTAAAGCAAACCTGACTGATATGACTCCATGGAGAACACAGTACATGCATTCCTTATTCATCTCCTGCCCTTCTCCTTTCGTATCTATGTCATTTATGTTTTAAGACAGGTGTTGACAATTCTGGGATGCAAATGTGCAAGGATCTAATATGTGCATAATGCAGCATTCCATCTCCTGCTGCTGGTACAGAAGGAAAAGGAAGGCTGTAGGGCTGAGTGTGACCACTGTGACCCTTCCCTCTTGCAATGAGAGTGAGCCTAGTTCTTTGGAAGTCAGAAATTGTATTTAGTTTATTTTTGTGGTCAGAATTCTCATCTTTGTCATCTTATCTTTATAGAGCTGTCAAAGGTTTTAGCTTCTTTTCGCCCTTCTGTTCACAAATATCAACCTGATATCCCACGGAGTATCCCTGAGGCACTCAGCCAACTTTACCAAAGGGAGAGATCAAAGAGTTGTCAGGGTTCTGCTGTAGATAATACTTCATGGCATAGGCAGTTACCCCTCATTTCAGATAGACATTCTGTAAAATGTGTTCAGTGTTCACACTGTGTTCAATGTGCTGCTGTGCTTTTAATTAGAACAGCTGACGGGTTCCTGGGCAGCCTGATCTAGACATTGGCAACCCTGCCCATGGCACAGGGATTGGAACTGGATGATCTTAGAGGTCCCATCCAACCCAAGCCACTCCATGAAATGGCCTATTCTTTCCCATAAGGAAAGTCCACCTGAAATGACCGGAAAGGTGTAATTGAAAACTATGTCAGGATTAAGGAAGGGTGAAGCAAGCTCCTAAGAATTAGAGAAATCACAGTGTACCATAAACTTCCTTTTGCAGGAAGGAATCTGTTTGAAGATATATTACCTCTGTGTGTGTGTGTGTGTGTGTGTGTGTGTGTATGTGTACATGAAGGTGATCACAGAGGAGGATGAGATGTTTACTGGTCATGTTAATGATTCTAAAGTCCACCTGATGAAAGTAGGAATGGGATTACTTCCAAATATCTGTGTTCATGGAAATCTGAACTAGCATCACTGTTGAAGTGATTTTAATTTTAAGGGTCAACAGGAAATGAGACTTATCTTAGATGATAGCTGGTAGCAAGCATTTAGAGTCATGCAATTGAAAATATAGGCTTTAAGGAGTGAATAAAACAAAACCTTTTATCTTCAAGTATAGTACAAGTAATAGTTTTAATACATTACTTAATAGTAGTTCTCCAGTTCTTGTCAATGAGTGATGACTAGGATTTGGTCTGCAGTTGGTTATTCAGGCAATTCAGTGATGCAAGTACTAGTATCACTGAAAATGGCAACTGAACCTTCCTATGAGGCTATTAAGTGATTATTTTAACTTCAGGTGATGAATGATATGCTCTTTACAGACATAAATGCCACTTAAACCATTACTTCTCGTGGGAATAAGCTTTTTTTCTAGTAGCTTGAAGTTTGTGTGGAAACATGAAAACATTCAAATATGTACTGTCCCACTATGTTCCCAAGTGCTCCCAGATGCCACAGTGATGATGCAGAGCTATGGTTGTAGTCACAACTCTGCATCCTGGCTATGGTTGTGGTTATGGCTAAGAGTTCTGCAGAAAACCTTTATACTACTATATTAGTGCAAAACAAATACATTAAGAGAGAAACTCGAAGGTGATGCGCGCCTTCAAATTTCACCAAAGTCAAAACTGGAGTAGCAACAGTGCGCATAGAAGCAGTTGCCTAAAATTATTGGTGTTACCTGGTGAATGTTAGAGAGCTGGTAAAGTGCAGATAGAAGGCAGTTATTTTCAGTTTTGCAGTGGTATACATATGCAATGGTATTATAGGGGGCACAAGAGCAGGAAATGTGCCTCAGATATGAGGAATTGCTTATGTGGTAGAGGACATGTTTTCATAAGGCTGGACACAACACTTATTGACTACTCAAACCTTTGCTCCTGTCACTAGGAGGATGATTGGTGACTGTAATTCTTCCACATGCTTGGGGAATTATAGGAACAGCATGCTTCTAAGCAGTTCTACTTGGTCCCACACCACCCAACACAAAACTCCTTGATAAAGCTCAGATAGGCTATTTTCATAGGTTGCTTTTTACGTCCTTGAGTGGAAATTCTAGAGGAAAAAAGTAAATGTAGAATGGTGGTGTATAAGGTCATATCTGAAAATCCTCAGACAGTAGAGTGCGGGAAACTCAATTTATCTGTCTTAGAAAGATGAAGAGCTGAGTCAACCCTGCTGGGATTAAAGCTCTCACATTGTTTCATGCTATATAAAACACTTTTTCATCACCTTGAAATGTAAAGCTAATATCCAAAGCAAAAATGGGTACCAGTACATTTTTAAGTCGAGATATTTAATTTTGGTCGGATGCTGCCTTGTGGTTTTCCCTCTAAAGGGCTCAGTGAGCAGCTTTTGTTTAACGGGAAATGGAAAGCAGTTTTCATCTTGGCAATTGGCCCTGGCAGTCTCACTGAATACAGCCCAGGTTTTTTTTTTGTTTTTTTTGCTGGAGTGGTTTTGTTGTTACTTTTGTCAATGGCTTTTTATAGGATGTCCATAATAGAAAAATGCTGCAAGGAGGAAGAATGTTGGCTAGCAGGAGCTTAGCATGGTTTGATCTGTGTGATTGTCATGGAGTTATCTCTACGTATATCTGTGTCCATAACAGGAGGACAGCAGGCCCACTGGTCTGAAAAGAGGAGGGGTTGTCAACAGTTTATGGGCTGTTTCAGCCCAGTTTTGTGAGTAATAGGGCAGGAGATCCATGTACCCATGCCCTGGGAAAACAGGAAGGGCAGGGATATGGGAGATGGGCCTAAAAACAGAACAGCGGCATATCATTATCTTAGGAGAAAAGTTAATTTACTGAATATATTGGAATTCAGGATAAAACAATAGAATACGGTGTAACTGGAACTTAAACTAATAAATAAAATGAGAGAGTGACTGAAACTGTAGATCCTGATGCTATTTCAAAGAGGTAACACAGATGTTACAGATCAGGAAAGATCAATAGTAGAATATTAAGCCACTCCTCTGTATGGCCAGAGGTGAAGATAGCTTGTCTTTCAAGGAAAGACATCTGAAGATCTGTGTACTTTCCATAGGTGGTATAACTTTATCCTTCTGTAGATCAGCTATAGCTTATACCAGATAATACTCAAACATGTACAGACTTAATACGATGATAAATCCCTTTAAAATGGATGCAGGTGTGTGATTTGTCAGGTATAACAATGCCTATAAATGACAGTGCTTGTCTCATGAGGTACTTACTATTTGTGTTCAATAAGGAGAATATATTGTGAAAAACACAATATAAACTGTATGATGATTTTAAAAATATGAGTTGGCAGAAAAGGAAGGAATAAATATTGCCACTGCAAAAGTGTTTCTTCTGAGTGCTTAGTTTGTGCTTTGCTGTTTAAATCTCTGAAGTCTTCTAACAGGATGATGGAAATCAAAAAAGAAACATGGTACCAAAAGAAATCTTATCACACTTTTCAGCCATTATGCATTGATATTGTAGGGTTAAGTTGATGAAGAGAGATAAAGAGACCTGCGTGTTAATGATGTGCAAGGTAGTAATATCCTCAGGAATGAAAAGACTGTTTGCATCTTGCTTTAAATAATTTCCTAAGGATTCTTAGATGTGAATATTGTTCTATTTTTCCTTCAGAGGGGTGATGTGCTGAGTCTATATTGTTAGGGTTTGCTGCTTTAGTGAAAATATACACGTCTCTTCAGGTGTTCAATCACTGTTTTGCTTCACTGCTGATGTTTTATTGAGGAGGATAAAAGAGAGAAATGAAGGAGTTATTTTCAGACGTTTGGAATAGAGATATGTGGTTTAGTGATGGGACTGGGTAGGTTGACGGTTGGACTTGATGATATTGTGTGCCCCGGTGGCACAAGTGGTAGGAATGCCACGTTGCAACACTGGAGGCCCTGGGTTTGAATCCCCCCTGTGGCACAAGTGGTAGAAGTGCTGCTCTGCTACACAGAGGCTCGAATCCCGGGGGCTTGGACTTGATGATCTCTAAGGTCCCTTCCAATCCGCACAAGACTATGATACTATGATGATGATACTGATGGACTTTTCCAACTCAACTGACTGATCCTTTATGCCCCTCTACCCAGAGAGAAAGGTTATATTTTTCCTAGCAGTTCCAAAAGCACGGTGTCAAAGCAGGTGTTCCTACAGCTTTTTCTATCTGCTTTCACATCAGTCACCTGGTGGGGATTTTCAGGCAACCTAACAATAGGCTTACTCGCTATGTTCATAAAAAGATGTTGGCTTTCATTAAGCCTGATGTCATGTTTTGAAACTAACATCAGTGCGTAAACAAAATATATGAATGTGACATCAGTATGAGTGGAGAAGAAAAGGTGTGCACAGAGACTGACAAATCTACCCACGAATAAGACAGAAAACTGTCTTACACGGTTCTACCAGTTCTTGTGCTTATATACATCCAACTGCATGTGAAGAAACAACAGGCAGCAGGTTTCTGCACCTGGATTTAGGGATGCACTGAAACTGCTGGTGCAAATTTAGTGAAGAATTAAATACCACCATTACTTGGCTTAATGATATGATTGACTGCAAACACTACAGCGAACAGTTTGGGCTGTAAGCTTTTCAAGTTGTTTAAATACATTAAGCTACTGGCTTCGTTGGAATATAGTGGTATTCTTTCTGTAAATCTAAAAGCTCATGTCTAATTAAAATCATTACTGTAAATCATTTTAAGAGAGGCTGTTAAGAACTTCTTTAATTCACTTAATTCATTCTTTAAATATATCCGTTTTTAAACTTGAAATGTCAAAGGCCTTTTCCATTAAAGTACTTGAAAATAAATGTTTGAAACTTAACTTCTGCCTGCTTTCTAGTAGCCCTAGTTTTTGCTTTCTTGTCAACAGACCAGTTATTGGAACAGGATTGATCACAGAATCATAGAATTGCTCAGGTTGGAAAAGACCTACAAGATCATCAAGTCCAAACACGACCTAACCATACTAGCCTAATTCTAACAGCCCTCTGCTAAATCCTTTCCCTGAGCGCCACATCCAGGGATGGTGTCTCAACCACCCCCCTGGAAAGCCTATTCCAGTGTTTAACCACTCTGTGATGAGTATCCTGATACCCAACCTGAACTTACCTTGGCACAACTCAAGGCCATTTCCCCTTATCCTGTCACCTGTCATCAGTAAAGTTCTAAAGATCTTTTTGGCTTACTTTTAATCACCTTCTATCTGCTTCTTTTGGTGCAATAGTGCAATAAGGTGCTCATCTGGAGCTACCCTATCATTTCCTAAGAAAACATGTTGAAACTTGAGAACATCTGAACTGAATAGACCTGAATTTGAATGGATATTCTGAGTTGAATCACCATTTTTATCTAATGGCAGCATGTTCATTCATGCTGTCAAGGATTATGTTTATATATACTTTTTCTCCAGAAAATAAGAAGAAAAATACTGGAAACTTCTACATGAATAAGAACCCCAAGAGGTCACAATACAGCTAGCTGGACTTTAAAAGTACTATTTTAAGTTGTGAATTTTAATGGCAAGTCCCCATGCATTTCATCACTTTGGCTGAGTGTTGACATCCTTGACCTTCATACTCAATTGTTACAGTGATTTACTCAAAGTGATATTGAGCCATGCTCCTGACAACAGGTGGAGATTAAGGGTTCTTTTTTTCTTACCTTTTTAGCTAAGTACATCCAGTCTAAATTGTTTGTGGCTTGGAAGTTTTCTATGTGATTTCCGCTTCCTGAAAAAGCCTGTTTTAATGCAAAGTTGTAGGCTTTCGGAACTTTTAAGAGAGGATATCGTGCTATGATGCAGCTACTGTATCTTTTTATTTTTGTCATTTCCAATGACTTGAAGGTGTTGTCCATATATAATATAAAACTGGTGTAGTAACATAGATAAAGCATTCAAATTAACCCTTTAAGATGTCACTAAATCTCTGTAATACAATTTCTTTCCTCAGAACAAAAGCCTCAAAAACAAGCTGCTGTCAGGAAACAAACTTTGTGGTATTCACGCAGAAGAGGTAAGAAAGGTTTCTCTCTATTTCAAAGTCAGTGTACCCAAAAGAATCTCATGTCAGTCCTTTGCAATGAGATTCTGCCATAGATTACATATTATACATGCATGATCATGGAATCATTAAGGTTGGAAAAGATCTCTGAAATCATCAAGTGCAAGCATCAACCCATCTCCACCATTCTGTTTATAAAGCACTCCTCCATAGTCATTTCTGTGACTATACTAAGGGAAATTGGAATATGCTAGCAAGCTGCAAACTCAAGTTTTAGACTAATAAAGTTTGGGAATGGTTATTTCACATATTTGGAGCTCTTTATGTATACATTTTGCTCTATAATGTCTGTTAAGCTGATTTTATTTCCCTGGTCTTCATGCCTAGAATAAGAGGAATCACTAAATGCCTTTTGGAAGTAATTCATAGGAACACAAAATATTTATTACTATTGATCCTTATGTCATTTTATTACTTCAAGGGAAGCATCATATTAGAAAATATCTTCTCTACAGAAACCCTAGCAAAGATAGTTGATGATAAAAAAAAAAATGCTGTTTTCTGTTTTCCCTAAATACCCAAATAACTGTATTCATGGGAGCAAGCCCCTTAGCTATTTACCTTTCTGTGACAGTGGTTATTTCTACATATGATTCTTACTTATTCTTTTATGTGACTTAAGTCCTGGATTTCATCTGCAGAAATAACTTCTGTGAAGGCCATTTCATGTTGCCAGAACTGAACAGAAGCAAAAAACTTATTTACTAAAATTGTCATAGTTAAGATGGGCCACATTTTCTTCAGAGACTTTACTTTGGTACCTAGACAGCTAAACTTATGAGGTCCAAGCAGTGATTTCCACTGGTATTGGCTAGTTAGCCCAGATGAACGTCTGCAATCATTGCTTCAGATATATCCTCAACAGTCAGCAACAGTGCATACTTTTTTCTAGCTTTTCAGAATCTGTTGCCTTCCTCTGTCATCACTGTTGTTTTCAAACATGCCAGGGTATTTGAGTACAAGTATAAATTCGCTCCCTGCTTACTACTAAAAGAATTGGCAACATTCAACACAGCTTGCTATTTACACTTCCTATTTGAATTTGTTTTTCCTAGTTGCATTAACATCTCGAATGTTAGGTAATTAACTTTTAGATATTTTCACATATGATTTATTATTTACGGCATGTCTTTAAGAGTAATGGTGAAGTCTAAAATTAAATGGAAATTTCTTGTTGCACAACAACCATTGCTGTCAGAGGATTTCAGGAAACCAAACCTTAGCTCACCAGTATTCAACACAACAGATTGCAAGTGTATTTTAAACCTTAAAATTTTTAGGCTTGATGAATCATCCTGACAAATTTATGGATCTAAAGTTGGATAGCGCCATTAGAATAAGCAAAAATGCTACTACAGGACCATCTATTTATTTATTTATTGTCATTTTGCCAGAGTTAGGTGGTAGAGGCCAGAGAAATGCAGTGTATTTGCTGCTCTTTAACTAGGTTCAAGCATTTATAACTACGTGAAATCAGTATTCTTTTAATAATGGGATCAAACTTTATTGATGGCTAGAATTGCCTAACAGGAAGCTCGTGCTTCATTCCTCTCTTGCAAAGTGCGTGCAGATAGTTTCATTCTGCTCTGAAGATTGTTTTGAAGGTGATGCCTCCAGTTACGCTTTCATGTTCTCAGAACTTGCCATCTTAAAAATAAATATTTGAGAGAAAAAGCCAAACCCACTGATTGTATTATCCTCACTTTCAGTCAAAAAAGATCCAAGCCCAGCTGAAAGAACTTCGTTATGGCAAAAAAGATTTGATTTTCAAGGTGAGTTTTCTTTCAACATAGCTTAGCTAAGCTACTGGAGTTGCTGTAATGTTGAAGTCATCTGTGAGCATAACTGCATTTATTGCTATATTTTTAAGGAATCATTTACTTCTCTTTATACTGAGAAGAGCTGAAAACACCAAAGACAAGAATAATACCAGAATGTAATTTCAGAAATGCTGTTTTCTGTAGTGTTGGTTTGTGGTTTTTTAAATTTGCTCTTTTTTAATTTAAATTGCTTTCTGGATCGAAGAAGAAAAGTTTCAAAGCCTAAATTTGTGTGCAGTATATTTCAAAATATACAGTAGTGTAAAATAGTTTATGTGTATCTGTTTGTGTGCTGAGATAAAGCAACATTCTAGTTCCTTGCCGGGAACCAAAATATATTGCCCTATTCCATAGATTCTGTGATGCATTTTATACTACACAGGCTGATCTTGGCTGCTAATTGAGTAGTGCTTTCATTTCCTGCATAAATGATGGGGCTAAGTAGTTATCCTCCAAGTGCTTAGAGCTAGATTTACTTAAAAGGTAGCTAAATTCAGTGTGAGGCCCATATTTCTTCTGAAAGGCATAGGATAGACTATTAGAGCCACTAGCTATAAAATGTCCCTCGGGTTAGTCAGGGGGAGCTCTGCTCTAAATGCTCTTTCTTGCAAAATGAAGAAAATGATTACATTTGCCTTTTGGGGAGACAGTGAGCTGAGGGAGTTAAAAACTCTTTGAGAACTTAAGATAAATATTGTTAGTGAACTAGGGAAGGGATTCTGAAGTTCCATCTCCTGAGAAGAAGTTCATATGCAAATAGCTGAAATATCTCTTCTCTCTTCAGTTCATTCTGTTAACTGTTGTCAATGAGACTTCTGGTCAGAGCTTTGGGGAGTAAGTGGGAAAGGAAGAGCTGGGGGAAAGACAACTCTTTCCTATAATACTCCAATGAATTGGTAGCTTATGTCTCGTTTTAACATTGTGAGACAGTAACTTGTAAAGTGGTAGTAAATACAACGAGTTCTTCATTTTTGTCATGTATTTACTCTTCTGATGTTTTCAACGTGTTTTATAGTGTACTGTATTCATTATGTGACGTGTCTGTATGTATGTATCTGTGTCTCTTCCTATGTGCCTAAATATATGATATAATGCCATGTGATGGAAGGAGCCACAAAGGTTAGTTGATGTGCTCAAGACTATATTCATTATCAGTGTATCTGTTGACATTAGAATTTAGTTCTTAACTCTCAGCATTTAGTCCCTTAAAACATATAGAGTGGCAACACTGAGAAGCTGACATAACTGGGAATCTACTTCGTGTTATAACAAGGAAATTAAGGAAGAATTAATGCTAAATTTTCAGTTACCTTCTTAAATTTTATAGTTCCCTCTGTAAGAGTGTCGTGTGCCCCGGTGGCACAAGTGGTAGGAATGCCACATTGCAACACCGCAGGCCCTGGGTTTGAATCCCTCCTGTGGCGCAAGTGGTAGAAGTGCTGCTCTGCTACACAGAGGCTCGAATCCTGGGGGGTTGGACTCGATGATCTCTAAGGTCCCTTCCAACCCGCACAAGACTATGATACTATGATGATACTATGAAGTGGGTACCTAATCATTTTAAATGAGTCCGTTCTTAATTACAATAGTTATCCTATATGATTGATTCAGTTAAAGTACTCTTTAAGTTTAAATGCTTTGCTAAATTGAAATCTACATTTGTTTCAGGCACTCATAACCACTTGTTTCCAAATTTAGTCCTTGTCCAATCCCTGTCTTCACATAATTTGGTTATATTTTCCTTGAAGTCACATTTTTGCTAAATTAGAAAAGAACTACAGATTTTTGCTGTTGTTGCTTCTGAAACACAATCATATGAATGTTTGATATGAATGTCAGATGAACAAAAATAAATCCAGCATTGACTTTTTATATCAGCTTGTTTCTTGTACTCCTAACATTTTTGTTCATCTCAGTGTACAAGATGCAACTGGTTCACTATTATGCCTTTAGTATTTGATTGCTGCTTTGTGATGAATTCCTAAGGATTCCGCTTAAAAGTTTCAGAAAGATGTATTTCATCTGCCATTTAATCTGTTTTTCCTTCTGTAATTTTAAGTCCTGGAGCAAAATATATAGTTAGTCACTCATTTATGAGGACAATCTAAATATAATTCCCTAACCAGCGCATCATCAACTACTTTGTCAGGTAAATGTCTTACATGAGCAAGTTGGTTATAATTATGCACCTTCTTCTGAGGAGCAAACCAGTCTGCTCCATTGATTACACACGCATGGTCCATTACTGATGTGTAATGGACCCTAGTTGTAACTAACCCTAGTTGTAGTTGACCTCTGCAGCAGACAAAGGTCTGTTTGCTACTGTGGCAGTACTCTTGGGCCCGTGTAGTTCTGTAAACTGTGACATAACAAGCAAAAAAGCAAGATGTAAACTTTGCTTCTGTTTTCTGTGCTTTTAAATAGTGTTTTCAGGTACGTGAGAACTCAATAATTCTGACAGACTGAAAAGTACTACGTCATTTGGACTAGATGGCCTTCAAAGGTCCCTTCCAACTCTTAAGGATTCCATGACAGACACCAAAGTCCAAATTTAGCAGAGGACTCTTTATTTTAAACATTTAAATATAAATAACATTGTTACATGGGCTTGAAAAAAGGTATTACTTCTCTATATTTAACCGTTTGAGAACCTTTTGCATAATATTTGATGAATTGCATGTTATTATTTCACAATGTTTATGCAATTGGATTTAGGAAGCCTACAGCTGTTCAACCTATGTATTTCTCCTGCTTTGGTCTATTAGCCTTAAAAATAAGAAATGTCATCTTATATCTGTCTTGAATCTGTCTTACTGAAATGGAAATCAACACGTTACCATACCATTTCACATACACTTAGAAAGTAATTTTATTTTCCTTTCCCTTAATAGCTATATTTTGTACTTATTATCTTGCATATTAAAGTAATATATGTAGGGATTGGGCTTGTTTATGTTTGTTTTTTTCTCTAGTTCTGCTTCTCAGTATTAGTTCTCACACCATTAATACTGAGCATTATTCTCATCTGAACATGTTTCCTTTGCTCTGTACCTATTTACAATGCCCTAAAGTGGCCACAGAAGTCTGACCGGTCATTTCAGCCACACTGAGCAGAGTAAAAGCATTTTTGTACTCTGTACCCATGGTGTTCTCTGCTTACAAGAACATGACACATTCTGTGGTGATATCATCATGACTCATTCATCCTTGCTGTTTTATGTTCTGTGTTTGCTTCAGTAATTATTCCTGTCTGCATTTAATATCTTGCACTCGTCTTTAGGGAACATCATCCTATTTTCTCCACTTTGTCAAGATAAATATAGGAAAAAGCCATCATCTGTGACACAGAGAGGTTTGATGTCACCAGAGCTTTTGATGAGTAAATGTTTAGTTCACCATTCTGTTCATGAGTGATACACAGCAAATAAAACTGTCCTCTAGAGAGGTGGCATGTTTACTCTTCCCAGCATCTTTCCAAAAATGAATGGTATGATAATGGATCTGTAAGTCATGATCTCTTTCTTCTTTTTCTCTTTCTGAACAAGACCATCATGTTTGTTCTTTACAAAATTTGGAGAGAAAGGCTTAAATAATAGTGTGTCAAAGAGATCATATGTGAAATCTACCCCTGACCTTGAGACATGACCCGAGTGATAGTATTTTGAATCATTATTTTGAACTATGTTTTGTGGCTTTGTAGTGAAGATCTTTGAGAGCAAGAACAAGAGTAATGACTGTGAGTGTTGCACAACGCTCTTCTTCATCTTTAGCTCAAGAGTGATTGCCTTTATGTTTTTATTGCTAAAGATCTGTGAGTAATAGATAATGTGATTTGGTGGTTGTGTGTGAAGATCAGGTTCTATGTAAGCCTGAAAATTCGGAGTGGTTTGCATTTCATGCTCTGGTTCCATTCAAGTACATCAGTATATGGAAAGCCAGACAGTAAGATTGATGACATTTTGCTTTCAAAGCATTTGCAATACAAGGTAATTACACATACACAATCAGTGAGATTAAATGCTTAATGGCTTAATGAGTAATTAATGCTATTCCACAAAAGTTGTTGTGTCTGGTGATGTGTGACTGGGATCATGTTGCTGGGGAGAGCTAAATTTTCTTGTTGAAGTGTGATAATTTGTAGTTACTGTTTTCAATGATTTGCTAGAAAATAGGTGGATTTCTTTCAAGGACTATCCCTATTTGCCAAAAATAATCATAATGGTAGGAAATCAAATTTAAGTGTATTCCTCAAAGCAATTGCATTGATGGCTGAGAAAGTATATTGTAGATATACTCTCAATCAAATCAACCAAATCTTCTACTGTTCTGTTTCTTAATATTTTCATGCAGTTTGGAAAAACACAAATTCATGGAGCGTGAACGTTATCTCAGTAACTAGTAAGTCAGGTTCATTAGCTCATTGTTGGTTGGATTTGTTATGATATAGTTATATAAGCATAAAAAACAGTTGTGAGTTTTCTAATGAACTGATGATCTCTATTAGGAAAGTTTCTGTATGGCCCTTAGTATATAGCTGTAAGAATGTGGATTTGCATTAGATGCTCATGCAATATTAAGCAGCTAATTTGAGTTCATATTAGTGACAAGGTAACTCAGTAGCCAGTGTGAAAGAGAGTTGAATTTAACTAAATCTAGAAGTTGCAGCTTTAGATTTAACGGGCATTGAATAGCATTTAGCTACTCAATTAATTTACAGTCCTAGTCAAGCTTTCACCAAAAAGAGCAGAGTTGTTCTATTGGTGTCAAATTGAAATGGATGGGGATGTTGAGTCAAGTACTTAAGTAACACCCCAGTAAAAGCAAAAATTTTGCATTTATTGTGATTGGATTGTTTAAAAGTGCATTAAATACAACTCAGTGTTGCTAAATGTAACATTCACATGTGATTAAATGGTGTAGCTACCAAAAAAGTGCTGTTCTCAGTTCCATTTATCATCTGAGGACAGTACAGTTGTACAATAAACTGTACAATTCAGAAACACAAATCTGTGCATTTCTAGGATACTAATAATGGTTACAGAATAAGCACAGAAATTTCTGTTTACTGGATAATTTATTCAATTAAGCAGTTGTTCCATTTTCCGGTTAAGCGATTTCCAATTAAAAAGTTGTCCCATTTAGACATTAGAATAAATTATAAAAGAAAAATTTGTACACTAAGTATTTTATTTTTCAAGATTTTCCTTAAGGCTTATTGTAAATTAAAATGGAAAAGAAGATATTACATCTATTTCTAATGGATGTGTATCATTTATCACCATGCTGTCTTGTCCCTCACCTCATCTGAAACTTGTTGTATAGGTATGATAATTACAAATTATTGAATATCCAAAATTATCACACCAAACACATACAGGCAATGTCTTTACATTGTTTTGGTATTTGTAGAAACTCATGCTCTGGCCTCATTGATTTGCTAGAAATACATCTGATATCATTTTGGATTTCTCTCTCCTTGAAATCATATTCATCCTTTCCTTTTTCTTCTTTATTTTTTAATATTTATTATGCCTGGGAGAAGTTAATATGGACATTATATGTAACGTAATTCACGGTGGGTAACGGTAGACACATTCGTTTGATCTGGAAAAGTACGCTTCGCAGACAGTAATTGCTCATCACATTCTTTCAGGGGATGAGGAATCAATTTATCTCAGTTTTATCAGTAAGACCTGATGGAGTCATTGAATATTCTACAAGAATGGTCAAGAAAAAAGATATTTGTAGTTTTTTCCCAGACCAAGCTTTACAAAATTTTTTACCTCCTTATGAAAACTGGCCTTGTATTTTGCACTTGTTATTTATGGACGGCCTAAGCCACATTAATTGAACAGGCTCCTTCAAAATATTCTTATTTAAAATAGCACTGAAATCATTGCAATTAGAATTCAGGCTTCACAGGCAAAATGAACAAACAAAACAGGAAAAACTGATCATCCTGAAGTTCGGGGATTGAGGTGTTAATAGACATCACTACTTTTAAGTGAGTATGCCAGAAAAGAAAACATTTTTAATGCCAGAATTTCATTGTCACTTCATTTCCATTGAATCAATGGCCTTTTGACTCAGTAATCTGTAAAAGAGAGCAAATATATGTGAAAGATACAGATAAAGACAAGATGGCATAACCGTACAGGTTTTTTACTAACAAAACCGTGGCTCAGATTAATCCCCAGATCAAGGTCTAATCCTGATCTAAGATGTGACTCTTAAGAAGAGCCACTCTAAGTGGTTCTTAATGTGGTGGGGGAAATAAGAATGGCAGGCTTTTGTCATTTTAACAGCCAGTGCAACTTATGCCTAATGCTGACACACAACATCTCTTGAGGTCTCTCCTCCCGAAGGAACCTGCAGGCAAATAGTATTGTGCCATATAAAAGGCAACAGTCTTCCCACACTGGGTGGGAGCTTGGGTATCCAATGCTGACTTTGAATCCAGAGCTCCCAAAATGCTTTTTCACTATATAGCTGCATAACTATTCCTGTGAATGTTCCTTTCATATCTCCAGGGAAGAAGATGGAGAAACAAATTTGGAGCTAACTTTCTGTGCACCAGCAGACAGTGGCATCTCATAAGGGGCTCAGTGTCCGTGAATGTTTGAGGGCGATTTCTCTTGTTCTATGCCTACGTTGATTTTAGTATCTTGTTTAAAACTACAAAATCCTGTGCTGAATTAGAAATGGAAGTGAGATAAATGAACAAAATAATTATATATTTGAATATTATTTTTTCACACATAGAAATACACATTTTCTTCAGAGAAAATAGAGTCCTTTTGTCTTTTGGCAAGCATTTCTGAATCAACTCATATATATTACTCACAAAGTTTACATTTCTTCTCTCAGGTGCTGCATGAAAAATTATGGGATGAAAAATTACAGTGTAGATTATGTTGGCTTTTTCTTCTTTATTCTCACAGGCACAACGGCTAACAGATCTGGAGCAGAAACTAGCAGCTGCAAAAGATGAATTGGAAAAGGCAGCCCTTGACAAGGTAGTAAGTGTAATGTGATTTAAGTGTATTAATCAGCTGTGAATGTTTCTACGTAACTTGAAAAAAAAAAAAAACACAAGTGAAAATGTTGCACTAGTGCCATCTATGGCAATGAAAAGGGGAGAATAACTGGCAAAAAAATCTTCTAAATGTACCCCTTTGTTATATTGTAGATGGCTGTGAAGGAGAAAGCAAAGGGCATTTGACAACAGGAACTTCTATTGAGAATGCTATTAAGGAAACCAGTCTCCAATTTAAATGGGGATTTGCAGCACACTCAGTTGACTTCCCTGACCCTATGTTTCTTTCCTACTAAACACTATGGAATTTTAATTTATGACTAGGTTGTAGTTCTTCAGGTTTTCCAGAGAACTGGAATCATCTTCTGGTAAATTCCCATTGAGAAAGTTCTTGGATGGCATCAATAGTTCATTTGGTTTAGGGGGCATGGTGGTGATGGGTTGAAGGTTGAACTCAATGATCTTAGTGGTCTTTTCCAAGCTTTATGATTCTATGATGAGAAAGAGCTGTGGAAATAGAGAAGGAAAAGTCCAAAACTTTACATACATGTGGAGTTGTGAGAAAGCTCTATGAGACACATAGTACCCATGCTTATTCTCATTACAGAGTAGTAAAATTATTTAAGTTTGCAAATACCTTTTCAGCCCCGGTCAAGAGGTTGTTTTTTTGTTGTTGTTTGTTTGTTTGTTTGTTTGTTTAATGAAGTAAAAATAGTTGGAGATGAGTGCAGTGAAGATGTGGCCTTAACTATGCTGACAAAGTTAGCACATGCAGTAGGAATAGGGCTGATGTAGACAGCAGTGTGTTTTTAGACCATGAGCTGTACTGCAGAAGATTGAGTAACTGGGTCTCAAAATGTGACTACAAGTTGGCATAAAATTGTATTGTACTTTTGGGAAGGCATCAAACTTCTGTTTTTAATATTTGCTTTAAGTATTTTTTTGTGCAGACAGTAGATTTAATGTCTCACATAAGTGTATTCTCTAACTCCCATGATGGGGCCCTGAGAAGCCTGTTGTTTTTTGCTTTGCTACAGCCTCATTTACTCTATATAGAATCATAGAATCACCAAGGTTGGAAAAGACCTAAAAGATCATCCAGTCCAACAGGATGTTGGTGTACTAGGTGTACATTCACCTAGTACAAATAGCTCCCACTAAACCATGTCCCCCTGTCCAACTCTGTCTCAAGAGTAGAAAGGGGAAAATGTAAAGACGTGCATATCTTCTTGACAGTATTTATTTATTATGGTATTATTCTCTAAATCACTTGCAGTGATTGAACAAAGATTGGGATCTCCTGAGTGAGTAGTTATCTCACTGCTCTTACTGCCACAACTTTGTTCAGTGTCATACTGCTGCTTTCATTAATACATCTGTATTTATAAGTAAAACAGCAGTACTCTGGCTCAAGCTACAAACACTGTTGTGTAAGTATGTGAACAGCAGTTTATTCACCAATTAAAAGGTGTAGATTGGCTTAAAGTGCAGTAATGGATGTGGACAGTCACATTCTTAACAGGTGGAAAAGCCTATGGCTTACTATGCAGAGTAACAGCATAATAGGCACACGCATATACATGAGAGCAATCATACTTGTGGGATTAAAATCAGTCTTTATAATGTAGAAAAATACTAATTATCCTGAACATTATAGGAAAAATTCCCTGCAAAGTCTGTGTCTTTGCAGTACTTGCAAGTATCCACTTCTCCTACTAAATATTATTATGTAAAAATCTGGACATGATGAGATTTGGTAGGTAGTATATTTGCTCCTTTAATGATAAAATAGAATTCAATGAGTATTTGCAATAACCAATATAGATGAAATGCAGGGATGAAAGGGAAGAACGCAAGGACTTTTCAGGTATTTTGGTCCCTAATGCACAGTAACTTAATATTAAAACCACATAATTCTGATAGTAGTAATGGAAAGAAATAGCAGCTGTTGTTTGTAAATGTTAGTCTTAATACAGAAAGATAAAGCAAGTGGTTTTGTTCATAATAACACATCTCAGTGAAGTGGTATTTCCTTGTTTTCCACAGGAGTCACAGCTGAAAGCTCTGAAGGACACTGTGCAGCTTTGCCTGTCCTCCGTCCTGCACAATCAGCCTCCTGCTATCCATCGAATCCCTTCAAAACCAGCAGAGAAGCTGACATCATCAGCTACGAAAGGCTCAAAAGTCCCATTTCCAGTGATAAGCACTAAGGTATTGTTTCTCCCTCACTTTTCTTTTTCCAAGCATCTTTGAGAGTTTGTCCTGTAAGAGCATCAAAGTGGAACTAAGGAGGATTTAAAATTCATTGCAGGATTAGGATGAATTTTAAAGATAATTCTAAGCCAGTTTCTGGTATCAGTAAACTTTTACAGAGTTGGGAAATGAGTACTTTTATTTTCCGAGAAGCAAAATCCCATCTATTGCTTGTTAAATGAGCTGTGTCTGCATAACGAATCTACAAGGAAGATGGATTTACATCTAAAACAAGCGAGTATGGAAATTCATGGGATTATTTACCTGCCAGGCACTGATAATGTGTTGTTTGTGGTACTACAGCACTGAACAGTGAGGCACTTTTTGTTTTTCACAACAAAAGCCATGACAAAGCCAATGTAGAAGAGCAAAGCAGGTTGGGACACTCAAACAGAATTTGCCAAATGGGTTGCAGTAATAGGCCAGGGAATATTTGATTTGCACAATGCATCCAGGAAACAGGAATGACAGTTTAGGAGAAAATAGAATTAAAGAACTGGTTTCTAAAGCACTTTGATTCTATAAATTAAAGCACTTTAGCACTGTTGATATATACAGTGATTGATGGATATTCAGATAATTTCCATCTCCAGGGTTGCATTCTTCTCATCTATTCATGTGATTCAATACTTTTAGACTGAGCCTAAGGAAGGAAATTTTACAGCAGGATGGCAGAGGGAGTTTCACGTTCCCCTTAAATTCCAAAACACTGTCATGAAATATAAAAAGAGATTGCCAACTCGCAGTCAGTTTGTGATTTTTTTATAGCAGCTATTGATAAGCGCCACTAGTACAGAGATTGAAGCCAAAAATCAGTAATCTTTCTCTCTGTAATTAAAACTGAAATGTAATGTCAGAAAGCAGAATATGATTATAAAGCTGGATCTCGTGTTGCTTCTCTTACCGTAATGATTGTAGGTTCTTTAACTGGTTCATAGTAAGAAGCCTTCACTTCATAAGCTGTTATCTCCTGAAATAAACCTGCTTATTAATTGGTAACAGCCCATGAGGATATTAGCCCTCATTTAGATTAAGACAACTGGTTCTCCATTCTGAAGGAGGGTGGATTCAAGGATATGCAGACTGAGGTTTCAGGAGCATGTTTTCCCTGGCACAGGAAAGGAATCCGGCATAGAGTCTGGAACTGAATTTACAACATTTGAGTGAAAACACAAAATAATCTTCATTCTTCTTCCATAATCAAATTGATTATGTGTTTAATGTTTCAGTTCATGAAATACAGCAATATTTCTATTCTGCAGTCTGAGTCCTCTGTATCCCAAGAGTGCTTGAATAACTTATGCTCCCTCGTTAATAGACAATGCTCACATTTCTCTGCACATGGCATATGCCTTGAAAATGTCTGCAAAAATGATGGTTCTGAGTCCTGTTCTTCCCCACATTGACACCTCATTATTATAAATCTGTGCATTATCTGTGATTATAAAACCACTGAAATCTGCTACTGTAAAATAGGTTGTCAACTCAGCATAGCCAGTCCAGAATCCCTGTGTTTAAGCCTTATTATAAAAGGCTTTTTCCTTATTTATTTATTTAAGAATAATATCAATTCTCATGTATGTTTTCCTTGGCTTTTTTCAGTCTTGCAGACTAAGTCAGTCTAACTACAGACACTGTTCTGACTACAGACAGTGTTCTTTCTCTATTACATTTGCATAAGTGTTTTAATATATCAGGCTTGTATTCTGGTGAATGTAATTGTGCTCGATTACTAATCCTGTGTGAAAATAAGAGCTTCATATGAGCTTTTAATGTCTGCTAAGCAAGATTTGAACCCTCAGGAAAGAAATGATCAGTTGTCTGGTAAATACCTTCAAAGATATTCTCATCCTTCATAAGAAGTTTATTCTAAAATAGTCACATTTACTTTAAATCTGTGGAAGCGTGTGACATCTGCGTCACTTGGATACGCAGTCGTCTGTGAGGTTGAGGCACTTCTTGCTAAAAACAGTGGGCATAAGGTTGTGTAAACTAATGGTAGCTTGGCATATGAAACAGCTTTGACATTATAGACATGTTTTCAAATATATGGATTCACTATGTGGGGTGCTTTCTTACTCAATTTGTTCTAATTTTCCTTTCTAAAAAAGGCTAGCGTTACACTGAAATTAATAAATATTTTATAATGATAGCTATCGTTTGAATATCTTTGTCTCCTTTCCATATCATTGGAAAGATATGTATGCCCTAAATGCAAAGAAAAAATGAGCTTCAGTCATTTGGAATGTTAATGGAAATGAAGCAGAGAAACAGCTTCTATTTGCAGTAGCAAGGTTGCGTACACAAAAAAATGGGGAGTGCAATTAAAAGACTAGCAAAATAATGGCAACTAGCTTGCTCTAGGGTGTTTTTGTCTTATTCTGTTGGAAAAGCTGGAAGGGTGATGGTCCATCTTCCTTTCATCTAGAAACAATCATTCCCCATCAAAATGAGATAAGTGAACTTAATATCAGCATTAAGCCTGCAGAAGTGTTCTTGTAGGGCACAGAGGAAGGAGAACTTGTTAAACTCTTCAGAGAAGATACAGGTCTGGAAACATGGTCACACTGAGAAGCATTTTGGAATGGCCACATAGTAACTCAAGAACCTGATTGATTGTGTTGGTATGTTTTAGTATTCAGGTTAAACATAAGCTTGCTATTAGTTTGAACACATAAACTGAGCATCTACTGCAAATAGTGAGCAAGCTTACTAAAAGCAGAAGATGGTATTAATGTCTGTGCTTGACAAATTTTATCTGGGTTTTAGATTTTCTTTTGGAAGTTGTTTGTTCTCTTGCTTGTTGTGTTGGTGGTTGTGAAATCAGAATATTAGGCTCCAGGCCTTATTCATTTCGTTCTACAGAAGTAGAAACAATTGATAGAACAATTCTCTATGAAATAAGTAGTTAAATATTTGTACTTAGAATCATAGAATTACCCAGGTTGGAAAAGACCTTGAAGATCAAGTCCAACCACAGCCTAACTATAGTACCCTAACTCTAAAAACTCTCTGCTAAATCATATCCCTGAGCACCACATCCAAACGGCTCTTAAACACATCCAGGGATGGCGATTCAACCACCTCCCTGGGGAGCCTATTCCAGTACCTAACTACCCTTTCTGTAAAAAAAGTGCTTCCTAATATCCAACCTAAACTTGCCCTGGCGCAACTTGAGGCCATTTCTTAATTTACCTGATACTAGTTATAGAAAATTTCATATTGTATTACTGATAATACTGATAATGACTAGAAACGTAGAAAGCATTTATGATTACATGTGTGCTTTTCTTCAAATGCATAAGCATTTTAAAACAATAAAGATACATTTGGAACGTGTAAGTTGAGACCAGCCCATGGTTTTGAAGACAGAACAGATAGTTTTTTAGTCATATTTTAAATTATTTTGTATTATAGCCTATAAAATTGATATAACAGCTTCAGATTCGTGAAAAAATAGCCAGCAGAATGCGGCAATATATTATCTCATCTTTCTTCCTCTGTAGGTTGAAAAAGAAACTAAATCAGAACAAATTATGCAAGAAAATAGTCTGTTTTCTAAAATTAGAGCTATTACCAATCAGGTCATTTATCATAATATTCCAGTATAAATGAAGGTTGTGACCCTTGGAAAAAAAACCTGCTTATTCATTGCTCAAGAACCTACGAAACAACAAAAATACAGCTTTGAATTTATTGTCATCATTATAAGAAAGATTAAGACTCTAAAAGATTCTCTAATGCATCTGATTATTTTTGCTCAGGGTGACCTCTGTTGTTACAACACGCTGAAAACATAACTTGGCAGTTATTTTTCTCCAGGCAGTAAATTTCAATCTGACATTCACGGAACCATAGAATGGCTTGAGTTGGAAGGGACCCCAAAGATCATTATGACATTGTGTCTGGAAGCACTCCCAGTTTAGTCAGTATTAACTTCACTCTGGGGACCAAATAACAGGTAGAAGGACTTAGTTTGAAAACTCAAACTCACTGTCTCAGGGGACAGTGGTGTATGAAATAGGTTTATCAGAGGGTTTTGTTTTGAAAATATCATACAGTGTATGACCTACATATGATACAGACCTGAACAGGTGATAAAAAAAGAGTGGCAGTTCATAAGTACATGGAAAGAACGTCAAGGACAGTGAACAGGACTGTGCTCTATTGAGGCCTTACAAAGACCTCTTTTGTGGCTTTCCCACATATGTGTTTTCTCCACCTTGCTTCTGAAAATTAATTAGGTAACACTTGCATGTGCAGTTTTGGTGGCCTGCTGTTGGCTGCATGTGGCACTGAGATTGGGAAAGAGTAATTAAAATAAGCAATTACTAAACACAGAGGAAGCCATGTTTATAATATGCAGTAATGACATATTATAACCCTTTCCTAATGCATAAGCACCATGAGAATTAAATAGTGTCAAAAAACTACACCTTCCATTGTTTTAGATTTTAATTTCAAAGCAGCAAATAACACTTGTGTGCTCCAAAGGAACTTGCCATAGAAATCCCAAGTACTGCGTATCTGCAAGCCCAGTGTAGGAAGAAATTTGTCTTGAAAATATGAAAGGGAGTGTAATTAAAAGAGCACGAGTAGCATGACCTATTCCTTCATAGCAGTCTTGCCTGTTTTGCTTTTTATGGCTCTCTTTAGGCTCATAGACTTTCATTATCTTTATGATCAACTGGATGCCAACTTTAGTCTTGTATTATTTTTTCTTTAATGATGGTTCATAAGAGCACAGCAACCTTTCCTAGTATCTTTTATTTCCTGAATTTACCTCAGATTGAATATGATTCTGTTATTTGCTCAGACCTTCTTCTAGAGTTCTTCAGTGACTGATTTTTAATAAAATTTTATTACGTGCTGGAAAACTTTTAATGCCAGAGATCATTGAGTCAAAAGCTGAAGCTCTTTGATTTTACTGCTTACTTTAAAGAAGTCTTCATTATTAGCACATTATCTTGACACTAAATTAGTTTTAGAGGTTTCTTTTTTAACTAACTACAGTCAAGGGAAACTGGAGGGGAAATAGTAACAACACCTGGCAATTCTTATTTCGTCCATGTCCCAAAACAACATCATTCTCATTTAATTATGTCATTAGAAAGTCATTTAGTTTCAGTTATATGATCTTTCTAATTATCCACATTTCATAAATTAGCTTTCTGACCTCTCCCCATCTCGTTACAGGGTACAAGTAGATGAACCAGACCCCAGCACCATAGGCTAGATATAAGGTTTAGCAAGTCTCTGGCCAAGCCTATCAGAAGAGAGAAAGAGGAGATCCCTTGATTGCACTTCAGGTGTCCTCTGCTACTCATCTGTCATATCAAAACATGATCTTTTTTCAACGTATTTTTAATTATCATTCTTTCCTAGTGACAGTGACTGGCATATAGCATTTATAATTACAGTTCAAGTTGCATTTAGCAGAAAGGTAGTAACGCATTGCCATATCTTGTGACTCTACTGGTGTTCCATTGAAAATATATTGATATGTAAGTAGTTTGGCCATTGTAAGACTTCACTTTGTTAGATGAGAGCAATTAGAAAGAAACTGAATTTAGTTGCCTTTGTGATTCCACTTCAGGAAATCTACTTCAAGAATTATTAGTATTAATGCATTTTCTAACATGTAAAAAGATCTGAAATGTGCAGAGAGTCTAATTAATCACTTTAAGAGGCTTACCAGCTTGAACATAATTGTGTAATGACTCCCAAGGAAATTTCTCTACCCAAGGATGAGTTCAAGATGTAGATGATAATTGTTAATGTGGGTATTGTGTGTACAACATCCATTATATATCTATTGTTACAAAGCTTCACTTTAAATCTATATGTAAAATCAGATGGGAAGCATTAGAGATAGTTAAATGCTCTTTTTCCTTTATTTGAGGAAAGATGTGATTTGGAAAATATCAGAAAGATGCATCATCAGTTGATTCTCCAGAACTGAGTATTTTGGCTATTGATAAAGATAGAATTTTCTAGTAATTTGATTAGAGCCATTGCATTGAACCACCAAGTGTAAGAAATACAGAAGAGGTCTAAAGTGTTTGAATTCAGTTTAGTTTTGAGCAATTTAAGAAACTGCTTACTGACCCTAAAACTGAAGAATCACTATGTGGAGATTGTCTCCTTTGCTGAGCCCTTGGAAAGGAGTAAGCTATTCCTTCTTGATTACCTGATTGTGACCTTTACCTTTCTTGGGTAATCAAAAACTGATTTAATATACCTGCTATTGCCTGTTCTTACATTTATTCATATATTTATTCAAAGATGAGTTTATTAATATGCACAATTATCTGTAACATTTTCTGTCTTTTCTCTTTGCCGAAGAAACTGTTTTTCTTTCATTAAGCACTGACAGTTAACAGTTTGTTTTTCTATGCTTATTTACAGTGGATTCATATGTACCTATATAGAAAACATCGTTGATCGATGCATGTATCAAGGAAAAACTCAATCCTGTTGTCAACAGCAAAGTTGTCATGGCTTTTTGGTAGTAGGTTATTTGGGAGACAAGTTGAATAAGGAAATTATTTTGTTAGATAGTACAAGGCAGCAAAATGTAGTGGAGATAATCCTGCCTATAAGAATTGAAGTACTTCATACCAGGTCTGTAAAAGTGATAGTGTGCCACAGAACTAATCCTTTAGGCAGCTATGGGATAAAGAAAACAGATATATCTTTGCTATGTACATGGCCATCATTTCTCAAGTTGTCCCTGGTTCTTTTGCTGGAAACAAAACAATAGGATATAGGAATGAAACAGAAATTATTAATACACACATCTATGTGTTTTAGGATTGACTTCTGAGAAATCTGTGCACACAGAAGGATCCACAGGATTGAAAACAAACAAGAGCAACAGAAAAAAGGATCTCTAATAGGAATGGCACCATTATTTTGAGAGATGCTAAGCAGGCTCAGCTGACTCAGAAATGGCTCCAGTGGTGCGAAGGAGTTTGCAGAAGCAAGCTAATAATGTGTTACCATCTTCTAACATCAGTCCAGCTGTCCTCAGAACTCTTACTTTATCTTTAGAGGGAGAAAGTACCCTTCAGGGAATGCTGGTACTATTACCCTGATTTGAAAGAAAGCAAATTGACTAACAGGAGGGAGCTTCTCTCACCTATTAAAAACATGATTAACTAAAGCCAGGCCTGCTTATGGAGGAGATCTACTGGAACTGCATTAATTTTCTGACTAGATTATATGAAGTAATTATTTTTTTTAATTAAGGCACAAACTTTTGGCTGAAAAATATTTTAAAAAAAAAAATGTTTTCCAAAAGATATTTTTCTCCTCTTTACTTATAAGTCAATTGATTAAAATGAGATAAAAGCTGTAGGCAGCTGTCAGAACACCTCCCTGCTTTCACACAAAACCCAACAGATAATTACACAAAGCTGTTATTTTGGTATTTGCATCCCATGCTCATTGGAAAACCATGGAGCCCATTGCCAATCTTGGCTGGACTGTCCTACCACACCTACTGTATAGTCCAGATTTGGCATCTTCTGACTTTAATATGTTCAAACTGATGGAAGATGGGCAACATTTTCATAGCAGTGACACTATCATAGCAGCTGTGAAACTGAGAATCACCTTCACTGATGCAGATTTTTACAAGCATGGCATGAGGCTCCTGTTGATCACTGGCAAAAATGCATAGCTAACAGCAGAGATAGTAAAAATAGTGTATTATAGCTGAGAATTTGCTCAAATAGCTACTGTGCTCTTTGTATCTGTTGTGGTTTCCATGGAAATAAATAGTAAATATTATTTTCAGGGCAAATTTATCCTCTACTGAAGAGCAAACAACCTATGGGCTAACCCCAAAAGTGTAACTATTTAGACTTTCAAGGCTGAAAGTATTATTTTTCATTGCATTTTCCTAAACAACTGGATGCAGGTGTTTTCTTTAGTTGGGACTCATCTGGACAGTTTTAAAGTGGTGAATGACCCTCAGAGTTGAACAGCTGTGGTTTTTGTGTTCCTGGGATGCAGCACCATTTTGAATGATGCTGGAATACCATCTGTGGTCAAATCTCCTAGTATTTTTAATTGGGTATTTCCTCATGCATTTAGCTGCTTGTCTTCAGTTCTGTTATCTAAAGAAAATTATAAAAGTCATCTTTATTTAGAATCTTTCTTCTAACTGCACAAATTGTCAGCACAGCAACAGCTGTGTCTGCTAGAAGAGAATGTAGGAAAAGCACATACAAAAAAGAACAAACCCATTGCTGCCTCTACCAAAACTGTCACACTGATAAATGATCAGATGGTTTTTGCCATAAGAAAGGCATTTTTTCAGCATCTCCTTAAGTGGCTGTAAACATGGTACACACAGCATCCAACATGAGATGTCAGCACATGTTTCTATAGCGAATCTATAAACAATATGCAAAATGCTAATCATTCCAGGCTATGTCCCCCTTAGTGTGCTCCCCTTCTGATGCACTGCTAGATCAGTTTCCACTGTGTTTTCTTTATATCTTGCCAAATAGGGAGTATAAGAATCAGATCGTGTCCTGTTTAGAGGAAATATAATAATTAGTAGTTTGACTGGTAGCGTTTAATCTCAGTCTTGTGTTCTGTTTCATGCTTGAGCGCGCACACATGCACAGGCACACAATTATATCTCGATGAATGTGTTACGTAGCATGAAATACAAACTTGATATAAATTTTATAAACATACAGACACTTGCAAAGTATACTATTTAGATTTTTGCATGATGGCCATTGTTGATTTAAACTTCAACTTGGACTGTCAATGCTTAGCTCTGTTAGAATCCAAACCTTTGTGATGAAAGCTATCTTCCTAGAGCTTAATCTTCCTTAGCTACCTAACAGCTGTCTACAGTAATTTTCAATGTCTTCCATTCTCAGATGTTTCATACAAGCATATGCATAGTTTCTTTAAGGGAAGGAGGTGGGTGGCGTGTTTTCATCTTATGGCCATTCTGTATTTCACAAGGTCAGAAAGGCTGTGGATGACTCCTCCCTGGAGGTGTTAAAGGCCAGGCTGGTTGGGGTTTTGAGCAACCTGGTCTAGAGGGGCATGTCCCTTCCTATAGCACGGGGGTTAGAATTGGATCATCTCTAAGGTCCCTTCCAACCCAAACCATTCTATCCTTCTATGAATATTCCTAACCTTTGTTTTCATTTAAGTTTGGTAACTTCTAGCTCTCCTTCTTGTTAAGTCTCGTTGGAAAATGTTGATTTTTTTTTCCTCAATCTCTTCAAATAACATAATTTAAGTATTCTCTAACATAAGCCCTGGTTTGCAGTTAAAGTAAATACATCATTTTGAGAGTCTTCAAAAATCAGCGTGCAGTAAATCATTACTGAACGCTTCTTATTGATCCCGAGAAACTTGATTGCATACATTTTCATGAGGGCTTTTTGTTTTCTTTCTGTCCCCAAGCTGTGTGTGGAACATAAGAAAGTGCAATCAGTACAGGTTGGGCAACAGTAAAATGTTGGTTTAATGTTCTGCTGGAAAACAATTGGTTAAATTATGAAATATGCAATGCTTTCAACACGAGCTGTGCTGGAAAAAGAACAAAAGAATTCAGAGCACAATAAAGCAATGGACAGATGTGGCTTCTCTTTGTATTTTGGTAACTGCTCTAAATAGTCCTCCATTGCCTGTTTAGATGCCCTAGAATAGCTCTCCAGCTATTTCTGTAGAAGGGTGTTGCTCTACCATTGGAGGTATTTTAGCATCAGCTTAAACTCTGGTTTGCTGTGCATTGCTAAAGGACTTTCGCTCCATTCTGAAAACAAGTATATCTTGTAGATTACTAAAGGAAGATGAACTGTCATTATTTTCAACTTCTGTATCCCTTTAATGTCTATGTTTCAGGTATTATTTTCCTGAGGAGTCTCACTCTAAATGGGAAAATTATGATGTAATAGGAAGCGCTACAAACAGTACTAGAAATACTTAGGATACCTTCCCTGGCTCTTTGCAATGAGATTTTATGAAGGTTTTTTTTTTTT
This sequence comes from Coturnix japonica, assembly GCF_054131305.1. Taxonomy (NCBI): domain Eukaryota; kingdom Metazoa; phylum Chordata; class Aves; order Galliformes; family Phasianidae; genus Coturnix; species Coturnix japonica. The sequence goes on along the minus strand of NC_140667.1, from coordinate 3,012,931 downwards.
CCTTCTGTTGGAGTAGTTATTTCAAGGGAAGAATCCCACACAAAAATCCCATAGAGAAAAATGTAAAAAAATCAATGCCCGTATTGTGCTCAACATAACATGATACTGTGAGAAGCAGGTATATGCGAGGAAAAATAATGTACTCAGTTCTGAAAGGATGCTTCAGGAAATTAGCACATCTAAATATAACTAGTCTCAAAGATCTATTGGAAAAAAGTGAACCCTTTCTTCTGATGGATGTTCAGCCACGTAAGCTTACCATAATCATTCATCTGTAAGGTGGAATGATAGAAAGATGATAATAGATATTCAAAAGGTTATTTATAAGGAAAAACTCACCGATATGGCCACCTTCACTGGGAAATGCTGAGGCAATCTCCACCAGGGAGCAATCTCCAAGAGAAATGCTGCCTTAGTGGTGGTCAGCCCTTAAATGAGGTCTAGAGGAGGTGGAGTCAAGCTCCACCCCTTCCAGGAGCGCAGTTAAATTACTCTCACAGCTAACTTGACACTTGTCTCTGCTGATTAATCAGAGGTTCAGGCTGTGATTACTAATTTCCAATACATTCGTCTCTGAGAAATTCCATTATAGCCAACACAAATACTCATGAAAAGTGAAGAAAGGAAAATGTTATTTCAGTGTCCGTGTTCGTTTTCATTGGAACTGAGTTTTTCCTGGATTCTTTGTAAAAACTAGTAATTGTTTTGTTCAGTGTTGGCATAATGTATATGAGAAAGCAGATAATTCCACCTCAAAGATGTTTAAATGTAGTGAAAGTAAAATAAAAAACAAAAAAATCAAGGGAATTCTGCTTGGTTAAGAAGCAACATGTAGAAATTTAAATATCTTATATGCCATTGGATCTGCAGTCCTCTGAGATGAATTGCCCTATATAAACATAAGTCTGTAAATGTGGATTAAATAGAAATCAAAAGTGAACTATGTCTCTCCTCTTACTGGTGAGTAATATTGACTGTTCAGTAGAGAAAAATTAGTTATTTCTCTTAAATATGTATACAGATGTACACAAATATATGTGTGTACATGCAGTGGCCATCGCCATCATAGTAATACATAATACAGTGTTTTGTTATTAGAATTGGAGTTTTCATGTATTTCTATGTGTGTTAAACTGTGAAAGAATTTAAAGTCAGGACATTAAAAAACGTGATACAGTGGTTTGCTTTATTTTTCTCTGCAGGCAGTCATACATATTTATCCACAATTTCTGTTGTAGAGAGATTTAACAGATTGCCTCTTTAAAATGTCTGAAATTTGCAGAGCTAGTAGAGCAGGTAAAAAGTCTATTGCAGAATCCAAGAAGTGACTCTGCTTTTGCAGGTGCAAAGGGTGGAACTAAAAAGAGAAGGAAGGGAAAGATGGTAGGATCAACACCTTTTTCTTGAATGACTGGCTTGTGTGTGCATGTGGTGCGCAGACAAATTTCTTGGTTTCCAGGGTTCAGGTTGGATGTCATAGAAAAATTAAGGAGTAGTACTGCATTGGCACAGGCTGCCCAGGGAGATGGTGGAGTCACCATCCCTGGAGTGTTCATGTAACGTGGAGATATGGTGCTTAGGGACATGGTTAGTGGACATGGTGGGGGTGGATTGGGCTTGGGGATCTCAGAGGTTTCTTCCAATGTTCATGATATGATTATGGTATGATTCTACCAAAGCTCAGGCGTTGGTTGTTTCATGTTTCTGTCCCTGAAACTCAGAGCTGGTTTCCTAGACAGGCTTGTAAAGTCTCACCAGATTTTGTAACTTTAAAAATATTTCCAAGAAAAAAAAGTTTGAAGGGCTGCTGGTCCACAAAAAAAAAAAAATAATATTCACATGTGAAATCCTGGATAGAAAAGCTTTGAGAAGAGTTCAAAAAGCTCTAGGCAAATTGGAAAGGAATTCAGAAACTGTTTCCAAATCAATTTGCTCCAGAGTACTTGGTGGCATTTTCATTAGGTTAGCTGTCAATCTAGTAAATGGGCTTCGTTCTGGCAGAGAATAGCATATTCTTTACGTATTATGAGAGACTTCTTTTAGTAACAAAGAATCTTGTTTGCAAAGTCTTCTTGAAAACTTCTTATATAATCAGCAAACTTATAAGCCCTCAAAAGTATTGGGGTTTTATTTTAATATTGATTTTCCCCCCTCCCCCCCCTCCCCCCTTGATTGGCATAAGAAGTCAATCAGCTTCAAAATGTTATTGATTAAATGTGCTTCTATGTATTCTAAATATTCTATGCCATTCTGGCTGTAAGAACAGAACTCAAATCTATGGGAACTAACCTGTGCCTGACAAAATCCCTCCCATCTCCTTACCTTTTTGTCTTTATGGTTCTGGTAACCTTGGACCCATGCAAAAAGTGTCATGGCATTTCAGTCCAGTTCTTAAGACATATAGATCAATGTTGGCATAGGGTACCAGTATGAAAAGTATTTGAAGATGATGCTTGTGCACTAGGTGGGATGATGAAAGTAGAAATCATAAAACAAATGAAGCTTTTAAGATAAAGCATTACAGTCAGATAGTAATGTTATCAGGTGAGAATGGGAAATGTTCTTATCCTGTTAACTAGCAGTAGTTTGTGAAAGCAAGACAAGATGCTTCCTTGATGGCAGTCTTCCCTAAATATCTCAGACTTCCCTGGTTTTGTAGTGTGACATGCGGAGAAGTCTGGTATCTAGGCAGAGATATTTATTTCCTCCTGTTAATAAAGGTTCAAGCTGACTGCTTTTCCTGGCCTCCTGTGTAGATTTACTGCTGTAGGTAGTCAAGAAATCAGGTGAATGTGAGCTGTATGTGTACTGTGAATCATTCAATACACATACACCCATCTTATCCAATAAAAGAAAGCAACAAAAAGAGTCTAGCCTCATCCATTTGCCTCCCACCTCACTTTAGATATTGAAAGACATGAACGTTAAACATTCCTTTCTATAAAACTTGTAGAATATGTAATGTATTCAGTAGTTAGCTGTTTGCAATATCTGATCTTTGTGATTTTCCTGCTAATCTAAAATGACTTTTATGAAGTTTTGTCTGTATGAACTGTTGGTATAATTTTCTTTTTCTTTCTTCTTTTTTCAATGTCCAGCAAAATGCCTCATCAGAGAAAGAAAGTCTACACGTGGCCTCAAGAAAGGAAGAAAACCAGAGTGTCCAGGAGTGTGATACTCAGGATGTAAGTTGAATTCACCTAGAAATCAGGTTTTAATTTAGATGCTATGAAAACATCAAAACCTTAGGTGATTATCCATGTGATTTACTTAGGTGACTATGTAACATTGAAAATAAGCAATCTCATCCACAGTTCTAGCTTTGAAAATATAGAAGATACCAGCAAAAATATCAGGCAGTTTTGAGCACATTGCTTTCATCCACACGCAACCATCTCCTGTGGAGATCAGTGTGTGGCTTGTGGGTAGCAACCATAGCAATGTGTTACAGCATGAAGAAAACTCTGGGGAGCAGATCTAGGTGACAGACTACCCAACAAATAAGCTAGATAAATTACATATTTATTACAAACATTAATTGTTTATTCAATTATAAATGGATTCTCCTCTGACACACCCTCTAGAGGGGCAGAGATGAATAGTGTGTCTGCAAGAGTGCATAATGTGCTGTTGCAGATTTCTTTATTTGTTAAGAAGAAGAAAACATTACTTTTTGAGATCTTATTAATAAAGAAGAATAAAATCTAAAGTTTTGAAGCTGGAGCTTGGATTATGACTGAAGTTTGGTTACAGCTTTGAATTGTTACAAAACATTAAGTGAAATACCAGTTAATTTAGGTAGAACTTTGCTAAACATTTGTGGAAAGAGATGCTTTTTACTTAAACGAATAAATTAAACAGGGAGGGAAAAAAACAAAGTAGTTAAACATTGCTCAACTCAAGAGAATGAGTAATTGCTCATTCTGTATCCAATTATGCAATGACAGACACTGGAAAAAAGAAGTATTTTTCCATAAATGCAGGGATTTCATTTTTCTTTTTAACATGGACAAGGGAGGTGTTCTTTTGTGCTGCAGCCGATTGTATTCTTGTCTCTTCCTCCTTATAAGTGCATTGTAATTCACATCTAAAGAAATGAGGTTATATATCTAAGCTTGATTCATGGGATTTAGGCCTCTCTCAATCGTTATCATATTTTAAGACCAATTCTGTTTTCTATGAAACTCACATTTCCATTAAATCCTGAATCTTTTGGGTGTGTCAAATTTATATTTGACAAAATCTCCTTTATGGAGAAGCAATATTAAAACTAGGGTAAACATTCCATAGGGGAGTATAAATTCACTGTGCCTTGCTGGAGAATGTTTTTTATTGGAAAATAAAGGAGGAAAAAGTTTATTCAGTCTTGATTTGCTTTTGGATTGCAGTAAATTCATCTTCCAAGTGGAAAATGGATATATACTATATAATTTTGCAGCAGTCATAGTTTGTTCACATAAAAAAGGGAAATTTCACTCCAGTGTGCAAAAAAGTCAATGAAATTTCACTGTGCTGACCTTGTAGTGTCTGTTAGGGAACAGCCTCAAGAGCTGAGTTAAGAAATAGATTAGTAGGACTGCCTTACCTCCAGTGCAATATTTATCCCTCACAGAAACAAAAACTGCAGTGTGATTAAAAGATGCTGCTCCTATTTTTCAGTGTAACAAAGTGGGCAGTGAAGAAGCACGGCCTCTGGGGTACAGGACCAAATGAAAGAGTTTGGTCCTTAAAATGAAAGAGTAGATCACCAAATACAGCAGTTTCTGTAGTGTTTTGTAGAAATACATATCTTCTAAATGTGGCTGAATGCAAAGTACTGTATTTGCTTGCCAGGAGGGCATTAAATAATTCCTTTCCCAAAGGATTTTCACTATTTCTGTGCTACAGTCCCATTAAAGACTTAGGTGCAAATAATCTTAGTATTGTTGTTTTGGAGATATTTCCTTCCAACTGGAAGCAAATTATTTGCCTAAAGAATCATAGAATTGTAGAATGGCTTGGGTTGGAAGGGACCTAAAGGATCACCAAGCTCCAATCCCAGCCATATTCTTTCAGTAATACAAAGCTGTTATTTGTGCTTGTGACTTAGAATAAATTCCAGTCTTGAGAATGCATTCAAACTTTTCTTCTGTTTTTAGCCTTATTTGGTTTTGTGTGTATTTTTCAGAAGTTTTACAGCTGCTTAACTCCCAGTGAAGGGAGTATAGACTGATTAGTGAAGAACCTCTGATATATTCTCATGTGTCGCTGGTCAGAAATTCATTAGAAATTGTGGAGGCCAAGATAAAGACTAGGACTTCAAATGAATCTGATTAAAATTCAGATGTTGCTTGAAAGCCCAGTGTTTGAGCAACACTCTTAGAGTTTTGCTGGTCTCTCTGATAAACAAAATGTGATTTATGTCTTTGAAGAATTACAGTGGTAAAGACTGGCTAGACAAGAACATGCAAAGTGTCAATTTTTACGTTAAAACATAGAGGGAAATGGCTAGTTGCTGGTCTCAACCATTATTAATGTCTGTAGGGCTAAATATTCTTCTAGTTGTCTCAAATGTGTACTGCAGTTTTTCTTCATGGCTTTCGGTGTGTCCATTCTAATTAATATAGTATACACTGGAGTAAGTACAAATGAAATGCTGTTTACAGACAGAACAGGGACAGGCTAAATGAAATAAGCTCATATTTAACTTAGACGCTGCTGACATCTTTGCTGTCATGAAGTTTGATGTACAACTTGTCATAGCCAGAAGTGGGTAGGATATATTATATAAGTACCATCTTGTTTCTTTCGAATCAACTAAAGTTTGTCTAAGACCATAAAATCTTAACTTTGGTTTCATTGTTAAAGATATAAATAAGTGTTCCTGCTTAGATATGATCACTTTATTGCAGTTGTCTTGTTAATACTACATTTCTATAGCACTGTCCACGGACATGTTTTCCTGCAGCATGCTCTGAGTAGAAGGGTTCTCCAGAGCTCTTTTTTGCATATCATTTTGCTTTTCTCTCTTCCCAGAATCGTAGAATGAATCATTAAGGCCAGGAAAGACCTCTAGAGATCCCCAACCCACCCCCACCATGCCCACTTACCATGTCCCTCAGTGCCATATCTCCATGGTTGTGGAACACTTTCAAGGATGGTGACTCCATCACCTTCCTGGACAGCTTGTCTCAGCATACGACCAATCTTTTCTGACTCATAAAGGACAACTACTTTTGCACAGAAACATACTCTGTCTCTTTTTCATTTCAAATATTTGTTATTTCCAATATATGTGTGTCATTTAAAGCAATCTTCTTGATAGTGCTAAAACCCAGCAAATTATAAAATGTTTATTTGTTCTTTTCTCACATTTTTTGCTCTGTGTCCTTGTAGAGTAACTGATGGGTAAAAGTGATAGTGCTTTTATTTACTGCCTTAATTTCCTGCAGTAAACAAACAGTGCACATTCATTAATCATGACAGAAGACACTGAGTATTGGACCAAAACTTATCCATGTTTCTAAGCAACCACAGAATTTACCTTCGTTTTTCTCTGTCACTTGCAATTGTAGAGCTTTGATATTATTGTGTCCTCCCTTCTCTTTCCCAAGGAAGTAATGGAAGAAAAAAAATTAATATATACATTTTTGCTGTAATGTGAATGCTTCAGCTAATTTTAGCTAAGCCCATCTTTTGAAGATTTTAGATTGCTTGAACTAGCATTGCCAAATATAAAGTAATATTTGGAAATAGTGATTTGTCAGAATTCATCCCTTTAGCATAGATTAAAGTGTTTCCTTGAATTCCTGCCCCCTTGTGATAAAGGACGTGATTACCTGAGAAACAAACACAACTCTTATTCACCCTTTAGGTAGAATAGGTTACCCTTGTAGTTACATCATTTGACAGTTTGCGGATGAAGTTGAGCTGTTTAATAGCCAAGGAAATACTGAATTTTGATTGGCTTTTTGAAAATTCTTTTTAAATGAAGATGCACACTTGGCTGGCCCGTTATTATAATTTATACATCAAGCTGCTAACTTCTACTCTGCTGTATAATTCACTAGCTGAACTGAATACCATAACTTCTGAAATTTTGCATACTTTACTGATCAAGCTGCACATCTTACAACCTGAATTTCATATAAATATACATAGCTAATCAAAATGCATACTAAACTAATCAAGATGGAACAATATTTCAAGAACATACTCAACCTCAGTTATCGTATCTTGTTAAATTTCTCTCTCTTCCATTGCATACACAAAATGTATTGCTTAAGGCGACACTTAATAATGCATTTTTAGTTGTCGCTATTCAGAATTTTCAGTGCTGTGTTTTAGAGCTTTTAAAATTAAGCGCTCAAACATTAGATGCTTCCCTATATATTATGATAAAAATGCAGTGTGTGTAATATGACGAGGAGAATATCTCACAGCATCACAGAATGGCAGGGGTTGGAAGGGACCTCAAGAGATTATTGAACCCAACACTCCTGCTCAAGCAGGTACCCTGCAGCAGGTTACACAGGTAGGCACCCAGATGGGTTTTGAGTACCTTCATAGAAGGAGAATCTATAGCCTCTCAGGGCAGTCCTGTTCCAGTTCTCCATCACCCTTACTGTAAAGTTCTTCCATATTTTGGCATTTGTTCCTTGTCCTGTCACTACACAGCAACATGAATAGCCTGGCTTCATCCCTTTGCCTCCCACTTCTTTTCAGATGTTTAGAAACATTGATCAGATCACCTATCATTCTTCTTTTCCCCAGGCTGAACTGAGTCAGGTTACAGGAGATACTCCAGACCCTCTATCATCTTTGTATCTCTCCACTAGACTCCTTCTAGGAGATCCCTGTCATAATCCCAGCCCAGAACTTTGTTAAAAATAAGTCTGTAATTATAAATTGTTTATAAATAATTTGGCAGATATCCTTGAAATCTCAGAGACAGCAAATTAATGGCAAGGGAAAGCATGCTTCCAAACATAGAGTGCAGAGATTGCTGTGCAGAAGTAATTTATTCATGGATGAGATTCTGAGATATGCCACAAATGGTTTGTTAATGATACTGTATTTCATTTGTATGTTTTCTCTCCACTTCATTATGCAGATTGAAATGCTGTTCCTTTTTTGACCTACAGATATTTTCCTATCTGACTATTCACCTGCAAATCTTTCACGGTTTCTAAATGTGACAAAGCTGGAAACATTTTATTTAGCTTAGTAGTAAATACACCAAATACACTTCTGCAAGATCTACGCTTTTAAGCATTTGAAATGCTAAAAGCTTTCTAAGATTTCCTAATCTGTCCTCTTTAGTCCTTATCAAGAACTTAATCTACATCTCATTATTCCATTTTCTGTCATTAATGGGAGGAAAATTTTATTTATCTAATGGGTATTTTAGAGAAAACAAACAAACAAACAAACCCCACCACAGCAATTACCTGTGATTTGTATATTGACAGGTTGGCAAGACGTGTTTGGGGAATTACAATAATTCAACATCTCGTTTGAAGATGGCAGAAACAGAGACAAGCTTGCAGGTATTCAGTTTCTAAGAAATTATTGGGTTTTTATTAAAAGCTTTTGTGAAGTGTGCAGTTACTTGAAGTATTTCTGCACATTCTATCCTAATGCTTTTGGGGCAGAAAGGCTTACTCATGCCAGAGACTTTCACTCTACCAGATTTCAGTTCATCTGTTCACAATGGCACCTGGCTATTAACTGTTTCCAAACTGTTTCATACCTGACCCAGAGTAGCTTTGTATTCAAATGTCTTAATTTAATAATGTCGTATCCACAGCACTGGGAAGAGTAGGAGGAAAATGTTATCAAATCAGTGATACATCTGCCATTATGCCAAGCTGTACTCAGCAATCCTACCAATGGAAACGTCTTAAATGAATTGTATACCTTTGCTTTTCATTTGATAAACAAAAATGAGCAAATTTAAAGATAAAAAGAAAACTTAGTCTTGTATGTTTTTCCCGCTGTCAAAGGATGCTTGCACTGATGCTGTTTTCACCCTCAGCAGATGTTGCACAACCCTCCATGGACTAAACACGAAGACAAAAAACCACCTGAAAGAAAAGAGAAAAAGTTGGAAGATTCTGTTAGTACAAAAGAAAAGAAACTGTAAATGCCACTAATACACATTTACGAATGTTCATCAGTCGCTTCAAACTTCGCATTCGTTTTGGTCCATAGGCAAGAATAAACCTGGTTTCTAAAGCATGCATTTTTCACTATTTTATGAATGTTTGTTAGCTAGTCTAGAATAGACCAATTAGTACCTTTCAGCAATAATCCAAAATGGATGTTTAAAGAAATCCTTTGGAATACAGTCCAGTTTTTGAACTATTATTACAGCCAACTTAGTAATTATATACTATAAATTAGTCTCTTTGTTAAAAAATAAAAGCCATTCCCAAGTATTTTCTCAGCCTGTTCTATTTAATGTACCTTTATGTCAGGTTAGGTTTTAGATCAAGAATTAAGGGGCAATGAATGCAGAAAAAAATAATTAAAAATCTATGTAAACCTAGTCAAAGTACAATGCAACTCATAAGAATAAATGTAAAGATGGAATAGGGCTCCATGTATACTTGACTTTGAGTAATACCATTTCAAATCTGCTTACTTAATAAAATATGTTTGGTTGCTGTTTTTTTCTAACTGTTGTCATTGGTTGTATTTTAAGCCCTGAACTGTTGGCAGAGTTCAAGGTCAGGCATAGGAAAAGTTGTTTTTAGGAGCCAGGCAAAAAGATTTTGCAAGTGAAACTGAGTTAAAATTTCTTAGTACCCTATACAGAAATCAGTTCCATCCTTCATGGTTGCACTCACCTCAGCAATGTATGTGAAATGGTGAAAGTACATTCTGACTACAACAGGTGACATGTTGAACACTTACAGCAGAAAAGAACATTTTAGTTGGCGTGCGTTGTGTGATTCTTAGGGTTCACACCTAACTCTTAGGGCCCACACCTAATTCCAAACATGTCAAAAACAGAACTTGTTATGCATGTGAAATTGAACTACCTGAGTCATGGACTGCGAAGAGGCCATTAGAGTTGTTTCAAGCTTCTATTTGGAAAGGATATATGTCTTCAAGAGCACATCCCAGAGCAGTGAGGTAAGCTGTCCTTCTTGGCATTCATTTCACATTTCTGAGGAATCCAGCAGTTGTAGTTATTATAGCTACACCTTGCTGCTATGTCAAGGGATGTCTTGGAGTCGGTGCCAACTACATGAAAAAGACTGCCTTAAAAGTCAGTGGCAATTTAGCTTTTTGTACTTGCGTGCCTGTATGCTTTCAGTTCTTTATGTCCTAAATGTAGCCAGGCACAACTTAAGGCCATCACTGTGGGTAAGTGTACACCCCAGTGCTCATTTTTGTGCTTAATTGCAGAAGTCAGATGAATAGAGAATAGCATGCTACGCTGTTATTGTATATTCTCTATTTAATCACAAACATTGTCTTCTGTACGGGAAAATAGTTTGGCAGGAACTGCAGTGCTCCCTTCTTGCAGTGTCCAGGAATTTTTAGAGGGAGGCTGCTAGAAATTAACTTATGAAAGACAGAAAAGAAACTTGCTGGTGGTTCTTTTAAGCATAAAAGAAAGTAGAGGAAGAGTTGAAATGTGGCACATTGTGACGGTCAGTAGCCCACTAATATTTCACATTGTCACAATGATGCAGTGATTGATCCCTTTGTACTTGACCACTGAGCAATTCAATATATAGAGTCACATGCTATAATTAACGTGAGATGGGAATTATTTGCTGGTGTCCGAGATGAAATAAATGGAAGTAAATGCTTCATTTTTAGTAACTGCCAGAAATGCATGAGGTCTGCTCTGAAAGTAATGCCTCCTATTTTATTAAGATGTCAGAGGTAGATGTTGGTGATATGGCAGTAGAGGTTGAACCTTCCCACCAGTGTTTTGTTCTATTTTGTCGCCATGTGTCAGATGGCAGCAGAGGGGCAGTCTGACAAATGGCATCTGACGTGGAAGTGCGTATGAAGCAAAGGTGTGTCATTTGGTTCTTCTATGCAGAAAAAATGGCACCCATTGATATTCATTGACGCTGGTTCCAGCTTGCCCTGTGGACATCTAATTGTCTTACTGTCCTTGGACTGTTGCACCCTTATCTTTATGGCCTTCAGCCCCCTTGTTATACAAAAACAAATAATGTTTTTGTATATCAAGAAATATTTGGTTAATCATTTGTCTTTGTCAAATATCGACCTACAGCGTAAAGTGATGTCACTACCAGATGGATTTCATTTCATATGCATCAGATAATGGCTTCTCATTTTCTTCCTTCCATCTCTTCATCTTTTCTGCTGTCAACCTGTCAGCTGGGGTGTCAGCTTCAAGCATGATGTTCATATTAAATGTGCTAAGGTAGGTGCTGATATGCTCCAGCATCACATCCTGATGACAAAAGACACGTTCTGCATATGCATTGAGTCTCATCCCTCCAGTCGCTGATCACAGACAGCTGATTTGGCACAGAGCTTGTTGGATGAGCATGACTGAGGGACTGTGTCTGAGAGTATTAGTGTTGAACCCCAGTGCCAGCTAAGGATCCAGGGCAAGCATACTTCAGGGCAGATAACATGATGGAACTTATTGTATAAGTAAGGACGATGTTAAACAGAATTGGATATGGCAGGTGGTAGTTCATATGTTGCTCTTTTCTGTGGATGCCTTTAAAATGAAATCAAGAGTCATAATTTGACACAGCCTCACCTGACTTTTCCTATGCCTTGTAATACCTTGTAGATAACTCTCTGCCTTCAGTAGCAGTGTGTGTGCAATGTGAAGGCATGTAGCCAAGCTGCTCTGTTCATTCATGCCCTGTTTGAGCTGTGAGGTTTCCATTCTCTCTGGCAATATCTAATTTAGGTTCATTAATTTGAAACCAAACAAATATGAGGTTCTCAGTTTGGTTTTAGTTCTCTATTAACTATCATTTTCAAAAGAGAATTTGTTGAGGAATGATGATTAATAGAAGTAATAACCCAAAATAAAGCCCAAATTGACTTTTTGACATCTTAATTCCATTATATAACTAAGGAACAAGGCCAGTGTTTATATATGCTAATTTAAAATGTGTAACGGCTTTATAGCTTTGATAGCATTTGTGATTGCTAATAATAACACATCTATTACTTCTGCAAAGTTAGCAGACTCAAATATATATGTGCATGCAGCTGATAAACCATTTCTTAGGTTATTCACAAGCAGAGAGAAGCCATCATATATTGCTGGCAGCCGAGTGAAATTCAACATTTAGAGAAATTTTCTGGTGTCATTGCTCCACAGATGTGACAGGCAAAGTCTCACTGCGAGTAATGACTTTCTATTGCTTTTACCTTTCCGAGCACAGATGAGATGGCTGCCATCTGTAAGAAATTCCTGCACATCCTAATATTCAACTAAATTTAGAGGTGCCAGCTGAGACTTGTTCTCAGGGCATAATAACCTTAATATCAGAGAGGTGTCTTTGTTGGGGTAAGATGTGCTGCATCAGATATGAATGCTTTATTGCTAGTCCTTGGAGCATGGATGACAACCCGATGTGATTAAGTCTTTTGAAATCAGTCTAGTTGTTTGCTTTGTGTATTGTTCTGCATTGGCACCCTCCAGTTTTAACTCTATAGGTGCTTTCTTACATCTTTCTGCCCTTCTCCTCTCCTAATGAACCTGGGCTTTCAGAAAGGATGATGATGCTGGATTTGCATCATATGTTATACATGAACTCTCACTTGTTGTTCCTGAATCAGGACAGGATGTATTTGTTGGTAATAATGCTGCCATTGCTCTTTAAAATTGCTCAGTAATTAATACAGCTGTCTCTTGCCTCATTTCCTTCTCCATCTTTCAGACACCATTTCAACTAGAAAAAGAATGTGCTTAAAAAACAGAAGTGATCATTGTCAGGAACAAAAACACTGTTGTTAGTATTTCCATTCAAGTTTATAAATCAATTCATCCAATTGGGATACAGCAGAAAAAGCATGAGAGCTTCAACTTTCACATAACAGACAAATCTTAGTGCTCTCAGAGGAAACCAACCACATACTGGAGTAGAAAGTAGGTGGCGTAGTCAATGAACACCCATTGCTGCTTGTTGGTCTTTTTCAACCTTAGTGATTCTACAGTTCTATGATTAAAACCAGATGATAAGGTATGGGAATTGTCTCTCTTCGTATTCATTCTGCATAACTGAAGAACTTGTTTTACTCTTTCTTCCCATGCTTAGTAATCCACAGAAGAGCTACAAGGTGGGTGATTCAAGCTGTCATTTCACAGTACATGTGTACGTTGGTGGTGGCTCTGGTGTCATTTTTCAAGGTGTTTTTAGGCACACCCGGCTTCTCTCTTAATCTTTCATCATCTGTTGCAGTCAGGAAGAGGCATTTTAAATTGGTTGCTGTCCCAGCATGTCTCTGTCCAAATGAAAGGAAGGCTCAGCTGGCAGAATGCTGTGTTCACAAGGTGAGGGGAGCGCACCGGTGAGATCAGCTGTGTGTTGAGGCATTGAGACAGCAGAGCTGTGGGCTGATGTCACACTAAGATGTATTGAAATGTCAGAGCTGAAAATCCGGCATGCTTTCTCCCATCACCTCCAGTTGCATTGCTAGGCAAACATTCTTAATGTCATCCTGAGCAGGGAGAGGAAAAACAGAAATGATGGGTTACTAGGGAGAGAATAAAAGTGAAGCCTTTTTTAATTAAAAATGTTTTTAACGAAGGCAGAAGAATGCAGACAATGTCTGCCTGCTATTGTTCTAGTTGGCAAGATTGAACAGCTTTAATCCATAGTGTCTTTGTCATTAATTTAGGATTCCTATTCCGTGTCTTTCTCCTTTCTTGCAGTCTTATTAATTACAGACTCATCTACAAGGAAAAGAATATTCTCAAACAATGAAAAGAAATATCTTTTGCATTGTAATTAAGCAGAGGAATGGGGAAAGAATAGGAAATTGCCAGGCATCACCCATGGCAATAAAGAGAAAATTGTGCTGTTAGACAGGGCATGGGCTGAGTGGTAGTTCATGCATGCAGTCTTCCCTTTCTAATAGAACAACTTCTGTGCTTTGTGGCAGGTAGAGGACCTGGAACTTGTTATTTCTGCTTGTCAAAATGGCAAGTTAGGAGGATAGAGCTACTCTTGGCGTACATAGCATTTATGCAACATTACTAATGGAGTTTTAACCTGTCAGCACTTCCCAGTCTATCGTGTTTGGGACAGAATGTGAAATATTTTGGAAGAGAATCTGTGACAATTATCTTGATTATATATTGGGAAACAACAGTTACATCTGCTGTTTATCGCTGTCTTTCTCTGAGCTCTGTGCATCAAAGCAGCTGTGTTTCTATAGCGCCATTATTAGCAAAAGGACTACAGATTACATTTTCCAACACTTAGTTTGCAAATGCAAAAATGCCAAACTACAGCTTGGCTGAATCTTACTCAACATTTTAATTCACCTTTATTTACCTATTTAGATTTTAAAATTTTCTACACTTCCATTTCATTTTGCATTTGTATTCCTGCTCTATTCATCTTCATAGGAAGACGTTTTTTGAGCTATTTTTGCTGTTTGGTAATTTCTTAAGGATGAGATTTTGTTTGTAAAGTGAAAAAGATTTATGTGTCTTTTCCAACATTCTCAATTAAATACTTGAGAGTATCTCTGTTTCTTACTTTATAAATGCAGATTCTGTAAGAGAAGCAAGAAGTGTATAGCTTCCAGTTATTAAGCTGGTTCTTGTGAAATGTGTTTTGGTCTCTCTTCGTATCCACTGAAGAATGTCTGGCTCCATAGGCCTCCTTAAGACAGTTTTGTGGGAGGACTCATAGATTCAGATATCCAAAGCCTTGATAAATTATGAAAATAATAAGTTGATGTAGGAAAGAAAGACCAAAGCTGTTCAGGAGACTTTTATGTGCTTCTTTTATACAGAATCTCTGCAGAATCCCTCTAAGCATTCCAAATGAGACGGGTTAAACTGGAGTTTGCACCTTAGACACAAAGGTGAACCAGCTCCCAATACCTGAAGGGGGTCTGCAGAAAAGCTGGGGAGGGACTTTTTATGAGGACAGGTAAGAACAGGATGAGGGGAAATGGCTTTAAAATGGAAGAGGGTAGATTGAGACTGAACATCAGGAATCAATTCTCTGCCATAAGAGTGGTGAGACACTGGAACTAGTTGCCCAGTGAGGTTGTGGCTGCCCGCTCCCTAGAAGCACTCAAGGTCAGGCTGGATCTTTGATGGTGCCGTTCTTACCATCTAGACCCTGGTCCATCCTCTCAGTCTTTTCTTTGGTCCTATAAACACAGGCATTAAGCAGTTTGTTGGATCAAAATTCATGCCCATCAGCTCTACAGAAAGGGTTTCAGAGAATAGCATGTTGCTGTGCTGTCAAATCCAATTACACGTTAAATGTTAATAGTACAGTTCAAGTGACAATTAAGTGTGTCCAAGCAATATAATCCTTTTCCTTTTTGAAACTGCCATTTAAAACCATAGGATGTACATTTACTTGTCAGCTACTATATTATTACAGGTTTTTATTTGCCATATCACTATCTTTTTTGTCT
The DNA here is from genome assembly GCF_054131305.1 of Coturnix japonica. Lineage (NCBI taxonomy): Eukaryota > Metazoa > Chordata > Aves > Galliformes > Phasianidae > Coturnix > Coturnix japonica. Next base: position 2,997,325 of record NC_140667.1, on the reverse strand, counting down.
AAGCAAACTTGTAGTTATCAATGGAGAAAGGAAAAAATTATTACTTCCACATTTAAAGACTTATTATTGAATTACTACATTTTATTAAGGAGTCGGTACTTGTGAAAAGAACTCGCTGTATTTTTCACATTTATGCAGATCCCTGAGTAGCCAGATCCAGCCATTAAGCTCCTATCGAGGTTAATTAAAGTTTTGAAGGCAAATGTTTGAAATGTAGACATGCTGAAGAGAGCCACGTTTCCTCTGAGTCCATTCAAGTCAGTCACTGTAGCTCTTTTTGCTTTCCTTTTAATCCATGCCTTTGTCCAGGTGTTTTTACCCATCAGAATAGGACCTGTAGGGCTCAGGATTCACATGTCAAAAGCTGGGGCCCAGTTTCCATGCTGAAGTGCCATAAGTGAAGCAGGAGTTGTCAGCTAACACAATCAAACAAGAGCATAAAACTAAGCTGTCTGACAACTCCAAGAGATACAGCAATGAAAAGAGAGGAAAGAATAATGCACTGTGATCTGAGAATATTTGCATAACAGTTTGAAAACAAATGAAGAGCTTTCCTTCTCTCTTTTTTTCCTCCCTTTATTTATCCAAATAGAGTGAACATTCTTAAAAATCCATTCTAATAGATCTGTTGCACCAATTGGGTCTTTCTAACATGCAATTGGAGATTCAGCATTTGAAATACCACAGAAGGATATTAGCTAACTGAGGGCTAACAGTGTCATACAGATGTCTGCTTATCATGCAAATAGTTTATTTAGATTCAAAGACTCCGGTGATGAGGAAGTGAAAAAATGGGAGTTGCTTCAGCCTACGTGAGCAGAATTTCAGCATGCTTTCTCAAGCCATTCAGAGAGCAGGACTGAAATAAGCCACAGAAATGGGGGACACAAACTGCACAAAGGAGGCTCAATTTCTGATACAGTGGGTGTTAGAGATAGAGGATGGGCTGCAGAGGAACAGATGCCATTAAATCGTTAGAATGTTATGCGAACAGCTGTTCACATGGCACAGCATCTAATTTCACCCACTGTACTCTTAGTTTTGCTTCTGTCGTGCTGTTCACATCCTGATTTCAGTATGACATTTAGAAGGAGGTCTCAGCTGGTTTGTACAGTGCTTTACAACCCCTGATTTGCACAAGGATCACTGACTGATACTACTTCTGAGTTTCAGGGAATAATACAGCTTATAACCTTTTGTGGAATGTGAGTGGGTGTTCACTGAACATTAAACCTAAACTGCTTTCTGAACTTTTCCCTATCCCATTCCTGTTATTTTCCTTTCTGAACGAAGCTCAGCATTGGTACATCACTTCTGTCTATTACTACTCCTGAAGAAGACTTAATCACCTTAGTGTCTAGTGTAAGGGTCTTGCTTTTGCACCCAACTGCTGGTAATGTGCAGAAGGAAGAGCCTCCATTTCTGATATTTCACAATGGTTTTGCATTGAAGAGAACTGCTGTAGACATCTAACCTAAAAGTGATGTTCACTGTGTTTGACATTAGCATGCAGTTTTGTTTTCTCTTCCTCCTCTGTCTTCACTTTTGAAAAGCTTGAATGATGTTGCTGCTGCTGTCCTGGGGTTGGATGGATGTAGTACTGATAATGATGCAGTCTTTCAGTATCTAGGTTGCTTTTAGTAGCCAGGTTGCTTTTATGAGTCCTTGTTGTTTATTCCTCAGTGCACAACCGATAACAATTACTTTAATCACCAGGAAAAATGTGTAAATCCATCAGAGAGGAAGTCTATAAAAATGAGAAAGAAATGTCACAATGCCTTCACCATTGGTTTATATGTGTATATATGCATATATAAGCTGTAGGGTGTTTAAGGGCGTGGGATGGAAGAACCCTTTCCTCTCCTCCCTTGGAGAAGGTACTGTTCCCTGATGTTGTACAGGACATAAGCACTGGTTTCCTCCTTCCTATGGCTTTCTGTATCCCCTAGGTAGAAAACATTTGCATCATTGGTTCTAGAAATGAAGAGGTAGCTCCAGCTGCAGTATTCAGTGTGTTTGTAATTCATTAGTGCTTTATCAAGGCACGTCAGCCCATGCCTTATGCTTCAAATACAATGCTAAACTGTAACTGTAAGGGGTTAATCTGAATCTGATCCTTCTGAAAGACTTTTTTCCTCCACTTCAGATTCTGCTGCACCATGTATACAATTAAATTTGGGTAGTGTGTAGGTCCAACTATATGTTCTATAGCTAGTTCTCTTGGAAGTTCTCTTTATGCTTAGCTGGGCAAGGATGTGAGTATTTTTGCTCTTGTGGAATGTAGGTATGATGATGACAGTGGACCCAGAAGAATCTGTGGTAGCTGTTGGGATCTGACCATCCTCCTTGGTCAGAGCAGTGGATCTGGCTGAGGGAAGACATTCCTCAATGATATCATAGAATCATATATCGCATCATCCCTAAGGTTGATTTTGTTTGTATCCCAACACCTATGAAATCAGATTTTGTTCCTTCTTTAAGTGGGGAGTTGATTGTAAGCTGTTCTTTGCCTACAGAAACATGATTATTCCTTACTTCACTGCTTGCACTGTATCTTTGATGACAGAGTTTTAAATTCCAACAGCAGACTTTTGAGGAGGGAAAATGTTTCTTCACAGTTGCCTTTCTTTCTCAATGCAGTATTCTTCTGGAAAAAAAAATAATAATAACAATTTGAATTGCATTTCAAACCTGACATTCTGCTTTGTGACTGGAACTGTGTAGTACAAGTAGCCTGGAATTCTGCAATGCCAGTTGTTTTTTTTTTGCATCTTGCTCTGCAAGTGGGAGCAGTTTGGTACTCCTTTATATTTCTGACATGGGACTGAGATGTAGAACATATCTTCTTTTCTTATCAATTGAGTGGCTAAAATACATCTGCCTCCCAATTATGGTGTAAATATGTATATATGTTCTAAACAGCCCTGGGGAAATCTTGTTTGTATTTGCCAAAATGAATTGCAGAGCTCTAACTGATAGCTGCCACTTGACGAGCAGTCATTTTTGGAAACTGGGTTTTGATTTGTAGTGGAAAATTAGTGTTGACAAGTGCAGTGCATCGAAGCAGAAAATTGGTATCCTCTGTAATGTGGATATGCTGAGAATTAAACTTATGGGGGATTATTTAATGACAAAAAAAAAAAAAAAAAAGTTGGGAAAACCAAAGAATGTGGTTAATTATACAATTTGCTCTTTTTGACTCTTCTTCCATCTTTATAGAAGAAACCGTCAATTAAATGTGTCATTACTTGTTCTTGTAAATTCTTGTCAAACAGCTATTTCTAATCTCAGACTCGTTGTGCTTGCTAGCATGGAAAGGTACAATGAGTAGTTACTGGAATTATCAACTGAACTGGGGACCTATTATTTAAATTACTTTGTCTCAGTGTATCTAATTTGCTTAGATGGTAATAAAACTTTGTTTTGGTGCCCAGGAAATTGTTTGTCCCTATCAGTCCTGCTATGATTGTCCAGACTCTAAACTGGCAGGCTACTGTGGCTAGACTATTAGGTGGCTTACCATAATGTGCACTACACATGTATCCTCTATACTAAAATAGTCATGTTTCCAATAAAAGTTCTCCGAAAATAGTGTCTAAAAGCACTCTTTTTATTTTAAGTGTTTAGAAAACTTCCTATTGTACTGAATAGCTTTGCAGCTGTTGTATTATTATTATGGATTTGGGAAGTCCTTTCGGTCACAAAAAGTCCAAGAATAAAGTTGGAGAGGTGGCAGAAATGGATGCTGGCAGATCCATTTCTTATGGAAGCTGTTTAAGAAAAAGAGAATTCTACAATCGTTCTGCTCCTAGGAGATGTTCATAATGAACCAATACTTTCAAGAGTCATTCTCTGGCTATAGAGTTTTAGACTCAGAGGTGAAATGCTGCAGAAACTAGACTATCCTGTCTAATGGTTTACTTTCTGTAAGGGAAACTGTTGATCACAGCCTGAACCTCTGATTAACCATCTGATGCAAGTGATGGGTCAGCTGTGAGAGCACAGGTGAAGGTAATTCAGTTGTGCTCCTGGAGGGAGTGGAGCTTGACTCCACCTCTCCTAGATCCCACTTAAGGGCTGAGCACCACTAAGGTAGCATCTCTTTCTGGAGATTGCTCTTGTGTGGAGTTTTTGTGGTTAACCTCAACACTGATGAGCATCTATTTGACTGAAAGCTTCAGCACTGGTGAGTCTTAGATACCTTAGCTTTAATTTCTTCTAAAATGTGAATAGTAAATATCTATTCATTTACTCTGTAATTACAACTATACACTTGTATTATTCCAACTTTATGCTTTGTCTAAATCTGGGAGATCTTCAGAAAGCTGTATGAGATGCTTTACTGCAGCAGCAATTTTAGTTGACAGATCCTCATACAAGCTTTCCTTTTTTCTAACAGTGGTTTTGACAAATCAGTCAAACATGGCTGATTTTGACTGTTTCATCAGTGATTAGTAGAGCATTTAGTAGATTGCAATCTGACAGAAGTGCTTTCATCACGTTACTGTATTTGAAATTGGCATGAAAGGGGTGATAACAGTGTGTGTACAAAGCTCTGACTGCTTGAAAGGAATGATCTCAAGTCATTGAAGAAGTGTTGCCATTTACACCATACATGCCACAGTAGATTCATTTCTTGACCAGGAAAGTGAGGTATAGCTTTATAAAAAGATCAGATTTTCTCCTGTTATGCAGTAGATTTTAATTATTACTTTGGAGAAACTATATTCTTGTGGTGGTTCTGTGGTTCTTCTAACTTAAAGCATCAGCAAGAGGAGAGTGCATGGTATTAATGCAATCTGTCTCAACAGTTGGGTTCATGTGTGTTTGTGGAGTGGGTCACCTTCTGGCAGGAATGGTGCTCTGATCTCATTCTACAAGGATCTGTCCTGGGTCAATTTCTGTTAAATGTTACTGTTAACGTATGACGTGAGTGAGAGGCCAGAAGTTCATTTGCTAAACTTTCAGACAGCACAAAATGTGAAGATGCACAAAATCTTATCCTGAAAAATGGGAGGTACAGCCTTAAAGAAACTAACTAAATAAATTGTGTAGTGCTATTTAAAGTGGAAGAGTTTATTACTCATTTCATAGCGAGATTGAAATGGTGTTTGCAAAACAACCTGAAAAACAACTGCATATAGGAAGTGGTGAATGTTTTCTTTTAAGATTTCTTTAAGCTATGGAGTTTTGAATAACAGAACTGAAAGAAGGTTTTTTTTTTGTTTTTTTTTTTTTATAGATATCACTGCAATAGTCACTGCAGCCTTCTATTTCCTCACTCAAATCTTGCAGAAATGCAATATCTGCAATATCTTTGTGCCTTTTCTAGAATACCTTTAATAAATGAAAAGCAATCCTGTTCATGGTGATGAGAAGGAAAAGTTAGATTAAATACTTAGCAGGCATTATAAGACCATTGTTTTCAATGCCTTTGGCTTGAATAGGCAGAAAATAGCACGGTAAGTTGTATATTTAAATTTCTCTTAAATTGGAGTAAGGTTATGGTCTCTTCAGAGGAGCATCTCTGGAGCTGATAAAAGTACTGTATGAATACTTTGCTTTGAGAAAGAGAAAATACATATATTGTTAGTCTTGCATTCTGAGAATTACTTTGCAATTCATGTGAATGCAAATTATTGCTTAATAAGCGCTATTAGGAGGAAAGCGGGGGTGTTACAAACTATCTAATAAATATGAAAGTAATGAGCTCAGGATCTCGATACTAGTCTAACAGTAAATGTAAGGCAGGACTTGTTTTCAAGTCTTAGCACATTTAAGTGTGGATGGTTTTTGAGCAGGATTATGGCTCATAAGATAGTGCTTCTGCTGTTGAATTTATTGGGTTTTTTGGGATTTTTTTTTGGTTTTTTTGTTTGGTTTTTTTTTTTTGTTTTTTGTTTTTTGCAGTGTGTTCTTCCCCAATAAGGCCAGAGCTTACCCAAAACAATCAATACTGGAATTTTTATCTTCATTTAGAAATCCAAATCAGACAAGGGTAATCCAAGCACGAACTAATTGACTTGAACTAGTTTAGGCCATTTCATGTTTGCAGACATGTTAGGATACTGAGGATAGATCTGTGTATTCCCTGGGGGCTTCTCCCTTGCAGCTCCAAACAGCAATTTCTGGAAAAGAAGGAAAAATAAAAGTGATGGCTCAAGAGTTAACAATCATACTAGGGAGAAAGAAAGGGTTTTTGGTTTGATTTTTATCAGGAAGTCTAAAAAGAACTTGTTCTTTAATGCCTATATAATACTGCATCAACCACAAATTACCTTTTAAAACTCATTAGTTTTCCTTCTAGGTCATGAGATGGAGCTAAATGAGCAGTAAATTTCCAAACCTGAACTTTTTATTACTTCCCGTGTTTTCTTCTACAAAAATAGCTATTTTAATAAGCTTAGAAGAAGTCCTTTTATTATCTTGATGCCTATACAGCATTGTTTTCTATTTGCAGTAGGTAACAGGTGATTTAGATATGTAGAAAACAAATATAAAAATCTACGATTTAGATATGTAGAAAACAAAGATCTCATAGTGCACTTCCACAATATCTAACAGTAATGTTTAAAAATGCTATGTTCTTCATATTTTTCTCACAATCTATCTTCTGAAAGAAAATTGCAGTGCCACGATAATTCAAAATTGATAGGTACATTCTAATTGGTGTCTTTTCCAGACCTCGATTATTGTATGATTGAAATGCAATTCATTTTCTGCCTTGATTATTTCTTGTTTCTATCTTAGCAACTGCAGTAATTAAATATGCCTTGGCTTAGTAAAAGTAATGCAATTGAGGAAACTGAACTAAAGGTTCTTTTACAAGCCCTTGGGAAGACATTACTGTAGTAATTATTTAAAACTATATAAAACAGGTTTGCCGTTTATAAAACTGTCAAGATAGCAATTTAAAAAGAGTATTTTGGGGAGAATCTTCAGGTTTTGGTATTAGCTTTCAAGGAGAAGTGCACTTGCTCACCTAAAGGAACAATTTCCACTTACTGTGTAAAAAGTTCAAATCATTACTTATTACACCTATTGTGTTGTTTTGTTTTCAGGAAGTCTAACAAGAACTTGTTCTTTAATGTCAACATCATACTGCATTTTTTTTCTTAGAATCATAGAATCACAGAATGGTTTGGGTTTGAAGGGACATTGAGGATCATGAAGCTCCAACCCAGCTCCAACAGGTAGGGCCACCAATCTCCGCATTTAATACTATGCCAGGCTGCCCAGAGCCCATCCAACCTGGCCTTGAACACCTCCAGGGATGGGGCGTCCACAGCTTGTCTGAGCAGCATTTTCCAGCACCTCGCCACTTGCATAGTAAAGAATTTACCCCTGATGTCCAACCTAAATCTCCCCTTTTCCATTTCCATGTGAAAATGAAGTACCTTAGTCATTTTAAATGGTAGGAGGACATGACTGATGGACAACAAAGATGTCTGAATGCAGGGATTTGTCTTAATCTGTTGAAGATGCTGAATCATACTCCAGAGGAAGAGTCTTTCTCATCCATAGAGATATCTATACAGTGTCTCTACTATACTATACATAATCAAAAAATATACTGCCTCAGAATAGGAGGAAGGGGTCATTAATTTTTGCAAATGCTCACATCAACCTGATGGGACAGTTTCTTTATGCATTAAAGTCATTGGTTGCATCCTGCATGGCAGCAGGTTGAACTGCACAAGAATATAATGTGGTGCCGTCTTTGGTACTTCAGGGAAGAAAAAACACATGTGTTATGTGTTTGAATGATATCAGCCTCCATTAATGGAAATTTCCCCATCTGAAGATGGTCTCTCAGCTGTGCTTGCAGATACCAGTTTAATGCTTCACCATCACTCTACACTAACGAGAACAGCCTTTCTGAGAGACACATGAATGAAATACCACCTCAGAACTTTTAGTTTCTTCTTTGCAGCTGCCAGTTGCATGGGTGTTTCAGTGTTATTTGACATTTACTTACTTAATTATTAGTCATTTGTGCTATAAACAGCAAGATAATATCCTGTAACATTTTCAGTGACAAGGCATGTTGTGAAATAGTGATCAATACTAATGTATACTTACCTCAGGCCAGTAGTCTTTGGTTCACTGACTAGAGGTTAGGAAAGTGTATATTCCAGGTCAGCTAACTGAATAGGTTGTTGTTTAGGGTCCAACGCTCTTGGGAGTATCTTGTGGTCCCTGAAACTCCAAACACAATCCAGAGCAACTGCTTCTTATCCAAGCAGCAATATCTAGTTTTCTGTACTGTCACTTTTGTTTTCTTCCTTCTGATGCCCAAAGTTTATTCCTCAGAGGTTGTATTCAAGCTTGCATGAAAGGAACGTGGTTCACAACCCCTGAATTTCTGGCATATGGTTGCAAATGATTAAATATGTTGCAGAGGAGATTGTTGGAGCTTATAATGAAGAATAGGAATCTATATAACCAGTTTTCTCATGGGAACAGTCAAAATTCTTAATGACAAGACTTGCTGTCATTTTGTACGTTGCTTGCTCTCTACAAGAGTTGGCTTGTTTATATATATGAACATAAATGTAGTTTGAAGTTATTTAGAAAATGCTAAACTTTGAACTAAGTGAAGATGCTAATAAAATCCTCCTACTGTTGCAGGAGATGGAATGGAATGCATGAACACTTTTACAAACACTTTGCTTTTTACTGATTACTGATATATTCTGAGTCGGATGTTCTAGACAAACATTATGAGGTGAGTTTAAAATACCTAATTTATGTGTACTGAGTTCAAAGAAAGCAGGCATAGTGTCTTCTAAGCATCAGTTAAGAAAGAAAAGTGTCTTCCTTCCTAGTTTGTGGATTTAATTTTGTATAATGCTGGCTAAAGATTTTCTTTTTAATACAACTAAAGGCACCATGATTTAAATGGATATACAGCCAGTCTGTAAGTAGGGACTGGTTCAGTTGTGTTTTGTGGTATTTAAATGACAAAATGGAACTAATTGTGGAACATTCCAAAGCTTATTAGATACCTTCTATTGTAGCAAAATGTTGAGTGATTTGGTTTTGCAGCTATGCCAATTTTTAAGTGCTTTACTTCATACTGAAGACTCCCTTTAGCAAAAGTTTCAAGAAATACCAAACCACCATTAAAGCAACATACTGTGCGGAATGTGAAATGGTTTGCTTTTAGCTTTACAGACCTTTCTCTTCCCTGTTGATTTACATTTAATAGTAAACTACAAGACTGCAGGTATGTCTTGTTTCTCATTTCCACCATAGGCTTCATCCAGCATGGTTTTCTTTTGTTGTCTTCCCAACATAGGCAGTTTACCAATGTATATTTACTTCTTCATTACACACGAAGTTCTATTGCTGCATCCTTTAACGTTTAGAGGTATGTATTGGAATAAGTTAAGGGATAAATGTACTAAGAGTACATACCATGTGGTAGAACTTCTGTTATGGAAAAGCAAAACAAAATACTTTCTATATACATGTGGTGGCTTGTGCACTTATGTAAACATAAGTTTCATGTTGGTTAGACAAATGTGCATCAAGAATAAAATGAACTTACTTAATGAACTGCAGTTTTCCCTCCCATTATGAGCAATTGCTGGAAGGCTTATTGTTAATCCACTATGAGGCAAGGGTAATTGTGGGGGATAGGACTATGAGTGAGCAAAGTAAATCCTGCTGGAGAAAACAAGCAGATAATTCCATGGGAGGTAATTAATATGCAGTAAATAAATATTACTTGGTGAAAGGGGCACAAATCCAGTATAAATGGTGAGAAAGGTTGCTCTGGGAGCACTTGGTATTTGTATAGATGTAGTAGTACAAAGAAAGGGAGATTTTATTTAATACCAGAGTTTAACTGGTTGCTTGGGACTACAGTATCCATTGATATAAATGAGAAAGGGGGTTATTTTATGCATTGTATGTTCTATGTTTAGTCTTCTAACAGATTTACTTGATGTGTTGAGACAACTAACGTCAGTGAGTCAGTTATACTGAACATTCTGCTGCATGTGCAAGCATGCAATATAATGTATATATGCAAGAGTCTGTACTAGTCCAGTTGTGAAGGTAGTCTTATTAAGCTGCCTGTTGAACTTTTTCTTTTCTCAGTTTCCATCTTTAAAGGTGAAATCAGTAAACTCAAAATCAGTATTTTGATGTGATATATGTGAGGCTTTCTCTATGGTGACTGTTAGCTCAATGGTACGAGTTAAAGGTCATCTCATCTTTTCGTGTTTTTTATTTCTGTATACAGAACGCTGTCATAGGGTTCTGTCTAGAGAGATGCTGCCTTGCATGTCATGGTGTTGTCTAATAATTTAAAATGAGATTCATGTGTGCTTCATTTTCTGAAGGTCGTGTAGTGGGACTGTATACCTGTGATCTATGGTAACAGCTAACTGTGATACCCAGTGTAAATGCACACAGGGAAGTATACATAATGATTCTGATATAAGCATAGCACGCAGGCTCCTATTCAACGCTGTCTCACATGCCTGACTAATGGTGGTGACTATGTTGAAAAATAGTGTTTTGTAGCTGCGGATTTGCTCTACTATGAAGTTTTATTGTGCTCTTTATTGAAGTTTGCATGGAAGTAAGTAGGAGGCATTACTTTCAGAGCAACTTAAATGCAGCCCAAGACAATTTCTCAGTTCCAAGACTATTGCTGTTCTCAGTGCAACCTAGGCAAGCCAAGCAGTTGGGCACCCATGGTTTAGTTCTTACTGACAGCTGGTTACCCAACTGTTCAGTTATTCCTGAAAAGTCATTTTATTGGTGCATTTTCTGATAAGATTCAAAGAGGCAGGGAGCAGCTTGTGTGACAGTTTAGGCTCAGGCTATGATGAGTTTCACTCATCTGAAGGAGGTTTTGGGGACTGCAAAAGTATGCACAACTTTGTTCCCTGTATTTTAAAAGAGATTGAGGCTTTAACTCACTCTAAATGAGCTCATTGGCAACATGCCTACAGTTGTTGCTTTTCTCTAACTCAGAGCAGCTCCATTTCAGTGCTTACCATTTGGCTTTTGCCTGGTGTGGAGGAAGGAGCTGCTGGCCCAGCAGACACTTCACCTACTGATCCTAGCAGATGAAATCACATTTGAGAAGATAGGACCCCAGAGGTAGAAAAAGAAGGTTCTCATTTAATTACAGGTTCAGGGTTGGGAATGAGAGGCTAAAGAAGCAGTCTGGAGCTGAGTTTCTCTCCTGCAAACATAGAGCACTTTGTTCTTGATACGATCTCTTTTCTTCTTGTTTCAGAAGTGTTCTTTTTTACTGACGTACAGGTTTCTCATGGTCATTATTCACAATGGGATGTTTCAGGATACATCACACTTGGGTCTGGTCACGATGTAGGAGCAGCGGAAATGGACAAGTAACAGGTGATATTGACAGTTGTAAACACAACCATCTTTCCTACAGCCACTCGTGCCTGTGGATTGAGGGGAGAACAGTCTACCTGTAGTCTTCAGCTAAGCATGATTCATTGGCTTTCTCTTAAGTATCTTTAAAGAAGAGAATAATTAGAACAGTATTTTTCAAGCCTCACTTTGTAAAGGAAGTTAATTTATATCCAGTTGAATGTGTGCTGATTAGATATGAATTTTAAAATGTTATTAATATATCAAGTAAATGGCGTTTTCATATATTGTTTAGATTGCATTGACACTGATAAAAGTGCTACAGGGAAACCTGGAGGAGCAGTTATGATTAAGGAATACTGAAGTAACCCTTGCGTAAAGTACTGATGTTCTGGTGATGACGATAAATGATAAAATATGCTGTGAAAGATAGAGCCAACTAGAGTTTAAAACTCATCTCATTCTCACTATAGTTGATCTTTTAATCAACTCTATGTGCAGAAAAGGCTCAACTTCAGTGCTAAGATCTTGGCTACGTTTACTTTCTGTATTGCAAGTTTTACGGCAGTTCTGTGAGTTTTCTAAAAAATCTATTGCATTTTCTACCTTCTTCCTTAATATGGAGAGACAGCCTAGGAAAGTACATTCTTTATTGATGGCTATATAAAGACACCTTATGGGCTGCACATCTTGCTTGTGCTCCTTTTCCCTCTTGTTTTCCTACTGTGTTCTTCCTTCCCCCTTATTAATCTTTGTGTCCTGGTATACTTTCCCTACCAAATCGCTAACCTAGGAAACCCAGTTTGTAAGGGGAGTAGATACATCTATTTCTAAAAGTAACAATGTCCAATAAAAATGATATTGCTCTATCAGTTCCTCTTTCTACTGATGAAGAATTGCTACTGTGTTTTACTCTTCCTACAGACAAAGGCAATTTATCCACTTTTCATGATTTTCATCAGGTCGGGGCTGCATTTGAGTTGCAAACTGATAAAATATGTTTTCACCAGTCAATTGTTAGATAAATGATACTTGATATCTGGAAGGCATCAGATGGTATTGCCTGTTATTAAATTTGAGCCTCCTGAATCATCTCCCATTAAAAACAACAGCAGAAAACACACAGCAGCTCTCAGCAGGATAAAAGGATTAAGGTGATAACAGCCAACAATGTTGGCTGTTGAGGAAAATGGGTTGAGAAGTGCTTTCATCACATTCTTATTCCCTTCTCATTTCTGGTGCCTGCGAATTATTTCTTACTGTTCATTTTATTGTCCAGGTACTTGCTACCCAGCTGAGTCCTACCCAGCTTTGTTCATTCATTTCCATGTCCCTCCATTCTTCACACTGCTCACTGTGCTGGTTTTGGCACATGGAGCTCCCAGTCTCTGCCTGCTGGAGATCCCCCCCCTAAGGTGATGGATGAGCTGATGTGTGGCAAACAGCATTTCTTGTTCAGCATATTGATAATGGGCAGGATGAAACGAGCAGTGTTAGAGTTGGTTGCACTTGTGGTGTGTAATGTCAGTCTGTAATCAGTAACTGTTTGCTTAATTAGGCCTTTGCTTTAATACATAAGCTTGTGTGTAAATCCATCTATACTGATAATAACATCAATATAAATCTTGTGAAAATGAGCAGTCCAGGACTGAATTCTCTGTCTATACATTACAGCAGGAAAAGAAGTGTTTAAATGCCAGTGTACTAAAAACCTTTGGAAATTTTGATGTTCTTAGCTTGCTCTTTTATTTTCATCTTTCCAAAGATGATTTGTTTTAACCAGGGGGCTTAATACAAATGCTGTTTCTGTGCAGTGATGGAATCGCTTGGCATTTTTGAAGTGAGTTGAAACATTTAAAAGTTAAATCTGGAAGTCCTCACTTATTCAGAGTTATTGCATGTTCCTTTTACTTATACAGTAGTGAGTTCAGATAGATATCTGAGATGAATTACTTCAGAAAGGCAGTTAGAATTGTACAGGATTATTCTCATCTGTTCTTTTTCCCCAGCAGATCCATATCATCTCTCATTTTCCTTCAGAGATGAGGTCGGGGTGAGCTGAAAGAAATTATATCTAGGGGCACAGTGGTCCTCCAATAGGTCCTCAGGAGTTGCCTGCTTGATCAATGTCTCACCAGCTAATAACACCCAGTCCCCTGGGAATGTGATGCATGAGGTGCTCAAATAGTTGCGTGTTCCCTCTGGATCTATTTCTATCAGATTCTGGTCTGCTTCTTCTGTAAGAACTGAAAGTCTCAGGATTTTTTCCTTTTTTACCTCAGTGCAGTGAAAAGAGAACTTTGAAGGGGAAGAAAACAACGAAACCATGTTTGGATCATAGCTTATTTGCACTGAGGACAAGTCCGTGTTTTAGAAGTTGAATTATTACAATGACACTAAAGGTTTTAGATAATTGAGTACCTTGAGCTTTGTAGCTGAAATGCTAAGTCACAGCCTGAAGCAGTGTTTGAGCACCTGGTGGGAAGGCAGGGCCAACCCAGAAGACATCAGGCATATACAATGCACATAAGTGACCAGAAGGAGTGGAGCCAGGATCCACCCCTTCCCAACCCTCATTTAAGGGTTAGCAGTAGAGGTGAGGGTATCTTGCTGGACATCCTTGTGTATCTGAGGCCTTCTGCAGGTAATCAGATCTTTTTATTTGTGTGCCTGTGGCTGTTGCATTTGAGCAAGCTCTTGCCTATTGTAGCCTTGGACTTTGCTATTCTGCTGTCATTGCTGTTACTTACCATTGGATTACAGCACTACAAGCTTTTGTTGTATTTGGTGGCTGTAGAGTAATTTCAGCAATGACAGTGTTTGACCTTGTTAAATGATAGCAAGCTCTCACAGATATTCAACTGACTTAACCTTGAATTGTCAATGGTTTAAGGGCTGGTTTGGCCTGGTTTCATGACAAGTGGGGCAAAATCCTCGCCTCTGGAAGAGGGAAACAGGGGACCCCAAAATAATTAAAAACAGCAGCAACGATCTGAGGAGAAGCAAACTAATTTACTAAATATGGTATTGGAATGCGAGATAACACACTATAATACAATATAATTAGAGTTGAAGCTAATAAATCAAGTATAATGACAAAGTATCTGAAATCTGTAGGCCTTACAGTAATAATGAAGTGATGCACACAAGTCAGGACAGGCAGCAGTGAGATGATGGAGAAGAGTGACGAAGAGAAAAGCCTAATCAGGTGACCTTGCCAGGAGTTTTATCTCCTCTCTGGCCACAAATCCCCCCTGGGGAATGGAGTTCTCCTCCAGACAGGTACCTGGAACTGGAGCATTAAACACTTTAACTCCCAGTGCACTACATAATGTTATAATGTGGAACACCAGTAACCAAGAACCATAAAACCATGACACAAATTTACTATATTCATACTACACTGAGAGGTATGCTTGCTACTGATATAATCTGTCATTTCTTATTAGGTTGTTTCAACGTGTACAATAAAATGGTTTGTCATGGGTGAGTTGTCTCTTTTTCCTGACTTTTTTTTGGTGATTATTGTTAAACTCATGAGGCTGGGGAGCTTTGGCAAAATCATATGATAAAAATCATATGATAATCAGGAACTTCACATAAGGCATGTGAACAGTCTGCCCAGGTAGGTTGTGGATGCTCTGCCCTGGAGGTGTTCAAGGCCAGGCTGGATGTGGGGCCCTAGGCAGCTTGGTCTAGTATTAGATATGGAGGTTGGTGGCCCTGCATGTGGCAGGGGGGCAGCAACAGTTAAAATGGGCCCTTTTGAGAAATACAACTGAAGTTTAGATGTCATGGACAGATGGAGGATCATAGAATGGCCTGGGTTGAAAACGACCACTATGATCATCTTGTTCCAACCCCCTTGCTATGTACAGGTCAACTGCCAGACCAGGCTGCCCAGTGCCACATCCAGAATGAGGTGTTACATACGGTATTGCTGTCGTACAACGATGAAGGATAAGAATAAATTGTCTGTTTTGGACAGGTCTGTAAGACTACGCATGTTGTGGCCTTGGATTATGGTTACCGTCTAATTTCTCTAAAGTTCAGTAGCTTAAATTGGTATTGAATTGTGATGTCCAGCTTATTCAGATGTGTTTGGAATGCTAACAGTGTTTATATTCTGCATTCACAGCTCAAGAAGAGACGCACTGGTTGTTAAGTGTTTATTACAACTCAAATCTGACAAAATAAGCAAGAAAAGCCAGAAACTAACAGCCTTCTCAGGTTCAAGCATCTATGGGAATAGGCTTTTACCCCAGCCCTTTGAGTAATCAGCCCTTGCCCCAGAGCTTCCTCCTGAAATAATTTCTTATTTACTTTGAACCTGAAGGCCTTCAGGTTAGATGCAGGAAGGAGATCACATCAGTGTACATCCTTAGATAGGTTTCAGGTTAAGTTAAGAATAGCGTTCGGCATTCACTCATAAGTGTGGTTTAAGCATAGGGCCATGGTTTGGACATGCCTGTCTAAGGGTTACACCAACACTGTCGGCAGTAATAGCTAATCCCATCATGTATTTTTAGTTTGAGCTCTCATTTGCAAACAGATTAAGATATTATCTCATTATTTCAAGTATCTTGGTATCTTTGTCAGTTTAATCCTCCTTGAAAGCTAAGTATTAGCGATGATAATAACTAAATATCAAATAGCATCTTCTTTTTTTAATAGCTCACTTGGAGTCGGGACTCTCCAGATATTATCCATTCATAGAGGTGCTGAAGAAAGGTGCTGTTTTTATGCAGTCGTTTAACATTGTGGCCACCGAATTCAGCCTTCTGACCTTTCTCCATTAAGGTTCAGTACTTGGCTATACCAGCATTTTAAGGAAACATCCTTTTATTTCTTTGTTATCAATAAGGAAAAATGAGACACCAAAAATATTAGAAATTTTTGTTGGACTATTTCTCTCCAATATAGTTAAGATGAATTTATTATAACCCATCAACTTATACATAAGAAATTGGCTGGTATTTATAAGGGCTTTTATTGTTGAGGAAGCATTCACATGTGCTCCTTGTTTTGAGCACTCATTGCAACAGCATCGCTTCCCTTGTACCTTGACTTGAAGTGCTGAAGAAACTAGGGATGGGTAATTGCATCCACATCTTGAATCGCTTCTCTTTCCTGAAGCATTGCCAGCTGTTCACTGCATTTGTTTTGCACAGGGGATTGAAGTTTTGAGTCAGTCTATTTTAGATATAAGTTCAAATGACAAACAGATTACAGGTGCACTTCTGTGTCTTCCCTCAGTGCCAAGATCCAAAGAAGATATCTTGCAAAAGCACTTTGTAAAGTAGTTTTCAGCACAAACCATCCTGCAGGGTATCATGAAAGGGACTCAATCCTCAGTTTGTGTTTGAGAGGGAGTCTTAATGCTACTTCCATTATTTACTTCTCTCTTTACCTTATCTATGGGTGTTGCTCCAAAAGTAATGCCTCCTATTTTGTGATGTTGACCCATAATGTCAGAGGTCGATGTTGGTGGTGTGGCAGTAGTGGTTGAACCTTGCCACCCATATCCCATTATGTTTTGTTGCCATGTGTCTTTCAGTTCCTCCATGCGGAAAAAAAATGGCAACTATTGGCATTCATTGATGATTACTGGGCATTTATGGAGATGAAACAGTAGACATAATCACAGGGAGGTCTTGGGTGGTGTGTTTCAACAGTGGTGACAGTAGATCACCTCTACTGGTACAGATTTATACAGGCATGACATGCAGGTTCCTATTCAACACTGGCAAAAATGGCTAACGGTGGTGACAGTGTTGAAAAATAGTGTTTTGTAGCTGAGGATTTGCTCAATTAAATGGTGTTATTGTGCTCTCTGTTGTAGTTTCCATGAAAATAGAAGGAATTATTTTGTAACTCATGTATAGACATCCCAAGACAATTCCTCTTCACCAGTGCAGCCCAGGCAAGCTTAATTTAGGCATCTGTGTTTTTTATTAGATCTAGTATTATATAACTTTTTAGAGCTTAGTGTTTGAAGTCTTGTAAACTTTCTATCCTTGTGTGAAAGACTCTTACTGCAGAAGCATGTTAATGAACCAGCAGATATTTTATAAAGCCATTAAGAGCCCATTTAAAGTACTTAATAGAGTACTTCCTATGGCTGTAAACTCTGAACTCTCTTGGTTTTCCTCTTCCCTATTTCCTCCACCTCTCACTGGTAAGACTGAGTACTGTATGAGTGCATCACATACATTGCATATAGTATGGAAAAGGCTACATTTCTAATAGTGTTACTGATGAGTGTAAATATTATTGTTTTCAGAGATCACCCTTTGATATGTATTAGGAAATTAAACATGCTATTATGAACGTCCTGGGAGAGACAAACGTACCAGCAGATGATGAATGCTCTGAACAGCATGGAGTTGTCTTCCTGAAATGTTCTCCATGGGGAATCAGTGTCTAAGAGGAAAAGAATAGCAATAAACTGAGCCAAGACCAATAAATAGTTCTTTGTGAAACAAATGCTATTATTTTTTCTGAAAATAAGAAGTTGTTTTGATGTAGACAGTCTTTTTTTTAAGGTTTAAAAAGAAAAGGGAGGGGGGAGGGGGGGACACAAAGATGTGGTTGAACAAGAAGCTACAACAAGACTTTAAAACCTTGAGAGAAATCAGCAGTGATGTGCTTAGATACAGAGTTTAGGGTCTCAGAATGTACACTAGTGACCTGAAATCCCTGGACAAAACATGTTGGAAATATTTATAGTGCTAAGGAGGAACTAATCATCTCACATTCTGTGACTCCAAGTGCAGACCAATGGGAACTGGAATTGGAATGAAGCTAATCAGAGGATAATTTCAATTCTGTTGAAGTCAGGGGAGCATTAGTGCTGTAGCTTAAGGCTATTCAGCAGATGCTGATTTAAATACTGTGTTACAGCCTGGCTAAAATTTTTCTAACATAAATGCATGCAAACAAGCTACTGAAGTAAGGGAATAGAACAAATATGCAATCCAATCTTTTGTACTGTCCTCGTTGGCCAACACCAACCCGTCAAACTCCAGTTTCCATTCCCTTGACTGTGAAGGTGAAGACATAGCTCTGAAACAGACATTTCAACAGTAGTAATGTTCCTCTTTGGAGACACTTAAACATCAGAGTCACTTCTGCAACTGAAACTTGCATTCCTTTGACCTCAGATAAAGTTTTGAAGTCTTTCTGTTTAAGTCTGTGATTGCTTTGGAGGCTGTAGTCACTAAATGATAGTCAGCTAGGTCAGCTAAGCTTATACAGAATGCCTTGGGCAATTTCCAGTACATATGAGAATATTTAAAGAGTTAGACTAGACGTGTTTTAATTCTTTTTCCCCAAAGCTCTTCAGTCCAGTATTCCTGAAAGCTTTTTCCTTTCTCATGCTAAGTAATGTAGAGGATACATACCACCTTCCCCTTTCTCACAGCTTTATAACCTTCACTTCTTCATTCCTGATTTGTCTCAGTCAAGAAAAACATTCCATTCCCCCCTCTAACATTGAAGATGGTTCACATAGTCTATTTGTAGGTGTATTTCTACTTGCTGAAGTGTTTACCCTTTTTCTCCTCATCTTCCATAGACATAGGTGTCATATGATATTGGTTTTCCTTCATCAGAGTTCTCAAATGTGCTGAAGTTCTGGTCTTTCAGTTTGCTTGTATCCAGTGCATTTATTCATTTGTGAAATCAGATTTTTTCTCTTTGGAGAGAAAAAAAAAAAAAGCATTATACTATAGAGAGCAATCATGAGTTATTTCTTGAATAGAGCCCATCTTCAATCATTGCTCCATTTTCTTCAGTAATTCCTTTTTAACATCCCCTTCTACAGAATCAGCTGTACACAAATATTCTATTCAATACATGAAAGTGGAGGAATCTGATTTTATCTTTTTTGCACCATGGGATCTGTGGCTGCAGTCAAAGGCAAGCTCATCAAAACTAGAGGAAAAGGAGCAAAAAATAGCCACAATTGCTGGCATTGCAATAGCTCTTTGGATGCAATGGATCTGGTGGTTAGTACAGGAAATTTGTAAAGCTGCTATTCCTCTGTGCTGGGACTTGTGAGAACATCACTGAAATACCAAACCTGACTCTGACGCTGTTGGTATGTTCTCCATAGAGGAGAAATGACAGGCAAAGAGCTGATCCATTAAAGCCTCAGGGCTTTAATGCTCCCCTGAAAATTCTTATGTGCATACTTCAGGCCTTGCTGTTACTGAATATCAGGCCAAATGGTGTATATAAGTTCTATATGTGTATATGTACACGGAAAGAAAAACAACCACAAAAGTTTTCTTGCAGGGTGAACTTCTTTTGCCTAGTTTCCATTTCCTTTCTTTTCATCTACAAAAGTATTGTATCATGAAGCAAGTCAGACACCTAGTGGCTGGTACGTGGAGTTAACCTGCAGCTCACATGCCTATGGTTGCTGTGTGGAACTGATTCTTGAGACCAGTTCAGTATATGCTCGTCTGTATGGATCTTCATAAATAATGAATGAAATACAATAATAAGAATTATAATGACCAACTATATTTCTATTAGAGATGACATTAGAGAAACAACATTCTTGATACCCTACTTGGATTGTAAGGAAATGATTTCTGAATCTCAAGAAGGTTCCTGTTTATGATCTCTAATAAAACTCAGGTGAAGGTTTTATATGGGGTTCTACTATTTGCTTCTTAATGGAAGAGATGGGCTTAATTTCAAAAGCATCTCCGAAGGAAGTTGTTGTAATGTTTCTTAAGGTTAAAAGATCACATTGTTAGATGGTCAGGAGATAACTGGAAAAGAAACTGTCTCCCTTTACTGGGTATGACTCTTTGCCTTTTTTATTGACTTTCAAGCCTTAAATTTAGACTGCAACCAACATGTTGTTAGACACAGCATTGTGTGTGTATGTACATATGTGAGTGTGTTGGCTAGATATACTAAGAAGTTAGAGTGGTTTTAATTATCTTTAGATGATGTGTTCCTGGAACTAGGAAGCATACAGATTAAAAAGCCCTGAGATTTTTGGACTGCAGATCATTAAGCGTGTGTCTGATGTTAATGGAATTTCCTAACTTATTTTCCTATAATAATTAGTGAAGCTAGTGGTGACGGAGTGTGCTGTCTGGTTATTTAACTGCTTCATTTTCTCTTCCCTGCTAAGAAGAGTTGTTGCTGTGTCCTGTTTTAGAATAGGACTTTAATGAATATTGCAGTAAATTCTAAAGGGAATTAATTCTGAGTTTTTCTTGCTCGTGGAAATATGTGAATATGTTTGAAATGATAAGTGTTGCAGTGTGGCCTAGGAAGGAGAGTCACGGGGCAGAGATTTTGAGTCAGCTGCTGTTAATGTAGAGTGCAAAGGTAAGGATGCAGAAATTCAGTTTGGCCCTTGGTGGGATGGGTCACTGTCTAATACCCCACTAAAGGTGATGGGTATCCACAATAGAAACAGAGTCTTACTTTGTGTGTACTTTACCTAATCATTTTTGTGGGGTTTTTTTTGGCAGAATTAAGAAATACTTCACACTTTTTCTCTTCTCACACTTCCACTTTGTGCCAACAAATACATCTAGGAATGAGACAAATGCATTGGAACTTAATGGTAAATGCATGTCTTACTATTTCTCTTACACTTCATTTCTTCTTTCTTGAAAACGTGGAGACAGATTCAATACTTCCCTTGCAGCCTACCAAAGCCTTCACCCTTGTGTCCATTGACCTTAATCAAGTTTCTGACCATGTAACAAAGGCCTTGCAAGTTGCTGTTGAAGTAGGGTAAAAATGCAGTCAGCTATGCAGAAAGCAATTAGGAGATAAGGCTCTCAGCACTTATTTTCTTCCTTCCGACTGATGAATCTGTATTTGAATGAAGATAGCCCGTGTCTAAGCAGATGCAACAAAACAGTCTGTAGACTCCTCTGTATTATAAATTGTGGGAGCATTTCTACTCTGTAATATCAGCGCATTAATTGAATGAGAGCAGAAAACTCTGAACTCTGTTTAGCCTCTTTCAAGGAAGGTAATTATCTTGTTTCTCATTTAGAACAACTTATCTGTAGCTCAAATGGGCATAATGAGATTCAGATAACCTTTTTTTGTGTAGGAGGTGAAATTGCTTGCATACCCAGGAAAGATCACAAGTATCCAGGTAAGCTCAGTATGAAGTTCTAAAGACTTCATCCATCAGTAACATCGTACATAAATTTTACACATAAGGAACTATGGCTTAACCCCTCTGCTGGATCGGTGGGGAACAAATTAGGAATTAGGCTCTTAAAGTTAATCCAGAACTTAGCAGATACGGATGTCTTCATTTATCCTTTCTAATTTTGTACCAGCCCCACAGAAATGCTGTTTTATCATTGTCACTCCAAGACCAGAAGAGCTTTTTGAAGAAGTTATCTGCCTTAGAGAGGAGCTGCAATACTTAGCAAATGCTGTGGAGTGGCCTCATAGAAATATGGTTCCCGAGGTAAGAAAGTTAAAAGCATTACAGCTTGAAGAAATACATGCTACTGGTTTAGCACATGAAGTTGCTTTTTTCCCCTCAGACTGCAAGCTTGGGAAAGCTGAGCTTAAGGCAACTGTGATAATGGAACTGGATAAACTTTATTCAGATGAGAGTGAGAGCAAAAAGGATCCCAAATCAGATTTTCAGGAAGGCAAATTGAGCGAGTTCTGTGCTGATTATCATGGGTTTCAGCCACTCTGCTCCTATTCTGCATCTGGTAAGCTGCATTTACTCAATTCTTTTTATTTACTTGTTCTGAGTCAAGTATAGTCATCAAAAGTTGACCACTTCATATGAGAGGGAGAACTAATAGTGAAAACTGAATTCTCTAATGGTAGAATACCGATGTTTCTTGACTAAAGCATTTTGTACAGAAATATTTAAGCTCTACGAAAAACAACTCATAAGCCAACAAGAAAGACACCCGGTTAGAAATTGCCATTGTCAAGGATGACAACAGTGTATGTTAATTAAATCCTTATGGTTCTTGACAACTTTTATTATTTTAAATGCCTTTCCAGTTCTAGCCTAGATAAGGAACAAAGATGTGTGAAATGCCATTTAAGACTATGCCATTTTTTAATGATTTTGCTGGTCTTTTGCAGTGTGTCTAGTTTGACACGCAAGGTAGCTATTTATTTATGTTATAAGAAAAAAACACACCTACATTAAAAGACTCTTCTACAGCTTTGCATTTGGCTGCAAAAACTGCAGAACCAGGTATAATATACAGAAGCTGACAGATCAATAAGGGAGGGGAACTCAAATGGAAAACAGTTCAAAGCTGGTTGACTTATTACTTCTGCAAGCATACTGTGAAATAGCTGGGGCTTCGCATGACACGGTTTTCCTTTTACACAATGCACTGAATCAAGGCTGCTATTCCTGTAATGTCAGTCTACAGGGAAGTTATTAGTAGATGTGACTTTCTGTAAACAGCAATTTTCTTAATGGTCTTTATACTGAGCTCATGAAATGGGAATTGCCATTGTAATCATCACGGTATTTTTCCCCTGTTACTATTAAGGTACCTGTGCTCATTACTTGTATTTGAAATCTGTGTTTGTCTTTTGTCAAGGGAATAATCATCACTGTGTGTTTTTTTCTCTTTACAGTTGTTATAGTGTCCCAGTAGGAGACCTTCCATGTAAACTAAGAGGCGTCGTGAAGGCTTAAACAAAGAAACAATTGAACCTGAAGTTATGACCTCCTTGTTAACTTTTCATCCTTTTCCACTTCACCTTTGTGGTGTTGCTGCTGGCCAATTGTTAAACTCCATATCTGTAGAGCTATTTCATGTATGTAAGAGCAGGAACACTTGCTTTGCAGTCTTGAGTCACCATTCGAACTGCCAAAATCCTTTTTGTCTCTGAGACATCTTGTATCTGCAGATATTGATGAGTAATAGTTGGGTTTTCTTACTGCATGTCAGTTGGCACAGTTTTACTTCCTGAAAATGATACACACAATAGATGTTTGGGATAGCATTGGAAACAGTATTATTAGCATGACTTTACTCATGGCAGTAATTGATATTAATGCAGAAGTGACTAGTTAGGGATTATAGGCCTGTGAGAGTTTTCTTAACATGACAGTAGTGTTCCTATGGTTGCACAATGTAAACTGCTTAGAATAAAAGCCAGAAAGTAGTGAGGAAGCTACTGTTGATGATGACGGGAGCAAATCTTCAGTACTGAAAACATGAATCTACAGTACCAGTAAAGACACGAGCCTGTTAGTTGTATGTCAATGGCTTGTAGACTCTGAAATCAATCATTAGGAAGAAATTAGGCTTGTGTGACTTAGGCTTGGACTTTCAACATACCTGAAGGGTGCCTACAGTAAAGCTGAAGAGGGAGTTGTTGTAAGGGCATGTAGGGACAGGACAAGGGGAAATGGCTTTAAACTGGAAGAGGGTAGATTTAGCCTAGTGAGACACTGGAACAGGTTTCCCAGCAAGGCTGTGGATGCCCCCTTCCTGGAAGCATTCAAGGCCAGGATGGATGGGGCTGTGAGCAACCTAGGCTTATAGGGAGGTGTGCCTGCCTGTAGCAGGGGGTTGGAACTAGATGATCTTAAAGGTCCCTTCTGACCTAAGCTGTTCTATGAATCCAGAGCTTTTGGGTAAGGTTAGCCTTCTTGTTTCTAGAATTTTAAATCTAATTTTGGTGCTGATGCATTCCTGCTTCGCAGTTGGATGCCACGGGGTTTTAATTAAAGCTATCGCTCATATAATTTGGGGCCAGATGGCGTGCATCCCAGGGTCCTGAAGGAGCTGGCTGAGGTGGTTGCTGAGCCGCTCTCCATCATATTTGAGAAGTCGTGGCTGTCAGGTGAGGTCCCGGATGATTGGAGGAAGGGTCACGTCACTCCCATTTACAAGAAGGGGAGCAGGGAGGACCCGGGTAACTACAGGCCGGTGAGTCTCACCTCTGTGCCTGGGAAGATTATGGAACAGATCCTCCTGGACAACATGCTTGATCACATAAAGAACGAGCATGTGATCCGAGACAGCCAGCATGGCTTCACCAGGGGAAGGTCATGCTTAACTAATCTTGTGGCCTTCTATGATGGAGTGACGGCGTTGGTGGATGAAGGGAAGGCGACCGATGTCATTTACCTGGACCTGAGCAAGGCCTTTGACATGGTCCCCCATCACATCCTCATCTCCAAATTGGAGGGAAGTGGATTTGATGGGTGGACAACTAGATGGATAAGCAATTGGTTGAAAGGCCGCAGACAGAGGGTGGTGGTCAATGGCTCTATGTCCAGGTGGAGGCCGGTAACGAGCGGTGTCCCTCAAGGGTCTGTCTTGGGACCGGTGCTCTTTAACATCTTTATTAATTACATCGATGAGGGAATGGAGTGCACCCTCAGCAAGTTTGCTGATGACACCAAGCTGAGGGTGCAGTCGATACGGTGCAGGGAACGGATGCCATTCAGAGGGACCTTGACAGGCTGGAAAGCTGGGCTCGGGTGAACCTAATGAGGTTCAACACGGCAAAGTGCAAGGTTTTGCACTTGGGCCAGAAGAACCCCAGGCACCTGTACAGGCTGGGAGGAGTTGTCCTTGAGAGCAGCTCGGCAGAGAAAGACCTGGGGGTCCTCATAGATGAGAAACTTAACATGAGCCAGCAGTGCGCTCTGGCAGCCCGGAAAGCAAATGGGATCCTGGGCTCCATCAGGAGAGGGGTGGTCAGCAGGGATAGGGAGGTGATCGTCCCTCTCTACTCTGCTCTTGTGAGGCCCCATCTGGAGTACTGTGTCCAGGTGTGGAGCCCTCAGTACAAAAAAGACATGGAGATTTTGGAAAGGGTCCAGAGGAGGGTCACGAAGATGATCAGGGGGCTGGAGCACCTCCCCTATGAGGACAGGCTGAGGGAGTTGGGTTTGTTCAGCCTGGAGAAGAGAAGGTTGCGGGGTGACCTCATTGCAGCCTTTCAATACCTGAAGGGAACTTACTCCCAGGAGGGGAGTAAACTCTTCGAAAGGGCTGATAATAGCAGGACTAGGGGAAATGGTTTTAAGTTGAAGGAGGGAAGATTTAGGTTGGATGTTAGGGGAAAGTTCTTTACTAGAAGAGTGGTTAGGTCCTGGAACAGGCTGCCCAGTGAGGTTGTGGATGCCCCGTCCTTGGAGGTGTTCAAGGCCAGGTTGGACGGGGCCCTGGGCAACCTGATCTAGTAAAGGTGTATGTTTGGTGGCCCTGCCAGGCAGGGGGTTGGAACTACATGATCCTTGAGGTCCCTTCCAACCCGGGTAATTCTGTGTGATTCTGTGATATAATCTTTTTTGGATAGAAGTGGATTTGGCTGCTTTCTGTCTACAGAGCCACTCTTTGGTTAAAGACATTCTACAGCTTTCCACTTCGTAAACTGAATACCGACACTCTTATTTAGCCTGAGAGCACAGTCAATTAAGTATAAAAATATAAATGAATTAGTTGGCATTCGCATGCCCCAGGAGTTGATTATTTACTTGTTTTGGTTGTTCCCCTTGTACTCATCTTTAGGCACTTGAATAACTCGAGTTAACTCTACTCTTGTGATTTAGCTGCACCACTGTGTGTTTCCAGGGAAGAGCACGAGGCAGGTATCTACTGTACTACCTGCTCTGATAGCTATTTATCTGCACTACCCACTGCACCCACAAGTCTTTTAGCAAAATTCCTGAATTAGATGAAAGCACAACAACTCTGAACTTGCTAATATGCACCTGCAGTGGGTCTCCAGTTGGCAAAATTGTTTCCCCTTATTTGTTACAGCCCCCTTAGGATACTGACAGGCCACTCTCACGCCATCCCAGAGCCTTCTCTTCTCCAGGCTGGAACATTAGTCAAATTGATTCTGTGCTTGGATATGATACTGATTAACTGAATAGAGAGCCTAGGATTTTTCATGAAATCACAGCATAAGATGATGATGAGGACAACTCTATTCCTTTGATTGCTTAATCATTCTTTTTTAATAGCCCTACTAGCAAAAATGTATAATTAATGCAAGTTCAGTATTCTTCTATATGGCAGGATGCCATTGCTTTTATAGTGAAGAATAATTGTGCTATAACTTGTTAGGTAGTCTGGATCTGTTTTATCCAGCATGAAGGATTCAGATGGACTTTTATCATCTCACAATAGCTTTTGTAGGATAATGCATATAACTCAATTATGTTTCCCTGTCTTGTAACGTCATTTGATGCTTTGCAGTCTCCCACCTTCTGGGGCTTTATCTACCTCGCTGTGCTGTTGTGTCATCAGAGAGCTGTGGGGTCAAGGTCTATTTGAGCAAGTCGCAGCAGCATTGAGGACTGAAAAGAAACTGCACTGCCAGCTCTAATCTCTCTTGGTGTTCTTGAGAAGATGACATGCAGGTAAAACCCAGCCCACCCGATGGCATCCCCATGGGCACACACACAGCTACGGAGCAACCATGGACTCCCAGGAGTTCCAAAAGGAACAGGTGGACTGAGACCAATGCTCACCAATTCCTATGGTTTGCTAGTGACTTTGGCAGATAACACGGGCAAGATTCTTCTCCCTGGATGCGGAAGGATCACTTCAGGGTATGACTGAGAATTTCTCCATCACACTATGTTTTTAGCTATGTCTGTGAAGCTCTTTAGTTGCGTGAAAAACCATTTTTGCACAAAAAGTACATACATACAAAGCCAAATTTTAAACACCATTTTAGTCCCTCCTGAAAAGGAAATGTGAACTCTTTTTACCATGGTTTGTTTCTATTTTCAGGACAAATGACAACTCCATGAATGAAGAACTCCAGCTGAGTTGCTTTGGGACATTTGTTCAAGTGTTTTCATGCAAAAATCAGCCAAACAAACACATTAATCTGTTTATAATGGGTAGTGACTGAAAGGACATAAAAGCCTTTTCCAGTTGTATGTTTCTTTTCTCCTTCATGTATGGTGATGTCAGGTAATTTGGGGGGGGATGACCTGCTGGAGAGAAGCTCTACAGAGAGGGACCTGGGTGTCCTGGTGGACGACAGGTTGGGTATGAACCAGCAATGTGCCCTCACGGCCAAAAGACCAGTGGCATTCTGGGGTGCATTAAAAAGAGTTTAGTTTTTTTTTCTCTATAATTTGCCAAGAAACTGTGCATGGTTAAGCTGAGACCTTAAAGGATTTTCTATGTAGATAATGCTAGTCCAAAGGCATCTTGGGCTTCTTTCGGGGAGCTGAACCTCATCTGATATTGCTGTGCCACTGAAAAAGAACCAAAGATTCAAGAGCAATAAAAACAAGTCAAGCGGGATTCAACACTGAAAGCTAACACTGCAGGCATGCATGTGAGCTTATGAGTCCCTGAACTTGAAGTAAAGAATTACAATATTTTCCTTGATGATCCCAACAAAAATGTGGAGATAGATACATTACAGAACCAAACAGTAGAAAGAAACAATTTTCATCTTCTCCTCTAGGTAGATAGAAATGTGTCAGAAAGATGAAGGAATGCAATCGTCATCATCAACCCAAACAAATAAACAAAGATGAGAAGATTGCTTTTCCTACTGTTAGTCATAGCACCCCTTCTCTATTTTTCTCAGTTACACTTGATTCATAAGTGTTCGTACTTAGTACCAAACTGGTATCTCCATCTCTTAATAAACCTCCTAGGGAACTGGTTATTATCCTGACAAGCAAGCTGATGGACAGCATTTTTTCCTCTCCATCCACCTTCTAAGAGCATTTTTCACCTCCTTGTTCCGAAGGCTGTATATCAGAGGATTCAGCATAGGAATGAACAGGGTGTAAAATACTGCAGAGATTTTCTCCTGTTCCAGTGAGTATCTCGAACTGGGTTGGATGTGGCTCAAACTCACGGGCCCGTAGAAGAGTGTTACTGCTGTCAGATGGGAGGCACAGGTGGAGAAAGCTTTGTACCTGTTTGCAGAGCCCATGCTCAAAACAGAGGAGAGGATGCAGAGGTAGGAGATGATGATGAAGAGAAGTGTTGACATAGCTATGATCCCTGAGAAGGTCACAAGCACCAGCTCATTGAGCTGGTTGTCAGAGCAACTGAGTTGTAGCAGCGGGTTTGTGTCACAGAAAAAGTGATTGATGATATTAGGGCCACAAAAGGACAATTTCAGTAAGCCACAAGTATGTACCAGTGAGTTACAGAGTCCCCCTAAATATGACCCAACTACCAGGCAAACACAGACTCTCCTGGCCATAAAAGTGGTATAAAGCAGTGGGCTACATATAGCAACATAGCGGTCGTAAGCCATTGCAGCCAGCAAAAATCCTTCTGTGGTCACAAACACAACAAATGAAAAATGCTGGGCGAGGCATCCTGAGTAAGAAATAGTCTTATTCTCCACTAAGAAGTTTACAAGCATCCTTGGGATAAAAACAGAAGAATAACAGAGATCCACGATGGACAAGTTAATGAGGAAGAAATACATGGGCGTTTGCAGCTGGAAGTCAATCGTGATCAAGCCAATCATGCTGAGGTTGCCTACAAGGGTGATGACATAGATAAGCAGAATTATCACAAGGAGAGGAGGCTGTAGTTCTGGGCGATCCGTCAGTCCCAAGAGGACAAAGTAGGTGACTGTAGTGTGATTGATTACTGTCATCCTCACCTTTGTGGCACCTGCTGAGATGATGTGTGTGATGACCATAAATCTAAGAGAGGAAGAAAAGTTGCTCGTGAGTAGTCCCACCATCGAGAAGCACAGAAGCTGAGATTGTGTACCTGGATCTTGCTTCCCTTTTGTCCAGCTGTGATTCCTTAGAACATCCTCAAAACTGCTGATAATATTTTCACCAATCAGACCATGCTCAAGGAGGATGATAACAGTGACGTGCCCAGTGATCTTTCTCTGGGGACAGCAGTGCGCATCTGCAACAACACAGCTCCTAATAAATATCTTTTGTTTGACATGCAGATATCAACAGTGTGTTAAATGCTGAATGCGTTCTGCAATTGCTTTTGTCTTTTCAGCTAAGCATTTCTTGTTATCTATTCACCAGGAAAGAATTAAACTCACCAGAGTATATTTTGTCTAGAAGGGAAGCATCTAAGCTAAATCAGAAGCTCTCTCTTTGGCCTATTCATCCATTCCTTGTCAATCACTAGGAGAGGCAGCCTGTCACGGTTTAAACGAAAATCCACCTGCGTCCCCTGCGTGACAGGGGACCGTGGGCCCTGCAAGGGCCCTAGGCCGAAAGGAAAAAGTTAATTAGGAAAAGAAAACAGCAGCAACGATCTAAGGAGGCACACTTATTTACTAAATACTACATCAAAATACAGGATAACACAATATAGTACAATATAATTGAAAATTGAGCTAATGAATCAAGCAATAAAGGAGAGAGAAATGAGTCCCGAAACCGAGAGGCCTACTGTGAATCTAGACGAAACGGTGAAGGCTCCCACACACTGCCCTGAACGCCAGAACTCGAAAAGACGTCAGTCTAGCCTGCAACAGAGATAATATAGTGTCCAGGTCCCGTGACCCATCTCTGACCGTGTTGTTCATTGGGAGATGTAGACTTCTTCTGTAAGTTGCAGATTCAGTAAAATTATTCATGCTTTATATGATGTTATGATGTGGAATACTGATAGCAAAATTACAAAATTATTAAACCATGACACAGCCAGACTACCCAACTATTTCAAATATTAACACGGATTGTGGGAGATGGCAGGTTTGGGTCCCTTTTGTGACTAAACTGATGCAAATCCAGAGCTGCTTTGTAGAGGAGGACACGTGATGGTCATCCATCTCATGAACCCATATTTTGTTCAGAAGCTACTCACACAAAATACATAAATAATTATAAATAATTAATTTGATTGTTATTATTTCATTTATTAATTTATTATGTTTATTTTTTTATTATTTTAAGTATTTAATTTAATAATTATAAATAATTAATGTTTTGAGGTCTCTGGGTGTGAAATACAAAGAACAGTATTGTTTTACCCAGTCTTTCTGCCTTCTTTAGAGGAGGCTGTTGGGTTGTGCTTGTCAAACACTCAGAGCAGGGGACCTGTCAAAGTCTGTATGATGGGTCAGTGCTAGAACTGACAAGGACGTACCTGGATTTTAAGGCTCAGCCACACTTCTTTTGCCAGTCCTGAACTTCCAGAGACTCCAGCACTGCACAAGTCTGGATCTCCCTCTGAAGGATGCCATCACAACCTATGTCTGCCCATAGAGAGGTGCCTTCTAGCTTTCAGCTGGGTGCTCCAGGCTCCTTCACGACTTCTTGTCTGAGTGACATCTGCGCTCTGTAGTTTCTTCTTAGAGAAGACGTGTGACCAAAGGAAATATCAGGACCTGCTACTGCAAACATTCGCTCCTTGGGCTTTTAGGTACTGAACAAACAACTGAGTCTTCTTTGGCTAATATTTTTCAGATCGAACACAAGGGACATAATTACAGTGTCCTCATGGGAGTCCTCTAATAATAGGCAGACAGAGGTCTCGTCTCCCACAGCTGCTCACAGTCCTCAGCAGCCCTATTTATGGCAAATTGTGTTGCTTTACTAAGACAAAGGAATGGGGAAGGATGCCTTAGGAATACCGTATGTCTCTGGGGCTCAGGAAAATCAGTGGAACCCACAAAAACACATATGTTTAGAAATTTGGCCTGTTGGGGTTACTGCTGGGGTTAAAGCAGCCAAAAAATCTGGAAAAAATTTGACCACTAGTAACCCTAGAAAAAGGAGGGAGAGGGAAGGAACACTGGGGAGAAAGCACAACATAATCCTTCACAGATATAACAGATCTGAGCTTCTTGTCATCTGTCTCTGCTAGAATAAGAAATAGGTAGCAGTTAAAGAGGTAGCCCTTAATTCTTCTAACTTCATTAGGGTAATATTTTGAGTTTGAGTGAAGTTGTACAAAAATGACAGCCTAGAAATAAGAATTATTATTTCCCATTGCCGAGAGAATCAATTTTTATAAGAGAATACATCAAGAAGATGGTGAGCGGTCAGCAGCTGTGTACACTTATACACTTCCAATTAACGTGGAACCTGTTTCACAACGAAACCAGAGAATATGACATCCACAATAACTGATTACTTTCTGCTGCGCATTGGTAACTTTACCTATGTGATATGAAATACCTCGTGTAAGCTAAACTTCACTATTCTTGCATTATTCCACTGTACAAGAAGGATAAGCAATTCAGCTTCCCTTGGGGAAGTAAGTTCTGTCTGCCATCTCAAGGCCAGTGTGTCTCAGTCTAAATAGCTTATACTGTAAGCAGTAAGATTTGCATGACTGTAAGGGAACTGCAGAGTCAGGGCCCAAACCACCCACAGAGCACCTGGAAGAAGAGATCAGGTCAGGCTTGGGAGCACAGGTGAAGAGGATTCAGCTGCAGGGAGGTTCCACCTCTCTTAAATCTCATTTAAAGGCTGACTGCCCCTGAGGGAGGATCTCTTTCAGGATCTCTCCTTTGCAGAGTGAGTTCTTCTGTGAGCCTATATCATCTTTGGAGACAGATGAGCATTCTTCTTCTTGTGACATCTCTTGTCAATTAAAAAAAAAACCAAATCCCCTTAGTTTGACATGAATTTTGTAGGTATGGGGGAAAGAAAGAAAGACATCTCAGCTTGGTAACCCAAATTGGTGTGGAAGGGAGATTAGAAGGGAGATTAGTGTGGATGTAATTACCACAGGTGAGCATAGAAAGTGGAAAAGGTTACATTTTCCTTGCTTGCTGCCTGGTGAAGGATCAGTACTTCATGTATACAATTAATTATAGAAGAAAGGTTTGATTTTTAAAGCTGCTTGCAGTCTAATACCATTTGTTCTCGCCAAGCTCACGTGATCTAAGGATTAGGGCTTTTGTTTCTGATTTATTGTAAAAATAAAGAGAAAGGAAGAAGTCCTTCTTTGTCTTTGCTGACAGAGGGATATAATTGTACAGCCTGGTCCTCTGGTTAAAGTGAGGTTAGGGAGAGTTTGTACTTGTGTTTGTAATGGAAGACAGTGGTTTGAACACTGGAATCTCTCTTATGAATATACTATGACACCATGGAAGGGTGTGAAAGGTGGTGCTGTTTGGTTTTTTATTTGGCAGTTTTAAGCTTCATAGTTGCAACTAATACTTTTTGCCCTGCCATTCTTGATATTAAAGGTAGGATCGATACATACTAATACTGTTAGTATGCAGAAAATGTGATCAAAGTCAATCACCCACCAACATCATTCTGAACTTGTGTGTGTAATTACCCAATAACTCACTGAAACTCTCTTGCAGTCAAGTCATTAGGGAAGCAGCATCATATTTAACTCAAACTCCATTTATCTCCTGAAATACCAGCATGTTTCACTTGAGTGGCAGCAGAAATAGATAGAATCAATAGAAATTGATTGTAAGTGAAACCAATTAATAATTGCAGACTCACATATAGATATAAATGCTTGTATGTAAATATATTTATGTAATGGAACTGCACTGGGGTTCTGTCATACTTTTGTTTAAGTGCACAATGCAGAGCATGATGTATTTGTATAGTTAGCATTAAAGCTGACTTTTGGTTTGGGACAGAGGTTCACAGGAACTAACTTATGTTATATGTTGGATTCAGAGGGTCATGCAGTGAAGCACTAGCTAAGTTTATCTAGTGAGAAAGCAGAGACTGCTCTTAGTGAGAACATCTTAAAAATGAAAAGCAGAATGGTTTTTTTTTTGTTTGTTTATTTTAAAACAAGGCAGCCATACAAACAGTAGCTACACACTCAGCCATTTCACTTACTGAGCAAAGCAAGTCTGATGCACAATACCTCTGCCATAGGTAACTTGTAACAATATTTATTATTAAGTCTCACTTTTTCTTTTACAGAACATGCAATGCGAAATAGAAGATTGCTTAAGGGATCATTTTTCTTCCTCTTCATATTCCCCAAGATGAAAACCTTCACCAGCAAACAAGCAAGGCCAAAGCAGAGAAAGAGACAGTGCATCCATTTTCTTTTGAGGTAAGCGAGGACTTAATGTTCTTTTAAGTCAGAGACAGACAGGTATCCACTTTATCACCAAACCTTTATTATAAATATTATATACGTTAAACATTTATATATTATACAATAATATATATTATAAACTCCTACATATACCTGCTCGTTGCTCACAACAGCTTTCAGAAGCATTTCCATTTATTTCACTGTTATATTTTTTTCTTGCTAAGAGAAAACAGCAATAATATTACAGAACAGAGTAGCAGCTTCACTCCTCATTAACCACTCAGCCTACATAGAACGTTGATACTGTAAACCATCCATAGCGCATACAGGATTTACTTATACTGAGGCACGTGCTACAGGCGTATTTCACCTCCATCCACTTACCCAAAGCTTTGCAAACAAAAATTCCCTATAGACCCCCTTAAGCACAGAGCAAGAGTTGTTTCAATAATATCTTCCTTGATGCTTGAAATAAACCAAGTCTTCTTTAGCAGGACATAGAATACAGCTCCTCCTCACTCCAGCTCCTCCTTGATGCTTGAAATAAATTCAGTCTTCTCCTTCAGCAGGATGCAGAAGCCAGCTCTTCCTCACTTGAGCTCCTTCCTTGAAGACCAAGAGCACCATCACCTGAAAGCAGCCACTCTGGGTTGCAAGGAAGAGACCCCTTCACCATGGAGGGGCTACCCCCACACCCCCACTTAGGAGGTGACCCCCAAGGGGGCAGGGGAGGGGCCGCAAGGGGGAGGGGCCACGTGGGGTGGGAGGGGCCACAAGGGGGAGGGGAGGGACCAAGCAAACAGGGGGAGGACCCAAGCAAATGGGGGGGGGGGGCCACAGGGAAAAGGACCCAAGCAAACAGGTGAGGGGCCACAAGGAGCAGGGGTGGTCCCAAAAAAAAAAAAAAAAAACCAAAAAAAAAAACCTGCCACTGAAAAGTGGCCATCCTACCACCCAAAAAATAAAAAAAATCTTTTTAAAGATTTTACTTACCAGCAAAACCTATGCTCTAGCAGCATTAGAAGAGGGGAGAAGACAAGTCACACTGAGTTTGTACTCAGTGTACTACAAAATGTCACAAACTCAACACAAACAACAAAATCAAACAAACTTACTTACAAAGCCAAACTTTCACTTACTTACATACTCTTACTTACTTACAAAGCCACAATTTTACTTAATTACTTGCTTAATTTGCAAAGCCAAACTTTTACTTTCTTATTTATTAAGCCAAACACTTACTTATTAAGCCAAACATTACATACTTATTCTTACTTACTTACTAAGCCAAACCACTATTACTTACTCTCACTTACTTTCTAAGCCAAACCACCTTTACTTACTCTCACTTTTCTACTAAGCCAAACCACTTTTACTTACTCTTACTTACATACTAAGCCAAACCACATTTACTTAATCTCAATTACTTACTTAGCCAGAACACTTTTACTTACTCTCACTTGCTTACTAATTTATACCACTCTTACTTTCTCTTACTTACTAAGCCAAACCTCTTTTACTCACTCACACTTATTAAGCCAAACCACTTTTACTTACTCTCACTAAGCCAAACTACTTTTACTTACTCTCACTTTCTAAGCCAAACCACTTTTACTTACTCTTACTTACTAAGCCAAACTTAAACCTTCATCATCCATAAAGAAAAAATAAAAGCATAATCCCTTGGCACCCAAAGGCACCAGACACAAAAGATAAATTTAAAACTACACACTCACCTCACTCCACAAGGCAGCACCAATGCAATGCCAGCTCTGTTCCTCTTACCACTGCAACAGCCAGATGAAAGGGCTCACTCATCCTCACTGCCAAATGCTCTGCTGCAATGCTCAACCTGTAAAAAATAAATAATAATAAAATATTATTATTATATTATTAAACATTATTATATTAAATAACCCCACACAACAGCCCCAAAACGTCTCCTAACAGCCCATTCCATCATCCCTCCTTTCCTTCAAACACTCTCACCACTTTTCCACTCTGCAAACATTAACCCCATTCTACCACCACACGAGCACCATCTGTGAACAAACAAGCCCATCAACCTGCACTTACACATTTATTTACAGGTGTGATAGTGCACCCCACTACAACCACCACCATTCTCTCATCTAACCAGACACTCAACACCAAAGCTTACCTGCTCCATCCAGCATCCTTTCCCCTTGCTGAATCCACCAAGACAAGTCTTTAAGAACAACTTCTCTGCTTCTTGCTCACACCATGCCACCAAGTAAGGTGAGACCTACCAGCCTATGCTTACATGGGCTGTCCTTCTCACCCTCTCTGAAGGCTGTGCTGATTTGGGCCATCCTTCCATCCTCATCCACATTGCCTGTAAGAAAGACCAGAAACAACATGTGAAAGCTCTTTGGGACTCACCTCTGCCAGCTTAGCACACACACAGGTGCATCCCATTAGGGTCTGGAGAAAAGGACACCAAGGAGATACCAGAAGAGAGCAATAAGGTATCTCCAAGGTGCTTACCGTGAGAGCAGGACTAGTCTCTTCTCAATGATGACAGGATAAGGGAAAAAGGCCTCCAGTTGCCACGAGGTACCTGTAGGCTGGATGTTAACCAACATTACTTCACACAAAGGGTAGTTAAACGCTGGAATAGACTCCTGGGGAGGTAGTTGACTCACCGTCCTGGGATGTGGTGCTCTGACATAAGGCTCTGCTAAATCCTGTTAGAGTATTAGGCTGCGGTTGGACTCGATCTCTGAGGTCTTTTCCAACCTCAGTACCTCTATGATGGAAGTACTTTTTACCTACATGATCTCTGACCAGCTCCTCTGCACATGAGCGGAAACCATCCTTCCTCGAGGACTCTTTGTTCTGATACTCATGAAGAACAGTCAAGGCAGCAACTGCTGAAGCTTAGAAGGCCATTAGCACCTCCGCCTTCTCCCGTCCCCTATCTTACGAGGTGGGGGTCCCGATAACGACACACCCACACATTCCCTAGCCTCTGTTTTGCCTTTAACAGACTCCAAACTTCAGTTAGCCATCACCTTTCCCCCCCAAAGGGGATACTGAAGTGGCTTTAACATTCTTCTTCCTCTTTGAGATGATCCCTATTTTCCTTGTTTGCCTGTGCGGGTCTCCTTCCTTTGCTGCTGTTTTTTCCTTTTGGGGATGCGCCCTGATGAAAACAAAGGAAGAAAAGCAGGACGGTAGAGAACCGCCGGCGGAACCCCTTCCAATGCTCCGACCAGAGGGATGCCGCCTACAAGGTTCTCCAAGAGGACGAAGCCGGTTCCCTCCGAGTCCGCCGTTTCAACCCTACTTACTGCCTTGCGTCTTCCCCGTCAGATCCCAAACTTCACCGTCTCGGTGAAGAGTCACCTCGGTCTTCGTATCGCCCGCGAGCCCTTCCTAGAAAACAAATACGAGCTCCGGCAAGCGCCTCAACTGGGGTGAGGCACCCCGGGGCTCCCTTAGTTCTTGGTTCATCCGTAGGCAGAGCTCAAGAAGCTCCGGTGCCCTCACCCACCTCTCCTGAAAAGAACGCAGCCGTCCTCGACAGCGCTCCGGTCGTGCGAGCCATCTCGCCGTGTCTCCCCGATGGGAACGAGATCGTGCTCCTGAAGTTACAAATAAAGGGCAGGGGGTGAAATATCCAGCTCCACATTAACCCGGCTCCGAGCCGGCCTCGGACGGAACGCAGAGAGAGCCCGGCAGCCTCCCGCTGCGGACGGACAGCTCCGAATGGCTCCCCGGTGCTCGCCGCCCCCACGGTCCCATTCCTACCTGAACGGCTCACCGATCTGATCTAAGGATTCAGAGCACTAAGCAATCAAATTCTGTCATTGAGGTTCAAGGACTTGAGATATGTAACAAGGGTGATTACCGGAGAAAAGTGAGGCTTTTCTGACCAGCAATACCTTAGAAGCCCATCTTATCTTTTTTCTCATTCCTTGCTAAATTCAGCTCTAATTATCCCTTAGCTTTCCTGATTCCATCTAGGCACTGTCCCTGTGTTCTCCCCAGGGAACAAGACATCAGTTCCATTGCCTGTGCATTTCCTACTTGCATACCGGTTCAGTAAGAAGACAGACATCCCAAAAGATGCCATCCAAAAAGAATTCACTCACAGATTCATTATCAAATGCCATTCATCTTTGTGTCGGGGCTACGATTTACCTGTTCGGAGTTTTCTGAAAGCACAAAAATACAAAAGAATAAGCCTTACCACACTGTCCTTGAGTGTCGTTTCCAAACAAGCCATAGGGCATTCTGATAGAAAATGACAAGCTATTGAAGGTCACGTTCATTTTAAGTTCAGGAATTTCCACTACACGATTTATGCCCGACTCATAGATCTTCAAGCCAAATTTCTTATAAGGCAAAGCCACAGCCCGTTTGTTTACAGTCACCTGGTAAATAAAAGAAATAAAAAGAGTAAATAAAAGAACACACTGCAAAAATCTGTAATAAGAAAGGGAAGGAATTATTGAACCTTTTCCCAGTATTCGGATTCGGAAAGGCATCCCTTCAGTGCAGTACAAGTTAATCATCCAAAATGGTTTAAAATCTAAAATACACATTCAATTTTCCATTTTCTCCAAGTGCTGTGACTACAATTATGAAGTTGATCATTTATTAATAATAAATAAATATTAATAATAAAAAAATCCAAGGATTTGCAAGGCACTGTTTATCTAACTTATCTCTTAATGACAACAGAGAATGGGACTAGTAGTGCCCTAGAAGTGCCTTTATAGACTGCCTACGCAACTTATATGCAGGTTTGTAGTCTATAGATGTCTGCATCTAGACATTTAAAACCTATCTTAGGAGAGCAATTTGTTCTACTAGCAAAACAGTTATGCAGAAATGATGCCAACAACGTGGCTTACACAATGGAGAAGCTGTACTTTCACACCGACTATTTCACTATTCAACCCTGTCCTGCAGCATCCACCTGGGGTAAGGTAAACCTACTAGCTTTTTCAATACACAAAGATGGAAAGCTGTTTTATTTCACTGCTGTATCTTTACCTTCATTTCATAGCTTCTTCTGCCATTCCCATTCTTCTTGCATAGCTGTTGGGCCATCCCAATTCATCACATGGAAACTTATTACCTATTCTGAACTTATATGTTACTTTATTGTATGTTCATACAGTAAAACCAAGTATTTCAAAGTCCCACCAATTAATGCTCCAAAACAGCAGTAAAAAGAAGGGGGAGAAGGAAAGAAAGAGCATGAGATTATTTAGAGATTTTTTTAATTAGAGATTTTTCATAACAGCAGCACATGAGGGAGAAAAACTGAAATGGCAAGCTGGCCTTAATTATGCCAGTTCCTACCTCCCTGCCTTTTAACAGGGATAGCAATGACTGTCACGGCCTCAAGGAACTTCTACAACAGAGCTCTCAGAGAATGCACTGAGAGTTATTTTTCCTCTGCACCAAGAACAGTAAAATCCATGTAGAGGTCAGAGGCAGGGCTGGGATCACACCTGATGCTGTGCATAGAGGAAAAACAGCATCTTCAGGGCTGATAGATTTTTGAGTAAGGTCATGAAGAGGAATGCTCCTTCCACTTCTCAGCTTGGAATGAGAGGTTGCTGCTGACTCA
This sequence comes from Coturnix japonica, assembly GCF_054131305.1. Taxonomy (NCBI): domain Eukaryota; kingdom Metazoa; phylum Chordata; class Aves; order Galliformes; family Phasianidae; genus Coturnix; species Coturnix japonica. The sequence continues at coordinate 2,958,403 of NC_140667.1, read as the reverse complement.
GCCCCTGACAGGCAGCTTGCAGCTGTATTCAGGTCCAGTTCTGTCACACCAAACTCAAGAGCGTACCTTTAGCAGAAGTGGTCTGCAGGATCATAAAATGCCTTGGGTTGGAAGGGGTCACCAAGTTTCAGTGCCTCTGCCACAAGCAGGGCTGCCAGCCAGTAGATCAAGTACTAAATCAGACTGCCCAGCACCCACCATAATGGGATTAATAAAGATGATTAACAAGAAAGATTTTCTGCTTTTCTTCTGTACTTGTCTAAAACCTGTTTTATTCTATTGTCTGATTATTAAAAGCTATTAAGGAACTGATTATTATTTTGGGCTTGTGTGTAATCTCACACACAACATCTTGCACATAGATATGAAATAATTGATGACCATTTGTGAATACAATTCCATCTGGATCATTCAAGCTCCTCCCTGACATTTAAAAATACATGTGAATCCATAACCTTGAACTGCTGTAAAAAGAAAAGAATCAGGGTTCTCTATGGACCTTATTTTGCACCACTGGGGTATTTTGTCACTGAGGTACATCCCTTTACTATCTTACACAACAGCTCCTTGAAAGCTCATGATTAATGCCTGAGATATACATATATCCTTTATACACCTCATTGACCTGGGAAGGGGTCCAACCATCCACACAAAGCGACATAGAATCAAAACCCAGTTAAAACTGCAAGCCCTCTGCTCACCATCTTAATCCACCATATCTCAAGTTTTATCCAAAAGCCATTTGCTACAGTCATAGTGGGGGAAAAACAAGTGTTTTTATTACCGTCTGCCAAGTAGACCTCTGGATGACTGTGCTGGTACCTGGTTAGGTAAGCTGGGGAAGGACTTGTTCCCATAAAAACACCGCTCACTTTGCAGCTGGTTCTCCTGTGCTGTAAAACACATTCAGTATGTCAATCATTTGTCCCAGCCCACAACATATAGCACATACTGCTGCTTGGGCTTCACGTTTCCATAAATTCACAGCAAATTCAGAGCAGGAACTAGATGTTCTTAAAGTTCCCTTCCAACCCATACCATTCCAATTCTAATGGAAGATTTACCTTCTTTAAATTCCTCTGAGGCTGAAAGCCATGTTCCAGCCCTGCCTTGTTCGTCCTCTTCTAGCAGCAGACCACTGACCCCACCGCTGCAGCCCTCGGTCTATTCAGCATCCCTGTACAGGCCAGGAAGCACCCAGATGCAAAGCACAACAGCCAAGGGGAGGATGAGGTTCAGGGGAGTTTCATCTCATCAGATGAATAAAGATACTCTTCTATTCCTTCTCATAGCATTACTGTTACACGCTGTGGCCACAGAGGAGAATGGAAACTAACAGCAAAGGCCCAAGTTAGGAAAGGACAGATCCATTTCATTATGAGTTTTTATGCAAGTTGCACCAACATCCCTTGCCCCCAGGGAAACCCAGCTTAGGACAAACCTGCAGCGGAGGCCATGAACAAGAACCATGTACAGTGGAAAAAAAAAAGAAAGAACCAGTGCTCCTTGAACATCCTCTGCATTGGGCCAGTCTCAAAGCCACTGGAACCAAGACTCCCATTAATATTATGCACTGTTAGGGTTGGGTTCTGAGATCTAAATAAGCCATTTTTCCTACATTTCCCATTTGACACACCTCAGTCTGAGTATGGGTAGAAATACAGGCTTCACATCAAGATAAACCTTAAGCATGAAGTACAGAGGGGTTGGGTCTGTGGGTGGTGGCACCATGCCTTGAACCTCAATGCAATTTTGGCAGTCCTTGATTTCATAGAGCTCACTACACCATTCACTTCCTGCTCCAGGCACCCATCTCTGTCCTTCTGCCCTCAGCTGTGCAATACTCCCATGGAAGGCACCCTAAAAAAGATGCTTGTGACTCCATGCATGCAAACAGTGGCAGATATAGGGTTTCCAAAATACAGACCCCGCCTGAGAAACCACCCCAGAACACATTAAGTAAATGAAAGCTCTGAGCTTTCATTGTCCCTGTTCACTGCAGAGGAGTTGGACTACATGGGCTTTAAAGGTCACTTCCAACCCAAATGATTCTATGATTCTAATTCCAGTAGAAGGAATAGGTTGGGGCTAAAAGCAGCGATATTTGTGGAGACCTCCTTCTCATCAGACCCACACAAAAGGATGTCAGGTTGTGAATATTGGACAGCATGTCAAATTAGCAGGTCTATAATTCTATGGGAATGAGACAGGAAAACATGAGAAAATGAAAGACAATCTTAAGATGCAAAGATATTCATGTTCTTCTACTTATTATTTCATTATATCAGCATAGCATACTTTATCCCCCACTATGTTAGCACAGATTTAATCTACTGAGTTAAGTCAGGGTTACCTGCCCCTACATTTTAAACCCACAATAATGCCTACTAAACAAAACAAAAGATACGTAATCACTTGGAGATGTGGTATAATGCCTTCGAGAAATAAACTCCCTTATACATAAATAGGAAAAAAATGAGTAGAGAGGTAATGGCCTCAGATCTCTTCAGGAGAGGTTCAGGTTGGATATGAGGACAAACTTCTCTGAAAGAGCAGTGAGGCACTGGCACAGGCTGCCCAGTGGGGTGGTGGGGTCACCATCCCTGGAGGTGTTTGAGGAACTAAAGAACATGGAGAAGTGACACTGATAGATGTGCTCAGTGGGCATGGGTTGTGGTTAGACTAGATGATCTTAGAGGTCTTTATGAACCGTAATAATTTTATCCATTTCTAATGACATTTCTCAAAAGACCATATACCTGATGAAAATGCATCTCAAACAACTGGGAGGAAAGTAACCAAGAATAGAAATTACTTTTAAAAGAAACTTCATGTGAAAACTTCAGGCTGTTTTTGTTATTTTTTCCTCCCCAGAGAAGAAAGAAACAGCATTATCTATTGGAGCTGAACCACATTGAAGCCAAAAGACAGAACAAGAAAGAAAATACTATATGGGCACCATTGCCAGCATCTGCAACAGAACAGAAATCCTTGGCTTGCCTTTAGGCTGTTGTATTTGCATGTCTCAGAATGTGCAGCTTGGACAGCAGTTACATCACCAAAATTGCCAAAGCCAAAAATGACCAAAGCAAAGCAACTAAGAACCAGCTGGCATATTGCAATAAAGATTCTGGAAGATTGTACTGTTATTAGCCACATAGCAAAATGAAACTGAAAAATAAAGCAAAGACCTGGGGTCTTCCTAAGAAGCACACATGCTCTGGTTTGGACTGCTTGTACTAGCACACTGCTTTCTCCAGCACATTAGCTATGGTTTAGTGGGAGCTATTGTTAACAGGCGAACGGTTGGACTGGATGATCTTTTAGGTCTTTTCCAGCCTTGGTGGTTCTATGATTTCCTTTTCTATGATTCTATGATTAGCTATTGAGGAGAAAAAGAAGAGAGCAGCTGCCTTGACAATGACAGAAATGAAGGTTAACCACTAACTGTAGCAGTCTGGCGGGCTTGTATTTGTTGAACCAGCACACAGGGCCATCATTTTGATAGTCATCTGTAATGCTATACTGCTAGGATATGATCAGCTACTTAAGAGCATGTCAATTGCAGTGTTGTAAATGCAGGGACCAGAAAGAAGCCCATTTTCAGCTTACCCCAGTACACAAGGAAAAGCTGGTCTCAAACAGCCAGCAAGCAAATTCACATGCCTTAGAAATGCAGCCTCCCTTGCAAATGAATCATGAGGAAACCTGGAAGAAACAACCTGTTGTAACGAGCCATGTCCAGTTAGGTTTTGTAACAGAGGCAAAAAGAAGAATTGTATCTGAAATATTGCAATCTTATTACCTTGGTAATAAGCATAACAAGACATCTGGATGAAGTTTTGATCATGAATTAAAGCAAAATTTAACTTACTACTCTCCCCCCAAGTGCTATAAAATGTCTTGCCAGCTTCAGTAGCATCTTCACTGCTCCAAACAACAACTCAGAACCTGGGAAATCAAGTCTAGTTTGCATCTTCATCATGCTCACTCTGGGAACAGGCTCAAGTCTCCAACATAGTAAACAGCACAGTTTATTCTTGCCAAGGCAAAAACAGACATCACTTTTACATCATTCACCGGGGGAAAAGGTTCCACTCTGGAACTAGTAAACATGTGTTACATGATCCACTGAAACAAATAGAAATATTACTTATCAGGAGAAGCCTTATGCTAGTTACAAAGTCTGAATGTAAATAACTGTCTTTTGTTTAGTAAAATGAGAGATAAGAGTGTGAGTTTAATTCCTACCTGGTAAAAATAAATCTTCTCGCATTTCTGCTCTGGCTGCTTCAGAGAAGCATTGTTTTTTCAACCACTCAGCTTCGTATTCACTCACTCACTTTGTATTCAGGCCATGTCATAGATAACTGGTGAAATAAGAAGAAACGCAATGTCAGAAACAACAATACAAAATATAATTAGAAATTACAGGAACTGCAATATTTAAATCAGAAATATCACAGTTAAGGCTTCCATGTAGTGCCACTGCAAGCAAACAATGAAAACCCAACCTGAACAGCATCCAAATGACATTGTCTTCTATAGATGGTTATTTTCCCCACAAACACATGACCTAATTGGCTGTTTTCTGAGGGATGCTGTCATTGCACTTACTTTGCCCAAGAGAAACTGGAATCGCAGAAGCTGGCACATTCCACCAAGGAGAGCGCTTCATTACAGCTCAGAAGAGCAAAAATACCTTGCAAAAGCAGAACAGGACAAGAGCAACAGGCTGTGATTACCAATTTCCCATACACTTGCTCAATAACCTCTCCTTTTTGTGAACAAATGCTAATCCAGATGGGTAGATACAGATGCAGACATTGGCCAGTTGGGTTATACTTGGGTTTGAGTGCTTGCTTTAAAATGAAGCGTGATGCACGCTGAAATATCATGTATCATCTTGCAGACTGGTACCCATTCTATGGATTAAGATCAACATCCTTTTTCCTGTCTGTTAGGGTGATTTCCCACCCTAACACAAGTTCCACTGACCAAACAAAGGTACTGCTATCGAGCTACTGAGTTTTCCCACAAGTTTATTTAGAGCTAATTAATTCAAGTTAACTGTATGGTGCACTGAAGAAAGATGATGCATCCCAGTCCTAAATCAGTAAATTCTTGTTTAACTCTTTCCTTGGGCTCCTGGCAAACCAATAATGATATTTGTTTTTAACAGGAAGATTAACCAAATCAAAGCTTGTACACCTACTCCTAATTCATTCAGTGTTTTTATTTCCCCACCTGCTGTTTTGGTTCTTACACTCAGAGTGCCAAATATTGATGCCCTGTTGCAACCAGAGCCTTCCTTCTTGCCCTTACACACGGCACATCTCTTTAGATTCAATATCTTTATACACTAAGACCTAGAAGAGCAATCACAAGTATCCTGACTAGCACAGTCAGAACAATGCTGTATAGGCACCCAGGGTCTCCTTTTATTTTTATTTCATTTGACTGAGTACAACAAAGCACAGTATTGATTTAAACTTCCTTTCCTTTGGGCACAGCAATCCCACCAGAATCCCATTAATAACCAACTTTCACTTGCAGTTCAATCCAAGAAACAGCTTTGTGCACATAGACTCAAACATCTTTAACCAACAGTGGGTTTGCATCCAGATTGAATATATTTCCTTCTCTCCATATACACATGGAGAACATACACATATGTAAATAAAGGCACTGCTTTAGTGACCACTTGGGATGAGGCCATAAGAACAGAAGCCTAAACTTGCTTCCAAAACGATGCAGGAATTTTTCTTTTTAAAGTCAAAGAATTAAGGTGGGATTACTGTCTTCCTGTCACTGAAGTCACTTAACTGCTATTTGTTCTACTGGCAACGCGTATCTCACAACACACATCTCAAGCAGAAATCTAAGTCAGGGACATTTAGTTCTGATTAGCTGCTGCTCACATTCATGGACTACTTTTGCTGTGAAGAACCTGCTACACGCAGTGTGGATGGTAACAGCCCTGTCTATAGTGACAGGCAGAGAAAGCCTGAGTTGCTGTCATTGGTACCCCTGTCCTAGGGGACTTCAGCTTCCGGCATCATCAGTCTAATCTATTCTGCATGTTGCTGTTAACTAGGAGGCTCCAGGGCTATTTGGTTTGCCAGCTACATAAGAGAAAGACAAGAAAATTATTACAGCAAAAAGATTTCCCTAGTGGCAAAAATATTACTAAAACACTCAGTGTTTGCATTACACTTCTGTTTCTGCCTCCAATGTAAAGCAATCATTAGGCAACCTCTTCGTATTTATCTTCTCACACACACAAATTAAATAAATATAAAAGCACACTTGCAATAATATATAGTTGTAACTACAGAGTAAAAGGAGAGCCAGAGAGTATCTAAGACTCACCAGTGCTGAGGCTTTCAGTCAAGATGGATAGACAACAATGTTGAGGCTCACCACAAAAACTCCACAAAAGAACAATCTCCAGAAAGAGATGCTGCCTTAGTGGTGGTCAGCCCTTAAATGGGATCTAGGGGAGGTGGATTACCTTCACCTGTGCTCCTGCAGCTGACTTGTAGCTCAGACTCAGCTGCTTAATCAGAGGTTCAGGCTGTGATCCACAGTTTCCCTTACAGTACCCAAAGTGAGAAGCCAGTTCTTCAGCTGGCTTCGTTCTACACGTGGCATTATCTATAACTACATACTAAAACCAAAAGTTGCTAATATTTCAAAAGTTGCTAATATTTCATCATGCAAGCACTGTATGAATTAACAGCTTTTGCAGGCAGACGGGCTGTAGCCTGTCAGATAGCAGCGTCTTTTATTTTGCATTCTCCAGACATCAATAACCCTTCTACTCTTTTTCTTAATGAGAAAAAACAGGCAGATGTGGTATAGCCAGACACTGGTATTCATTATGATTCCCTCCAGCTTTATATAGCCAAAAAAGAGAAGGGGAGGGGGAACACTATGAAACACACCCTTCAATTAGTAATTTTTACAACACCTCCTTTATGTACTCATGTAAAAGATTCAGGAATTCAGCCATTTGTGGAACATTGCGGAACAGCTTCGTCCTTCCAGCTGCCTTATTGACAAATATCATGTTTTGAGGTGATTGGCATCGGCAGAGAGAAACTAGAACGCTTTTCCAGAATGAATGTCAAGTCTTTAATGTCTCATAAACCAATTGGGAGCGGACGCACCGCCATGTTGCCGCGGAGCATTCTGGGACATGTAGTCAATCCGCCCCACTTCTACCAGCCTCCAGCAGGGGGAGGCGGTGAGGAAGGACTCCATTTCCCAGCAGGCAACGCGGGCCCAGCAGGCGGCGCGGCGAGAAAATGGCGGTCGATAAGGACTTGATGGAGTTGGATCTGTACGGGCTGCTGGGGGTCGGCGAGAAGGCGTCGGAGAAGGAGGTCAGAGCTGTGTTGCCTCACGTTACCCTTCTATTTCTTCACCTCAACGCTGTGGGGATGGATCTTGGTTTGGGAAGGGCGGAACCTGGTGGAGGGGAAGAAGGCTCTGAGTACAACTAGCACCCAAACGTGGTTAAATTAGCATCGTTGTTTCCCCCATTAGGCTTTTTCTGTGTAATTAAGAGCGATGCAGGTGCAGCAGGTAAATCGTGGAAGCCCAAGGCAGTGTGTAGCCAGCAAATGTGTTGCCTTGATGTATCAATACAGATCACGGGGCTCCATGAAGCAATGGGCTTTGCTGCTGAGATGATGCTGGGATGGGGAAATGGATAAAGAAATGACAAAGTGGGTGTTTTATCCACAAGGTGGTGCTGAGCCACCTCCTATGCCATCACATGTTAAAGTTCGTTTGGCAGCTGGACTTAAATTCATGCAGATGTTGTGCTGAGGAAGGAAACACACAGTATAAAAGCTTTACTATTGACTTAACCCATAACGTTGTAAGTTTTTTCTATGAAGCACAGAAGTGATTAAACAGTCCTTTGTCATAACCTCACCAAGGTTGTTGCACAGTGAACTATATCAGCTTTGTAGTACAACATGGTTACAAAGGACAGGTTGCTTCACTGAGGTTCAAAATAGCTTTTCAGAGGTCTCCTGCTATTACAGTAGACTAGTGAAAGGTATTCTAACGTGATGGAGTAACACTCTAGAAGTGGACTTTGCTGTCAGTCATGGGGAGTATGCAGTGATGTAAGTGAAAGTTGGTTCAACCAAGCCTTCAGTTCATGAGATGTGGTTTAAATTAAACAAAACAAAGGGCAGCAAAAACAAAGAAACAGAAACATCCACTAAGTTGTAACTTTCTTGTTCCTATAGTGTTATTTGTTTGTGGCCTAGGTGGTACCAGCTGACAGATCTCTTCTTCTTGTAGGTTAAGAAAGCATACCGCCAGAAGGCCCTGACTTGTCACCCAGATAAGAACCCAGATAATCCCCGAGCAGGTGAGATGATACTGTATGGCTGCAAGCCACTCTTGGTTGTTTTCACACTTACAGACTCCTGGAAGTGTCTCTGTTATAACTTCAGGTCTGTCTTTTTATGCAATTAAGAGAATGCTTAGATTTGTGTATGTAAGACTCGGAGTTACTTGCATTACTATTAACTAGCTTGTTTTTTTAAAGTTAAATGCATGCAAAAATCCCCTTCATGATACCTGAATCACATAACTGCAACTGTTCTAAATGTTTCCTGGTAGTTCAGTATTCTAATTGATACCTCTCTCAGTTGAAACTTCAATAACAAACTTATAAATCAGTATTTTGTATCAGCATTACCCATTATTGCCTGTTAGCCTTAACACTGTAGAACTGAGTATATACAAAGTCAGCAGCCATAGGTAGCAATTAACAGTGGTGGTAACTGGAAGGATGTTGTTCCTAACACTCAGTCTAACTGCAGGTAGAGGAATTCCAAGCCTGTAGATGGGTTCTATTGAGATCATGTTTGTGAGGTTTCTCTTAAAATAAAACATCTGTTGTTCTTGTTTCTTGATCTACACTGAAGTTTATGTAACAAATGTTCTTTCAGCTGTGCGGATTATGTTTATAAGTTGGCTTGCAAAATGCTTTGGAAGGATTATTCTTCTTTCTGATGTTCTGCAGGTCTCTTTCAGAAAGGATTGTGTTTTCTGGTTGATCTCCAGGCCGCTAGAGTGATTTTCTGCATCTTACCCTTTTTTCTTCTAATTCCCAGCGGAAGTTTTCCACCAGCTGTCTCAGGCCTTAGCTGTTCTGACAGATGCAGCAGCAAGGGTAAGGACGCCTATCCCTTGGTTATATTGGGACTGTGTGTTGCTGCATGCTGGAGAAGCGGTAGGAACTCGCATCCTGTCTGCCCTGATCTCCACTTGAGCCCCTGCACATCTTGTCTGTTATTCCCTGTAGCCCTCCATGAGATGAAATAGCAGGTGCCAGATAAGAGCTTTGATAAATGTTTTTTTCTGATCTGTGCTGGGAGTAGCTCTGTTTGCAGTAAGTATGAGATACTGTCTTTAATAACATACTCATCTGGGACCTATCTCATTTAAAGAATGAAATAACCACCAATGATTGATTCAGGATGCATTCAGTTTCTGTGGCAGCAGTGCAATTCTGGTTCCCTTGAAATCAAGATGAGGCAAGCAAATAGTATCTAGACATGGGATCACTAAGGCTCAGAGCCCTTCCATCGGTGGGGCACAGCAAAGCTGAATCATAGTTGTGATGTCTGTCCTTCTGCTGCTCAAGCTTTGCAGGCTGCCAGATGTAGCTTGGACTCTGTTCTTCCTGTAAGGAAGTGGTTGAGTGTATTGCAAGGTCTGAAAGTAATCCACGTGAAAGGCAGGAGCAAAAACAGCATGAAAGTGAGTCAGCATGAGCATCTTCTACATCATCCAGATGAACTCAGGAGAGAAGGCACATTAGAATGCCGGATAAGATTTAAAAGCATGAAATGACTCTTCAAATGTTGGCAGAGATTGAAAAGGATAATGATATGAAGGGTAATGATAATAGTTTGAGCAGATGTCAGTGAAGTTGCTGGTTTACCCCTATTCTGAAGTCACTAAATGAATGTTGATGTGCTGTTGCAACTCCCCTATGCATCTCCCCTATGAGGAGAGACTTAGGGAACTGGGTCTGTTTAGCCTTGAAAAAAGAAGGCTGAGAGGGGACTTGATCCAGGTTTATAAATGCCTGAGGTGTGGGAGCCTTAGTGGTGAGTCTGGTCTCTTTTCAGTAGTGCGTGGGGATAGGACTAGGGGTAATGGGGTGAAAGTACAGCATAGGAAGTTCCGCACGAATGTGTGGAAGAACTTCTTTACAATGAGGGTGACGGAGCACTGGAACAGGCTGCCCAGGGAGGTGGTGGAGTCTCCTTCTCTGGAGATATTTAAGACCCACCTGGACGCCTACCTGTGTGACATGGTGTAGGGAGCTGCTTTGGCAGGGGGGTTGGACTCGATGATCTCTAGAGGTCCCTTCCAACCCCTACAATTCTGTGATTTTGTGATTCTGTGAACTGAGGAATACTGGTGTTCTTTGCTCTGATATGTGAGTCAACCATCTGTCTTATCAGCAGGTCTTTTACATAAACCTTTCTCATCATAAAAGTTTGTTGTAAATCAAACTTGACTTGTTTCTGGTGCCCCTAAAGTTACTTTTGACCTGTTCAGAGGAAAATAAAACATATATTCTCACCTCTAAAAATGGGTGAGGTTTTTTCCTACAGTTCACAGTTACTCCTAGATTTATTCACTCTTCCAGCCTCAATCTGGAGGTCCTTCTCATGTTGGAGTTAACACAAATACCCTCAAAACGTTTTAAAAGTGTTAGCAAGAAGCAGGAAATGTTTCACCCCTTCTTACAGTTTCTCAGTAGCTGACCTCCCTTCTACTCACAGCTTTACATTTTATCCCTTTTGCTTTGCATGGTTACACTGTTCTGTTGGTTTTTTGACAGGCGGCATATGACAAAGTGAGAAAAGCCAAAAAGCAAGCGGCAGAAAGGACACAAAAGCTTGATGAGAAGCGAAAGAAAGTAAAGCTTGGTAAGGAAATCAAAACTTCATTTTCTTTGGGCTCGGAACCTTCATTAGCTGGGCACTTACATTTCTTTGGTGCTGGAATTCACCATGAACTGTTACGTTGCTGTTCATCTGTTATGGGATGATTCTGTTCTGGCAAGGAACTGGGGCTTTAGATGCCCATTAGGACTGCTGATATATTGCTCTGTTTGAGCAGAGGAGAGACAGAAAAGCTATTATGTCTCTACTTTGAGTTTGTTAGAGGTGTAGCCAAGTGTTGGATCATTACAACCACCTCTGGACAGCAGTGAAAACTCTTTGTTTTTTTTTAATTTTGTTTCTTTCTCTGCAGATCTTGAAGCCAGGGAACGAGAAGCCCAGACCCGTGATAGTGAAGAGGAGGAGATCCGGATAACGAGGACCTTAGAACAAGAAGTAATGATCCATTCTTAGATTTGTATACTGCATTTGAGAATAACTGCTGAAAGTCTATGCAAAACACATGAGTTGTGGTAATTCTGTGTAGCAGTCCCTCAGCCTTTTGCATTAATGGGCTCTGTAAAGAGGGGCATGTGTGACAGTCTGGCGAATGCTTTTTGGCATAGCAGAAAGTAACTAATTGGGTGTATGCTGGCTGATAGGGACGATGTCATTAGGAACAGGAGGGATCTAAGTATTAAATGAGCACTGGAGCTGGCACATAGGGCTAATGGAAGGTTTATGTCAGAAGATGGGGCTAAGTTAAAAGCTGTCCTTGGTAGTTTTCAACTGGCATGAGTCAAGCATGGAACTGTTCCCATGCTGCCTTACCTTTGCTCCTAGATAATACGGTTGCGTGAAGAAGGCTCTCGTCAGCTTGAAGAGCAGCAGAGACTCATTCGAGAGCAGATCCAGCTTGAAAGACAGCAGCGCATCCAAGGTGAGATAGGTGAGACTGTGGTGCTTGGCCAAACTAGGTACCCCTGGGTCTCCAACTTCTTTATAGATGGAGCAGGGCTTACATACAGATGAAGCCCTCTGACTTGGTCATCCTGCCACATATAGGACCCTACTTAGACCTTTAAGACTAGCATTCCTGTGAGGCCTTTTCTTGCATCTGGCAGATTGCTGTTTAACATATTGTTGCTCCTCTTTGATAAGGATTCTAAAGCTTTGAATGTAGCTGGCCTGATGTTGAGCACCTCAGCTGTGCTGAAGGGAAACGTGAAGTCTTACTTATCCATCATAATTAAACCACTCGGTGTGTTATCTCCCTCTAACTCCAGTTAAAGTACTCACTTTACTCACTCATCCAGTACTCACTTTACACTGCAGCTTTTACTGATACTGTCATATAAGGTTTTTTGGGTGCTGAAATAATCAGTGCAATAAAAATTGAGACATACACTTGCAGAATACATTCTCAAGTCAAATTTAGTGCTAATGCTTTTTAGCTGATGAATTTTTACCCACTTATTAACTTTCTTACATCATCTTATAACTATTTTTTTCTCTGCACTACTTAGGCAACCAAGTAGGAAATGGAGCAGAAGGCCAAATAACTCCCAAACTCAAAGTAAGTCATCTCTATGAAGATGGATTTGGCGAAACACAGGTAGAATATTTGTAGTTTTGGAAAATGGAAAGGACTCCTGCTGAGCTGGCATGGCCTTTTGTACAGTGGTGATGAAGCACCTCTATTTAGTGCATATTATGCAAGCCAACACCTTCCATCCCTGCCTTTAAAATACCCTTCCTCCCTTATTTTTATCTTCTTTTACTTTCTCATGTAAACATTTGAGACTGAAATTGAGTCATCTGTTCTTTAGGCACTGAGAAACATCTGCTTATTACCCTGATACAGCCATTAATAAACCTTCAGGTGCAGTTTTAACTCCTCACTGTTCCCCAAATAATTTCTTCTCTGTGCACACTCTGATGTTGAAGTTATTGTCTGGGCCATTCTGGGACTGTAGCTGTAAATAGCAAACTTGATTACTGTGCAGGTGGTGCGAGCTGTGTTCAGTGTGGCAGCGTGTTCAAATGGACTAAATTAACTTCTCACATTTTATTTTCCAGCTAAAATGGAAATGCAGGAAAGAAGATGAGACAGGAGGGGGATACTCAAAAGAAGTTCTGCTGCGGATTCTGCAGAAGGTGCTGCTTTGCTGTTACTTGATGTTCCCTTGTTTTCAGTGTTATAGGAGGGGGCAGAACATCCTTGGAAGCTCCTTATAAACCAGGGAAGCTGATTTCCTTCTCTTGTTGAGCCCTCTCATTCATGCCATTTTCAGAGATATCAGCACAATCCATTTGTTGTGAGCTGTTCCTAGGTGCACGTTTGCCTTCTTCCTAGTAGGGATTCCCAGTGAAACAGAGCAACCACAGGCTCTTCTCCAGAGTGACTCATGTCCTTTATAAAGGTTAGACTGGCTGTGTGGTTATAGTGCACTTTTTACCTTTACTTAAAGCACTGTATGTTAACTTCTGTGGGGAGTTCAAAGGCAGGAACAGACAAGCCTTTGATCTGATTAATCCCAGCATATGGTCTTCATTCAGGTGAATATCTCCTGTAACTGAGCTGAACAGCCCTCTTGCCTTGGGGGTCTGTTGGAAGCAAAGTTTGTAGCTACGTGCAGCCCCAGCACTGTTTCCTGGAGGGACAAATTATGACAGATTGAGATCAATGGGAGCATCCTGAAAGACAGAAAGGGTGACAGCTCAAGTCTCATGTCTATGAAGACACGTTTTCCTTGCAGTCACGCCATAGGTGAACTTGACTTTTCTTCTGGGTTTGTAATTAACTTCTCTTTCTCTCTCCAAACAGTACGGTGATGTGATGAATCTATTGATCTCCAGTAGGAAGGCTGGGAGTGCAGTGGTGGAATTTGCTACTGTTAAAGCTGCTGTAAGTCTGGGGGAGACCACAGATGTGAACAGTGGAGAGTGGGCAAGAAGGGGTGTTTCAGAAGGGAAGATTTAGCTGTCTGACAGCCTAGAAATGCTGCCTTGTTATTAAGGCAGTGGAGAAGGGTAATGAGAGTCTAAAGGTACAGATGGATGAAGGGAGTGGCAAAGCTTGAGGCATAAACTCAGAGCAGATCATGCACATAAACAAGTAGGCTGTGCTTGTAGGCTTCTGAGGGAAGAGACACTGCTTTAAAGGGCAGGCACCAAACTATTCAACCAGCTCTCATGGGGGGTGATGGGCTTAATGAATCTTAGAGATTATATCAAGCATTTGCAGTTTAAAAGAAATTAAAATGTCTTAACTCATGATGAGCTCTAATAATTCATGTTACTGTGGAAATAGAAATAATCTGTACAGTAACTACTGTAATTAAATAAACCTGTAATGTTAGTAGTTCCATCCACTTAAATTTACAAGAGTTTTCTTGGTTTTTGTCACCTGTTCTTTCACTTAATCTATCCAAATAACTGAGGAAAAAAAACAAACAAAGAAACAACCCACAACTGCCTTTGCTCTGTTTTACCCATCTTTGATGCAGAAATGAACCATGAAGGGTGCTTCTCATGTAGGGCATCTGTGAAATCTTCATTGATCTCGATAACAGGCTTAGATAGAAAAATTGGTAGGGTTGTGAGTGAGCTGTGAGGGAGTGTGACCCAAAATTCAGATGGTGACGATGGAATATTTTCATTGGTAGGAAATGGCTTTGAAGAATGAAGTTGGCCTGACAGATAATCCTCTAAAAATTTCTTGGCTGGAAGGCCAGCCCCGAAACAATCCCAGCCATGTCCTTTCTGACAGCGGTGGTCAGCATAGGACTTCACAGGTAAGAAGAATATAAGCAGCTGTTACTTAGATGTTTCTGTAGCAACCTAAATTTAGGGAGTGCTTTGTGTTTATGGTGGGATGCATCGATTCCTAGTGGAGCAAGAAAAGAAGCTGGTTAAAACACAAAATGTCTCCTCTAATGTGCAATGCTGTGTCAAATTGTTGGCCATCAGTTACCTGCCACTCCTGTTGCCCCTTTGGGTTGGAAACTGTATCCACTTCTTTTGGAGCGTGTTAAACTCTGTGTTTTAAAGCAAAGTGTAAATATGTCTCATGCTCTGCCTGTGTTCTGATCTGGCTCTGGAGAGCTCATTCACACCTAAGAGGTGGAGTGGAGAGTCACTAGTTCAGAGGTTGGTAGTGTATTCTTACGTGTGTGTCTTCAACTGTTAAAGACTTATTGTTTGACTGAATTGATCTTGGCTTGTTTCCATGACCAAAGCTTGTTAATTGGAAACTGCAGTGTCTGCCTGCTGTGAAGGATTAGATAGTGGAGCAGCAGCAAGGGAGGACAGACTAAAGCAGCAAATGGAGTTCATGCTGTGTGGAGTTGGCTACTCTGGTCCAGCATACCCTCATCAGTCCATTGCTAGCTCTCAGAATGATGGGTTATGTCCAGTGATTTGCAACCTTTTCCAAGAGCTGCACTTGCAATGCTTGTGTTCTTTTGACTGCTTTTAAGTGTAAGCAGCAGCGATCTCTTTAATTACATTGCTGTCTTGCTGTCCAGACTAAGATACCCATGCTGCTCTGGTTTGTTTTACTGTTTGCTTCATTAGGCCTTCCCAAAGTCCTGCTGTGCTTCTACTTGGATGTTTCCGAAATGTACACCTTGATAATCCCCTCTCTTGGCCTTATTGTTTCTAGCTGTCATAACAGTCTTTGTTCTCAGCTCCTCAGTCCCAGTCCTCCAAGTGGGGTCTTTTGGGTATCATTTGATGTTGCTCCAGTCTACTGCCAGCCTTATCCCTTTCATACGCAGTCTGGCTTTCCATCCATCAGGAGCTACATTCTTTCTTTCAGGCTCATTCTGATTTTAAGCTGCCCTCACTTCCTCTTTGCTGTCTCTTGGCGGCTCCTATTTTTGTCTGATTCCACCTTCTGTTTGCTCCCACTCTTTGCTAACGCAGCTCCTTCCTTGCTGTGCTTCAGGAGACAGCTGAAGAGCTGCACTGTTCTCATGGCAACATACTCACTACCCATCCCCTGTCTGTGTTCCGTGTATGGGGTTGACAGCTGTGCACCAAAACCCACAAATAATGGAGACCCACAGAGAGTCTAGACCAGGACAGAAGCAGTTCCTAGGAGAAAGCAAGGCTGACTGCTGAAACATCATGCTGTGAGTAGACAGTATGCTGCAAATTATGTACCTACAGTTTTTGCTGACTTGTTTCATCCCACGGCAAAGGATGAGTGATGTCCTTCCTAGAGGACAGGAGGGCTAAGCTTTACAAATTATAAAGCTACAAAAGCTGTGGTTTGACCGCTGTTACTTTCGGATACTTGAGAGCAACAACCATTTGATTGCTGTAGCTCTGATTGGCTCAAAGCACATGAAGACTATATAGTGCTATGAGGAATATTTTTTGCCACTGCAACAGCATAAAGTGCTCGCTCGTGGGTAAAGTCATCACTGTACTTAGTGGTGCCACCCTATATGTGCTCCCCATTCATTTTTGGCCATCCATTCAGCCACAGTAAAGTGCTGAGAAAAGCCTTCTGTCTGATATCCTTTCACAATCTTTTCTAAGCTTCAGCGCTTCAGCAGGTATGGTTCATGTTATCTGACTTCACCAGGTTCACATCAGTTTGTAGGTTGAGTTCTGTGCCTTCTCTGGAATCTCTGTGCACCTTGCTGTAGCCTGCTTCCATAGCTCAGAGTTGTCTTTGTTCATGGGATTTTTGTTTGATTTAAGAAGATCCTTAGTCTCTTATCTAGCTATGAGAAAAAGATAAAACATTGTGATGACCCAGTAGGCTCTGCAGTGTCTTTTTAGCAGGTTAGTGCCCAAGTGTTACTCAGCATAGAAGAGCATTTTCCCACTGTCCACATCACAGAATGAAGAACTCTCCTTCTCAGGGGATGGTAGGGTACCAGCAGCTCTAGTCTTTTCCCAACCCAATAAATACCTCAGGTGCCAGAGAAAGGATTGATCTTGGTCACCACAGTTAGTAGACCTATGCTCCTGCTACGTGGCCTTTGTTGTTTTGGCTTGCTACCAAAGAAATGAGGCAACAAGGCACTTCTAGTCACAGATACATTTATTCTTCCATGTCTATACAGCTGATAGGTCAGTGCATGCTTCAAGCAGCAGTATCTAGAGAAATTTCTTCTGCTAGTAGGCTAAATAAACTGCTGTTCCTGTATTATGAGCTTATATAGATGGTTACCTGTTTCCAGGCTGCAAGTACCAACTGCATTTGAATTATGGGGGAGGGGGGAAGCTCACATGAAAAGAAACAAAGGGAGAGGAACAGCTTCGATTTTTCCACATACCAATATGTTGAGAGAAGAAACATCAGTTTCTGTCTCTTGACCCTTGTCATAGCTATGGTTTTGAGATAATAACACTGTCTCATTATAGGCTGCCTGCTTATCCACAAATTGTGTATGCCATACCCCTTTCTGTCCAAACTCTGCCATGTCACAGCCACATCCCCCAAAAAAGTCTTTAGTCAAAGAATACCAGTCTTCTATGTGGAGGAAATACACAGTCAAGGGTGAGAAATTCCCAGTGTGGAGAATGGAAACTTGCCCACAAAGTTCCAGCAGACAGTGCTCTCATCTAGGCGCGGAGCCTGTCAGCTCTGCTCTGAAGGACTTCTCGGCGAGGACAAGAACAGTCTGTGATGGGTAAGGCAACAACAATAAAACAGACCACGCACAACAGGGGTCCTACAGTATCCTTCTTCCCATCAGGACTAGAGAAAACGGCATCGGCAGTGGGTAAATGTGATACATTAAGTGATAAATACCTTCAAATGGCATAATCTCTTGGATTCTGTTTCCTGAGGGTCTGCAGAACATCCTCGAGAAGCGATAGCCCCAAATCCACTTTGAAGGACAGGAAAGGATCAGACAGATCAGAAAGAGTGGTGCTGTTCTGGGAACCAGTCTCTGAAGTCACGCAGTCTGTAGCCTGGTCCTTGTGGAACTGCGTTTGAGTGGCTTTGTTGTATTGATGAGAAGTACCAGAAAAGGAGACATCGGAGTGGGAATCTGTGTGATCAATGATGTTAGGGCAGCTAGAGCTGTCCAGGTACAGCCGGGGAGGCTTAGGAGGTGCTTGTGCCTTGGCCAGGTTTTGCTCACTCTGACATGACAGGTAATCAGACTTGTCCTTCAGATCCCTCAAGCATTCCCTCTTCTGGCACTGTCCATCATTGTCCAGCGTGTGGCTGTTCTTGTTCAAGATAATGACCTGGTTGCCCAGCTTTTTGTGTCTCCTGAGTGAGAAACGTCTGAAGAACGTTGTGGATTTAATGGATCCTCTCCGCCAAGTATCCATGCTGATAAAAAGCAAAGAAAAGAAGAAAACTGCTGACTCTTCACAGTCAGGTGTCGAACTTCAGTCCCAGGCTCAGCAGCAAGTCGCACAACAGGAACAACCTCTTCCTCCCCTGTACCTGTAGCTGGAAGGAAAACAGAGAGGCTGGTATTGCAGGAAATGCAAACTTCACACTACATCTCTGTATTAAGGAGCAGTTGACCTGCCTGATAAATTAGGGAATCTCCTTCAGTGGAGAAGGTACGGTGATGTCTGAGCTTGATAAATCTGTGCTGCAGAAGCAAGCTGATGAAGAATAGCAAAGGCACACAGTCACCATGAGAACAGATTTAATCTAGCATCTAGAACAGAAGGGCACTTTGGTACCATGGTAACCAGCCACCTTCATGGTGAAGGGCACAGTATAAAAATCTCAGTGGGTGGTTAGGAAGGGAGTCGGTGACTCAGTAATGCTGAAGGAAACCAAAGAAAGGGAAATTTAAACAAGCAAACAAACAAAAACTACAAAACAAAAATGTTAAAGATGAGCATTAGGAAAATAGAATGCAAAATAGTCTTACGGTGTGTTGGAGCTGCACCCGAGTCCAACTGGCAGAGAAGAGAAACTGCTGAAGTACTGAGAGAACGGTGACCACCACGTTCTGAGATGCTGGAAGAAGAAAGTCCAGGAGCAATTGAGCCAAATTGGACCTAGAGCAATAAAAATCCACAACGCCGCCTTCTCTTCATGTGCTTCTTGTCACTGCTTCCCAGGCTGCAGTTCCTTGTTCGTATGTATTTGTTTTGAGCCAAGCCCTTGCTGAGTCAGCCACGTCAGAAACTGGGTTTTACACTATTGGTAATTGCCAGGATTGCAGGAAGTAGGTGTGTAAAGTGGCAAAGCATCAGCCCACACTCTGCCTGAGGAGAAAGCAAGCTCCAGCTGAGACAGGCACCCAGATTGCTTGAGAACCGTCAACATGGACGTCAACGTGGAGCCCATCTTGAATCAGGCTGTTTCTTCCCTCCTGCTGCTTCTAATGGCTTGTTGTATCAGCGAGACTTCCAAATGAGGCTGGAAATAATCTCTTGTCTGTTTTAAATTTAAATCCAGAGCGTGAGGTAGTGATTCAGGTTTGCATGGGTGACTCATTTGCATGAGTCTCACACAGCCCTATTTCATTCAGCAGGGCAGATGACAGTAAGTATCTGTGGTTAGTGGACAGGAGCTTTGAAGAAACCTTGTTCTGCCACTGAAGGCTGATAAAATCTGTTGCTTTCTCAGACACTATGAAAATCTGTGCTGAAAGGTTGTTTCATTCATGCAGTTCCAAAGATACCAATTAGCCTATTAGTCTCTTGAATTCCCCACTCAAAGTTACTCATCTATTGTGGGCTTCTATTCTGTCCTCACAGCTATGTGCTCTGCAGCTGGAGTAACCAATTTCCTTGCTCTGTTTTCCTGGTCTACTATCCTTTTCTGGTCTTCTACCTTTTCATCCCTTATAGTTTCTATTTAATCTATCCTTAAATCACCGCTAATTTTAATGAATGTTAGATTTTTGTTTGTTTTTTGTCACCTTTTGTCAAGACTCTTTTATTTCTGCCTAAACCGTCAAGCAAATGAGATGGATGTTTCCAAGCACTGTGGCACTTTAAATACAGCTGAAATAAGTCGGGCCACCTACTAATGCTCAATGACTTTTGAAAGGAGAATGGCAAAACTACCATTTTGCTCTGAGATAGCAGCTGTCATTTGCTGCCTACATTTATTAGGTAGTCTGCAATCACCATGTAGCTGATGTGACAGTTACTACCACACGCTGCAGAAGGGCTCCAAGAGCTTTTGGGAGCTGAAACTCTTGTGCCAGGTTTGGGAACGTACTTTGGTTTTCTTCTGTGCAGCTCCTTCCATAGCTGACTCAAATGTACGTGTTCAGAGTGTGACTTAAGGAGAAGAGAACTGCGGGGAGTCAGTGACTTTGCAATGTGGGCTCTCCTTGATATGTTGCGTTTGTTTTCTGCTCTTAGGCATCTGTGGTCTCCGAGCGGGATTACGAGAGCTTGGTGATGATGCGGATGCGCCAAGCAGCAGAGAGGCAGAAGTTGATTGCTCAGCTCAAGCAGGAAGATGAGGAAGAGTCTCACACCTAGAATGAAAGTATGGATTCTCCCCACCCCATCGTTGTTCATTTCTAAAGCTGTTTCTTAAATTAAGGCAATAAAACTCCTTTTTAAAGTAAAAACAGTTGTTGGTGCCTGCAGCACTTTGCAGAGAACAGGAAAAGATGGCTGTATAAGTTTCCATTTTAGCCTGTGTGCTCAGTGTAGCTGTCCCACCAGCATTCAGGATTTGAGAGGTGCTATAAGAACAAACACCAAATATTTGTAAGTGTTGTAATTCCTGTAAGTTTGCTTAAGAGATATGGACCGAGAAGTCTTCGGCACCAACTGATCAGAATAACCCAAAGACATCAGTCTCTTTAGTGAGATGCTTTATTGGTGTTACCCTTACATCAGGATTGATTGCAGCATTGCAACTGCTACTATTAACTTTACATAGCCTGTAATTGATATGTTGACAAGACCTGTTTGCACTGATCAAGGGCCACTTTGGGAACTGATGTGTTATGTTTGAATGGAGCTTGAGACTGAAAGCCTGATGCTGCTAACGATGGCTCCGTTTGGGAGGGAAACTGGACTTGCTGCTGCATGAAGAGATTCTCAGAGAGCACTGTGTAGATTAATCAGTTCCTACTTTCTCTTTAGGGATGAGATAGTGCACTGTCCATTCTTGACCTCCCATCCTTGCCCTCCAGGATCTGGGAGGAGGCTTGTTCTGAGCTCACAGTTCAGCACATACCCTCTGAGACAGCCCTGAGGAACAGACAGGCAAGGCTATGATTTGAGCTCCTTCCAATGCATGCTAAATAGATTATTAAAATGCAGAAAGATGGTATTTGCCAGACTGCCATTCAGACAAATGTGGAGTTAGAGCCATCTGTTTTATGCGCATGATATAATCTGGACTGGGCATACCTTCCTCCCCCCAGGTCTTTGGAAATGGCAGGGATGCTGAGTTTCCATTAGGTGAAGCCTTGCCTCTGCACTGCTCCTCCCCTGACGCCTGAGTGCCTGGAGTCTGGGACAGAAAAGAATTACTCAAGGGGAAATGTTTGATGTCGGTCTGGTGTGAGATGATCCCCAGCAGAGCCTGGCTGAGGTGGAATGCAGAAGTCTTCTTCTCTATTCCTTGTGGAGGCACCACACCAGCGTCTGGCCCACACCCGTCATGCTCACCACCCGGTAACCACAGCTCTCCAGCTTGTTCAGGACTATCCGTGGTGCATCATTCACGTAGTACTCCCAGCTGCAAGCGGGGAAAAAGGAGAGCTGAAGTGAAAAAGGAGATGAGAATTTCCTTGTGGAACTGTGTTTTCCTCGCTAATTAACTGGTACAAAACACCGCAGTGGTCATAATGCCTGTGTGATGCAACACCTTGGTTAAACAGACTGGAAGACCAGGCCTCAATTGACACAGCTGGACCTTTCTGGAAGCTTTTTAAAAGGACTTGGGTATTTTAAAGGAGTGAAATATCATTGTTCTGCATTGCTCTTACCATAAAGAAAATAGATGGTGATCATGGATGGATGGAGCAGAAAGGCAGCACAACACAGACATAAAATGTGTTGAATTAGGTTGGGAAGTGGCAGAACTGAAATGGCAAGTCTACCCTTCAGTGCTGGATTTGGCAGCCTTTCTGTTCCTTTAATACAGTTGTTTGGGCTGCAGTATTTATTCAAGCAGATGGGATAAGCTTCATAATTGTGTAGCTCTTAGGTGACTCACTGTGCCTGATAAGCTGATAATGATGGGCTGCGGGATCGTTGATGATCTCAGTTGGGCATCCTAACAAAGACTATCCCAGCTTTTCTGCTAATAGTAATAAAGAAAGACCCAAAAAGCATTTCCAAAGTTGCTAAGATTGCAGAACGTATATAGTGATGAGCATTTTTAAAGCATGAAATATCACCCAGATGGGAAAGTATTTTTCCAGTTTCTCAAGACAAGACTATGCAAGAATTATAGATGCAATATACAGATAGTATCTATTATTATAGTGCCTCTGAACTTAATGTTTTCTCTAAGTGGCTTGCCACATACCTTTCAGATTCACATGTTGGAGTAGGTAAATATTATTGCCATTATGCAGAGAAAGGAGCTGAGGCAGGGCTTGTTATTTGTAGGAACCTCAATTGGAGTGGCTGAGCTGAAAGCACAAGGCAAGCTGAGTGGCCTAGGGCCTTAAATTCAGCTCCACGTTGAGCTAAACAAAACACCTTGCACGATGCCTATCAAGTGTGCCACCCTCTCCACATGGAAGCAGTGTGATGGGGATGTTTGTAAAGTCTTTCATCTAGAAACCAGCAGAGGACAGAGGTCAGGCCAGAAAGGAGAGGAGAGAATGAGCATGCGCTCATTTTAAGTACACCAGCCTTTGGCTCCCAGGTATACCAATGGTAGGTGAGGGAGCACATGCTGTGTGTGGGAATGGGGCTGAGCTACAGCAAGAGCATCCTAACACGGTGACTTCTAGTCTGATTTAAAAGTAGCAGCATGGATTGATAGCCTTTATTATGACAAGAGGTGCAGGGGACGTTGTCCTTCATCTACTCAAAGTCCCATTTTGCAGTAGCCAAGGATTGGCTTTGCGACCTAAATGCCCAAAGGTTCTGCCCCTGCTCATTAGGTAAGGGATGGAGGATGCGTGCTGACAACTGATGGTGCTTAATGATGTGCCATTTGCAGTAGTTGCTTAACAGGATCCACGTTCCCCTTTATTAGAGGCAATTAAGTGCTTTATGTATATTATAGTGCTACAACAGATCCATACTGCTTAGACTCTTTCTTTCAGGCTCCCTCTGAGCTCCTTAAATCATGTTTAAGGCTTTGGATCTCACTGTGGAAAGGGTGGATTTGTGTCATCGTGTGGCAGTGGGATAGAAAACCCTGCTCAACCATGGGATTGGACTTGATCATCTCAGAGGTCTTTTCCAACCTTAATGATTCTATAATGTTATGAACTCCTCTCTGGCTGCTCGGGCAGGCAGCATGGAGGCATTCTGCCTTCCTTCCCTTCTTGTTTCACCCAAATCCTAGAGATTCGCCTTATTTCAGAGCCAGCAGCACTTCATCCTCAAAGCCTCTCCTGGTTCTCTCCTCAGGTCTCTTCTCCCATTGCATAACTCCCAGGCTCAGCTCCAAAGGCGGCAGCACGAAGCTGGCACTGCTGCCAATTTCTTTGCCACCCACAGAGTTGGGAATAGCAGCGCAGAGATGGCTCAACTCTGCAAACCCACCTGAGCCTCTGCTGATGGAAGGGAGCAAACAGAAGAGGCCAAGTTCCTGCCAAAGCAGGTGGCCCAAGTTTCATTATTTTTCCATTATTTTTCTGCTCTTTTTTTAAACTCCTAAGTTTTGTGATGCAATGGAGGAGTTGGGCCTTGATGCCTGTCTGCCCGGTGCTGAGGACATGGGTCTTTTCAGCTCTACTGATGGAAGTCTGAACATGCTGGGACCAAGGAAATGCCTGGTTTTCCTCCCACTCCTCCTCTGCACCACAGCGTGAGTGGGCAAGCATGAGCAGAAATCATACTGCTCCCCTCTGCTTTAACTTAACTTGCATTGAGGTGTTTTCTTTTGCTTTGGTGGAGTTTTGCTGGTTTCTTTGTTGTTTTGTTATTTGAATCCTAGAGAAAAAAACAAGTCAAGATACTGAACTGGGGGGGAGGATGGGATGGGATGTGTGCCAAGATACAAAGAACAGGATGGCAGCGTTTCCAAGCTTCACCCTTGGTGTTAAACTCAGCGTAGGCAGAGTGACACAGGAACGCAAAGAAGCTTTGGATGTGTTGGGAACACACAGTCTAATGGGACGGGGGCAAAAGCAGCTCAAAGCCCAGTGGCTCAGCACCCCAAGAGGGAGGGATGCTCAATAACAGGGAGAAAGCTTGAGCTGGGATGGGTTGGGACAGGCTGTGGGAGGGCACCTAATGTGGGCTGGCACTAAACCTGGATAGAAGCAGGCTTTGTGAATGGGCACCATTTGCTTCTGAGCAGCTTGGGGCTGGAAGTGGTACCAAAACAGTCCTGGGATTAGAAGTAGGTGTGCCAGAGAGTGAAGCTTTGGGGAGAAAGGGAACGGGGGAGAGAAACATTGCACTTACAAGTGGTTCCCAAGCATGTTCCTCTTTGTGGCCCCCAGGAACTGCATCAGGTTGGGATCCGAGTGCTCATCTCCCACCATGGTGGGACCGACTTCCTGCAGAAAAGGAGCAGACTGGGTTGAGCAATGCGTGGCAATGCAACTACCTGGATACATCCCAGGACAAAGCCACCTGTGTGTCTCAGATGAGGGCTTTGGTCTGGAGGGCCACCTGCTGGCTGAGCACACAGTGGTCATTCAGTCTGGAGGGCAGCTGTGAGGTGGCACTCATGGCCTTGCTGTACTAAACCAGCAACACTTCAATGCTTGGCCATGAAATGATAGGGCCACTTAGGGCTTGTCCTGGCAGAGGACAGCTATGGGAAGGGCTCCACTAGCAAGGAAAAATGAAAGCCCATCACCTCCTGCTATGTGCCAGCATGAGCTGTTTCCAGCTGTAGCTTGATGCCAGAGTTCAGGCTGTAAATGTTTGCTTTGCTCTGCTAAAGTGCAGAGTTCCCAAAGGCTGCAGGGAGAAGTATTTCAGTCCATTCTGCTGCATGCATTTCCCTGAAGCACCTTAAAACATCTACCTCGTGCACTGTAACTCAGTCCATAATCATTCAATCAACTTGTACGATGCCAAATGCCACCACAAACGGAGGCACCTCCAGGGATGTGTCTCTAAGGCCAAGCTGGATGGGGCACCCTGATGTGGTTGGGGCTTTTGAGGTCCCTTCCAACCCAACCGTGTTGTGGTTCCATAGACTTTAAGGACCCTCCCAACCCAACTATTCTATGATCTTTAAGATCCATTCCAAGGCGAGTATTCTATGGTTCCATAATCTATAAGAACCCTTCCAACCCAACCCTTCTATGGTTCCATGACTCTAAGAACCCTTCCAACCCAACCATTCTATGGTTCCATGATCTCTAAGAACCCCTCCATCCCAACCACTGCATACTGCACTGTGATTTCATGCCACAGCATCCCAGCATGTCCTCCTCAGTTCCCTGCTCTCTGGGACTGAGCTGTACCTGTAATGAGGCATCTTTGCATCTCTCATTAAATTCCTGCCAACTTGTTTTGCGGTTTTCCTCATTACACCCTTCCTATTGCAAAAGCATGGCATTTATACCTATATATACCTATAGCTCCCCTTGGGAAAAGGGGAAAACACACCTGGACACCCTTCTGCTCTTACAGATGTGCATCTGGCTGCAAGAGCTGCTCTGAGGGCTGTGGATGCTGCAATCACCAGGAAGCAGCGTTTCCTTTATGGCTTTCTATACCAATGTGGCTTTGGGTACAATGCAACGATCCCACTGCCAATAACACCCTGCCTTTTCTCTGGGGCTGTGTTTTCCATGGGAAAAGGGAAAACCTGCAATGAGATCACACGGCTGGAAATTACTTCCTCTGACTTTCACGGGCTCCTGCAACAAGTTTCCCAAGTGATGCTATTGGGTGTTTGCAAAGAGAACAGCGCAGCACTAGAGGCAGCCCACAGCACAGAAGGGACGGTACGAAGGGGAGGAGGGCTTGTGCACAGCGCTATTTGCACAACGCACCTCTGGAGCATCGCACCCCATGGGGACCCCCCTTCCCATCCCTCTGCTCGCGTCGCCCTTTGCTCTATGCAATCCCCCAGCCTTAACTAGGACCCAAAGCCCCACAGCCTGGGACTCACCATGCGGATCTGTGTGCTGATGAGGAGGTACGGCATGATCCCACCGCTAACACCGCAGCCCCCGGGTAGTGCCCAGGGGAGGCTGAGTCCCCTCCCGTCCTTCCCCCGCTCCGCCCGAGGGGGGAGGTGGCCGCGTTGCTCCCTCCCCGAGGGACCGGAGCGGGGGGGTGAGGGAGGTGCTGAGCTTTGTGCAAGGCTCTATGGCTCTGTTGGGCCATAGAGGGTTGGGGGGTAGGGGGGAGATGTGCAGGGAGAGATGGGGATAGAGAGAAGAGGGAAAAGGATGGAGAGACAAGGGAGAGAGGTGATGGATATAATGGACAAGGAGGTGAATTACAAGAAGGTGATGGATAGGAAGATGTTGGATGAGAAAATTATAGACAGGGAGACAAAGGACAGGGGATGAGGGGCAGAGAGATGAAGGAAAAGGTGATAATGGAGACAAGGAACAGAGAGATGAGGGTTAGAGAGGTGATGGGCAGGGAGACAAAGGACAGAGATAAGATATGGGGGGGGGGGGGAGGAGGCGGACAGAGAGATGAATGACAGAGATGAGGGGCAGAGACACAAAGGACTGAAAGATGGTTGATAGATAATGGACAGCTGGTCCTTATAGCGTTTAAATATGGTGGTTTAAACCCCTTCAAAATGTGAGGGGAGAAAAGTCCCTCCCCATTTTGATCAGCAACTGTTAGTATGACACCACTAATTCCTTATTTCTTACTGATCTTCAGAAACAAGCAGCTCAGGGGCAAAGCAGGCGGCTGTTCCCAAGCATCTGGGGCATGTTGTGTCCTTCCTGCCTGACCTGGGGCCTGATACACTGCAATGCCACAGTTACTGATTAACCTCCACAGCTTGAAATCCAGACCCTTGGATCTTTCTGCAAATTAAAGATATATATCCAGGGCTCTTGTGGAGTGGCAGGCTGCCCAATGCTCACTCTCACTGCTCAGTTTGGCTCTTTATAAAGGGAGGAGGGGTGATAAAAGAGAGGTAAAAGAAAACAGAGCCTGCACACGATGTTTTGGTATCAGATTTCCCATTAAGAAATCAAAATCTGGGAGAGCAGCCCAAGTGCTTTACACAGCAATGGCGTGAGAGCAAGCTATAAAGCACACTGCAATGTGTCTCAGTGGCTCCATTCATCATTGAGAAGCAGTTATTGCTCCTTGGCATGGCTCTGAGCTGTCTGCTTAAAGTCAGACCTTTAGGGCATGTTTTGAACCCCAGAGCTCTCTGGTTGGTAGACCAAGTCATCTTCAAGCACCTCTGCAGGGGGGATGAGGAGCCCACGATGCACTGAAAGGTTTGATATAGCAATAACATTGTGCTTAATGCAAAACTGATGCATATAAAAGCGATTGCTTTGTAGAAAGAGCAAAGCAGCTCGAGCAGAACCTATTATTTCTGGGAGTTATTTCCTTCAAAAAAGCTTGTTTTTATCACTTTCATTAAATCTCAGTGCACGACAGGCAGGAACAATATAGCTGCAACACGGCGTGTGTCTCTGATACCATCTTTAATATCTTCAGGGCTGCTTTGGGTTGTACCTGATAAGCAGGCGAAGAGATTCAGCTCCCTGCCTCCATACCCACGTCATGGGCCGCACAGAGAAGCGTTCACTATACACACAGCGGCGCAGGATTAGACATAAACACAGCCTTACCCAACTCCCCGTCGTGAAATGATGATGTAGAGTGTAACGTGATCATTCGGGACGTCATCACTGCGCCGCCCTGTGGGCAGCATGGCGAGGCCCGGGCCTGGTCGCCTGGCTCTGGGCCTGGCGTTGGGAGCGGCGGGACTAGGCCTCAGCCTCGGCCTGTTGTGGGCATGGAGGCGGCGGAGGAGGCGGCGGGGCCGGGGGGCGGCTGTGGAGCGGGCCGGAGGAACGGCGGTACGAGGGGACGGCGAGGAGGCTGCGGGGAGACGGAGGCAGGGTAAGAGCGGGTAGCAGGGGGTTATATTCAAGCTTAAACTTGATCCCTTCTGTTTTCTGAACACAAAACTGAAGCCCTTTCCCGTTTACATCTGATAAGCCTTTTTTTTTTTTTTTCCTGCTTTGTTTTCTCAAAGCTTTGCCCAGAAAGGCGGCTCCTGTAGAGGCAGGAGGAGATTACGCTGTGTACACACCGCTGTTAACACAAGGAGAGCAGGTGGATGTGCTGGAACGCTTGGATTTCGTGCTGACCAACATCTCAGAGCTGAGGAAGGAGGTGGAGGAGCTACAGAACAGCCTGCAGCACCTGGCTGCTGACATTGTGGGGGAAGTCAGGTGAGTCCATTCAGTGTCTGTTACATAGAAAGCAGAAAAGGTGGGAAAAAAACCATCTCTTTAGTTTCTGCTGCCATTACATCTTGGCAGTGAGATTGTGTTGAAGCAAGATCAAGTGCCAGCTCCTGCTCTTTGGTCACAGCAACGTCATGCATGGCTATAAGCTTGTGTTAGAAATAGTGCAGCCAGCATGAGCAGGAGGTGATCACCATGGAAGCAGAACAGCACAGTATCAAGTGCTCATTTCTTTTTGCCTTTCTTACAGGTCCCATCTGGAAGAAACCCAGAGAGCAACACGCCGAAGGCGGTTCCCATTCTATAGAGAAAGAAGTGATTCCACAGGGTCCAGTTCAATTTATTTCACTGCTAATTCAGGAGCAACCAACACAGATGATGGAGAAAGTGAAGGCGGGTAAGGCAGGCACTGTGTTGGTGGTCTTGAAGGTGCTTGATGAAGCCTGATAAAGCCCACTGATAATCTGAACAACAGAACACAGATCAAAGCAAACACATACACAGATGTAAAACCTCTGAGGGTTTGGACTAATAGAAGATGTGAGAGTTGGGAGCATCGGTGGTATATTATGGGTGATAGGAGCTTTTGATCCATTTTATTTATTGTATAGAGATAAGATTTCCTTACAATAAAAAATATATCCTAGAACAAAGGACACGGATATGTGGGAAAACGGGCTTTGGAGGCAATGATGAGTGAAGGTTTACATTTACCCTCTACCAGAGAGGGAAATGCTTGAGCAAAAGGGATGGTTCTTGGAAACACGAAGCTTTGATAGCCAAATGTGTTTTGTTATCTGCATGTGGTTACATGAGTGTGACTGCTTTCCTTAGATACAGAGCCTGCTCTCATATCTCTGCCTCCAGACAAAGGCAGCTTCACACACAGAGCACAGGGCTGTGCCTTGGAGAACAGTGAAACATTCAGCCAGGACAAAGCTGAGCTGTAGTTACTCATTACCCTCCAGGCTGTGATGGCTTTTCATCATAGCATCTCCACCAACTCATTTTCCAATATGTTGGGTTTTCATTTCTGAAAGGTACACCACGGCCAATGCTGAGTCTGATTATGACCGAGAGTCTGAGAAGGAGAGTGAAGAAGGGGAGGATGAAGTGAGCTGTGAAACAGTG
Organism: Coturnix japonica; assembly: GCF_054131305.1. Lineage (NCBI taxonomy): Eukaryota > Metazoa > Chordata > Aves > Galliformes > Phasianidae > Coturnix > Coturnix japonica. Next base: position 2,928,864 of record NC_140667.1, on the reverse strand, counting down.
AGAACAGCAAGGCGGGATTCCCTGGATCTCGTTAACGAGGATGAAACACGTTTAATGCTCGATTCCTCACTGGATGAAGGACTGGGCCAGCTGCTGCAGCAAGCAGACCACTTGCACAATGGAGATGAGCAGGAAAAGAGAGAGGGATTCCAGCTGCTGCTGAATAATAAACTGGCGGTAAACGTTGCCTTTTTGTATTTTCCAGCAGTGATTTATGACTTAGTTAAATAGATGGGAAAGAAGAAATCACGTTTCTTTGCAGGGTCCAGTCCTATGCATTTTAGTACCCAGCACTGAAATGTAACAACAGCTGGTTCAGGCATGCCTGTCCCTGGCACTGTCACCCTCTTTTGGTGCTTTCTTAAGCCAGTAAAGGCAGCTTGTCAGGTTATCAGCCTTTTAAAAGCAAAACTTATATTACTTCTTATGTTTCTACTGTAGTATGCAGACCAGGGAGACTTTCTTTGGCGCCTGGCCCGAGCACACAGTGACATGTATGATATCATAGAAGACACAGATGAGAAGAAATCATATGCATCTGATGGTAAGGAGTTGTATGTTCTAAGCAAGGGAATGGGCATTTAATTCCTACCTGACAAGGGGCTCTGATCACAGAAACCCCTCCTGCAGCCTCTGCTACGACCAAAACCTCATCGCTGATAGCCCAGTATGTTTTTGAGCAAAGTGTTATTACACTAACAAATATACAGCTTTTCATGCCATTCTGTTATTGTACTCTAACAACTTTAAAGAAAGAAACTGAAGAGTGACTGAGTTTCTTATTGGCAGGGAAAGAAGAACTGGAGATCGCCTTTCAGAAATGGGATCAAAGTGCTGAGTGTCATCAGTGGTATGTTTTGTTGCAGTTATAAACATTGCTTTGCTTTGCTTTTGCCTCTTTAATTATGAGTTTCTCTGTGACAAGATGAAGTTCTCAGGTCATATAAAGGCTTCTGTGCATCTGCATCCATCGAGACAGACTGGTGGTGGTAGTGAAGGATGCTCTTCTATGCAGGAATACTATGGGTTTTAGGTGAATTAGTACAATGAGCTCTATTAAATTTAGCTCTAATGGAAATTCAGCTAAAACTGCTTTGTCTTGGTCTGCTTATAGGAAATGAAAAGGGGAAATGAATGAAAATTTGCTTTAGAAGCTTTCCAGGTAATTCTAAAGCTTCTCTTTCAGAAAGTGGAGGATGATTTACTTAGCAGCTGGTTTTTGGGCCCCCCCATCTGCACCTTTTGGCACAGAAACTCCATCAGCACCACCTGGTTATTGCACAGACCCTGGGAAAATGTGTATTTGAGCATCCTGGGTGTAGCACAGATGCTTGCTTTAAGTTCTCCAGCTGCTAGGATTTCAGTATGGAGGCAGGGAAGCATTAAGGTACACAAGGACAAGGAGGATGCAGAGCTGTTGGAGCAGGCCTAGAGGAGGCCATGACTGACATTTAAAATAGAGCAAAAGTGAAATGAATTAGAAGCTGTTGAGGAAACAGAACATCTGCCAGTCAACAACCATGCTCTTCTCAGATGAGTAATTTGATGGTTGGCCTCAATGATCTTGGAGGTCTTTTCCAGCCTTGGTGATTCTTTGCATCTTTGATTTGGAAGTCAGGTTGGACTGAGCCTTGGGAGCTGAGCACACTTCTGTGTTCTCTGTACCTGTGTTAGAGCCTGTGCTTTCCTCTTTCCTGAACAGTTAATTTCTGAATAAAGACAATTCTTGTCTTTTTGGACCTGTCCTATTTCCAAACAGGAGGAAGGCTTCTGCACATCAGAATCTTGCTGTTAATTATGTTGAACAGCTGCAGAGAGGGCTGATGGGGAAGGGAAACTGCAGAGCAGCATGTGGGAGGCCTGGGATTTATTGGAAATGAATATGTAACTACCTTTTTCAGTCACAGGAATAATTATTTGCTGTCGTGAATAGAACAGGAAATTACTCCCTTTCCACCTCTGTCTGGGTCATGGGATGGTTGCAAGCTGTTTTAATTACAGCCTCTCCTTACATTGATTAATTTTACTGTGGCAAAAAATGTATTGCTAATGAAATGATGCTTCATACATCCAAAGATGAATATATATATGAAAAATGTGAGATAAATCCCAAGAAACAGTGTAGTTTGATTTCCCTTTGCTTGAGTAATGAGTAATGCTTAGAATTGAGTAAAGCTTATAATTACTTTCAGTTCCCCACACCGTCTGCTTAGGAAAATGGGGGGGAGAAAGTATATAATGATGTCTTCCCTTAAGTTTGCAGTCCTTAACCCCTGCAGGCAGGAACACAGAATTGAGTTTGCTGATAGATTATGGCCCTTGATGGACCTGTCTTCTGTCTGCGCAATCTTTTTTTAATCACTTCCCATTCCACACCATCCACTGGTACAGATTCCATGTGTTCTTCCCTGCTGTGACACAAACCATCCCCTGCCTTATTGGCTTTAAGCTTGTTAAGCAGGACAGAATGTGCTCTGCATCCAGTCTAATCATGATTGGAAGTGAAGCTTATTTTTCCTCCCAGGTATTCTTAGTTCCTTCATAACATTTCTATATTGTCCTCTTTTGAGGGCTTGAGTCCAGCCTATCAGAGTAGGTTACTGCTACCATATCCATTGCTTCCCTTTCTTGGCTGCTGGTCTTCTCCATTTAAGAAGCTCTTAGGCACACAAAGTGACATTTGGGCACAAGTTCTAAGAAATGAGGTCTTAACAGTTACCTTCACCTGTGCTCCCTCAGCTGACTCGTCACTTGCCTCAGGTGGTCAATCAGAGGTTCAGGCTGTTATCAACAGTTTCCCATACACAACTTGTTAATGACCACAGATATCTGAATATGGGGTATCTTCTTCAACGTTTAGTCTTCATTTAACACTGTTTCCTCCCAGCCTGCCAGCCTTCAGTCTCAGTGACCTATGCTTTTGCCGGGTGATTTGTGTTTGTTTTTTTTTTTGTTTGGGGTTTTTGTTTTGTTTTTGGTTTTTTTTCCTTATTATTTTCCAATAAATTCCTGTGTCTCAAGCCCAGGTTGTTCAAAGTTTGATCTTCTACTTCTCCTATGTAAAGCCAGAAGTATTGCTTCTTACTCTGACAGTCGCAGACCTGTCAGGGTATGAATGTTGCTTGTTAAAGAAAGTGTAGAATAGGTAAGGTATATAAATTAACCATATCAACAGATAGCAGAGAATCTCTGTGAGATTAAACTCTGTGTTGAAGTACACAGAAAATACGTATTGACACAGATTGTCACACATAAGCCTGTAAATTACGTGATAAGAATGTGCCTGTGTTCCAGAGCACTGAAAACAGAGAAACAAGTCTGGCATCAGTAGAATAGGGCTCAAGGTATATTAACAGCAAAACCACTGTATGGTCATTATCATGAAGTACTGAGATTGAATGTCCTTGTACAGGAAAATGGGAAAGACTTCAGTAAGCAATAATAACTTCAAAAGAAATAGAATGACTATGGAAAAGTTTGAGTGCCAGGAAGAGTGTAGCAGTGAAGTACTTGTAGATAGTTCAGAGCTTGTTTAAAGGCTGTTCTGGTGGTTTAGTGTGAATATAGGCTAGTCATTAATAAGTATAGAAGAAGCCTTTAATCGTGGTACTTTTAAAGTTTCCTTCAGACATCAGAAGAGACAATGGAAACTGCAAGATGACATCCTGCAGAGTCCTGTGCAGTAGAATAGCTCAAACTAAAGCTAAACCAAAACTGGCTTTAGAAAGTTGTAGAAGAGTGTCATTATATGGAATAAAGAGTATTTGTACATAGTCATCTGGCTATGAATGCCTACAGTTCATGGGAAATCAAGGTTGCTAGTGCTAGTTTTGGATATTTTTTAGAGTATTGGATATTTTATATAAAATGAGCTTGCAATCCCCACAGGGTCTGCACAATGTTTGAAGGTCTTTGGCATATATATGTAAAGAGGCACCAGCAGACTTCACTAGTGAGTCTTTGAAAGTGTTTGAAGAGATAAGAGCTGTATTTGGGTTGGCAAGGTACTCTGGCCATGATGCTCTTGTTGCTGGGCTGTGTACTTTGTGCTTAGAGGCCAAAAGTCCTGCTTTCAAATGGGAGTCAGCCAGAGTGCAGCACTGAAAATGAAGCTCCATCAAAGCTACGTGTTCTGAGCTTGGGGGTTTTAGCAAGAAAAACAGGCAGGCTCTCATCTGGTGGTGTCTTCTCTGCTACAGCATAGAGTTTATGTTCTAATGAATGGGGAAATCCTTAATGAGCTGAGAGTTCTATGGGAACTTGTGGTTTGACCTTAATGAGAAGTCTGGTTAATAATTAGTCCAGCAAGTCTCATAATGCAGGGTTTAACTAACTGCTCAGACATCAATCCTCGTAGTTTCCAAATGCTCACAAAAGGTGAAATCCCCTGCCTGAACTCATTATTCTTAATCTATCCTATTACTGTTAGTCTTCATGCAGCTTGGTAGTGCCTCTTGTGCCATTTCATCCAAAGACCTAATACTGAAGAACAGGCCAAACTAAGCAAGCAGAAGAGAGAAAAGCATGAAGCCATCCTGGTGCTGCAGAGAGGGAGAGGAAGGGAGGCTAAAGACCTCAAGAAATCTCAGGTCAGCAGAGTTTCATATGCGGAAACCACCACCATGCCTTGGATCTTGAGGCGCAGATAGGAAAGGAAGGTTCATTCTAAGGCTGCTCTTCTTGGGACTGCAATGAAAGACGAGTTCATAGAATAATAGAATGTCTTAGGTGAGATGGGACCTTAACAAATCATCTAGTTCCAGCCCCCCTGCCATGGACAAGGTTACCACTTGCAAGGTCAGGTTGTCCATGGCCCCATCCAGCCTGGCTAGGAATGGATCAACCACAGCTTCTTTGTTCAACCTGTTCCAGTTCAGGCACCTCTTGTTTTATTTCTTACCCTTTGTTTCATGACAGATCTGCTCTTGACGGCTTATTTTACTAACATTTCAATGGGCTGCTGAAAAAAAAAAAAGATACTATCTTTATTTTTGCTTGACAAACGAGTATTGCACCACTTGATGTTGGTATGGTGGTTGTCGGAGAGGTCAGGCTAGACTCCCTTTATCCCATTGGATTTATAGGAACAGGCTTGTAAGGCTTGCCCTGAGGAAGGGAGGGAGTGGTATAAAGGAATATTATACAGAATTTTAGCCCATTTGAAAAAGAAGGGCTGTTTCCAGAACTTAATGCTGTGTAGTGCGATCTGAAACCTGACCCAGTTGTATATAATGAACGTATCCAGAAGACTTAAATAATATGGCTGGAGGAACCATATTCAGCTGGGACCTTGGAGGGTATCACGAGGAGACAGAGGGTCCGGCAGCATGAGCAGGGCTGAGGATATGGCAAAAGAAGTCACAAAGGAGGTGTAATTGCATCTTTCTTCTTTTCAGCTTTAATTGTGAGCCTCTGAACAAGTTTCAGGGAAGAGCAGTGTGGGGAGCTGAGATGGGAGAGTGTAAATCTGTAGGTAATCAAGCTTCCTTTGCTTTCACTGCTCACAAAATAGCTACTTTTGCTAGGGTCAGATTGTAGAGTCTCTTACTAGAGAAAACTAAATTGGCTTGAGCTTGCAGCATTCAAACCATGTTATTTTGTTTCCCAAATGCGGTGGCTGCTCAGGCTGCAAGACATAGGTAGGTTGTAACATTTTCCTTCCCAGTAGGCATCCTAGCCTAGCTGGGATAGCTCTTGTGCTATAGATTTGCTGTTGTGTACGGGGGATGGCTGTGCATCTTAGAGCTAATTAGAGCTTTTTGCAATTCTGGCTCCTGCTGTACTAGGATTTGCTCTTCAGCACTCTGTATTTTCACACTTCATTGCTGAGTGGAGAGATTTAGGGTGTAGAAATACACTGGATGACTTTCTATGGTCAGTGTAATGAACAAAAGCTGCTCCTGCTCAATTGCTGACACCCTCAGAACTATTGCCTTCCCATGCACTAAGTGCTTGCTGCATATGATGTCCCCTCCATGTCAAAGGTGTGAAGCTTAAACATGCTCGTATCATGAGAAGGAAGATGGATGCAGAATATAGATGTATATTTAAAACTGCCCGTTTAGTTTCACATAGGTGTCTTCTTCTTGCAGGTATGCCATTCTCTGTGGGCAGCTAGCAGAACATGAGAGCATCCAGAAGCGCATTCAAACTGCGTATATCTTTAAGGTGAGTGGAAGGAGCACGCTGGCTTCTGTGTGCATTGAACAATACTTTAGTAGTAGGGTAAGTTAGGAAGACAAGCTCCAGCTCTTAGCATAGGAGCTGTGTGTCTCAAAGGGATGCCTTGCAAAGGTGCTGCAGAACTGGCCACATAAGATTAGTAAGTTGGCAGCTGTTTGTATAACCACTGATTTGGTTATGTCAAGGTTAGGAAAAGGAGGTAAAGTGAAGGGCAGCTTCTTTTTTTGTGTGTAGTATTTTATTTATTGTTGTTTTTTCCTGATAAGATGCTGATTTGGGGTTCACCAAAACATTTTAGAGAATTTGGAATCTTTTGGTCGCTGTAGTTTTCCTGATCACTGACAAACTGTGGCCTTATTCCTTTCCTCTTTCCATACATGCTCATCTGCTCTTGGCTTCTAACAAGAACATAATGTGTGTTGGTGATGATTTTCCATAGGAACACATTGATAAAGCGATTGCACTGAAACCCGAGGACCCAAAGTCTTACTACCTGTTGGGCAGGTGGTGTTACCAGGTAAAACAGTTTGTTAATACTGAGTACTTATTTCTTCCTTGTTTGAATGAAAGCTAGGTGGATTAAAAGCAAAGTGGATTGAAGCCTTAACCAATGAACACAAGTTTGGGGTTCCAGCCTTCATGTTTTAGTCTCTGCAGGTGGCATGGGAGGTGACATGGCAAAGAATGGGCTAAGAAGAGCACTAGCTGCAGGCAACTGCTTGCCCTGCTTTACTCAGTACAAACAAACCACCTTTAAACCTTTAAGCACACATGGATGTGTTCAAGGACATTTTGGAGCTGCCATGTGCTTTCAGACCATCTGCACAACTGCACTGCTGTGATAGTGAGTTGTAGAGACAAATCTTGTATTTAACATTATGCATATGGCAGCTGATGGATGAAACTGCAGGAGGTGACTAGCAGTGTAGGACAAAGGAAAGCAAATCAGGTTTAAATCTGTAGCTAGTTTTAGGTGTTTGACCAGAATCTGCTGGTACTACCATGACTTTTGGCTGTCTCCCAGGTGCCTGAAGCAGCAACGAGAAACTAGATAATTCACTGTCTTTGCATATGTGGGTTTAATGGTTTCATCTTACTGTCTCTGCAGGTTTCCCATCTGGGATGGCTTGAAAAAAAGACTGCTTCTGCTTTGTTTGAAACCCCTCCTACAGCCACTGTACAGGATGCACTGCAAAACTTCTTAAAGGTACTGAAATCTGACAAACAGTGGAATCACTAACCTGACAAATACAATCACAAGCATGACATTTGGGTACTTGTTTTCTGCTTAAGTTCATCACTCTCCAAGTGCTTTTTGATATCTCTCTGTTGACTGGAACCTGTGGAGGAAAAAACTGTTATCAGCACAAAGTTAGGAACCTCTATTGTAGAACAGCCAGATGGAAGAGCGTGATTTACAAGAGCTCAGAACTAGATCCAGCTAGTAGATTGCAGCTTTGGATTACAAGCCAAGCTAGGTCTAAAACCAGACAACAGAATTAAGAAGAGGAACACTGTCTGCATTGAGCTCTCTGTGCTTGCTCTGATACCTGGGTTCTGATGTCTTGGTTGCATGCACTGTGAAATTTGAATATAGATAGGACACAGTGCAGCAAAGGGTTTGCTTGCAGTGGAACAGGGGAAGTATGAGGGCTTTTACTAACCCAACCAGGCTAGCCTGTGAAAAGTGAAGTATGAATGTGAAAAAGTGGGGCAAGTGAATCTAATGAAGAGATGCAGAAATCAGGAACAGCTTTCAAACTGGCCTTTGCATATCCTTGCGTTTGGTTTTCTCTGCCTGACCCTTTCCAACTCTGCTGTTTTAGGTCGAGGAGCTGAGCCCGGGGTTTTCCAAAGCAGTAAGAGTGTACATTGCCAAGGTAACCTGTCAGTTTATTGAGGTTGTTCTGCTTGAGAAGTTCATGATGAAACATATGAAACCTCAGAGACCTGTAAAGATGAGATGTTACAGTGTGAAGGTTTTCTAATGAAAGCTGTGCAAGTGGAAATAAGAATAGTGGAAGATGCTGAAAAAGATCTCCTTGTCCAAAATGCATATTAAAAGCCTGAAACTCCACCATGGAAATGCCTAAGGAAGAAATAATCCTTTTTAAATCAGTTGTCAAGTTACAAAATTGCTGTTACTTTCTGCTCCCTGTTTTATCTCTTATTCCTCCTGTTTAACTCCCCTCGCGTTGTCATTTTTCCTTCAGTGCTACAAGGACCTGGGGAACAACTCCGCAGCTCTTCTCTGGATCAATCTTGCTTCAGAACTGCCAGTTAACACTAAAGAGGTATAGGATTATTTTCCAAGAAAGAAATGAAACTAAAACTCATTTCGTGTTGTGTGCATTTGACCCTTCAAATCAAACATAGATTCATAGTAAAATCTTCTCAATTTTCTAAAATCCCAGCTTTCAAATCTGCTGTTCTGTTTTTCAGTTCTTTCAAAAGGAAACATAAGAGAAACTCTCTTTGAGAGTTTTAATAGGCTGTTGAGAGACGAATATGAAAAGAGAAGCATTAGGAGGAAAAACATAAGGTTTAGGGTATACTTCAAACCTGGTGTGGGATTGGAGAAGAAAAGGGAAATGGTCTTTTAATTATATCCAATTAGCCTATGTTGTATTTCCAGGATTCAGAAACTGAGAGAGAGCTTGAGGAGATGCGATCGATCTTGGAAGAATAAAGGCAGAAGAGCTCATTCCACTCAACACCGCACAGACAGTAAAACTCCACTGAAAGGGGTTTTATGATCCTGACAGGTTTGATTGCACAGCATAGATAAGCCAGAGGAGCTGCCGGGAGGACACACTCAGCAGTAACATCAGCTATTCCAGGAAAGCATCTCGGTGGGATTTAATAAGATAAAATGTTGTGTTACTTCCCTACTGAGAGCACAGAGTATGTTTGCTTTTAAAATTCCTTTTAAAAAAAAAAGCCAAATAGTCACAAAAATCGACCAGATATAAGCATGTAGGAGTATATATGCATATATATACATGTATGTATATGATACCTGAATTTCAGGTCTGCTTGCTGAGAAACTTCCCGGGGAAGTCCTCAGCAAATATTTTTCTCTCATTTGACTGTTTTCCTTTGTAAAACACACTTGTTGAATCAGTTGGAGTAACTGATTGCATCTTCGCATAGTCGTCCTGCTGAGAGAAATGTGAGAGTTGATGGGCATTATAAGGCTGATTTTTTAGCACCCTGATGCACTGCAGGCCATGGGAGTTCCTCGTTTCCCTCAGCCTCTTGTTTCAAATGGGCACTGACGCAATGGCTTGAGGAGAGGCCACCCTAAAAAAGGACTATACTGACTTCAGGTAAGTGAGTTGCCAGTCCTTTCCTTCCTTGCTGTGAGAAAACTGATGTCCAAAACACAGTCCTGCTGGTCCTGTCTGGTTATACCTAAACTACCTTCCTGGTTTTCTATTGAGGAGAAACCAGCACTGCTCCTTACAGTGAGAAAACACTGAGGGACCAAGAAGATGTCTTTCACAAGATCTTCATTTTTAAGAGGTCATCAGAACAACAAGTAATGAGGTTTTCAACTTCAGGACTTTCTGCTGGTGACTTTACTCACATGAGAGCAAAAACTTGATGTGTCCCTCCAAACTATGCAGCTTTGGTTTAGATATAACAGCTTAGCACGTGTTTATCAGTGTAACACTGGTTACAGGAACAGAAATATTCCATGGCAGAGCTGACACTTTGATGAATATTCCTCCAGTTCTTGTTGACAAATGCATTGGCACTGAGAAAATGGAGTTGGCAGCTTCTGGGTAACAAACAAATTAAACTTTGCTGTATGCTGACAAAAAGGGTGAAAAGCAAAAACAGTGTTCAGAAATCTCCCAAAGGTGAGTGAGGCTTCATAGCACGTTTCAGCTTCTCCCCATTGATGTTACTTTCATAAAGTAGATGTGTAACTCACAGACTTCCCAGCTTAGACATTTGACTCTTTTTAGCTATTTTTATGTTGGCCTAATTGGAACTCTTTATTGTTCTGATTTGCTTGAGACTATAAATATTATTCTTACCAATGGAGAACTGAATTCTACCAGGCTGAATTGATTGAATCTTTGCCAAAAGGTACCAAAAGTCCACAGCTTTTCTTACTTGCAGGCCTTCACCTGTTGTCTAACTCGTCACCATTAGAGGTGGTTTTGAATTAGGTATTTTCTGGAGGTAGTTCACGTGTTGTGTTTTCCAAGGTGTAATTTCTCCTTATTTTTCCATTTCTTTCTTGCTTAATATCTGTTCCCATACAGTGAGCAACCATAAGTTTGAGGGAAGAAAATGCTCATTTGTTTTTCTGTTCATCTTTTGCTTAGGCTCCCTCACTGCGTTAGGTTTCAGTGTTTCGCATTGTGTCCCATGTATGTTTAGTGGGGTGATGTTGTAAATCTCCTTAGCTTTAAAAGAGTCTTTAGCTTTAAGGGTCCCCTTAGCTTTAAAAGTGCCTTCTTTAATTTGGCACATACTCTGCAGATTAATCCCTAAGTACAATGTACTTAGTCTCAAAGATGCCTGCACTGTACGCTCACAGAAATTGGGTTTTCATAGTAGAAGACTCATGTTTTTCTAGGCTGATTGCTGCCTTTGGAAACACACCTCCCTGTGGCTGAACTATGAAACTGAAGAATAACTGAAGCTGCTTAATTTATCCTCACTCTGCTGGTCTGTTTGAGATAAGGTATTTGTAATCAAAGAAGGCAATCCTGCTTCAAGTTTCCTGTGTCAGCTGTCTTGCTTGTTGTGTTGCTACATAGACAAGTGAAGAAACTTGATAGTTAGGAGGAGGTCTTACAAAGTATTGTGGTGTTTGTATGTGTGGTGGTGTGCTGGAATATTATGGGAAGGTAACATGTAAAACTGTTGTTTATATATCACTGATTATATATATAAATGTGTTTATTTAAACAGCGTGGGTTACACCTCTAGCACATTTTGTATGTAAATACCATGAATGCAGCTTATGTTTCTACATTGCACCAAAGTAATACAGCCACACACTGTGGTGAGCAGCATGCTCCAGGTGAGGTTGTCTCAATAAATGTGAGTGATGAGCTGTGACCAAGCATAAGTATTGTGTGCTCTGCTTTCAAGGCCTGAAGCCCATAACCATAGCCATAAACAAGGGGCTTTCAGGCTGTGCTTAGCATTGCTTTTGGGCCTTTAAGACTTCCTGACATCCTTTATCTTATTGTGTTGCAAATTACCTTGCAGAGAGTGAATGATAGCACCAGCTGTACTTCAGCATTCCTTAAAACTCACTGACCTGATTTTGGGTCTGTTGTCCATCGCAGCATCTGTGGTAGGTAGCACTGGTGTGAAGCAGACTTGGAAATACCCACATGCTCTGAGATGCTGTCAAAAGGATGGCATTGGTGGCTTTATGGCTGCCTCTGAGGGGGCTGAGCCTCTCTTTTCCCCCCAGGAGTCCACTATGGACTGGGGGGGGAAGAACAAGGGCAGAACCACCCCAGTGGGACACATGGACATGGGGTTATGGTGAAGCTCCAGGGGTGGGGGTGAGGAGGGAGCAGGGTCCCAGGGGGGCTGTGGGTGGGCAAAATGCCACGTTAAGACGTTCCCCTGAAGCCTGATACCTGGATTAAGAACCAGGACGTGCAGTGCAGGATTTGGGATATAGAAAGCAGCTCTCCAAAGCTAATCTTCTCATGCTTGAGCGAGACAGCGATGAAGTGTGCAGCACATAGACCAGTTTTCTCTGTGCCATCCATGCTTTAAGTTTTCCCTGAAAATAAAGGCTGAAACAATGAGTGGTTCAGAGCAACGCATGCATTTCTGTACAGGCTTCACTAATAAATCCCTCCTCACCTCTAGGTGTGGGTTCAAACAGAGCAAAAATTGGCTGGCTGGATGCAAGCCAGATGGTTGTGCAAACACACTATAGGAGCAAGCAGTTTTTGCATGCTGAGTGTTGGATGAACAGAGGGAACTTCAGGTCACCTCAGCCATTCAGAGACTGAAAAGAATATAATGGTTTTGTTATACTGTACAGCACTGACACTGGAGGACTGTGACCATGTCAGCCTACAACAAACCACTGCCAGGTGGCAGCCACCAGCAGCACATAGTAGAGTACAGGCAAGGACAGGGTTTTACAGTTGGTCAGAGCTTCATCTGTACACAGGGCAAGTGTGAGCAGCTGCACATCTGTACAGCATGTCTCAGAAAAGGAAATCATAGAACCACCAAGGTTGGAAAAGACCTAAAAGATCATCCAAGTCCAACCGTTCACCTGTTAGCAATAGCTCCCACTAAACCATGTCCCTCAACACAACATCCAGTCATTCCTTGAACACCCCCAGGGTGGGTGACTCCACCACCTCCCTGTGCAGTCCATTCCAGTGCCTGACCACCCTTTCTGAGAAGTAATATTTCCTAATGTCCAGCCTGAACCTCCCCTGCCGCAGCTTGAAACCATTCCCTCTAGTCCTAATGACGTGCTTCGTAAACACTCCACACTCAGAGTCACTGAAGATCTACCCATCTTCTCCCTACCTGCCTGCAAAGAGTGCCTCAGTCTGAGTTAGCACCTGGCTAAATCCCAGACACCCACAACGTCATTGCTATTTTCACGGTCTTTTTATTAAAAAGCATATTTCCACAGAGAAGAAATGCCATACGAAAAAAAAAAAAGGACGTTATTGCAAAGTAAACCAGCAGTTCCCAAAAAGCAGCATATTGCAGAATTCAGAACATGATTAACAAAAAGAATAGGGCTCGATGATAACCTCAATCACAGCCACATTCACACATTCTTTTTGTGGAATGCTATTCTGCTTTATTTTGTAATTAATTATTAAGGCAACCCGTTACGTTCTCAAGCCACCGCTTTTCTTACCTGACTTACTACAAACTATTGCCACACATTTTTGGATCACTGTGCTACGTCCACCTGTAGAATTCAACAGGAGCAACAGCTGTGAGGAGAACTTCAAGCACGTGGTCCTTTGAAAATATGCTCAAGAAACCACATTAACTTAACACGTGACTAAAGCCCAGGAGGAACAATCTCTTCCAAGCAATGCCTGCAGACGTGTCTCAAATTGGATTCACCTGATGGACATGTATGCTGAAATACAACAGAATCCTCGGCCAGCATTTGAACAGCAGCTGCATTGGGAAAGCTTCAGCCACACAAGCCCTTTCTGGCCACCCAGTCTCAGTTTATATGAGGAACGAAATGAAGTCTTCACTCTTTTGCATCCCCCACTCCATCAGCATTAATAGCAAACATTGCTTCAGCCTCAGGAAGGCAAGGAGAGTCATAAATTTTACATATTCTGGTTTCACCTCGGCCTTTTCGTAGATAGAGCCTGAAGGGGAAAAAGAAAGAAAAACAAGAGGTATAGGCTCCTTCTAGAGAGATAATCCTGATGATCATTAAATCATGGTAATCATTAAAACATTGCACTGCAACATCACATGGAATGTAGCACAGTTTGGGCTGTAAGAACTGAACCTGCTCAGTGTGGCACCTGTTCCTGCAAAGCAAACTGGAAGTGCCACCAAGAGACCAAAGAGAGACCCGGCATTAAAAAGTATGTATTCAGTGACACAAAGCCTTCCAAAATCAAACCAACAGGAGGTGATATCAGTCCTCTCACCTCGTGGTGGAAGCATGGGCTATGATATTTCCTCCAATAGGTTTCTTGGGATCTGCTGCAAACATGGCTGCTCCATCTACCTGGGCCACCACTTGGTTAGTGATCACAACAGCCACACCAAACTAGAAGGAGAAAAGCAACAAAGCAAAATCATTTTTCACCACCTGAGTAAATTAAAATAATAATAATAGGAAAAAAGGTATGCTTGTAATTCTGCTCTCCTGTCTGCAGGTCTCAATATATAACAGAACACAATATATAACACAATATACAACAGAAGCAGTGAGCAGGCAGAACGCCTTTTGTACAAGACTGCTGAGCTTCAAAAGAGAAAGAATCACCAGGGAGCACAGTTCAGCACTTACCTCATCTGCAAGTCGGAGAAGCATACGCAGGAATCTGGCCAGATGCATCTGCCTTGCTGACAGCTCACCTCTCCCAGAGTAATCTGTCCGATACAGAGCTGTTGCACTGTCCACTATCAGCAGCGCATACCTGGAGAAGTTACGTCAAGCATTCTCAGAATCATTTCCAGTGATTAATAATATGACTGTCTAAGTCAACTGCATACAGATACTCCCCCCCCTCCTCAGTTACCAGAACTGTCACTTCTACCACCACAGACTCAATATGCAGTGTTCAGATTACTATGTGTAAAAGCATAAACTGGTTTGGGAACAACAATCTTTAGATGAGGCCTCATTACCTTGATTCAGCCATCATGGCAGATGCCTGATAGAGGAGCTGGGTCTGGTGATCTGTGTTAAAGCCTCGAGCATATGCCACGTTATCCAGGACATCACTGCCAGACAAGCCATACCTACAGACAGCAGCAACAGAAACAAGCTTCATTAACAGGAGTTACTGCTACATCTCAATAACTTGACTTTATCTCATTCATTCAGGATGATACGTTGATTAGGTCAGTTTCCTCTCTAAAGAAAAGGGAACAACTCTTGTGGGTCAGCACAGAGTTTTTATTGCCTTCAAGAAACTCAGTTAACTACCTCATCCCTGACTTGTATACAAGACACGTCAGAATATTCTGAGGTAGAGGCAGGAGATGAGAAAACTGCCTTCCAACTGGTCGGGGGGGGGCTCTCTCATTTCTCAACAGAAAAAATCCATCTGCTGTTGCTATAAACTTTTTGTCAAAGAAACTAAATTTGAGGGGGATATCGAATGAAAACATCACATGTTTATGTCATGGCTAAGGAAAAACAGAAACTTTATAAATTGCAGCTAATGAAGTGGTCTAAATGGCATCTAGGTAGGCAGAGTAATAGAAGCCAGAAGGCAGGAAGGGGCTTATGCTTAAGGTTAGTTCTTACTTTAACAGACCAATGGATTTTAAGAGCCTGGCTGATTTTAGTTAAGCTGCCTTACCATGAGGAAATGCATTTCCTTCTTCACCTAATGGTTGTTAACCCCCAGCCATAAGTACAGACCTTTCAGCCACAGCAAGAAGACGTTCTGGACGGAAGGTGCCTTCAGTGTCGATGTACATGGCTTTTCCTTCCCCACCTCCTCGGTCAATGGGAAGCTAAAGGAAGAGCACATTCATGAATATGAAATCAATACCAAGTAATCCAGTTACTGCTTTATGCCTTCAGCTGATGTTCACACCATAAGTAATGTACCGAGCTACGGTGATTTAAGTCATATTTGTCTGGGAAAAGTGACAAGACAGATTCTTGTCTTCAGTCTCTCTGCAAGAGGACAGGAGCTCAGCTTGAAGCACCTCTCTGTGCTTAAGACATATGATTACAACACAAAGCTAATGTCCGTTCATGGGGTCAAAATATTAAGGCCAAAAAAAAAAAAAGCTACCAAACGTAAGTCAAATATAGGCAAAAAAGATAACAAATTTAACGTGTTGTCTGAATACTTGATATTAATAACATAGATAACTCACTTGACAGGTTACTGCCAAAGTATGGCACAGCTGTGTTTTTCCAGTACGAAACTCCCCAAATAATTCAGTTATGGACCCTGTTTCTATTCCTCCTAGGTGGAAAAAAAAGACAAAGATTGTCACATACCTCCAATAAAGACTGCAAACACAAAGCTTTAATTCCACACAAATTGAGCTTAACACTAACTTTGGCTGAAAGTTTTAAAGCTAACTGGAAAAAACTGCTTTTTATATTGAGGTTTGCTCATCATGGAGATGAGAAGTTGAGCTAAGTTTATTTTTAAGGATGCTGAAGAGCTGAAGTGACTTAATTATGCTTTACAGATTACAAGTGGGAACAGGGAGATGACTTTGAAAGTGAATCGATAAATAGAACCCAAGTCATTACCCTGAAGAAGTTTATCAAGTTCTTTGGACCCAGTGGTGATCTGGATGATTTCAGACCTCCGCTGATGGAATTCCGTCGCTGTGGTAAAACCCATCGGAACCAGTTTAGCTGCTTCAGCCTAAAGAAAACCAAATTAAGCAGTGCAAGGAAGGTTCATCCCGTTCACTTATCCCTCTAGTACTATGAGGCTCAGGTGCCACCTGAAGTACCGCACTTCAGAGGGTTATAACAGCCAAGCCATGCCATTCTGTGATTCTGTAATAGGCTTTATTACTCTTCTCAGTCTATCATTAATGGAGACCTTCCAAAATCACTGGAATACTTTAAACCAGCAGAAATAAACCTCCTTGACTTTCTCATCTTAAAGTTTTAGCTTAACATCCTTACCAAGATTTTATCAGCTTTGGCTTCACTGATGCCTTTTATATTTAACAGCTCCTTCTTGGGTGCATGTGCAACAGATTCAACAGTGTGATATCCAGCTTCTTCTAATTTCTTCACATCATTTGCATTTATACCACATTGCTGAAAGAGAGGAAAAAGAGACACAAAGAGTCACAAACACCTCCAATCACTGAATACTTCTTTACAGAAAGGGTTGTTAAGCACTGGAATAGGCTCCTGAGGGAGATGGTTGAGCCACCATACCTGGATGTGTTTAAAAACTGTTTGGATGTGGTGCTCAGGGTGATTTAGTGAGGGGCTGTTGGAGTTAGGGGAGGATGGTTGGGTTGTGGTTGGACTCCATAATCTTTAAGATCTTTTCCAACTTGAGCGGTTCTATTTTTCTGTTCTACAATCCTAACTTCATTTAGATTTAAATCAAATTCTGTTATTGCAAGTCAGCACGTCCAATGTTACCACCGTAACAAACTTACAAATCACCTTTTAAATAAGAATGATTTTATTGCAACGTTTGCAAGAGCTTCTCTGTAAGTAGCACAGAAAAGCACATGTTGATTTAATAAATACTGAAGGTAACTAACAAATATCCAGGAAGATATAGAAGCATAGAATCGTTTGAGCTGGGAGTGACCTTTAAGGGTAGCTGGTCCAATAATGCAATGACCAGGGACACCTTAAGCTCCATCAGGTGTTCAGAGCCCTGTCCAGCCTGACTGTGAACGTCTCCAGGCACAGGGCAGCCCCCACCTGTCCGAGCAACCTGTGCCAGCGCCTGACTGTCCTTATCATACAAAACCTTTTACCTCTAGCCTAGATATGGGCTCTGGGCCAAAGCTCTCCTCTTCTGCAGATGTGTCCGCGCTCGCCTCGAACTGCACCTGCATGGCCATGGCTGCAGCCGCCCTAGGAGGAAAACAAGACAGCTTAGCACCACAGGATGCAATAGAAACAGGACACGGGCACAGACAGCAGCAAAGTCCCTTCCCACTGGGAGAAAAACCCTTTGTGAGCTCTCCTAGGCAGCGTCTAAAAACAAAGGCCTCGTCCGAGCTCACCAGACGGGAGGTTTGGGACGGTCCCCCTCAGGCCTGCGTCATGGCGGTGTCGCAGCGTTCCGCCACCACACGCACCGGGAAGCGGCCTAATCCCCCCTTTCTCCGGTTCTCCGAGCTCTGGCCGCCTCACCTTCACCGGGCCTTATTATAATTCAAACGTCTCTTCACGGGCTCTCCTCAACCGCCGCTCCTCCACAGGCCCGCAGCCGCCCGCCGCACCCCGCCGCCATTACCGCTCACAGCCAACACCGCTTTGGAGGAGCCCGCCACTGCGTCACGTGACGGGGGGAGAGCGCCGAGCCTTAAAGGGGCCGCAGCCCTTTTTATATGCACACACACTCGTTGCCGTGGGGTGTGTGGCTGAAGGAAGGTTCATATCAGACATCAGATTAGGAGAAATCCTCTCAAAACGATAGATTTTTATATAGTTATAGGGCAGACTTTCAGTTGAAACACATCAGTCGAAAGCTTAAACACATCAGCCAATAAACACAGCTTGGAAAAGGAATGAGTCAAAAGTTTAATGAACTTCCACCTTCCCAACGGAGAGCAACAAATATATATATGCGCTTAAGGCACGTGAAAACAACTTTCAAATTCAATGTATTTTACAGGTACAAAACATTATCTACCTATAGAGGGCTTAGAAACAGGAGGAATGTCAACACTATCAACTCACAAGGGTTACATCGATGTCAGCAGCTCAATCTATGTAATACACAGCCTATATACAACGTCAATCTGGAGTGCACCGATGACATAAAAGGATGGCTCCTCTAATTTCAATAGCTCAGTCTTCTCACTAGGAACAAAGCATTCAAGGTCATGATTAAGCACAAGCTATGTAAGGCAAACAGCCATTCTAGGGAAGAATATAGGACACCAAGGTGACCGGTGAGAGAGACACTGAGTTTGTATGATACACAAGGCAAAGAATGTCCTCTGACTTCTTCACTCCTGCATGCAGATCTAAGCAATCAACTGGGAAGCTGGAGCAGATTTTGATGTATCGAGCTCACTGTTCTTCTTAGGTAGTGGTAACCAACAGGTACTTTAGAGAGAACAGCAGAAATCTCCTCGTGTCTGGAAAAGAGAAAGTTACGTTTGTTTGAAAGGATGTCGAACATTTAATTTCCCGACCTTCACTTTGAAATACAAGTGATGTGGTTTGGTTCTTTCTGCTCGACTCACCCTATATTTCCAATTCTTTTTCCAACGGTGAAAGGCAGTGAAGCTGATGGGTAGTGGGATGATAATGACAGTGTCAACTCAAACTTTGCATAAGCAGTGGAAGAGGAGAAGAGGAGCTTCAGACTGTAAGAAATGGAAACAAAAACATCAGCACAAAGTGTAGGAATGTACATCTCCTTTGTTCCATGAATTCAATCCTATTCCAATCAGGACAGATTTCCATCTAGAAAACTAGATTTGTTAAAAAATAATTGCATAAAACAACATTTCAACAACAACTTTGCATTTTTTGTTTCTGCTTATGTAGAGACCCTCTAAAAATTGGCATAAGCTCCATCTAAAGTTACTCACTCTGTGTCAATGATATCCATCTTGAGAAGATTGTATTTTCCACCCCATCTCTCCAGAAATTCAATCTCCTCTCCTAAGATCCTGCAGCGACTCACCACCAAAGAGACATCGTGAAGCACCTACGGAAGAGATGGGAAAAGGATTTACATTGAAACTGAAAGCACCGTGTGATGCTTGAAAATGAAGTTTAAGCTGGAAGGCATTAAAAATACACAGCTTAACTACTATCTCACTCTGTATCCAATAAGGAAATTGCACAAGCGTAAAAACAAATACACATCCATCTTTGCTGTTTCTCCCCTTAGTTTTGCCACCAGGGTTGCACAAATACAGGTAACATTGGATTTGGCTTAGGAATTTAAACTGCTCATTCTCTTGAAAGCAGAACGGCATGCAGCTCAATGCCCTGATTTCTACTAGCAGGAATAAGGCTTTAAAGCCATCACTGAGATAGTCAGACATCAAGGCAGCAAAGAAGGCAGAAACCTTCTTTTATGTCTCTTGACTTCTGGGGCAGGTACTTCTCCCTCTTACTTCAGAACATTTATGAAGCAGATTTTGATTCAAATATTCATCAATATACTTTTATTCTCTGTATCAACCTGCAACAAAGAAAGATTTCGTATTTTTCTAGACTCCTCTAGGCTTTTCGGACGCTTTACCTGGGGCAAATATTGCAGCGTGGGACACTTTTCCTGCCAGCATCCCTGACTTCCAATGAACTGGAATATCAGTCTTTGAACTAAACAGGAGGAGAGAGGAGCTTTTTCCTCTGTAACAAAAAAGGAGACAGTGTTTCAAGAAATCTTTTCAAAGCCATGTGGTAACGCACTAGCAGCTATAACACAAATGTATAACATCCCCCCAATAAGAGTATAATGCAGGCAGCTAATTTCAAGCTATGTGAAATATCTTACCATCCAAGAGAGATTCAAAGCTCAGACTAACTATTTTTCTGGAAGGGTTTTCGCCATAAACATCACCATCTGAGAAGGAAAAAACCCATAGTAACTATTTCTATACTTAGTTCTCTTAAGAGACAGACACTTATTACACACATTTATAAGATAGTAGAGAGCACGATAAACCCGTTCAAATCCACTATTTATCATTTCTCCTAGCTCACATGGTACCTCTGTATTCATTTTTTATTTTAACATAATTTTTACTAGTGTAGAATCTCTAGGTTTCTGTTGTGTAACTATATAACCTATCAATTTATAAGACAGAAATCTGCCAGTATTGCAAATTACCTTTTGGGGTTTCAAACTCTACTGTGAGTTCAATAGAATCATGAAGAAAATTAAAGACTGCCTGTCGTTCACTCCATTCACTGATCTCCCACTCAGTGAAGCTAAAAGGAATAAAACACAGCTTGAGTTTCAAACAACCAATCAAAACAATTACCTAAAGGATAGAGATCAGAGAATTAAGAATGCTTGCTTGTATATAATAAAAGAATCTTTTGGGATCCAAAGCACAATACTATTCATTTCACACACATTACTTTTGGGATGGGAGGAGAGCTGGATGTAGAAAGAGGTAATACAGAGTATCACTGTAAAGCCATTACAAGTTCACAGTCCTGTTGCTTATCATAGGCTGTGAGGAGATGGGCATCCAAAGATAAATCAAATAAAAAGGAAAAACAACAAACACAGATACATGTATATAGAAATGCAAAGCTCCAGAACTAGCTGATAAAAACAAAAATAGAACACCTGAAAGTCTTTTATTATTTTCCTTACTTGAATCTCTCCAGGAGTTCCTGGCAGCTCTTTTCATCTTCCTGTAGATGCTTCATTTCAGCAAGTATTCGCTCATTCTCAGTCTCCAGGTCTGACAGTTCTCTACAAAGATGAAGCAAAACATCTGATGTACTGGTGAAAAATAATACAAATCTCTAGGATCCTGAATGTAAATATTTTTAAGCTCCTTAGATCCCCTCTGACATCTTACCTTTGAAGTTCCTCTTCTTGACCTTTGAGGCTTCCCAATTCTAAGAGAAAAGCAGGGAAGAAAAAGCTGTGAGATAAAAGAGCAGCAAATACAGTCCTAGTTTACTGCGCAGGTGCAAAAGAACTCAAACTAATAGCTGTCACTTCTACCTGCATGCAGATACGCGGTCAACAAAAATTAGTTGTATTGAACAGTACTGAACATGACAGCAAGCACATACTCTTCTGATCACACTGATCTAAGTCACATTTTGCCACGAGAAATAAAATCTGTTTCATACTTTAACATCTGTGTTATTTGCTATATGCACTGTTAAAAAGAAAGCCATGATATTTGCATCAATGAGTTTCACTCTCTTCAGAACTTAAAAGTTGGTACTATTACCTTCTTCTAGTTTTCTTGATTCAGAGTCCTCTCCTTCCATTTCATCATCACTGCAGTCTGTTTCACATTCTGCCCATTCAGAATCTGTGGGAAAAAAAGTATCAGAAGGTCTACACAGAACTCCCAGATTCAATATTTACAATCCATTTTATCTGTCTCTGTGTTCTAGACACTTCAGTATTTAAAAAACAGCTGATAAAGATGTGCAAGAAGTCAGGGAGAGAGGGGTATCTACCAGAAACGTGAAGTAACAGAAAAGGAAAATAAAACTCCTTTTACTGCATTGCTTCAAAGCTGTTATCATGCAATGTAATTTGTACCCAAGGCACTGAAAGACAATTCAGAAGGAAGAAAATAAATGAAAATACAAATGTGACAACCCCAAGTACCAACCGCAGCTTATATAAAGGGACCAAACAAGAAATCAACAAACCACTCCCTTGTTTTGAAACACATACCTGCTTCCAGATCTGCAAGGCAACTTTCTGCCTCCTTAAGCAATTCATCCATGTTTGTTATTCTTGACTGGAGCTTTTCATATTGTTCCTAAGGTGGGAAAATCGTGCTCCTTTGCAATGTATTCTTACACAAGTCAATGACATTTTTAAAGAAACCGAATGCCTTCTGGGAACACCATTTAGATCTTTGCATGCTAACAGACTAATCAAAGAAGCTGATACAATCTGTGGTTAGAGCAAAGAGGCAGAATAATTGACAATAAGGCAGATGCCATGCTTAAGAAAGCACCAGAAACTTGACAGTGTATCTTCCCACCCACTTTCTTTCTCAAAAATGAAGAGATGAGATGAGATATGTAACTAAGTAGATTTCTAGATACCTATCTCAATGCACTGCTTCTGCATTTCCTTGTTAGTTACTAATATGGACATCACTATAGTAATAAAGTAATTTCTGACAGCATTTCCTTTAGTACTCCGTTTTTCATTCCCATAGCTTTAACTGCCAAAAGACTTAGGCAGAGGGTTCCTAGAAGTGTAAGAAAATGTCACTGTCCTAAAGTATTTTACAAATGCTTATGGATAAAAGACAAACATGATTAGTAGCCAGACTTATATTAGTTAGGGTCCCACATTGATGGTCCCAGTTTATGCTAGTTCAAGCACCGATAAAATATGGTGGAAGTTCCTCTTATAAACCTACACCTCAAAAGCCTTGCTGCACATTACCTGTGCACTCTGCAGCAATTTGCTGTATAGCGCCTCTTTCTCGTTGTGAGCCAGGATTTTACTTTCCTTGATGAAATAGGATTTCATTTTGTTCAGTTCTGCTCCAAAGACCTTCAGCTGCAATGAATAAAGAATATGGAAGGGACAGTGAATGAGAATGTGAAACAAAGTCTTTTTCAATCTAGTCTTTAGACTCGCTCTCTTGTTTGCTCCTACTCCCTGCAATATCCCATTTCTCTAGGAGCAGTACTTCATAAGTTTCAGATGAAATTGGGATTGTCCAGCCTTAAATTCCATTAATTCAAGTGCAATCTACTAATAAAGTAATATTTCCTCAGCAAAGATCCAACACAATCTATCTTCCGAGGGGGAACAGCACACAAAGCAGAAGCATTGGATTTTAACAGCTCCAGTAACTTAAGATTTAGTTTCACACACACATACACACACACACAAAAGAGCAATGTTATTAATTGTGTCAGATGGCTCTCGTTTCAATTGTTCAAGACATACTTAGAACACTCGTTCCCTTAGTGTTTAAAGAGGATAACTGAAATGCTAACAGAAGTCCAGGCAGTGCCCAGACCACAAGAAATGGTAACAAAGCCTCCTGTTCCAACAGAACATAGCTACAGATTACATAGTACAACCTTTTCTCTGACAACTATTAAGCTAAAGATGCAGAATGTACGAATTGCTTTTTCATACCATGTTTTCAATCTATCTCCACTAGGTGGTATCATCATTCTAAAGCCACAATGTAGAGCTTTGCTTTCAAAAACCTTTCAAATTTGTAATTCTTAGCTCAGAGTCCTAAGGCCTTTTATTGTTCCTGAGTACATTCTACCTGAATCCAGTTAATATCCTAGCCTCTGTGATATCCTGTAGCACAAATCTAATTATGAATTATGAAAAACACTGTTTTTCATCATCTTTTTATTTTCATTGACTATAGTCCTTTTTCTTGGCTTTAGAAGCAAGGAAAACAATCTCTTGATCTTCTTTCTTGATTCCGTCTGGAATACTCTTATAATGCTTGTTTTTTAAATGCAAATGCCTTTGGGGTGCCTTTTGTGCTCCCTGTCATTAGCATTCTCCTTTAAATCCCTCTCTCCCTCCCTCATAATCTTTTGCTTTGGCATGTGACACCATTGTTGCACTCTAAATCCATATGAGCTTTTATTTTTGTGTAATGACCTATTTTCTATTCATTATAGGTCTTCCACTATCACACATACCTTTCCAAACTAAATAAACATTCAGGTTAACGAAATATTCTGCTCCTCCAATGAAACTACAGAGCCTCAACAGTAAGAGCAGTTCATTTTTTCCTTCTAAAATTGTGCTGCTTGCTTAGGCTCCTCTAAGTTTCTCTACTCTGAACTAACCTGTATTATCAACTTCAGTTTTTCTGTTTGATAGTAGCACATTCAATCTAATCTATTTTAAATGGGCTCTGCAACTTAACCCTTCTGACATGTAAGAAATTATTTATTCCACTTCCTACAGTAATCATTCATTCATGAAACTACTTTGCCTTCTATCTTCTACCTACCATTTCACAGTGACCAGCTATTTAAATACAGAGTGAGCTTTCTTCATTATGT
Organism: Coturnix japonica; assembly: GCF_054131305.1. NCBI lineage: Eukaryota > Metazoa > Chordata > Aves > Galliformes > Phasianidae > Coturnix > Coturnix japonica. The sequence goes on along the minus strand of NC_140667.1, from coordinate 2,904,593 downwards.
AAAGCTCTTTATGCAATATTACCTCTTCATCAGAGCAGGTTCTCATTACTTCCCACAAACTCTTATTCACGTTCACTAGTGGTTGATCCTGGACACTTACATACTGTTTTAATCTGAAATAAAAAGGGAAAAAAAAAAAAAAACCTGAAATTAAGGCTTATTGCAACTACACCAAGCAGATAAAGAGGCTGAAGGAATAGGAAATGATGCTATTGGGGCTGGGAAAAACCTTACTACTGACTTGAATTTTAACATAAATCTTGTTTTAACACAAATTGTAGATGCCATAATGCATTAGATCAAAAAGTGGCCTTCAGGTAAGGAACTAAATCATGCTAACTGTATGACAAACACTGGAAAATTGGAACAGATCATAATCGGTTATGATTCTGCTTCACATGTTTGATCATTTTCTGTACCACTCAAAACCTTTGACTCTTCTGATATGTAACTGAAACACTTCATTAGTAACAGAGGAAAATCAAGCTGTAACTATATCCATTACCACATCTCCCCAAGAGGCTGCCCTATACCACCTAATCAATCTGCCAGCATTAAATAGGTTACCTATCCTTTTTCTGTTTTCCCCTATGTGTGATATATTAACTTTCCCCAGGCCATTCTGCATGGCAACAGCTGAAAAAGAGAACTATTAATTTAAACTGTGGTTGAAAAAATACAGACATACTCAGCTATCATCTGAGAAAGAGCCTGACAATCTTCTTCATAGATACGCATCTTGGGACGATAAATATATTGGCTGAGAATCAGGTCTTCTGGAGTAGGTGGAGCACTGACAGCACACTGGGGAAAAACAGGGGAAAATAGTGAGGGGGGGGGAAGGAAATATGCTTTTTAGAGACAGTAGTTTCTTCTCTGTTCATAGGCAGAAACCAACAAAAGGACATAAATTTTTCCCTAATTCCCTAACTAATTCCCTACATTTTCTATTAAATAAATGCCATTGCCATGTTACAAACTTTCTCTGCTCATAAAAGCTTGTAAGGTTTTCCATTGCAGTACTGAAAATTAGGCAGCTCATCCACACAGTTTTATTAGATAATCTTTTTAAGGAGTGGTACTTATTTTTCATCTAATTTAAAAGTAAGCAAAATAAGGGAATGCCTTCTAGTCACTTTTGAAAGTAAAGAGCCAGAAGTCAAATCAGTGCAAATGTTCCAGCTCTGAGTACTTTGTGATTTGCAGTACACACATATTGTTGTGTTCATGTAAAACTAAGAAGAGAATGCAAGAAATCCACTTCAGTAACTTTCTTATCAATTTGCACGTCAAAGCTGACTGTCCCTATAAACTCCTCTACTGTACTGCAGGAGGTGCCTATAGAAAGGGAAAGCAAAAACTTGACTATGTAAGAAGAAATCAGTTTTAACTGGAGCTGCTGGAAGAAATACTGGAAAGCAAATGCACTAAAATTAAGCAGTATTTTCAGTTTGGACAGTTTTTCTGTTGATATATTGACAATTGATAGAGTAAGAAGATAAAGTGAAGAAGTTAGACAGAGCTTCTAAGTCTTTCAAGTATGTCACTCTTTAAACAAGCTCAAAAGACAAGGATTAGCATATTTATCCAACCACAAACTAAGACATTTCATTTTGTGATGGGATTGAAATCCATTCTATTTTTCAAAACTGAGGGGAAAAAAGCATCAATTAGCAGTGAAATAGCAAAGAGAGAATTGAAAACATGTGGTGTCTAACACTGGTCAAGGTGGAACTCATTTCTGTTTGCAACAGCTCAGAGGCCTTTAATATAGAGCACTTAGAAACACAGACAAATATAATGTAAAGTTAGTTTCAAAGGATGGATACTCACACTAGCTGGAATATGGCTCTGCCGGGGCTTCTGAATTGGAATATGAACTTGAAGAAGAGTAAAAAACTCCCCAACTGTGATGACACCACTCTGAAATTTCTGCAAAGTTAGGAAAACCATGCAGTTAAGTGCATTCTTCAAGAAAAACTGCTTGCTGGTATATATATATATATATATATACACACACACACACACACACACATATATATATATATACACACACACACATATATATATATGCATACAAGTATTTTTCCTGTTAGGAAAAGAAGCTGGCATCTCTCAGTTATATACATACCTCCCACAAATTATCTTCACAAATGCTATCTATGAGAAGGTGCGACTCCATTTGACTGCTTCGTTGAACTAGACAAAATAAAGAAAGAAATAACAATATGGCAGGGGTTACAAATATTCTTACAGAAATATGAATCTTAGTTACTTGGCTCTAGAAGAAAAGCAACTTCTGAACTGTTCTCCTCATCTCAGTTTGCACGGCTTGGCCTTATAGCCAGAGTAAAAACAGCACGTTGACAAGCTGGACACGAAACTGCAAAGCAGGCATTCAACTCCCTTCCCAAATGAGGTATGTATTAAGGGTAAGGCTCATCTTTTATTAATCCAAAAAGATATAAAAATTCAAGATAATTACTACAAAGGAAGCCTTACTTGTTAATTCTGTGTCAGCCTTAACAGAGTCTAGAGAGCTGCTGCTGTTGGCATGAGTACAGTCAGGGTTTTTAGCTGATAGATGAGGAGAATTTTCACTTTCAGCAACTTCTGTTTGACTTTCAGGTACAGTGCCATAAGTAACCTAGTATTAACATGTTTAAAAAAGAAAAGAAAGGAAATCAGAAACGTTTTATGAAACAATGCAAGAACAATTCAATCAGTAGTTTGTGTAGCCATTTCTTGACATTCAGAATTGAACTATTTTTGGCATCTGCACATTTCACACTTGATCAGCATGAAAAACCAGCATATGAATACTCTACTTCTTACCACGGCATATAAGAAGTGTAGCCAGCACAGCACACTCTTACAGTTTTCAGAGCTAAAAAGTTTCTAATGATGATGCACAAACTAATTCTTAAGCTCAGATCAGCATTCCATATTTCCTCAGATTTTCTCAATCCAATAGCAACTCGTGTTGTCCGTAAGACATCCAATTTAAAATAAAGATGAATATTCAGATGTTAAGTACTAGCTTTTGGTCTTACTCTATACATAAACAACAACTAGCAAATGGTTTAGTACAGATGATTAAGAATACTTACTTTACACACCTGAACATATAAATAAAAGTGCTGTTAGTGTTAGGTACATCCTGATAATGTGTGATCAGACTTACCTGCAAGTCTTGGGAGGTCTCACCAACCACGATTTCATCCACCTTGAGCTTCTTTAGATTTTGAAGATCCTCCTCAACATATTTCAAAGTTCTTTTTGCACTGTTGTGAGTTTTTGTCTCTTCAACTTGAATCTCTTCATTGTGGTGGATTTCTCTTTTGTTTTTGTTGTCGCAAGCCTCTTCCACAAAATCAGAGCTTACAGAATCATTTGAATCCATTTCTTCTGGGCAGACAGGAAGAAATTCTTCTGCTATAAACTGAGAAGGGCTGAAGTTCTGCCTAATTAAGTTATCAAAACCTGGAGCTTTAATGGTATTCAGATTTACTTCTGGAAATGGTGATTCTGCTTTGCCTGAAGATTTTGCATTTATGTCTTGCACACCTGAAACAGAAGGATTTCTTCTGTTTGGTAGTTTAGGCTGAAAGATACCTAGAGGGACATTTCTTCCTTGATATCTGCCCTTAAGTGCCATTCCTAAATTTGCATGTGTGGGAGCAGCTCCAGATTCAAGACATGCATTCTCCTGCTCTTTGTCATAACATAACTCTTGTTCATTTATGCTATTTCTTCCTAACCTCAAGGTATTCTCTGGTTGAGTCGGTAACTTCAGCAAGTGGTCAGAAAGAACAGTTTCAGAAACAACTATAGATTTCCTTCTAATATTTTCCAGTTTTGAACAAATATTTAAAATACCTGATAATTCAGGCTCAGGTTCTATTGGATCTCTCAGATTATCACTGACTGAAAGTTGCTTAGTTTGTTCAGAGTTTACTTGGAATTCTGTTGCCTCTCCTTCAGCTGACAGCACATTTTCTTCCAATTCCTTGTTAGAAACTGGAGCAACACCTGCTCCATCCATAGCTAAATCTGTAGCTAGATTTTCATGCCTAGATGAATCATCTGTCAATACTTGATTTCTCTGAGTACTAAGTGCATCTGGAGGACCCTTCAAAGAATCTGAGTGCTGAGCAGGAAGAAAAACATGGGATCTCTCAACTCTACTTTCTTCACTGCAGTCCATATTACCTGGCAGCTTGAAAGATGCTCTCCTTGATTTCATTGCTCCTGGATGTAAAAGATCCTGCTTATTGTTTACAGGATTTGGATTTTCTGTGGAAGGAAGTAATGCCTGGACATCCAAAGCATCTTTTGGAACTGAGAAATAAGTAGAATCTGTTATTGTGCCACCGTGGGCTTTGGTATGTCCTTCCTCAGTAGGCAGTGCTGAGGCTGATGAAACAGAAGGAATTAAGGGCTTAATATTACATTTTTTATGATCCCCACCATTCAGGTCTTTTATTTGTAGAGAATCTATTTCATCTCTGCAAGAGGACGATGGTGCACTATGCAAGTCTGGTTGTAGAGAGCTTTTATGTGATGCTTCTTGATTTTCAGATCCTTCAGTATTGTTTTTAACAGCAATAGTATGTAATGAAGTCATTTCCATATCATCTTGGTTGTGGCAAAATACAATGGTCTTATCAGCAGGAACTGCAGAAATAGCTGGAGTCGACCTTCCATTCCATACACGGATCTTACCACTTAATACATCATGAGTTTCAGTGATGTCCATATTCTCAGCCAAAGGAAATATGACTGTTTTGCTATCTGAAAGTGCCTCCTGTACAGTCTGTGTGGGTAGATTTAATTTATCCTCACATAAATCCCTTTCAACACTTCCATCAACAGGGTGATGCTCAGTTATTTCCATATCAGCCTGGTCACTTGTAAACATAATTGAGGAAGTTAAAGCAACAGACTGATTGGGTTGCCTACCTTTCAGAAAATTTTCTTTTAGAGATACATTATGGGCTTTAGTGATTTCCATATCATCCATAGCAAACATAGTAGCTTCTCCATTTGAAGGAACTTCCCATCCAACAGTTTTATCCGAGATCAATGCATCATCACATGAAACTTTTGCAGTAATTTTATTGGCAGAGCAAGACTTAATACCTGCGTCAGCCTTGTTACTTGTGAATGTAACATTTGTAACAGGATGAGCTGAAGATGGAGAAGGAAACCCTACCTCATTTTGTGAGACGATTTCACGGCTAATTGCTGCTGTAAGTCCCTCTGTGATGCTCATGTCATTATTCTCACTCAGTGAAAATAAAACAGTCTTTTCCCCTATTGTTCCCTTCAAGCTTTTCCTTCTATTAGTTCTGTAAAGCATTCCTTGAGAGACAGTTTTTTCCAGAGAATTATCAGTTGTAACAGAATCAAGCCTACTTATCTCCATGTCATTATTTTTTGTAAAAACACAAGTTTGATCTTCAGAAATGAAGGACATGTCATTGTTCAAAACTTTAGGCTGCAAAATTGTTTTGTTGCCTGTTGTAGTTGTATGATTTCCAGTGATGTCCATGTTAGCACCTTCTGAAAAGATGATAGTTTTCTCACCTGCAGAAAGCAAATGCGTTTTTCCAGTCACCTCTTTTTTTAAGAATGTTTTACTTTTATCTTCAATATGTCCCGGTGCTGCTTTTCTTCCTGGGAAAATAGTACAGATATTTTGACCAGGAGCAACTACCGCAGAGTTTTCAGTCAAGTCCATGTTTTCACCAGAGGGAAATACAACTGACTTTTCCAAAAAGGAAGGCAACTGGAAACTTCCCTTAAGTTGTTTAGAATTACTGGCTACTGACCTCTCTTCAACACCCCTTGTATGTTCTATCTCAGAATTATCAGAAAACTGGAAGTTCTGGTTTTGCAGCTGTCTGGCTTTAACATTATTTTGAACGTGAGTATTCTCATTTTCTTGTACTATATTAATAGGAGTAACAACTGAAGAATGAGCTTCGGTTATATGCACATTTTCATCATCTGAAAACATGGCTCTTTTGTCATTTGTGCAGGAAACTGAAGAATTCAGAAGTTTATTTCCCAAAGGCTGAGAAACATGTACTTTTTCACTTTGCAATGATGTGAATGCACCTTTGTCAGTAGCAATATTTTCAGAGACTTCCCTCTTTTGCTCCTGGACTGAGTACATGCTCTTTGCACAGGAACTCAGACTACTAGCCTGAAAGCCTGGTTTTCCAAGATTCTTATTGACTGTTGCCACCTCAACACCTCTAGCATTCATTTCTATAGCCTGGCTTTGTCTAAAACTGATATCAGCACCAATTGCCTCAAGATTTTCCTTGTCCCTATCCAAAGAACATGCAGCATCACTAATGTTATTGCTCTGGTTCTTACTTGGAATTATTTTACAGTGCATTTGTTTTGCTTCTGTGGTTATCCCAATGCTTTGATCACCACTGACAACTGACTGACATTTAGTTATTTCCATTTTTTCCTGCTCCCTTGAATTGGAAGATACAGACCTACTATCAAGAAAATGTGGTTTACCTGTGACAGAGTTGGACGTTCCAGGAGGAAATTCATTTTCAGTGTTCCCTCTGTAACCCTTGCCAACAACATTTTTAGTCAAGTCCTTATCTGTTCCTGAAAACACTGCAGTTTTCACACCCGGTAGTGAAACAAGTAGGGAGTTTGCTAGTCTGCCCTGAAGACTACCCTTAGAGGAACCAGTAGATACTGAATTTGTACATGAATTGAAGCCAGAGTTCAATGAAGCAGCACTGTGATCTGGGGTTACTCTTACACTTTGTCGATCTGAGCCTGAAGATAGTTCACGTGCATCATTCTTATGTGACAGAGAAGTTCTATCATCTAAGGACAGACTTCTCGTGTTGTCATTGTTTACTGGAGGTCTTCTTTCTACTAGCAATGAATTTCTGTTAACTGTTTTTTCAGAAGCTTTATGACATGAATTGTTCATTCCTTCGGTGCTTGCATTATGGAATACATCTCTGTAATTCCCAGTAATTTCCATGTCATCACACTGAGGAAAAACAGCAGTTTTATCATCTCGGAAAACAGTGTCAGAAGAAACAGATCCTGGGATAGAAGACAATGTTCTGGTCTCCTGCTTAAAAGCCCGCAGTGCTGCAGTATCTACTGTGTCTTCAACATTTACCACTTTTTTGCTTGTACAAAGTTGAGGGTCTTGATTTATGATTAATTGCTGGTGAGATGTTCTCTTCACGATAACTCTATCGTTCACTAGCTCCATGGATGAAAAATCCTCTTTGAAGCTTAAGTTTTGATTCCCTACAATGGCAAAGGGAAAATGAATTTTTGCAGTGTGATTTGTTGTCATATCCATTCCATCATCTGCAAATGCCCGAGTAACATCTGCAAATGCCAACTGCTCTGCTGGAACCTCACCAAGACCAGAATGCATATTTTGAATATCAGATGCTTGGCATTTTGTTATTTCCATTCCATCATCTTGCTCTCTAAAAATTTTTGTTACATTGCAGGTGGACAGTTGTTTACAGGAATATACATATTCCACTGAGGATCGTGCCATGTTTTCTGAAACTTGTGAAGGGACAAAAAAAAGGTTCTCTTTTTCAGGCCCTTCAATAGGATTAAGTGTTTTTTCATTTGAGTTCAAGTTCATCAGAAACTCATTGGAATGTATTTTCTTTCCTGTAGTAGCATCTTCCTTCTGTTCAAAAGATGGGCAAAAATGGTCTGCAGTATCAAAGGAAAAATGAAAATCTTTGCTTTTTTCTGCCTTTCCATTGGTAGAGTTTAACTCAGCCAGAAACGACACAATATCTATTTTCTCAGTTTTGTCACTTTCACTGTTTATCCGGTTACGTGCAATCACTGCAGTGTGACTAGCTGTCATATCCATTTCATTTTCATCTGTGAAGATGACAGTTGTATCAGGCCTATTTGTTCTTGGAATAGCGCTGTCCACATCTTGGCACTGAAAAAAGACAAGAAATGACAGCTACTGGCACTTGCAACAAATGACACAAGAGCTTACTCTATTAAAAACAAAAAAAAAACGAATACAGTTTTAAGACTAGGGTTTTATCTTTACAGTTTTTTGTTTTGCCTTGTTTTCTTGTTTTTTACATAAAAAAAGATTTTAGTCCTTCTCAACAAGTAATAACATGGAAGAAAAGCAGGACAACTTCACTATAAATTATTAGTGCCCACATTTTAGATATTTTTACATATGTTTAAATGGCATTTCTTGAAACAATGCATCTCAGCTTTCTTTTGGACAAAAATTCATGTTTAGACACATGAAATTCTTGTAAGCATGCAGCTGAGCCTTTTGAATCAGTATTTTCTATCACTCTGCGATGTGGTTTCTGTTCTTCTTCACCTGATCAACTGCAAATAAAATCCCTGCCCAGCTTATCACACACACTTCCCAGAGCAGCAGCACCAAGTTGTCATATCTTTTTTTTTGACTAAGAAGATTTTAGTCTCCTTCATAGAAAGGATTTACAATTTTAAAGCTGTGGACAAAAATTGGCCAGTAGCAAGATTATAATGTGTTTCATCAAACATAATGAATATATAAATATTAAGAAAAACTTCATATTTATTTAAAATTATTTCTTATTTTATAAACTCAAGAAATAAAATGTAATAGAAAAAGCACAACCATATACATTACCTAAGTATGATCCAACCCTCCTGCCAAAGCAGGTTCCCAACACCAGGTCACACAGGTAGGCGTTCAGGCAGGTCTTGAATATCTCCAGAGAAAGAGACTACACAACCCCCCTGGGCAGCCCATTCCAGTGCTCCGTCACCCTCACCATAAAGAAGTTCTTGCACACATTCATGCAGAACTTCCTATGCTCCAGTTTCTGTCTGTTTCCCCTTGTCCTGTCTCCACACACTGTACTGGTGGGATACTTCAAAATATAGGAAATTACGCTTCAGATGAATTCTATGTGAATTCAAGGATTTATTTTTTTTAGACAGCTGTGGTACATCTTTCACCTTAACTACATAAATTATTAGAATATACTTTGGACACTAATATTTTCAGCACTGAAGGAATAAAATTCCCATACCTCAGTCTGCTGCGCCAATGACTGGATAGGGGCATGAAGCAAAGTGCTCATTCCTGTTAAAAGAAAAGCAAATACTATGTTTGCTGATCTATTTTATCATTTTAATCAGCTGAACTGAAGATCCATACAAGCATCACTTTGCAAGTGAGTGCAATTAAAGCAATTACAACCTGAGAAATATTTTCATTACTGCTCTGAACATGTAGTATGTCTATCCTTACTTCCAAAACACTGTGCTTGTAAACAGCCTTATGGGGCAAAGCCCTATAAAGCAATAGTGATCTACAACAGGGAGACTGTTCAAGACATATTAAAATTATTCTACTAGCAATTAATCAATAGCCTGGAATAAAAATAGCCATTTTCTTATTAAACTTATTTTTAAACTCACCAGTGATCCCACATGGAGCAGCTTCAGGTTCTTCATTTCTACAAAAGGTCATTTAGGTAAACAGTGTGTTAAAAAAATTGTAAAACAGGTGGTTTCAACAACATACTTAAAAGGCAGAGAATTATGTCGCATAGCTCATACTTCATATTTAACTCAGACTTTCCACTTTCAGTCTTCCCTTTCTCTTTGAAAACGGGAAGTTGTGCCCTTAAAGCCTGAAAACATTTCTCCATAAAACCAAAAGCCAGACACAACAACAAGTGTATTGACTTTTGTCTAACATTTAATACCTTCTGCTTTTCAGTGTTTTCTTGACTGTTATGTCAAGACCAAGAAACCTAAGCTGGATTATTTATCTTTATTTACATACACATTCAAGTATGTAACTGTATTGCTTTGAAAGCATTTGTTAACTACAAGCAAGCTGTTTCCCTACAGCAGGTTTTAAATAAGAAATTTTCCTTCATGCACAGTCTAAATGCATTATTAACTCAATATAAAAAAAAAAAAAAATCTCATTTGAAATCCCATGATTTTATTCTACCTAGACAATAACTTCTATATCAGACAACTATCCACCTTCGAGTAAAGAATTTACAGTAATAAATATCCAAAAAGATGTATATGAAATGAGGACTCCAATAGGTCACTCCTGATAGATATTCCCAAGCAGCTGACCTTGGCAGAAGCAGTTTCAAGATGCAATTCAGATTTTCAGAAATCTCTGTGTGAAAGGCCAAAACAGCCACATCCTTCTTATATAACTTCTTTAACCAGACAAAAGCACTGAGCAATTTTATATCTAAATAAGCACGCTGCATTTGTCTGTTTCTTTGAGGATTAACGTTCTGATGGTTACATGCCATATGAAGAGATGCATTCACAGGACGAAGCTCTAGAATTGTGGGAACATTCTTTCCCCAGACTTACTGATTAAGCAGGACATCACTCTCAGTTTCTTCTGCTAAAAATATGAAAATTAAACATATTAGAGGGAGAAATGGGATCAAAACATTGAGAGACAAAAGTAAACTTAATAGAATGTTCTGAAATTCTCACCCTTGATGTTTCTTTTTATCGTGGCAAAAACCCAGGGAAGCAAAGTACTTGAAAATGCATTAGCTTTTCAGATTTCGCTAGGTAATCTTTGACAGAGTGAATATGACATTCTTCACAGCCTTCTTCTAATCTAAATCACCAAAGCAGATTTTGCTCTAGCTGCCTGCTGTCTAAAAATAAAGTAATTCCTACTCAGAGATAAGGGATCCAACAATGCTAGTAATCAATGGGTTTTTAACCTGTCCATTATAAACAGCTGACCATATTGTTCCCTATCTGTGACTGACATGCCTGACTTCCTAAATTCTGGCTGTAAACTTGTTGCTAATTCTGGGAAATCCATCAAAAGAGAAAGGAGCTTTACCTTCATTTTCTCTTTCTGCTGCATTGTTCTTGAGATCTTGATGGAAGACCCTGCAACTAAGAACAAAAAGGAGGTTCTGAAAACACAAGACCATCAGTTTTGAAGCGTAGGGAAAAAAAAGTTGTTTTTATTGTTGTTGAATTTCCTAATTATATGAAATTCAGTCAACCATATATTTTTTTTCTAGCTAGGAAGAAAAAATGAGTAATTGCTCTCATAAGATTCAGTAAAAAAACAGTCACTAATGTGGCAGATTACAGTCTTTAGCCTTATACTTAAATGAAGGATGTAGACCTGCATCCTTTCAATCAAACTTACTTTATGGTGTTGGCAAAGCTGACACGTCGAGAGCTTTTCCTACGCTTTTCTATGTTAAGATCCTGACAATAAAGAACACAGTGGTTTGATTACATGGAACAATTCTTATACCACAAGTCAGAATAAGTACAGATTCTCAACAACCTGAAAATAAAAAAGCAAACCACATACTCTAACACAAACATGTCCAACTCATGACCTACGTGTGGCCAGCCCTCTGCCCCCACACTATGAAGGAAGCAGCTCAACAGTGGCCCCCCTGGCATGCACCCATCACCCAGCAACAAACCAATCCTCTGTGTGTTGGTGAAGCTGAAGGCAAAAGGTCAGTGCACTAGGACAAACAGCCACACACCAATATGGTTAAATATAGCTGTGCCAATTTATTGCCCGAAAAGCTATTCTTTTATAGCAGACAAACAAGGGCGTTCGGAAATCACGCACACTAATTGGAGGAAAGCTACTGCAATAACAACCCTAAAACCCCCGTTCAAAGCCATGAGCCATTCTTTTCCTAGAGGTGTCCTTGGTTCTCATGCTGTTTACCCTGCTCTGCAGCTGCTGCTCTGTGAAATCCTTATTGTGATCCATGGCTGCTGCTCTGTAAAATTCTTCTTGTATTACAACATCTGTGTGCTATTAAAACTATGCTGTCTGAAACCAGGGCATGGGAAGGGCAGTGCTGTGCAGCACTGACTCAAGAGATAGCAAATAATTGTATTTTGATACACTGGCTAAACACCTTACAAGAAGCAGGTCCCTTTTTGCTTACTGCTCAGTTAGACACGAGGAGCAGAATATCAGTTACAAAGCTTTTTGCTTGGAATATGTGATGAACTATGGAAAAAAATGTGTTATTGTTTAGCACATGAATTGCAGGATTTATTTTGTTTTCTGACCCAAGAATTGAAGAACTACAGCAGGGGTCTCAAGAGACCTCACCTCATTGACTTTACCAGTTATTGGTTCTAACAGATCAAACTTCAAATCAAGAGGACTATAGCAGAAGCAAGTTCTATCTATTAATTTCTGATTATTTTACTCCACTTAACAGAATAAATATTCTGATGTAAAAGAAAAGAAAAACAGAATGGATTTATAGAATTGGATTTATTGGATGACTAGAGGGCTGGAGCACCTCTCCTGTGAGGAAAGGTTGACGGAACTGGGCTTGTTTAGCTTAGAGAAGGCTCCAGGGAGACCTCGTTGTGGTCCTCCAGTACTTGAAGGGAACATTTAAACAGGAGGGGGAATGCCTGTTTATGAAGGTGGACAGTGATAGGACAAGGGGGAATGGTTTTAAACTAAGACAGGGGAGGTTTAAGTTAGAGATTAGGAGAAAGTTTTTCACACAGAGGGTGGTGGCACACTGGAACAGGTTGCCCAAGAAGGTCGTGGATGCCCAATCCCTGGAGGCATTCAAGGCCAGGCTGGATGTGGCTCTGGGAAGCCCGGTCTAGTGGTTGGCAGCCCTACATATGGCAGGAGGTTGAAACTAGATGATCATTATGGTCTTTTTCAACCCAGGCCATTCTATGATTCTATTGTAATATTTATTACTCCTAACATTACTCTCCACAGCAGTTATTGCAGGACTTTTTACATCTACGTCATTCTAGTGAAAGTTTAATCAAGAATGAATTGAGGAGCAAACCGAAGATATTAACATCAGCAAAGAGGACTGAATAGATTTACCTGAGTGAGTTCATTCCCATTTCCTAGATCATCAAGAGGATTTCGTGGAGTCTTTAATATCTAATACGAAATACAGTGGTTGAGAAAATTAGTCCTCGCTACTACAAAAAGATGAAGCAACAAGTAAATGAGAGGTTTAATCACAGCCAGTGTACAAGCAGTTCAAGACTTACATACAATCAAACTGCCTTGAGTTACCCTACACAACATATAATTCATTCCCGTATTGGGCATTAGATAGACTCTGATCCTGCTTCTCACCATAGCACTACAGACAGGAATTCAATTGAAGGTGTGCTTCTTTCTGAGACTGCAGGAAGAGTCATAAGCTATGAACACCCTGCTAGACACTTTGTATAAGAGACCACCTGGTAAAAGAATTAACAGGGCAGAGGTCTCAGGATACACAAGTTAATAATGGAAAAACAAGAGATAAAGGCATGGTGTTGGGGCTTATGTTGTTAAATCAGTGCAGCAGGACTTTTACAGAAGAAACAATGTACATAGGTAGGTCTTACTGAAGCATGCAGCCCATTTATTCTGTCTTAAAATATTCCACAGTTAATGCTTCACATCTTTGAGAATTAATTTGGAAACAAAACAATCCTAAGTAAATAAACTTCAAATAAGCACATAAACCTCCAACTGTAATTAAGATTTAGAAAGGGAATTCAGCCATAAAAAAGAATAAATTAAAAGACTCAGAAAAACAGTGGATATATAGTTGAACAAAGAATTTGTAACACTCTCAATCCATAAGCACAGACATAGTTCACACAGTTTTCATTTCTGAACATTTTACGTAAGTATTCATTTATTTTGAGAAGAGAGTGAGTAAACTGTCCTGAATATTAAATGCATTCTCTTCCACTTAGAAAATTACCAGGTAAATCTGTGGTTTCACCTGCAAATCTTAATGTGGAAACTGCATGACCTTCTGTCACCTTGCTGAGGTCAAAAGTAACTTATTCAGCTGCTGAATGAACTGCTGAATCAGGAGGCTATATGAACTGATTACTTGGATGTAGGGTATTTCAATGAACAACAGCATAATTTTCATTCACTTATCTAATAGGGTCTTAGCTTCTGGTATGTTTTTCCTTCAAACTGTGATGAGAAAACCCATTTCTCTTTACAGCTTCCCTTTCTTCACTCACTCACTTTAGGAATGCCCTAAGTTACTCACAGAGGACAGCCGTTTTCTTCTGATGTGCTCTGTGTTATCACTGGAGGGAGAAAAAGAGAAACAGATATTAGTGCATAAACTAGAGCAAGATGTATTTCTTGAACAGCGCTGCCAAAATTCTGGGTTAATAATTCAAATTCTCCTTTATTTTTACAAGTTAAATGACAATAAGATCCTTATAGAGTTTCAACTTACTTCTCCGCGTTAGAGTCCATGTAAATTTTGTCCATTTCTGCAGGAAGTATTTCTCCTGTAAAACACTGTATTGAAACAAGCAAATATTAATGAATGACAGTAAGAATGTTACATACAGCCACAACTAGATACTAGCCTCAGTAAGTTGGTATAACTTTTCTCTTTCTTTAGCCACAGGAATTCACTGATGTTTCATAAGCCTCTCAAGTCTATATTTTCTATTGCACATGATATTATAAATCAACTGTGCCAGCAGTTTGAGTTTTACTGTCCAGGCATTGTTCTGTTTAAAATTAAGATTCTGGTAATAGCTAGTAAATACAACCAAGGATTCTACAATACAAAGTTTGCTTTGATACGTATTACAATGCTTCACCCAGTACTGCCTCTCCTCCACCTTCCTGCAATAATATCTCATAACTTAGTACAAGATATAGTACCTCATAACCTCAGTTTCTCATGGACCTGAAGATCACACAACACTGTACCATCAAATCAATAATAAATATCACTTTGTTATTTCCTAGATTTCAGTGGTACTTATCAACATTTATACCTCCGTCAATCACTTTGCAAAGGATATTTACATGTCAGTTTATGCATAGCTGTCAATAGTTACCAGGGTACTTCCTTTCCCTAAGCCTCAATAACGTCTGTAGAGTCATAGAACATCCCTCCTATACCGAATAACCCAGACCTTGACTCCAGATGGGGCCTCTTGAGGGCTAAGTAGGACAGTCACCTCCCTGTCCTTGCTGGCTACTCCTCTTTTGATGGAGCCCAGGATATTGCTGACCTTCCTTCTTTAGAGAAGCTTAGGGAAGGATTAAGTACACTGTAAGTATATACAATATATAGCCCTGAGGCCTATGATCCAGGTGGGCATCCCACAGGGCCCCCATTTGCTTTTCTCCTCCCTCTGCCACTGAGGAGAGGGTTGACAATCCCAGAGTGACTCCAACTGCTCATTTACACCCCACAACCTCTTACATCAGCGTGCACCCCTCAGGGCGACCCATAACCCCACCCATCGGGCGGCTTTAGGGAGGCTCTATGTCTCCAGGCCGCTCCAACTCCGAGCGCGCCCAAATCTCCTGATCCCCATCCACCCCATCCCACCTCATGCAGCCCCGAGCCCTCCCGACTTACTTCACTCCTTTCTCCCCCGCTGTTCGGCCGTTCTCGCCGTTCTCACCGCTCTGTGCCGCTGACCCCCGTCCCCTCAGCGCCCATAGGGCCGGGCCGCCGCTGGCGCCTCACGATTCAAACCCAACCGCCGCGCCTGCGCGCCGCGCCAAACCGCCGTCCATCATGGCGTCCCCCATCATGGCGCCGCCCAGCTCTCCGTACAACATGGCGGCCCTCCGCGCTGTCAGCCCGCTGCCTGCTGTTTCGCTGTTAGCCTTCCCCGGCGCCCACCGCACTCGGAGCGGTGAGGCTGGAGACTCAGCATCACCCAGCCGGGACGAAGCCCCTCTGTTTTGAACCCTCACCTCACTCTGCGTCCTTCCCACGGAATGATGGCGGGCGCCATCTCGCAGAGCGCGGTGAGCGGAAGCGATTGGCGGGAGCCATGGCGCGGTTTCTTATAGGCTCTGTGAGGAGCAGAGCTCTCGTGACGAGGTGGCCGAGTGGTTAAGGCGATGGACTGCTAATCCATTGTGCTCTGCACGCGTGGGTTCGAATCCCATCCTCGTCGATAAGCTTTTCTTCTCCCATAGTCTATTTTTTTTTTTCCCGCCTATTATTTATTATTCTTTCTTTTTTTCTCCTCACAGGCTCCACACAAACTGGCTCCGGGCTCTGCTGCCAGCTCTATCCCTCCCTCCCGCCGCTTGGGGCCGCCCGCCTCCTGCTTGAGGTTCACTGTGAATTAAGACTGGCTCCAATAGGGCATCTATACATATAGTTATGGAGATTTTAAGAGCTTTATTTGTCACTAAAATGCACTGAATCAAGAGCTCCACTTTTAAGATGGCACCTGCGAGGGTGGTTACAACAGCTGGAAAAGCTGTGTAGAAGTTTGGCCCCTTAGTCATGTTGGTTCTCATACAGCACTGACCTCATTAGGTGCTTCAAACACCTCATTCTCACAGCTAGAAAGCCAGTAAATACTAATATTTATGCACTTCCAGCAGGACTTGGTAGAAATGGGGCAGCTCTGCAGTGTGAAACCATCAGCCCTTAATTCTAATGTTCAATGTGTCCCTTCCAACTTGGGATATAGTCTGTGTTAACTATACATCTTGCCTAGCAAGGTCTGGTTTTTCATGTGGCTCTAAGAAACCTTAACCCTGCAGCATCCATCCCTGGCACCCCATTCAAGGGCAGATCATCCCAGAAACGTCACCATAAAGCGTATTAAGAAAAACACTCTAAAATAGCTTTTACTTTTCTTTAAAGCCAAACATGACAAACAAATCAGCCTCACAGCGCTCTCTGCTTTGACTTACAGCATTCTCAGGGGTGATGTTTTGATTTTAAAGATCAGCTTGACAGTAGAAGCACAAGCAGTTTATGTGTATGACACCCAGTATATTGAATGTTACAGCAGCCCTTATTGTACAGTACAAGAACACAGCAGATCAAGAGGATAATATCCACTGCTTAATTTAAGCATACAAACCCAAAAAAGATTGAGGTGAGAGGCCAAGCTGCCTGTGCCAGGTGTTCCCCAGGCATTCACTAAGGGGCAATGTCATTTTAGTGTTACAACCCCATCTTCCTGCCTTTTTACAGCTACTGTTAGCAGGCAGGACAACCCACCAGCCACAACAAGTCTTCCCAGCCCATCCCAATTCACAAGCAGTTTGTTCACCTCAACCACAACAAAGCATTAGGTCTTTACAAGGCTCTTCTGGCCTTGCTGGAACCTTGTCTGAAGATTTCATATCCTCTGTCAGTCCTCCCAGTCCTCCATTGCCCATTCAGGCATCTTGGAGCAATAGTCAAACTCTGCTCCCTTATAGCGCAAGGCATGTAGGTACATCACCAGCTCCTTGGGAGATGGGTCCTTCCTTGTTATTTTACACTCCACACATAAAGGGTCCCTCTCCTCTGAGCTCTTTTCTCCTGTTTGCCTACCCTCGTTTTCACATGAGCCCAGTTCTGTGTTTGTTTTAAGCGTTTCTAGGTTGGTATTGAAGTTCAGTGGGTAAGCTGCTATTTCTTCTGTCTCGGAACCCTTGACATCCTCAGCAAGGCAGGAGTTCTCACTTATAGGATCAGTCTGCACAGATTCTGTGCACTCACTTGAATTTCCACAGTCATTTTCTGCATTAGAATTCAAGTCCTCTTCTGAGATACCCAAGATGTCCAAGCTTTGTTTGGAACGATGCTCCTCCACCAGCGCCTTAAGGAGCTCTTCATCTGTCATCCCAATCTTTCCACCTTTGCCTTTTTCAGGGCCCCAGGCTTCCATATTATAGATGGGGTCATTGACAATAGGGTACCCTAAGTACTGCAAATGGACCCGGATCTGGTGTGTCCTCCCAGTACGTGGAAGACACTTGACCACGCTGCTCTTGCCATTGTAACTGAGTCTCTGGAAGATGGTTTTGCAGCATTTCCCTTTGGGGTCAACACGACACACTCCCACTTTGTAAGAAACAACCAGAATGGGCTCTTCACAGACCACCTCGTGTTCTGGAAACTCCCCCACCACACGACAGACATACTCTTTTTCCAGCTATGGGGAGAAAGAAGAGTGATGGTCAGGGCAGAATACACTGATTACTCTTGAGTCTCATCCTAGTTAGTTCTCTCTTTGATCAAAGAAGTAGCTAATCTACTCCTTAACTTCTATTACAACTGAACACAAAAACTCAGCTTTTTCTTTACACCACACAAGAAAACCCAAGAACAACTCTCACCTGCCTCTCCCGAACCTGCTCATCGATCCTCTTGGATACCTCCACCGTCTTAGCGAACATAAGCACTCCTGATGTCATGCGATCGAGGCGGTGTATGGTATGCAGCTCCTTCAGGTTATGCTCTTTACCGAGGATGAAGATGACGGTGTTGTGACGAAACCTACCGCAGGGATGCACGGGCAAAGAGGACGGTTTGTCTACAACCACCACCTCATCGTTCTCCACAAGGATTTGGATGGGCTGGGCAGTGACTGGAGGCTCATGGCGATGGACTGTATTCCTGAGGAAATCATTGTTCTGCAAAGAAAACAAGCAGTTATCACAGATTAGATGTGTTAAAGAGAGACCTTAAAGCCCATCCAGCCACTGGCTGGTTGCCACCCAGCCTTACACACCACCAGTGCTGGGGAAACCAAGGCTCCTCTGGGCAGCCAGAGCCTTGTCACCCTATTACAATGAACCCAACCCACAGAGCTACTCCAGAGCACACTGCCCACTGTCAGAGCCCAGCTGCGATCTCCCAAGCCAGGTTAACGATATGCACACAACACACCGGCTCGGAGCTGAGCCACCCACCTTCAGCACGACATCCAGGTCCTGCACAGGCTCCTCGTTGAGGCGGAGGCGGCCTGCCCGGGCGGCAGCACGGTAATAGGCGAGAGGCTGAGCGCGGAACTCGGTGCTGAAGACATGCAGGAGGCTGCGGCCCACCCAGCGCCCTTTGCAGTAGGTGCGGAAGTCGTAGTAGTAAGGCCGCACTTTGCGCAGCCCTCCCTCGAAGTAATACGAGGTCTCGGCGAAATGAGCCGCGCTGAAGCTCACTCCCGACCTCAGTTTTCGCGGCGGCGGCACGTAGCGCTCCCCGGCAGCCAAGCGCCGTTTCTTCCGTGCTGGAGCCGCCGTCTCCTTCTCCTCATCCACCTTCTTTACTTCGGCTTTCGAACCGGGTCCCGGTTCGGCCATGCCGCCACGAAGCAGCCGCACAGCCCAACTCCGCACCACGGACCGAACCGCCGTTTCCCACAGCGCGCCGGCGCGCCCTGGGTCGCAGAGCGTGACGTCACTCCGCGCAGCCAATCACACGAGCCGCCACCTGGAGGCCACGCCCCCACAGCTTGGCGCGCCCGGGGGCTTCGCGCGGGAACTGGGCGAGTCGGGCAGTAGCTCCTTTAGGGACCCTTCCCATTCTCCTCACCCACCCCAAGAAAGGACATAATAGAGAAAGGCCCAGAGATAAACGGGCTTTTCTCAACCCAAAATCTGCAGTGTTGCTCCCGCAGCTTTAAGTAACTCGATGACAAACAGGAGGAAGACACGCTCTTGTAATTAAACTTGGACAAATGAGGGCAGGTCATTGCATTGTCTCTTATTTCTCTCCAAGCACGAGGCAGAGCAGTCGATATTAAAGTAGTTTTTAGTGAAGTTTTAAGTATGCCTGTATGCTCCTGGAATCCTTTGTGAATAGATGTTATTATGTAGCTTAACAGAGAGCATATCTGGATCAGCTCACTGGAACCAGACGCTGCCTCTAACAGCATCTGCTGTCAGCATCTGTTTCTCCACTCCTCCATAACAAGCTCGTTAAAGCAGCACTAAGTGCATCCACTGATACAGCTCCCACTCAGAAAGCAAAACCATCTACAGCCACAAGTCCCACTCATGAACTGTCTGAAGTGACTTTAGAGATATCCTTCCATCTGTCAAAATTCATCCCTGAGGCAAAGAAAACAACAGTTACTGCCAGGCGTTTGCCTTCGGTTCAGTGACAATTCAACAGGGCTCAAGCCTTCAGTCTACAATCCCTATCTAATAGCAAATGTATTCTACTCTCCTGCTCTGCCTTCCTAACCAAGCCTCTTCCTTATGACCTTTACAAACGGCATCTGCCAGGAATCCAGGATCTCTCAGCAAAGCCAGCAGTCAAAGAGAACAAGCCGACAAGGAGAGCTGGGAGGAGGAGTAACGCTGCTCAAGGAGGAAGAAACGTTTACCGAGGCCACTGCTTTTCCTTATCTGTCAGAGGAACGTAGATCACACCCATCAGCTGGGTTTCAATTATCTGCCCGTCGCTGGTTTTGTCGTACTGCATCAGAACTTGGTTTGCACCTTCAGGACCGACAGGCAGTATCAGCCGTCCTCCTGGCTTCAGTTCATTCAGCAGCTGGAAAGTAGAGAAATCAGAATCAGTAGAGCCAAAAAGCAAAGCAAAGGCAACAGAAACTAGCCAGGCTTGCCAAACAGACTGAAAAGGAAGGATCTAGTGGTTCCCTAATTAATCATATTGTAGCTCCTAGTGAAGGCATGCAACTGTATCTTACCTCCTGTGGTACTGTAGGTGCTGCTGCTCCAACGTGGATGGCATCATAAGGAGCCTCTTCAGGGTACCCCTGCCTGCCATCTCCAACTGCAGGAGGAATAACCAGGCAGAAATATCCTTTTTTTTATA
Organism: Coturnix japonica; assembly: GCF_054131305.1. Classification (NCBI taxonomy): domain Eukaryota; kingdom Metazoa; phylum Chordata; class Aves; order Galliformes; family Phasianidae; genus Coturnix; species Coturnix japonica. Next base: position 2,883,981 of record NC_140667.1, on the reverse strand, counting down.
CAACTTCACACAAAAAATAAAACAAGATTCTTTCTATTCAAATCCAGAGTAGGAAAACACTGTAAGCAAGGCTGCAATCTGAATTCCCAACAAACAGAGCTCTGCTGACAGCCAGAGCTAATGCACGTTCACAGGAGAGGACAAGCACCCAGAGAGCTCACCCACAAGTTTTACACGGCCAGAGCTGAGCAAAGTTGGATCATCATCTTTGACGTTTCTGATGGACTCATTTACCAGCTCTCTGATGTGTTCTATGCCCACAGCTTTCCCTGTTGGGCCTACCTAGAAAGGAAACAGCAAACAGACACTCATATACAACAGCCAACATGCACTTATATACCTCCCAAAACATAGAAATACAGATATACTTTGTACATCCTGTATGTACAGAGACATTTTATATGACCAGTTACTGTAGGGACTGGAGTATTTCCAAAAAGAAACTTAAGAGCAGCTTCCAAACAAGAAGGTACAAACACTGTGAAGTTTTGGTTTTAAGGCTGGATAGCCCCAGTTACATTAGCAGATACAATATCCACTCTAGAAATGCTTGTATTTGTCATTACTACAAGCTAGCTTGGGAAGAGTTCACCCCTTCCCTCTGGGCTCTCTATGGCAATGGCAAGCTACCTGTGCTGCTTGCTTGCTAGGAATGCAGTGCTGTGAGCTTACCATCCTGGCAAAGCAAGCTGTAAGATATCCACTTCCAGATCCAACATCCAGTGCTTTCGCACCTTCCACAAGCTGATCCTTCAGCAGTTCCAGCGCATGGGCATGCTGTGTGGGTACAAACACAGGAGTGTAAAACACCCTTTTCCACTTCCTTCCTCCTATAACTTTGCATTATGTTGTTGTTTCACATATTTGTGCTCTGCTTTAAACACAGCATAGCAAGCATTTTGTCTGACACATAATGAGTGAGCAAAGTGGTTCATCTTTGACATCTTATAGAGCATCATTTAGGAAGAGGTTCAGGAATAACAATCTCATGCAACAACTGGGCAACATTAACAGTCACATAGAATTACTGCCAGACCATAACTTATATATATATATATATAGTACTTAAAGCAGAAAGTTTTATCTCACCATATGCGGTGCACTGATTGTAGCCTTGTATCCTAAAAGGAAGCCAGGTGACAAACATTATATGACAGGGAAAAGGTTCAAATCATTGACACCTCCCTCCCCATTCCCTAAAAACTATGAAACCATTATTCTTTCACCTCATTACAGCACTTCATTGGCTCATAATCTCCTCCTGTATGATAACTAATGAGACCAAGATAGCTTCGCACTGCTTCAGTTCTCAACTACACCAATAGACTCACCAATAGACTGCGGGGAATCCATGTATGGGAAATACTTGATGTAGTGACCTCTGTCAGTAGCTAATAACACGTCAAACACTCGCTGGGATTTAATGATGCCTTTTTCTGCGAGATGAGCCAAAAAAACACAGAGAAAGGGCTTTAATACACAGCTGTGAATGTAAGTCCAAGCAGCAGCACACCCCAACAGCCACAGATAACCCCAAACACACGCTGTGCACTCACTATACAGGTTGTTGACCAGCTCCGGGTGCGTCTTCCCGCTGGAGGTCCAGGCCATGCTCCTGGAGAACAGCAGTCCCATGAGTGCCAACGTCACGCAGGGCAGCAGGCGCCTCATCCCACGGCCGGCCTAACAACAGGAGCAGCCCCGTGTTATTGAACCTGCCGCCCCATCCCCTGCAGCTCCCCCCGCTACCACCACTCACCGCGCAGCCGCACCTGCTCTGCGCAAGAAAACTTCCGCCCTTTGGCAAGATGGCGCCGCGCCGGCGTCACTCTCTTTTTAAGCCGGAAGTTTATTCCCCGCCCCGTTGATTGCTAGCGAGAAAACTTCCGCCCTTTTGCAAGATGGCGCTGAAGCACCGTCACTCCTCCTGTCTATTCCCCACCCCCTTGCGATGACTGGTTAAAATCAGAGTGCCGGAGCGTGGTGATTGGCTGAGCTCAGATGCCAATCGACGCTCTGCCGGAAGTCGGCGCTGCTTCCTGTGTTGGAGCGGCCTGTACAAGCGCGTCCCGGAAGGCAGCGGTGACAGGAGTCGAGGTAGCGGGGACAGTGCGGCCTAACAGCGGCCCCTCGGCGGGTGCTGAGAGTCACTGAGTCGCTTTTACTTGTCCCTCCTACAGGCCTTCATGATGAGAACGATTGAGAGCATCGACTCCGAGGTTACCAGACCCAGCGAGGACCTGTGGGCTGAGATCTGCTCGTGTCTGCCCCACCCGGAGCAGAAGGATGTGAGCGAGGCCTTCACCGACTCGTTCCTGGAGTCCTACAGCAATGGAGGAGGCAATGGGGGCCCTGCACAGCCAAACCCGAAGCCCTGGGCACCCCTACACGACTCAGAGGTGTATTTAGCATCCCTGGGTAAGGCTTTGTGCAGGCTGAGGTGTCTGCTGATAACTGTGCTATCAGAGAGGGTGGTGCTCACGTCTCTGGTTGGGTTTTCCAGCTCCACACTCATTTAGTGCAAGTGCATTAGTGGAACTGATGAATACAGCTGGAGCTTGTCATAGAATCCAATGGCTGAGCTTGCAAGAGACCTAAGGCCCATCCAGTGTTGCCATCCATCAGATCAAGACTTGGGGCTTAACTGAGATGTCTGATCCCATCTCCATCCATCACGCCATCCACAGCCTCTTCGTGCAGCTTGTGTCAGGGCCCCACCACCTCTTAGGAAGAATCTCTTCCTAACATCTAACTTACATCTCCCTTCTTTTAGCTCATTTAGTTTAAAGCCGTTCCTCCTGGTCCTATCACTATAAGACTGTGTCAAAAGTCTGTGTAAAAGGATAATACTGCTGTGCTCACTGCAGGTTTTTTTCCCCCTCAGTTTGGGCATTATTTGGGTTTCTTATGACAGTTAATGTGAGTTCTATTCCGTGCCAATTTGCATGGAAACTATAAGCGTGCAATGAAATAAAGAGCCCTAATTTGCCTCTTCACAGAGAGAAGGTTGATGAGAATTAAAGGTTTGTCTCAAGAGGTGACCTCCAAGGACATGCTGCGTACTCTGTCACAAGCCAAGAAGGAATGCTGGGACAGGTTCCTCCAGGAGAAGTTTGAGTCTGAGCTTTACATAGAGGGACACGAATCTGATGAGAGGTAATAAGCAGGATAATAAGGGATTGGTACAACTTGCAATAGGACATTGTGACAGAAAGTCTCACTGCAATTTGTCTGGTCTGACATGGTTTTTCTGGACAACTTTGATAAGGCCAGTTGGGTCACACTAGAGGGAAACAAACAGGGAATGTCTTAATGGGTCTCAAATTCCCTTTGCTTTTAACAATGAACTTCAGACCATTTCCTGCATTTATGTGAGGGCCTAGACAAGAACTGCTTCAGAAACAAGTAGGATTTGAAGCTCTTTCCAGGGTTGGTATCAGACCTGAGATTTGATTTCATGAGTGGTTCTCAGTTCAGTGCCCCTCTTACACTGCTTCCTCTCTCACCCATCTATAAAAGTATAGATGATGTATGAATTAAGATGAGAGTCCCTTCCTAGTCTGCTAAAGCAATCTGTGTTCTCAATTACTTATAATAGTCTCTATATCTCTCTTTTTTGAGCTGACATTTTTCATGATTGCTTCTATTTGGGGAAAAAAAGAAAAGAAAAAGATTCTTTTTCTCTTTTAAAGAAAATCTACTTAAGCTCATTTTGGAGTTCAAGTATGAAAAATAGTTTGTGTTTTAAGTTTTAATCAGCATTTAGATGAAGACAGAGTAGGTCTTTTCCACGAGACCAGCTATTGTGAATTTGGCTGGAGGAGATTTAAGTACATTAGTATTCTGCAGTATTATTAACATTCAAGGATGTAGGTGTATTGCCTGTGTTTCCCCCTTAACCTTTCTTCTGTCAGTCTAAATCATATCTTGTGACACTTTATTACTGTCTTGTCTTTTGCTGTGTCTTTGCTTTCCCTCAGCACGCTGGAGCATCTAAAGCGATGGCTGCAACCTGATAAAGTGGCCATCAATACTGAGGAGGTACAGTGCCTCATCCCTCCGGAATCACAGGCAGAGAAACAGGAGACTGAAGAAGAACGTCCAGCTGCTGAGCAGTGAGATATACAGCAGCCATGGCTCAGAGCTGCCTCATGTCCAACCCTGATGAAGCTGTGTGCAGCAACAGTAATGATAGGAAGAGGGTGGGGGGTAAGTAATGAGTGCCAGTTGTTGGTCATTTAAAGACAACGAGATGTTCAACACCAAAACAGCGCTGGACCTCCAAGGATATCGACTGGTGTTTGTTGTGGACAAGCGTGGAACAGAATATGCTGAACTTCAACCCTTTTTTGATGTAGTCCCAGTGTGTAGCAAGCAAATTGTTCTGGCATGAATGTGAATTGTTTGTAATTCATCAGGAGCTGTATTGAACTGTAGGGGAAAAAAAAAAACCAACCCAGCAGTCGTTTAGAAGCATCAAAAAAGATAATGGTCTAGAAGAGAACAGATCAAGCAAGCCACTCAATCAGTTTTTGTTCTTGTCTTGTAACTTCTTTATTTCTTAACTTAGTCCTTTTTCTTTCTTTCTTACAAAGTCTGTTGTTTGTTTTATCAGACTTCACTATTAATGGGTTGGATCTGAGCTTTACCCAGAGGAGGACAGAGGTTGTTCACCTGTCTAAATGTGGAATCCTAAGGAAGCTGTCACATAAATTGATCACAGCATTGAGATTGTAGCAACAGAAGGCTTGGTATCATTCTTCTCCTTGTAATGTTTCCTCTAAGAATGTCCCATTGATTGGCCATCCCAGCTCTGTTTCAGAGTGGACTGGAGGAAGAATATTTAATTGTTGGTCATTTTGTACCTGTTCTCATTTCCTTCAGCCTCTGGAGAGGGTCAGGTGAGATCCTGTATCAGGAAAACAAAGAGTGATAACTGAGAGGCTGCAAATAGCTCGTTTTCATCACAAATGAGCACAAAATTACCTATGTTAAAACATTCTAGCATATCTGTGTGTGTGTACATGTATATATAGAGTTCGTTCTGTTTAACTCTACAGAGGGTTGTTTCCCGTTTTAAGTCAATAAAAGAATCTGTAGTCATGTGTAAGACCAATGCTTCTTTAAGCTGTGCTTTGTCTTGGCATTGACGCTACAGGTCGATAGAGGGAAGCAGTGTACGTCTTCTGTCTGATAAAGCTCTCTCTATGGAATGCGGAGGGGTAGTTCTAGTAGCTTAAGCACATTAGATTGTACATTATGTACGAAATTACATTTTAAAAAGGAGCTTATCATGTCCATTGTTCCCTGTCTCTGTTCAGTTATAAATGCTCTGTTGTTTTATTCACTGCTGCCTGTTATTCTACTGCTGCTGCTTCATTGTCACGACTGGGTGTTTGCCCACACCACTTAGCTTTAAAGTCCCAGATCCACGTCATCTGGCTCTGCAGTGTCACATCATCTCTACCCACCTGCTTTGGCATGGCCAAGAGAGCTGGTGGAGGACAGTGCGGTATGTTTTTGTTACATTATCATGCTGAACACTGGTTAGGAAGAAACACAAGTTCTCTGCTGGTGGCTGTTGATTGATAATGTCAGCACAAGACAGTAAATGAGGTCCTGAAGCGGTGCCTTTTCAGCAGAGACTTAGACCTGCCAAAACAAAAGTGGTTATAGATTGGCATTTAATTGGAGACCACATCCACAGCAAGCAGTGGATCCAGTCCCATCAGTCTGCTCTTTGTCTGACTCAGTCTGACTCAATGGGGATGTAAACACTAGGAGGGGAAAATAAAGCAATCTATCAGCCTATGGACAAATGAGTTTAAGGATTCCATAAGTACACAAACTATCTAGTTTTAAACTTCTACCACATATAAATATTGACACCTGAGTAGTCAAATCCTTTATTGCTCAAGGAAAGAGACAACATCCACTGAATTCACTACACTACAGTGGTTAGAAGAGCACACGCTGGGAGCTGTCAGATAAACCAGCCCTTGGAGATACTGACCTGAAGGCAGTCAGATTTGGGATTGATCTATACTTAAAAACTCACATACTTTAAGACTGCTTCTTACCATACAGCTTAAAGCTGAGAATAGACGGATAAGGTGTGATGTGTGCATTTGTCAGTGCTGTGTGTGGTTTTGCCAGTGAGAACATTAATTGGAGCTGTCATGTAATAGGAAAAGAAAGCTGTTGAGCTCCCAGTCAAACAAACCCTCACTGTTATGAGCAACATTTCCACTAAGGATTGTTTTTTTCCCCTTACACAGCAACACCTGCCTTCATATTGGTGGCAGTAATTCATACACTGGGAAGCACTGTGTCAAACATGGATTGTCATTGTTAGGGTGTGAGGAACAACTATATGGACAACACTATGTAGGTACTAAAGATTAGGTCAGAGAAAGTTCTTCCAGGGGAAGGACGTGTGGGGTGAAGCCTTGGCAAGCGCGGGGTGGATGTGTCCATCCCAGCCAGCAGCAATTCATTACTTTCTATTATGTTGAAGCTGCATCTCTAATCTAAAATGATCTTTTAAGAGCCTCCTGCTTTCCTTATCAGAATGTTCTGCACTTTAAAATTAGCAGCCGCTCCCAGCCAGGCTATAGAATCAGAGATTATTTTCTTCCAGCTGAGTATTTGGTGGGGATGAGTGCCCTTCTTTACAGCCAGCTTTTAGCCATTTTCAATAGGGCCGATCCATGTTCATCAGATAGAGGCAAATTAACAGCCTTCTCCCACCAGAAGTCCTAATTTTGTTGAACTCCTTCTAGGACTGCTCAGAGAATTTCCATCCCTGCTAAAAAGACATTTCTAGCAGCTGATGATGATGATGTTTAATTTCCCCTTACTTAAATAAGGCATGAAGATGAAAAGGTCTTTAATAAGAAATCAGAGAGGGAGCTGATGGGCAGTGAGCACATCAATGACCCAGACACCCAACCATGTTAAACAAACAGCTCTGATACCCTGTGCTTCCTAATTGTGGAGTGCACAGGGATCAGTGTGACATTCCATAATCTACTCTAAGTGATCAAAACCATTGGAGACCCACTGAGGTTTTGGCTGAACTCCCACATATTTTCTGCTTTTAGTCCAATTGGGGAGGGTTCTCAAATCAACCTCATCTGCAAACAGGATTTGAGTCCAAAGCCACAAATACAAATCCCCTTGGCCAACTCTTCCTGCCATTCCCAAGAGAAATCAGTCAAGTTACTTGGATCTTCTGAGTCTTGGATCTTCTGACCAACCTAAACTTGCTGCTGAAATCACTTGGCAGCACAGAGACTGGTGTCTGTGTAATGAGGTGATTCTGGAGCGTATTTGGAGCTCCCTAAAACCTCCTCCTTGCTGGTCCATCGATATGGGATCCCCATGCTGCAAGAAACCAAAGCTCACAGCCACCAATCAGCCCCAGCCAAACATCATCTGTCATCCCATGGCTATAATCACCCAATAGCCACGCTCAACCAATGGCTTCCTTCACCCCACAGCTGGGCCATACTCACCATATGGCTGTTCTTTCCCTGTGACTAGGCAACCCTCACCCCACAGTTGAGTGTCCATCACCCCATGGTTGGATGTCCATTGGTTCATGGCTGGGTGTTTACTGACCCCTGGTTGGGCATCCACTGACCTGTGGCTGGGCCACCCTTATCCCATGGCTGCCCTTATCTCATAACTGTGCCATCCTTACTCTGTAGTTGGATATCCATCCTCCAACAGCAATCTGCACCCCATGGCTATGCATTCATCACCCCACGGCCACCCTCTGTCCCAGACTGGGCTACAGTCACCCCATAGCTGCCCTTGCTCTACATCTGGACCATCCTCACACCATGGTTGGGTTTTGGGTGTCCATCCCCTGATATTTGATTGTCCATCGACCTACAGTTTGGCACAACAGGACCACACACACCCCAGGTTTGAGTGTCCTTTATCCCAGAGCTGGGCATTCATCCCCCCCCTCCCACAGCCACCCTCATCATCCTCACCCTCAGTCAGGGCATCCAAGGAGCTTCACATGGTCCCTGTGCCCACACTCTTTGTTCTCCTCCAACTCAGTGAAGAGACCTCACTGCAGAACAGCGGGACAAACACGACCATCCCCACACATAGCAGCAATACCCACCCTGCGGGTGGGAACGCCACGCTCCTCCCCAGCTTTTAATCACGGCGCTCAGGCATCACAGCGACAATAAGGAGTGAGAGCGAGGATCGCAGCAACCAGAGGACTTGTGGTGAGCAACAGCTGGTGAATGAGATGCATTTCCCCATCCTTTTGAAACAATCAGCGAGCAGAGGGATCTTGGAGCTCTCTCAAAGCCAGGCAAGCTCCGGGCTGATTACGGGTGGTGAGTGTGCTCCGCAAAGGGAGTCCTGCTTCCTTAAGGGAACAATATATATATATATGTATATATTGATGCTGGGTGCTACTTTAATTATTACACAAAGCAGAAAACTATGATATCTCTCACTAAACTCTGGGAGTTAACCAGTAAGGGGCATGGAGGCTGTTCAGCGAGGGGAACAAAAAGGTAATTGTGACAGCGTGGGGTCCCACAAGTAATTCTGCTTTTCTTTTGCTTTTTCCTGCACTTTCAGCCAAAATAGATGTGTCCCCTGTTCTGCTGCTGTTAGGAGCCCTGTGGCTGTGCTGGGGACAGCTTACACACGCTCTGAGGAGGAACGAGTGCTGCAGGTAATGAGCCAAAAGTGGTAGGGAAAGAGAGGGAGGGAGGACAGGGACTGGAGCCAACGGGATGCTGAGCTGGTTCAGTGATGAGAAGGCAGCGCACGGGTTTTCCTCTGGAAAGCATTGTGGAGAAGTAAATATCCAAGGGGATGAAATAATGGGAAGGGAAAAGTTGGGCGGGCTGGGATGTGTTAAAGCCTCCTGCCCATCTCTGTGGCTGGAGGCAGGGAACCAGGCTGACAGGGAGACACTGAGAGCAGGAAGAAATGCAGGTGCCTTTATTTCCCTGCTGCTGCCAGCTCAGATTACTTTCAATCCTGGATCCCCAGCTGCTTTCCCCAGCAGGCAGCTCATAGCAGCAGCAGGGCTGTTCAATTAACCACTTCCTAGCCACGCTCCCTGCTTTTTTCCACAACAAAGCCTTGGTGTCCAACTACAGGGACCTAAACCTTGCAGAACTAGGCACTGGGGACTGGTCTTTCTGCCCAGAAGCACAACCACAGTGAGTCTCTCTCCTCTTCAGGGCCAAGCCTTGTTGAGCCCCTGCTTTGCTGAGCCCTTGTCATGGCACAGATCCCCAATGACTCCTGGCAGAACACCTCAGCCCCTCTCTTCACAGGCCTTGACCTCTTGCTGGAGCTTAAGCCGCTCTTCATCCCTCTCTACACCACCCTGGTGGCTGTGGCGTGCACGGGGAACCTCTTCCTCATCCTCCTCATCGCTCTCACCAAGAAGCTGCACTGCACCACCAATTTCCTCATTGGCAACCTGGCGGCAGCCGACTTTGTCATGTGCCTGGCCTGCGTCCCTCTGACCGTCTCCTATGCCTTCGAGGTGCGGGGTTGGCTCTTCGGGATGTTCATGTGCTACTTTGTCACCCTGATGCAGGCCACCACCGTGTTCGTCTCAGTGCTGTCCCTCACTGCCATCTCCATTGACCGCTACATCGTCGTGGCCTACCCCATCCACAGGAGGATAAGCCGCAAGTCCTGCGTCTGCATCGTGGCCTGCATCTGGCTTCTCTCCATCCTGGCCTCTGTTCCCACCTCGCTGCACACTCAGTACTTGGATCTCAATGCCATCGGCCATGACATGATCATCTGCGAGGAGTTTTGGAAGCACAAGGAGAGGGAGAGGCTGCTGTACTCGTGTCTGATGCTCCTCTTGTCCTACATGCTCCCGCTGCTGGCAGTGTCGGTCTCCTTCTGTGCCATCTCCTACCACCTGCAGAGGAGGAACATCCCAGGAGCTGCTTACCCATGCCAAGAGAAATGGAGCAAAACCAAGCAGAAGACCTTCCGGGTGCTCACCATCTCTGTGGTTTGCTTTGCTGTCTGCTGGCTGCCCCTCCAGGTGGTCAACTTCATCAGAGACATTGATGAGGAGTTCACCATCCTGGACAAGAGATACGTCAACGTCATCCAGGTCTCGTGCCACCTGATTGCCATGAGCTCTGCCTGCTACAACCCCTTCATCTACGCCTCCCTCCATGACAAGTTCCGCTTCCACCTCAGCAGTTACTTCTACCGCAAGAAGAAGAGTTCTGGCATTGTATCCTACAAAGCTTCTCGGTTCAACACTTGTTCCACGCTGGCAGATGCCCCAGCTGGTCTCTCAGATAAGATAGCTTTACAAGCCAGGTTCTCTTAGTTGAACTTCCCCTACAGGCTTTCTCTTGGGCCTGGATGTAGACTCTTGTGCTTGGCAAGGAGAGCAAGCACCATGGAACCAAGTGATGGGATGTCTGTCCTCAAGTAGCAGCTCTTCTGAGCAGCTTAAGGACATTTTATTCCTTGATTTACCTGCTAGCCCCCACAGAGATGCAATGGGCCCTGTGGGTGTTTCTACCTGGTCTGACTCAAGAACCAGTGTCAATGAAACAGCTTTCACTTGCCTTGTTGACACAGAACACTGTACATATATCTGCACCGATGACTAGGTGTATAATTGGTGTGATGTAGTGTTCCATAAGCCTGTTTTCAGAATTGCCTACACACACACTGACACGGTCAAAATTTGCCTTAGTGTGAGAGTTTGCTTTGTGTGCAAGGAGAAATGTTCACACTGTACCACTGGCTGTGCAGCAAGGCTGGGTGTGGGGTATATACACACCCTAGATCTCCAATCACAGCTGACTATGCTGGGGGGCTGTATTTGCAGCACAAAGACATCTCCTTGTGGCACATATAGGGGTTGGTAAGATATTGGGTGCATTTAAAGAAGTCTTCGGAGAACACCCTATCATTTTGTAGAATAAAGATTGTTCCTAAGCAACAGATAGCATTTTTCTGCCTCTGGAGGAACACCGGCTCTCCCAGGCAGCACTCAAAGTGCTGTCCATTTTTTCGTTTAAATTGCAGTCCATGGATGAAAGGACATTATACTTTCAGAAGTGTGTGTTCTGCCAGCTAGCATGCAGGGCACACTGTCACAGCTTGTGTTGAATGTGGGGACATTTCCATTGTCTACTTGCCTTTCTGAGTATCCTCATCTGTATAACCTCATCTGATAGTCCCAGTTTCTCCAAGCCAGAAGCATGCAGCCAAACAAGACAAGGCAGGCAGAGCTCAAGGGAATGGAGTAGGTGATAAGGAAGATAAGTTGTGTGCTTGCTGAGGAAGACGTCCTCAATCTCCACTCAGAGTGGTTTAAGATGGTATATATTCCTCTTGGGCGGAGGTGGGAATCCTGCTCATGGGCTACTCTGACCCCAGAACTGCTAAATAAATTGTGGGTTATACTCTGGTGTCCCCAGATGCTGATTGGACCTTAAGAGCCTCAGGTAACAACCTGCTGTTGGCTCACCTTGCTGCTGAGACCTTCATGGGTTCCAGTGGCCGTTCTGGAACAGGAGACAGACATCCATCAAACACAACACAGCTCACTTTGTTGGCTTCTTGCAGCTTTCTTCTGGCTACAGAGGGTTGTACTTAGGACTGAGGCTGAAGTATTTGCACTGGAGGAGCAAAGCCCAGGTCACTGCTCATCCCTCCTGCTAATAAAGGCTTAAAAAAGCTCAGGCTGTGTGTTTGTATTGATTTGAACCCAAAAGATAAGACCTACAGCCACTCCCCCTGTGAGCAATTTGATCTCATCCCAGGAAAATAATCAATCTGGAAGTGTTTATCCATCACTGCCATGGGCAGCTGCTGAGAGACTAGTTGGCAACCAGGGCTGGAACTCCGAGGTTTTCAGGGAAGCTTTGCTATGACACAGCTCTGCAGTTCCTTTCTTTCTTTTATTTCCAGGGAAATGACTCACAATCACTAACTCACTTGGGCTTCTCACTACAGCAGTGCCCATACCCCAGATCCACCTAAAATATTGCAATGGCAAATAATGGGTCTCGTTAGCCACTTCACACTGCTCAGATTTGGGTTGCAGTTGGATGGATGGATAGGTGGATGGATGGATGGATGGATGGATGGATGGATGGATGGATGGATGGATGGATGGATGGATGGATGGATGGATGGGTGGATGGATGGAGGGGTGGATGGAGGGGTGGATGGATGGATGGATGGATGGATGGATGGATGGATGGATGGATGGATGGATGGGTGGATGGAGGGGTGGATGGATGGATGGATGGATGGATGGATGGATGGATGGATGGATGGATGGATGGATGGGTGGATGGATGGATGGATGGATGGGTGGATGGATGGGTGGATGGATGGGTGGATGGAGGGGTGGATGGATGGGTGGATGGATGGATGGATGGATGGATGGATGGATGGATGGATGGATGGGTGGATGGGTGGGTGGGTGGATGGATGGATGGATGGATGGATGGATGGATGGATGGATGGATGGATGGATGGATGGATGGATGGGTGGGTGGATGGGTGGATGGGTGGATGGATGAGTGGATGAGTGGATGGATGGATGGATGGATGGATGGATGGATGGATGGATGGATGGATGGATGGATGGACGGACTGAGAGTTGTGTTCATGTTCTCCAGGCAGTGAGCACTGCTTTGCTCCTCTGAGCTTTTAGTAATGCTGCAACCACAGTTCCCCTGCTCAGCACACTGAGCACTGCCTATGAGTCAACACCCAAAGCCAAGTCCAACCACGTGAGTGCTCAGGATGCTGGATAGTTTTTCTAGAGCTGAAGTGCTGCTTGATCCTGTTGTACTTGGTGGGCAACATCAAACAACACAAATAGAAATACAAATAGGCCCTTTCATCTTGGATTTTCAGACTGTGCAGCAAAGCTCATTGCAAGCAGAGGTGTTCTCTATGCCAGGGATTGCTTTGTTTTACTGCATGGGTTGAGAGTTTTGTGCTGCTCCAGGGGAGGGATGGAAAAAAAACACACTCAAATTCCTAAAAATGCGAACAAGCCAATAACAACTTAAAAATCCCTACAGAGTTGCTGCAGAAGTGAGCTAAAACAGCCAGGGATGTATTTCTCCCACCTTGTAATAGATGCTAGCCCTTGAGTACCATGGGGCTTGCATGTGCTTTGGGTTTGAAATAAGTGAGGCATCCCAAACAATAGACACCTGTCCTCATTAGGAGCAATGCTTCGTGCCAGCTGGATGTCCCCAGGAGAGAAGAAGGGAGAATGTGCTCCACCTGCCTTGGCTTGCAGATCTGCTCCTCGCTAAACACCGCGCGGAAATCCCCAAATCCCTGTTTCACTTACAAGCAGAACGAAACCTTTCTGCGACCTTTCCACCTCATTACGTGCCGTGAGAACTGAGGAGAGGGAGGATTTTCTCCCCTGTGCTCAGCTCAGCCTCTGCACAGCTCTGCTGCCCTGTTGTTCAGATGTCAAAATCCAGCTAGCAAAGCCTGGCTATGGGCAATTTGATTTCCTCTCTTGTCACAACGAGCACATAAAGAAGAGACCATTTCATTACACTGGGGTCAAGTTTGGAGTCCTACGGTTGACAGACCTGCACCCAAAAGCCACAGCAAATACTCCAAGTCAAAGAGGGATGCCATTCTGAGAGGGATGCCAACTGCTCTTGCTGTTGCACGTGTTTTGAGGCCGGATGAAGCTTTTCCAGACATTACACAGATTATTTTCCCCTGTGGGATGAAGTGGTCTGGAGAATATTATCAGTGCGTGGTGTTGAAAAGTGCTCAGGGCTTTACAAGGAAGGTTCTCCTCCTGCTTAGTCTCACAGCAAACAAAAGCCATAAGGCAAATCTTTTTGACCTTTGGCTAAAGATGCAGGGAAGAGAAACCAAAAAAAAATGAGAACGCATGCAATGTGAAGTCTTAAATAAGCAAATTCAGTCCAGCATCAGCTCTTGTTTCCTTATCCTATTGCTCTGGAAAGCTGTAGGGACTTCTCCCTCTTTAACTCCTAGCCAGCTGGAAGGGGAGACACAGCTGGGACACGCTGTAGCTGCTGCTGACCCAGTGATTTCAATTATGTTTCCCTTGAACACAACAGGATAGAAACACAAAAAAAGGAGCAAGACCAGCAATGAGAGCAGATGTAGGTTCTGGTTCAGCAATGTGCAAAGACCCAGGAGGAAGGGGCTAAGGAACAGAAGGATTTCCTACAGAGGTGGGATTGTGGGAATGGGTAGGAATGATGACTTTTGTGTGTCAGTGGCATAGGTTTGATCTGCTAAGGGTTGAATTAGAGGCACTTACTGAATGGGCAGATTTGATAGATTCAAGCAGCAAACAGACAAGGTTGAGGTTGTGTCTCTGAGTCTATTAAATGGAAAGAATGGGGCAGTATCACAGCTCCTCTTTCCCACAGAGTTCATCTGCACTTCCCACTATTTTGTTCCACTTAGCTTAATTGACCTAAAAGGATGGCATTTTTGCATCTTGCCTTGGGCTATCAGTCCTCCCTCCAACCAATGGTACCATAGGAAATCACAGTCTGTTACCCAGCATCAATCCTTTCTTTCTTAATTTCCTCCCATCACAAGCTCTATTACCTCACTCTTAATTAAAACTCCCCGAACCATCAAACTGTCCTCATTAGCTCCTTTGTCATTATTTTTTTCCTCTCAGCTTTAGATTAAGGGTTTTAAAGGTGTAGAGGAGGGCAGCTTTGAAAGGGGAGCCTCACCACCCATGGGGTGGCCCACAGCAGGTCTGCTTCTCCTTACTCTCATTCTCCCCCCTTTCAATCTCTCCCTCCTCTCTGGGATGTTTTGTTCATCTCCCAGAATTACATGCAGGAAATGGGAAAGCACTGTTTTGTAAGGATGAGCTAAAACCTGAGTGTCTTCTGAGAATACATTCAGAATCACTCCACAAATCCAGTCATCACAGCCTCTGATTTAAAGGAATTGGTTCGAATAAATAAGAACACAATTCGCTCACTTAATGAAAGTAAATTAGATAAAATATGTTTGAAGGATGACTCTGTGCTGCTTTCCTCAACAAGATCCTCTTCGCTTGCTCTACCAGGAACTGGCAGCTATAAATGGGGTAACTTTATTGAACCACTCTCTGTAATGAAGATTTTTGCTGGATATTCTGCATAAGCTTGTTTTCTCCTTGAAACCTCTTTTGTCAGCTGAAATATGGCTCAGAACCCAATGCTTTTGCCAGCTTGGTATTGCTCTTGGTCCCAGCAACAACCCGCCATTATCCTTCCTGTTGCCAGGAGCTGAAGATGGTGAATTATCCAAAATATAGACAGCTAAGAGGTTTATTTTTAATTAGTATGAGAGTCTTGAATGCAGGGTATAACCTTTGGGACAAAGGTTCAACAGCAGCCCTCTACAACCATCCACATGTTGCTGAAATGTTTTACCAGGTTCAACTAATGAAGAGGCCCAGGTTGGGGTCTGTGCACATTGCAGATGTCCAATTGATTCTTCATTGCATGCATCTGAGCCACAAACAATTTCCATTTCTGCCTTTTTAATGCCTTTTTAACTGTCAAGATTAGGTAACAGGTGATTTGTTTTTCAGCCGAGGAAGGAATTTTTGATTTCTGAGGTTGTCCTCAAAACATCCCCAAGATGTTTTGATGCTGGCAGGATGGGACCTCAAACAAAAGCTCCTTGGGCTGAAACTCTCACAGCCTTTCCCAACACATCATATAAATACAGGTGTCTAAAGACCTGATTATCTTCTTTGTTGAGATTTGGTGGTCTACAGCACTTTGGTCTGCGATAATATGGCCCAGGAGCACTCAAGACCACTTGGTTTCAGTTGACTTGGAAACTGGTAATTCTGTGGTTACATGGATTGCCATGTCCCTTTGCCTTATGTGATCCTCTTTAAATTGATTATAGCTTGTGATTTTGATAGTCCAGGCTATTTTGAGCTTATCTGTTCTTGTCCTTCTTACTCACCCTCAACCTCCTCTCCATCTGTACTGACAGGGTAGCTTCTTCCTTACTGTCGAGTGTCCAGGATGTTGACGCAACCCAGACCCAGTTCTTTGAGGGCATCTCCAAGGACCACCCCACCCCTTTTCCTCCAGTGCAGCCTCTTTTGGAAGAGGAAGATACTATTTGTTACAGCACCACTCTTTAGAAAGCACTTGGAATATTGTCATTTCAAAGAGCTTGCATACATGCAAGGTATTACTGCCATTACTTGAGAAACCATTCAGTCTTCTCCCACAGCAGCAAATGATGAAATGCTTTCCCCTTCCTTTCAAAATAAATCGAGATGGAGCATTATTTATAAAGGTACATGAAAGACTGACGATTCCTTTTTCATATCTACTGAATCTCCTCTTGGAAATTTCCTCCTTTGTCTTCCAATCAGTCAAAGCAAATAAAATTAGCCTGATAATTTTCCATTCCTTTTTACCTTGCTATCTTCATTCTGTCTTGATGTCATCAGCGGTGATTGCAATTGACAGCCATTAAAAGAGAATCCTCCTCTGCTCAACTGTGGTCATCAGATAAATTTTGGTCATGGAGGAACTGGGCATAGCAAATGTTGGTTTGTTTTCTTATTATCTTTTCCTGGTTCATTGGGAATCACATCGGGAACAAGAGAACTTCCAGCCACAGCTGGAGGCAAAAAGTAACGAGGGAATTAGGAAAAGTCATAGAAGGTTTGGAGGACAGAGGGGGTCATTGGAACATTTTGGGGCCCAGGTTGAAGTATCACCTTTCTCCTTCACTCAAAACCAGTGTCTGCAATAGCAACCTCACTTTGCCCCCCATTAACAACAGTGGGAGAACTGGTGTTCAGGCAGGAGGTCAGAAGGCACTGAGACAGTGAGGCAATGGGATGGTTGAAGCAGTGTGTGCACACTTTGAAGTGATGAGATGCCCCAGAAGGGCAGCAGATACCCATGTACACCTCCATCTCTCCTGTCTCTTCAGCTTGGGCTGGAACCCAAAGACCTAAAAGAAAATGCCATACATTTCCTAGTGATACTAAAGTCCCAGAAGAAGTGGAGAAGCAAGACAGCCCTTCACACTTCAGCCTGTATGAGAAGCAGTTAAGGATGGGGAAAAGGTGGGAGGGCTAACGAGATGCTCTGATAATTTTGCTCAACATGAATGTGGACTGTCCACATTTTGTTCTGGCTCAAAGTATCTCTCTGGTTAACATGGGTGCAGCCAGACTCCCAGAGGTTTACTTGTTCCTGCAGCACCGGGAATAGTGGAGGTGAGAAATTTCTACTGAAATCAGGAATAATGGCTTCCAACTAAAGATGAATCACCTCCTGTGATGCTGGTTAGGCAAGGATGAACATGGCCAACCTTAATTCTCAGTGGTCCGGTCCTAGATGCTATGAGCAATACACTGATTTTGCAATATCTTTTCCCCAATACATTTCAACTTGGAAACAGCATCCAGTACAGGTAAAGAGGGAAGTGAGACCTCTAAACAATAACTCCTTGCTTCTCTTTATGGTCCTTTGCACTCTTTGAAGGTCCTAAGCAGGAGGTTCAGGCAGTGAAAGGGTTGAAGCTTCCAGGAGATCACCCCGTAACGAAGGCAGCTGGCCCCATTTCAATTTAACTTGACATCATCAGCCAAATTGGCGTGGAACTGTTTCAGGCTGTCAAGCTCCTCTTCCAGCAATTTGTTCCCTACTGGAGCCTATGGGACTTGGCAGACCTGAGTGCTTCTTCTACAGGAATCAGGAGTCATTTACCCTGTGGGAAAACAAAACAAAGCAGAAAAAAAAAAAAACAACTATGACTCATTCATTTTGGTACAGGATGCAGAAGAAAAGTGATCCTGCTCAAAAGATGCTAACTCTGCTTTTTTCCTTCCCTTAGCTGCCACATAACTGCTCAAATGTTCCTTTGGGAACCACCAGTTTAGGAGTTCATGTGTGTTAAACACCAACAGAGCAAGAACTAAACCATAATAGCAACTCCCAGTGGGGCCCAGTGCCCCAGTAAAGCCACCAGATAACAGCTGGGAAGGAAAGGGGACCTTGAAATACTGGGACAGACAATGCATGGGACGACCAGATACAACCACATACAAACCTTAATGACTCATTGTTCCTGTTTTAATCATCCAAGAGATGGTCATAAACCAGCTACACCAAACACAGCATCACCCATGGCTGTTCATAACTGATGAATCCAGGCAAAGGCTGGCTCCAGGACAACAACAGGCTATAGCAGACAGGCCAAAACTAAAGAATTTGCACTATAGGAGCCTTTTCCCCTCCTGGCTTGTCCCAGTTCATGGTTTTGAAGCCAATTTGCTAAGAAATCTCCCATTTCTTCCCATCCGAAAGTTGAACAGATAATGGAGCCAAATAGGAGGGAAGCATTTTCACATTTAACCACATTGCCTCTTGCTGCCTTCTGTCTAGAACTAATGTCAAGTCTATTTCTGGCAGGGGCTAACAGCCCTGAGATGGCACAGTGAGTCCACCAAGAGCAGCTTGTCTTTGGCGAATCCTTAATGTTGAGCTAAACCTGTGGAAGATACTACCCTAAGAGCATGAAGATTGCCCTTCTGTACCCCACAATGCTGATCTGCTGGAGCAATGTCATCAAATAGCTCAACAGTAGAAACTCTGGTCTTGGCATTTCCACATTTTGCACTCAGAGTGCAAAGAGCTCTTGGTGTCCTCCAAAATCCTCGGGTATCCAGCTCCATCTGAGTCAGGGAGCATCTCAGCATCTCAATATTCACCTTGTTTTTACGCCAGAGAAAGTAATACAACAAACAGCTCACTTTTACTGCTGCCTTTCTACGTGGTTTTGCTCCATCCCACCCCCGCTGCTTCTGCTAGGGATTATAAGCCCTATTTCTGAAGAACTCCGGTAATTATTTTGCTTAACTCAAGCTTATATCTGTTTAACTCACAGTCATGAGCCTGCAATGGTAAATAGGGCTGAAAGCGAGCTCCCCACTGGCAGCACAAGAGGTGACAATTTCTAAAGGGCACAAACACTGTCAGATATCACCTTGTGTTATTGCTGAGCTGAGACCAGCCAAACCCCACTTCCCCCCCTCTACACCAAAAGGGAGATGGGGGGATGCCCTGGATCCCATTGGATCAGGCACACTTAGTGCCTCCACTCCATGACCTGTCAGATCCTTCAGCAGTGGTGAATTACTGGGAGTGATTTATGAGTGGATCCAGTTCCATCCCATTGTGCATTCCCCTGATACCTTCTGCTCCTGAGCTCCGTGCAGGATGAATTTGAGAGCTCACATTTTAATTTCTCTAAGCACAGCAAGGACTTGCTGTGGCAAATGAATGATGATTTCTTAAGCCCCTGTTTACCCTTCATTCAGCTCCCATAGCAGATGGTGAGAAGCTCCTTTGTTATCCTTCACAGTTACCAAATCCTCTCCAAGAAAAAGCTGGCATTTAACAAACTTAATTCTGCATTTTCCCTTGAGCTGGTGACCAAGTCCTGTTCCCAGCAATCTGCATTGCCATCACCCAACACATTGGGTATCCTGGGTCACAAACAAAGGATGGAGCAAGGCTGGGATCTGCCCCTAAAGCCCACAGCTCAGGCATCACTTCCATTGAGGTTTTAACATTCTGAAGAGTGACAAGCAAAGGCTTTTATCAGAGTGGGGATGGAATCACCCTGCTACCCTGTTCTGTTGTATATGGAAGCAATGTTTTGAGGGCAGATCCCACCCCATGCATCCCCCAGTCGTGAGCACAGGCAGGGGGAAATGGTTTCAGCCCATTTTGTCTCATCTTGTGTACTGGCTGCTGATTAGTATAACCATGCTGACAACACGCACTGTGCAGGGTGACTGGCACTAATTTCAGTAAATGAGCACGAGCGCTCTTTTGTTGCCATAAAGGTAAGAGCTACCACAAGCAGTGCTCTGTTGCTATAGGAACCCCCTAAGCCCCTGGGAAATGCCAAACTGCTGGGTTGAAGTTGCTCCTTCTGAGATGGGAATAGGGATTTGGGGTCCCTTTCTTATGAAAGAAATATTGTCCAAGTAGGGTATCAGGGCAATTTCAGGATGCCAAATATAGCAGTGTGGATATTATCCAGCCCCCATCAGCCCTTATGCTAGTTACCCCATCAACTTGCCACACGCTACCTTGAAAGCCTATAGAATCATAGAACATCCCAAGTTGGAAGGACCCCATAAGGATCACTGAATCCAACTCCTGGACCCACAAAGGACCACCTAAAAATCCAACCACGAAGAAGTCAACATGAAGAAGCCCATGAAGTCAACGTGGTCTCTTTCAGAAGATGGGTAATGCAATGCTTAACCTACAGAGCACACATAAGTGTAAGGGTGAATTTTAGCTGCTGGGTGGTCTCACAAAATGTTTTATAAGCAGCAACGTGCCAATGCTGTCCAACATGCTTCAGCGCCAGAATAAAGGGAAATGGGATGCCAGCTCACAGAAGACAACACCGTTTTCTGGGTCTCGATAATTATTTACACATGGGAAGTATTATTGGCAATTAAATGGTTCAGTGGCTCTAAGACATCAGTCTCCTCTTAACATGTTGTGTGCCAGATTGCTTCCTGCCAGCCATGGCTGCAGGGTGGGAAATGCTGTTGAGCCCTATGGGGGCCATGTGGAAGGGAAGGAGCAGCTGGTACTCCTGTCCCCATCTCTTCACATCCCATTAACCCCATTGCAGAGACCTGGGGGTGGGGGGGCAGAGATTTGCCCCAGGGAAGAGCCTGGGTATGGGAAACTCCAGGGCGTAGCTCAAATATCACAGAGATATAAGGAGGGAGTGTTAATGCTGAGAAATGGGAGCTTAAGAGGGGCAGAAAACCCGGGGTTTTATCCCATCGCAGCACTGCAACTGCTGCCAAATTCGCTCTCAGCTCCTGTATCTCTTTGTGAACACACAGCAGGGAAAAGCAACACAAATACGCCCTCCTGCCTAACACAAAGAGCTTGTTTTTTTGCAATGAAACAGATGTTTTCACAGCTGCCCCCCAGCATCCCCACCTCCCTGCTACCAACAGGTTGGCGGTCCCCAAAGTGCTCCTGAGTTCTAAATCAATTCTGCTCCTTTGCTGGCAGAAAAGCAGAGCCCATCATCCTCCTATTTAGCGATTTATGCTTTACTCACCCATTTATAATTCAGTCATCTTAATCAAGCCTATGAAACAGCAGCTCAGTGAGGTTGTGATGGTGGCCATTCATATCGCTGCTGCCCTTTGCATGTTCCAGCTTTCCAGACTCAACATCCTCATCAGGAGAGGCAGAACTTGGCTGAAAGGACCCAGAATCACATGCTGATGGCAGTTACTGTAGGATGAGATGTGATGGCCTTAAGAAATACTCTCTGATATCCAACCGGGACCCCCCACCAGTGCTAATGAAGGCCATCACCTCTCCTATGCTATCTCTCACATGCTTTCATCCACTGCTTTTCACACAGATGCCATACAACAGTAGGATAGAACTGCTGCCTCTCATGCACGGGCAGACATCACCCCTTTGTGCAAAGCCTCTTGTTTATCCTGGCAGCTGCCAAGCACTGGGGCTGCTGGTGTGTGTTTGAAGCCCACGCTCAGTCAGATGCAAATAGCCCCAAGCGCTGCTTCACTTCAGTTGCCAAATATTTTTTCCTGCTATATCAATTGATTCACTCTTTTTGTTTAATCCTTTTCCCCATTGCCCTGCAGACAAAATACATACGCAAATATTGAGTGTCATCACCCCGTGCCTTCTGCACCCTCATAGGAACAGAGCTTATTTACTGCCAGAAGAACCTGGGCTGCCTTACGTTCCTGCTCATGCTCTGGCAAAACTCTATGGGAAGACTTTGGGGTCTGCTCCAGCTTTCCAGCACTCCCAACTTATGAGCTCTACCAGCCAGTCTAAGGGTGAGAGGAGATTTGGGGCCAAAGCAACTGATGATGAAGCCCCCAAATCCACCAGCAGTAGGGCAGAGGGGCTGGGATTGAGCTGCACTGATTTATGGGCTCTGGTCTGGGGAGAAAGAGAGGATTTGGAGGCTCTGGAGTCACACAGTGCTGAGCAGCTGCTCAATCTGCTGATGGAGGTCTCTGGGTTGCAATGAGAAAAAGGAGCAAAACACTCTGGGATTAAGCCATAAAAACCAGCCTGCAGACAGGGATGTGACGGTACGACAAGAGAAAGCACAAGGGAAGTGCTCAGGGTTTACTGCTGCCTGGCTCAGCTCTCTCTCACTAGGAGAACTGGAAATATGACAGCCCTTTTCCCACGGTTCTTCCTCTATTATTCTTTTTAATAGCCTGTGACGCCATGGTTGCATTTACTGAATGGAGCTGTAATAGAAAGCATGCACTGGCAGTGCCGGGGAGGTTGGAAGGAATGGAAAACATCCCTGTCCTGTCTCATTCTCTGGTATGAGATGAGAAAAGCCAGGAGTTAAGGAGGTGGGCTGAGAGCCACTGCAAGGGATCGACCCTACAAAATGCTTCCTGGGGAAATATTCCTCCCTCTGTCGTTGTTGTTTAACCCCTTTTTGTTTGCTTTTAGAGAAGGCTGTACCAGCACATCCTACCTCGCGCAGCCTCCCGCTGGGAGCTGGAAGGGTTGGGTCATTCCCATTGAGAGCTGTGTTAATGCACGGCTTCAGAGCATGGGACCTGCTTGTTTCATTCAGCAAAACCAGGACTCCATTCAGGAAAGCAAAGTCATAAAAACGACGTCTTTGCTCTCAAATCCCTTCCATGTGTCTACATCAGGGTTGTAGCTGCTGGAGCGAGCAGCTGCTGAAGTCGGTCTTGTTTCTCAACAAAATGGCTCATCCATCAGCAGAGCTCTTGGCCAAAATCTGCCCTGGAGCCATTTTATTGGAAGGATTGGAAGGAAATCCAAAGAATTCTTCTCTGAGGAGTTGAATCAGACCCAGTCCCTGCGCTGCCCCACGCCTGACCTGCCCAACACTGCTTCTCCAAATCCCTTTCCAATGCTGATTAAAAGCCCTTCGCTACGGGACGTGATGCAATCCTAACCAAGAGCCTTCCATGGGGCTGCACTGATACCTCCTGCTGCGAGCAAGGAGCTCATTAAGAGCTGGGAAGGCAGGCACTCCTCCAGCATCCAGCCGGGACTGCTCACAGCTCAGAGCCAGCCATCCCCATGCACAGACCCATCCACTCATCCCCATTAAACACTCTGCTTCTGCCATTTAGTAGGGAGAAAGGCAGAGCTCTTACACTTCTGCTCTTTCCTAATTGTCTCATCTGGCCACTGAAACCCAAACGCTAATCAACAATGCTCAGCAGGCCATCAGGACTGGCTGTGAAGGAAAGGCGGGCATGATTACAACCAGTGGGATTGATTTATTTATTAATTTTAACAAAAATACCCTTAATTTCTTGCTGCGAGGCTTCTATGTCAGCAGGAGATGGCCCAAAAGAAGCAATGTAAGGCAACTAACCTGGAGCGTACAGGATTCTGCATGCAATGTGAATCCCCTATCCTGTCTTTGCCATTAGTGTGGGACATTTCTCCTT
Source organism: Coturnix japonica (assembly GCF_054131305.1). Classification (NCBI taxonomy): domain Eukaryota; kingdom Metazoa; phylum Chordata; class Aves; order Galliformes; family Phasianidae; genus Coturnix; species Coturnix japonica. The sequence goes on along the minus strand of NC_140667.1, from coordinate 2,860,433 downwards.
CCCAGAGCTGAGATCCTCTCCTTTCCATTAGCATTTTGATGCCTTCCTTCCAGCATTAAGGAGAGCCCCTCCAAAAGTCCATGAGATCATAGATGGGAGCTTCTGTATCAACATGGGAATCTGATTATGAGCAGCTCTTTCAGTAGAACTTGGATTCCTAGAAATGAGACACACAACTAATAGGCAGAACTGAGGATTCTGAATATTACTATGAGGCCAGAATAGATCTCAGCCTCATATTATTATTATTATTACTAATAATGAATGAAAACAAAGAGAAGAAGTAAATCTGATTTTCTGCCTTGTGCAGACACTGAAGCAAGAACTTGCAGCTTTATTCCTGTTAGACACAAGCTTATGGCTAGCAGCCAGCAAGGAGGCTGGCAGTATTCGTGCACTTATTTCACTACCAGAGCCTGCCAAGGAAGTTATTTATTACTGCAAAAGCAACAGGAATAAAAGCCCACAGGAAAGAGGAAAAAAATCTGACGTGTGCACTGGAGCTCAGCTGCAGCAACCAGAGGGAATACACATAAAACCCTTTTCTTTTGCAAGTGGCCGGCTGCAATGCAGTTGGTTTAGAAATACAAAGTGCCCAGGCTGCATCTGCCACTCGTTTGGCTCAATGAGTGCTCCCTGTCAGCAGTGCTGGCACTGCAGAGCTTGTTGCATCCTCCCCAGGTCACTGGGGCCAAAGTCGTATCTTCTGCCTGATGTGAAGTCCTTGAGCTTTAGCAAACAAACAGCTTTAGCTACGCTAAGGCCTCCAGTCTGAGAGAGCAATAGCAAAGATGAGACCTGGCAATGGGTGAGCTACAGCAGTTTGGGAAGCTGGTCATTAGCTTTGCAACATGTGGATTCCTTGCTGCTGGGTCTTTTTCCTTCCAGCATTCTTCTCACAAGTCTGGTATAAACCATAGAATTGTTAAGGTTGGAGAAGACCTCTAAAGGCCATCAAGCCCAACAGTCAACCCATCACCACCACACCCACTCACCACATCCCTAAATAGAATCATAGAACCATAAGAAAAGACCTCTAAGATCATCAAGTCCAACCTGAACCCATCCCCACCCACCATTCCATCTCTGAGCACCACGTGCCCATGGTTCTTGAAGACTTACAGAGTCAGGACTGGATCGGCAGCTCCAAGAATCACCAGAGTCCAATCAGGTTGTAGTCACCCAGCAGAATAAAGAGACTGAAAAGACAATTACTTTTATCTTTATCTTGTCTGCTCTTCTTTAAAAAGGAAATTAATGACATAAAGGCATAAGGGAAGAGTCCATGAAAAGCTGAGCCTTGTGAATGCAACACATTAGATTAAGGAGAAAAGAGAGTAAAAATATGAATAGGGGGAACAGAAAGTGCAGCAGATAAACAAACAGCCCCAATCTTTAAAATTACTGATAAATAAGCTTTTAATCAAAAGCCCAGCTGCTGAACAAGCAGGAAATATTCCCTCAGCCTCACAAAGACACCAAAGTCCAACCAACATACTCCTACTAAGACAGACCTGAAGGTCAGACTGAATTAACTTGAGGAGGGAGTGGCAGTTTCACCAGGAATAAACCTATTCATTTACTGAGGCCAATTGCCCTGGACAGGATTTTCCATCCCTCCACCTTGAGTTCACTTGGATGTGTCTCCACACTCTCCTTCAATTTCAGCAAGCTTTTATTAATCAAAAGACAGAAATCCCTTCACTTTCCTTCCACCATTTTGGGAGTTCCTGCTGCAATCCATCTTCCAACTCCACAGCAATTAGAGGCCTATTCTGCTGCTGCTTTTCACCTCATTGCTTGTGTCATAGAACTGTTTCACCCTTTGGATTGGATGAGTTTCCTTCTGAGGCAGGAATTGCCTATTTGTTATACTTCTATGCTGAGAAAATAAAAGATTAACATTGAAGGAAAAGCACAAAACAGACTCATTCATATAAAAAAACAAACTTTATTAAAAAGGAGGACACAGCCCCCCAGAGCACTCCCCAGTACCTCCAAAAAACACTTAAAACTCAGCAGTCATAATTAAATACAAACGGTGTGCACACCCAGAATAAGGAGAACTAAACTGCTGTTTCAAACATGGCTGGAGATCCTCCACGGTGGTTTGCAATGCACGTGGGCACAAAGGCACCGACCGAGGCTGTGAGCTGCCACAGTCTTTACAATTAGGTCCAAGTTTAAAGCCCTTTCTACCCGATAAAACACCTCCTGTCTAAGTTAGGACCGCATTTAACAGCGCTAACTTTCAGTGCACTGGCAACTAGATGATGAGAGATCCAGCTGTGCACCACGTAGTACTGAAGATATGACAAAGGGAAGAAGAAGACTTAAAATATGGCTACTTCTCCATTTCCTTATGGAAGTTTCCTGTGCCGCGCCATAAAAAAGAATCTGCAGCAAAAATAGATTTACAAAAGCTGTTGTGCTCGAGTCAGCGGCGTACGGACATCTTTGAACTGGAACGATACAAAAAGCATCCTAGTAGAAAAGGCAATATATAAAAGGATACGAAGAGTGCTTTAGAATTATGAAAATTATGCATAGAATCACTGAATCACCAAGGCTGGAAAAGACCTTCAAGTTCATCCTAGAGCAACTGTCCACCTACCACTAGTATTTTCCCATTAACCACGTCAAGATCTAAATGTTTCTTGGATGCTTCTAGGGCCGGTGACTCCACCACCTCCCTAAGCAGCCAGTTCCAGCTCCTGACCACTCCTTTGGAGGAGAAATGTCCCTGGGTATCCAACCTGAAGTTCCCCTGCCCTGTGGCAGAACCTGACCGCTGTCTTAGCTAAACTAAACAGCTCACTGCCTGCAGAACTCACTGGTGATGTTTGGAAGGGGATAGGCGAAGAGAGTGAAATCCAGGATGTACTTTGGGAGCAGCTCTTTGATCAGCCTGCGCTGGGTGTTGCACAGGTAGTAATGGAGCGTTTCTGCCGTCACGGGTTTGTACCACGACTGCCTCTCTGGGAAGCGGATGAAGGATGGAGCCTGAACCTCCTCCAGGACGTGGTTGGCGTCCTCGTTCAGCCGCTCGTAGGAGCCAATGAAGTCGTAGCGCACGGCGCAGGGCTGGCACAGGTTGTAGATGGGCATCCAGTGCTCGTTCATCCTCTCCACCTCCTCGTCCAGCAAGTAGCGGAGGAACTCAGAGAAGGTCACGTCATCTCCTGCCGACTTCCCCCCATTCTTCCGATACCTCCTGACTATCTCCACCCCGTATTTCTGCTGGTACTCCTTGATCTCCCCAAACTTGTTCCTGTAGGCTGATAACAGCCTCTCGGTCGGGTTCCTCACGAAGATAAACTTGTAGTAGTTCTTTAAGCGGTAGTTGATCTCTTCTGGTGTCATGTCCCCTAAGAACACCAAGTCACTCTTATGGTCCATCTTCATCTTGACGTCGACGCTCTCCAGCGCCCCGTCCAGCACCTTTAGGATGCGCTTCCAATTAGAACAGGCTACTTTGGGCACGTAGCAATAGAGGAAGCGGTACTTATCGCTCACTAGGAGGTGACGGAGGACCGTCCTCCGCTGCCCGGCCGGCAGCTCCCATACGCTGCGTGGCATGGCTGGCTGTCCGCACACCGAGCGGATGGTGCGGTTGCGGATGTCCCGCAGCACATCGCGCTCCAGATCTCCTCCCCTCGTCTCTACCCGTCGGGAAACCTCCCCGGCCGCCGGATGCAACGGGAGCGGCTTCACGTCGGCCAGGATGCCCTTCTCGATCATCAAGAGCAGCCCGCTGGAGGCCAGGATGACGCCGAACATCAGCATGGACGGCAGCAGCACCGTGCTGCCGCTCCGCAGCCGGGACCGGCTGCACGCCGAAGCGGCCGCCCGCCGCACCTCCCCGGGGAAGGCGGCCCGAGGGGACATGGCCTCGGAGGCTCCGGGCCTCAGCCGCCGCCGTTCCGCATGCCGGGGATGGGGGGACGGCCGGCGGCGATGGGGAAGCGGAGCGAGGCGGAGCAGCGGCCGGCAGTGACGGCCGGAGGGGCGGGCTGGGGGCCGGCGGCCATTTCGCAGCGTCCCCGCCCCGCTCCCTCCCCTTCCCCTGTCGGATGGATGTAGGTGCTTCCTCTCATTAGAACAGCCTGCTGGTCCACGGAGATATGGCACTGAAGGACGTGGCGGGGTTAGGATAGACTCCATCGTCTTGGAGGTCTTTCCTAACCTTGATGATGCTACGAGTCCATTAATTGTTATGCCATAGGGGCAGCCCTAACAGCAGGTAACAGCAGAGGCTGCATCATTGTAGCTGCTCTAAATACAGCCCTTTCTGGAGGAGAAATCACACCATAGGTGCGTTGTTCAGCGTGGTTTCCCTCACTCTGTGCTTTCAGAGCACACCACCAGGCTTGCACTGCTTAGCAAAGCTTCCAGGGACTCTCCTCTGTCAAAAGCTCTCTTAACATCAAGAGAAAGCAGCTTCCACTTAGTTCTCTTTGATCAGAAGCCAAGAGCATTTTGTCGGCCAAGGCAGACAAAGCATTTGGTAGCGAAGCGCGAGAGCCTGAAGCTAGATTATTTTTACATTTGAGCTTTATCTCCTTGTAAATATAGCAGTGGCTTCTGGGAGATACCATCTATTCCACACTGCAATCCAAGGGGCAAAAATAAACCTGCACTATCTGCAATGTTATCAAGGTTCCTGATGTGACTTCAGTCCAAGGGATCTCAATTCTGATCTCAATTCCAGCATAAACCAAAGCTGTGTCACTGTGAGTTACCTGTGGCACAGAGACACAAATCAGCCCCGACTGGAAAGCAAGAAGACTAATGACATTTAACTCTGGTAAAGGCACTAAATGCTATTTCCAATGCAACCAAGGGCAACTTCTATTGCTTAGAAGGTAGGCTGGGCTGGCATAGCTTGTTTTCCTTTGTTTCTATCCACCTGTGATATAGAATGGTTTGGATTAGGACCCTTTAAGATCATCTAGTTGCAACCCCCCCCGCTGTAGGCAGGGACACCTCCTTCTAGACCAGGTTGCTCACAGCCCCATCAAGCCTGGGGTGGATGTGACCTATAGATCATATCATAACCGAGGAGGGGATATGTCAGAGATCCATCCCGCCCCCTTCTGCTTCTCCACTGCAGGTAGCTATTCCTGCAGCCTCACCACCCAGCTGGCACATACTGACAAGCCACAGCTAACTGATGTTATCAGTGGAGCTTGCTGGAGCACGCAGAGCATTGCATTAAGAAACAACATTCAGTGCTGCCTGAAATAAGAGCCCGTTCCTTTGCTTTTTTTTTCACATTAAAAAAAAAGACATCCAGACACCATAAAAACACACATATCCTGTAACTCAGCCTGTTTGTCCCCCATATTTAACTGCACAGAGCAACCTTCTCAATCCACTCCCACTGTGAGAGCCTGGGAAAACACACAGGCTTTACAGCATGCCCAATGCATTAACCAAGGCCAGCTGTCATTCCTTTATATGGGTAAATCGGGGCCTGCTCTTAAATTGTGCCCTTCATCCACAGGAATTCCAAAGTCCCTATGAATGGTGCAGGAGAGAGACATGTTCATCAGCCTCTAATCACAGTAAATTCATACCTGCAACCAACCAGAAGTACGCTTTGTGTTATATAAGAGTTGTATGAGCCCCAGCATTCCCAATCCCTTCAGGAAATCTGCTCCCAGCAGGTCTTTCATCTCACAGGGAGGTCAGAACAAAACCCATCCTTGCTCATTTGTGTGCACAGCAGCAGCGAATACGGTAAAATAAATGGCACTAACATGCCATATAAATCCCTTTTTATAGACTGTAATTATACAGCGTGGTATTAACTCAGCCCTACTCATTAGCTGCTCTCTGGTACTGACACAGAGAGGATTTTGGAGCTGTGGTTGCAAAAGGAAAAACACCCCTAGCACTCTATATCCCAGCCTGGGATCATATGGGCTCACTTCCATTGTTGGATAAACAGAAACCTATAAGCTCAAAGCAGAACTCCCTCCAATACCTTGCCCCCCATTATAATAGCTCGTCTGTTTTCTAGTACTGTATTCCAGTGCCCTAAGACACAATATAGTGGAAAATATTCATCAGCTGCTGGCTTGGTTTAGCATCACTGAACAGATTTGCTTTTAAATAATTATTGGGCATCCAAAAGCCCCCTTCAAATGCAGCTTGTTTCTGCAGAGAGCTCCAAAGAGCTTCACAGAGCTAGAAAAATTAAATAGGAAGTGGCAGAATAAATGGTGCTTCCACGCAGCAGATTGTGCAAATCCGGTTTAAATTGTTTCCTTTATTAAATAGCCTTTCCTCTTAAAAATGGATTAGCTGCTCTCGCTGGAGGCTCTGACAGAAAAGCCATCTCATCCCTATAGCAACAAGGGACACAAAAACACCACGCTTGCTTCCCTGGCAGCTCCTCGGCTCCATATTATCCATCAAGAGATCTCAGGGGGTATTTCCCCTTATTAATTACCTCCATCAGCACAGAGCAGCAACCAGAGCAAGCACCACAAGCTATTGTGGGTATGCTTGGCTGGAAGCTGCTGCAAGTCACATTAGAAACTTCATGGGACAACATCAAAATCTCACGATGGAAACAACCCAGAGACCAAAGATGCTGCAGAGCCTGGACCTGTGCTGCGCTGCTCCCCGGGCTTTATGGATGCTCTAATTAGGAGACAATTTAATATCACTAAAGACCTCTCTCTTTCCCTCCCCCTTCCCACTCACTTTGTTCTCAGAACTCAATTCCCCAGTTCCCAAACATGCAAGGGTCCAGCTCTAATTAATACATGATTATCTATAGAAATAACCCATGCCAAGGGCTAGCTGCACAGCCAAGAACTAAATCACATCTCCCCTCTGCTCTGTACTCAGATCTCAGCACAGTCTCACTGCAGAGGGCACCAAACCCTCAAAGTCACTGCAGCTTTGGGACAAGCAGCTTTGGCAGCAGCTTTCTGCTTGCAGAGCTGCTCTCCAGCACTGTGAAGACTTACTCTTACCATCTTCAGACCACACTCACCTGCATTCAGGGTGTTTTCCAGCAGATCCTATTCTCATAGAGATTCAGGCTATTCCTTGCTGCAGCTTTTCCTCCCAGCTGGGTTCTTCCTTGACTTCAGGGCACATCCATATGGAGATCATGTAGCTGTCAGTCCCACTCTTGGAGTGAGGATGGATGGAGCTGTGGGGCAAAAAACCTGATGGCGATGATACCAAGTGAGAAGACAACGAGCACAGTGCTGCTATTCATGAGACGCTTTTCCCAAGAGAAGATCTCAAAACACTCCTTTCCAGTGCTCCTGAAGTACAGATTGATACACCAAGCCTTGTGGATACAACCTGTTCCTCCAGCACCTTCCCTCTGTAAAAGGTGGGTGCTTAACTATACCTCCAGCTCAGGAAAGGAAGAGAAGAACAGAGCTGCACTGATATGTTTTCTAAATCAATACCATTTCTCAAATTTATTTCTTTTTTAAGAATTCTAATATATCTTTCTCACAGAAGAAGGGGAGATAGGGAATGTTTTCATTCCATCTGTAAACACTGAAATACAGATTCTGGGGGGGTAAACCAGGGGAAGAGACACAAAAAAAAGTGCATTTTACAAAAATTATCAACTAAAATATATTTTACATGTATTACGTTTCAATTTAAATTCTACCGACTGCATTTTCAGTTTCAAAAAATATTTCCGTATCTAATAGATTAAAAAAGCATGAAATATTTTTTTTTCATTATGGATAAGACATTTCCATTCATTTACATGCTGTCCGCACAACAGCATAAGCGACCACGTGAATCTCAAAAACAATGTTCTTGGCCTGAAGCAGATTCTAACATGAGAAGTTGGGATTTGTCCTCTCTGGACACAGCAGAGCCTGTTCTACGCCCAGGGCAAGCAATTTCTCTTTCACTTGGGGAGGAGCCAGGACAAAGGTGGGAATAGAGGGGGGAGAGGGGTCAGAAGGAGGAATTTCAGCGTGTTAATGTGGTTTCCAAAGCTGAGTTTCAAATCCTTCTCTGACTGTGCAGAAATGCTCAGGGTTGCCTGGCCATTGGGTCTTGAATCCTGCGTCAGATAGCACTTGGGTTAGAGGAAGGCAGCTGCAGGCAGTTCACCTGCTTTAGGTTGGGTGTCCCTAACAAGTTTACTGTGTGTTTTTAGGACTGCCTGTCACCTTCCATGCTGTCACCACATGCCCATGGACCCAGGGCACAGCCACTCTGTTCCCCCATGATCCCCTCTATCATGACAGGCAGGAGCAGCTCTGTTTTTCCAGCAGGAACCCCATCCTCCAGCATCACCACGCTCCCTCCCCCCCACCCCGTGCCATTTTCATCCACCCAAAAGCACTCCTGATTCCCACTGGGAGACACTGCATCACGCAGCCTAACTAAATCATTCCAAGAGACCACCAGTGTCCAAGTTAATTGTTAAGGAGAAATCTGAGCAATTACTTTGACACTAGCAGTATCTTGAGGTATAAATGAGATATGATGCTTAGCACACAAATTCCTGCCCATGCACCTCGCCTCCTAAAGTTGGGCACTCTCCCTTGGGCAAGGACAACAGGGCTTTGCAAGCATCTTCTGCAACACTGAGCAGAAATCGTCCCCTAACAGCAGAGAGATGCATGCCCTACTGTCCCACTGCGGTGGGTGCCAGTTCTCATCCTCTCCTCTTATGTCCTCTTCTTCTAGACACCTTCCCCTCTTTGGTATGTAGAGCAATTCTGGAGATCTGTGGCGTTACCAAGCTATTTCCATGTAACAGATTTGATGCCATGGGGTTTTCTTTCCAGACCAGGCATGCAGCTGCTGGAGCAAGCCAATGCTGTTCTCTCCCACTTCCACTGACAAGACAATGTTAAAGCAGTTTCAATACTTCCACTGTTTGTTTCACGTGAGTTCAGAAGCCCCCCCCCAAGAAGCAGAAAAATGCAGATCCCTACATTTCAATGAGTGGCTCCAGCCAACAGGCACACAGGCCGATGCAGCGTTGTTTCTCATTCTTTACATTAGTGCAATCTAAATGTGGATTCCCAGCTTGGTGTGGCTGACTCAACGGACTCAGTTACACTGTCCTTTGGTTTGCTTTAGAATCAGCTTCAACAGTTTGCATTGAAATAAGCTAAAGTCTACTTAGGATCTATACAGGTAAGGCAAGAGGCAAAGAAATATCTGCGAGGCTTAGGTTGCATTTGTCAATGCAAACCCTTCCCCAATACTCAGTTCCTCTCAGGAGCCACAAAGCCACTTTGGTGAGCTTGCTCAGATGACAGGATGAGTCTGGAGATGGGGAGGAAGCTGCAGGGCGGCACTGAGACAGCTCTGCTGGTGGCTTCAATGAGAAACTCAGAGTCAGAACAGAGACATAAAGGGGGGCTGAATTAAAAAGAAAGCTAAAAGCAACACTTAAAGTGTTTTGCCATCTAGCTTCTTCACAGTGAGGACATGGTGTTAAAGGACACTACATATGCATGAACTGAAAGAAAGAGTAAACCCAATTCTATTACTAAAGCTATCTATGCTATATTAGCAGGCAGTGCTCAGAAGAGAAAACCTGGTTTCCACCAATGGAGCCCACTTGGTGTGCTCCCAGCTTTAGGGCAATGCTCATCTGCTGCAATCCTGTGGGTGTGAGTACAGCTCTCCACAATGCCACGCCAGAAAATAAAGCCATCAATCCCACTGGGTCCCTCTCTGTCTCTGAGCTGGAATGGATTTCCAAGCCCAAGACCAAGCAGTGAATTGCAGAACAGCTCTTAAGAAGGTGAGGGGAAGAGAAAGATGAGGAAGAAAAAAAGGAACAGCTCTTCCCTGCAAAACATACTTGAGTGTGACACAAGGCCACTCTGCATCCAGGTAGCTTCAAAAGCAACCGCTGTATTTCAAAGGAGCTCTCGCTTTCCTTTGGGACAGAGGAGGCTCCTACACTCTGCCAAGGAACCGGTCTCAGTCCTCCCACTTCACATGAGAACCACAGGACTATCACAGCTTGACTCACATAACGCACCACCGCATCTCCCTCCTGTGTCTTCCCACCACTCCCACCAACAATGGCTCTGATTCAGCTTACTGGCTTTTATCCCCTACAAACCCTTCCCAATATATGCATCTCTAGATACATATATAGATATAGATTTACATATGCAAGTACCTATATCTATATACATATATTTATTTTTATACGTATATATTTTCATTTATGCTTTTAACGAAGTGCTGTGCTTTCAACCACTGCCTTCCTCCACAGGGATCTGCTCCCATGCATGCTTGTTCAGTCTGAGGAAAGAGCACTGAGAGCTCTTGGCTGCAAGCAGCAAAAGGTAAGTGGGTGGGAGCACACAGATGTCCCAGCCTGCCGGCCTGCCATCAGCTCCCCAGTGCTGCTCGCCCTCACTGCAGTCCCAACGCAGAGCCATGCTACTGTGGGTTCTTCAAGATGCGCCCGTGTCTGAAATCGTAGACGTGACGACAGAGGAAAACAAGCTCAGGGTCAGTGTCCTCGGGCACCTTGCGGTGCAGAGGTGTGGAGTACTCTTCTGAGGGAGGAACCATGATGGCTTTCCTGCCAGGGATCCCTTCAACTCGACGCTTTGCCAAGGCACAGAATCTGCAATGCAATCACAGTGGAAGAATTAGCGTGGATTCACAACGTCTTTCACCACGCAACTGCTGCTGTTTGTGTCAGTCTTTCTCATAAGCGTGCCTGCCCAAGGATAAATGGTACAGGGGAAGGGAACATGTAGGAGAATTAACCTTTGCTCTGTAGCAGGATGGCTTTTGATCCCACACTGAACCACACAAAGCAGTACAATGGTTTTGCTTTCTATGCTGACAGACTCCATCCAATAGGAAAGATGTTCCAGCAATCCATTTCACCTTTACTAACTTTGGCCTTGTTTTTGTTAATTATCACCCCCAAAGTCTTGCACATCGGGCCATCACTTAAACAGATGCAAGTGAACTGAGTACAACAGGTACTGTGTTGTTTTTGTTTTTTTCCAGCTACCTTCTTGCAAGATTGTGACAAAGCATTTAAGCTGAAGGGTCAAATACAACTTTCTCAACCAAAGCTCACAACAAGGGCCACTCCTTGCTATTAGAGCAAGACTCTGCAGCACACATTGGCTTCAGGTCCTGGTGACCAAACACTGTATGCCTACAGGGGTGATCCTGGAGGAGCTGGAGTCAAGTCAGGTTAGAGACAAGCTCCTGAGTCAAACAAAAAATAACACCAGTTTTGTAAACACTCAAGTCAGCTTCACATCACAGTGTATACATGCATTTCCCTCACACACAGGTTTTCAACACCAACTATCCTGTTTAAAAGAAAGCTGGTTGCAGCATGGCATGTCAAGTAGTTCTAGGTCAGGGATAAACCTGTCCTCCACGACAGTCTAAGAGCAACAGGAAAAAAAGCTTAGTTCTATCAACTGCACTAGCACTTTTAAGATTAACAGACTAATGGGGAAAAAGAGATATCTGTATACTGGGTGCTTTGCTGTTCTCTCTATTGTAAGAGTCAAAAGTCATCCAGATATGCCCAGCAAAACTGAAGACATTTCAAGCACTATTTTGTGTTACAGAGCTGTGTGCCCATTCAACCCTCGTTTTCTGATGGGTTTAATAAATCCAATGTTGGCAGCCTTAAATTTGAATGCTCTGTTTTGTCAAAAACACCCAGGTTTGCAAGCAAATATACAAGGATCCAGTAGCAGTACTGACATGTTGAAGTTATAGTCATAGCATCTGTGTATCATTGGGGATGGATGTATAAGGTGACTTCCAGACAATGAGATATGTAACAAGTCTAGCATGGAGGAAGCACTCCCAGGTTACAGTACTAGACCTGTACGTAGAGAGAGTAAAATTCATCCAATTACACCTAGACCAAACTGTAGGGCAGGGACTATTCTGCTGGGTAATGGCTGGAAAAGGAAAGAGTGACAAGTGATAGAGACAGATGCAGGTCTCAGGAACAGCAGCAAGTTAAGAGCACCACCTACCTGCAGTACTCTGCAAAGGTCAGCACGTAGCACTTCTCCTCTATGCAGGCAACACTGTTTTCATCCTGATGTCGGGATGCAAAGATCTCATTCTGCAAGAGAAGAAAACAGGAGGTCACCCAGCTGGCCAGGAGCCCCAGGGAGGTAAAGGCAGCTCTACACCACCTCAAAGGGGAGGAGACAAAAGCATGCTCAAAGCAGATATTCTTTAGAGCCAGTATTTCCAATAATACTGACACTTTGCAGGTGTCTTGTGACCCACTTATAGTGAGTACCAGAATTTTTATCCAGCATCCCATCATTAAACACCCCTGATGCTCTGTGAGGCCAAGCATCCACACCCTCCTCTCTTACAGAGGACACAGGAAGCTGAAGAAGAGAACTCCTACGTAAGCTGCATTTGCTCCAACTTATCCTAAACCTGACTTTGTACAGAGTTCATATGGGTGGAGCCAGACTACATCCAGAAAACCCAGTGAGTGATGCTTCTGCAGGCAGAAGGTTGGAGTGCTCCCCACCCACACATTCCTCTGAGCTCCCAGGGGTGTTGTTCATTCATTCTCCCTTTCCAATGCTGGAAACCCTTCCCAATCATCTGTATAGCTAAGAGTAGAAACAGAGGTTGAATGGCACTTTGTCATCTTAACTACTGGCCTGTCACACAGTACTAGGGCCTTCCTAATTTATCTTTATATCAAAGATAAAACAACCCATTCTTTTCTGTCTATTTCTTCATCTCAATTCAATTTAAAAGACTGTTTTAGTGAGGGAAGTAGTAATAGCCATTTTTCTCCCAGGGCAGTGTAGGAAACTTGGCTCTGGTTAAATATGGGGCAACCCAGATGGAACAGTTTTAAAGAATTTCAGATGTGGTTAGATCAGCAAAGATGATCTGAGGCAATAAGGATGCTTTGCACAAGTCTGGAAGTGTTACCTGCAGGCTGCACTCCTGCTGACAGCCCTGAGGAAACAGTTAAAAGCAAAGACTCAAAACAGGGCCACTGTGTGGGGACAAGCTTAATCAGAGAAACTGAAAACACCACACCCTGCTTCTGCACATTGAGGTTTAGCTCTACTCCTTACATCAAAATTATCTGAGTCATCTTTGGCAAGCCTATCGCAGCTACTCAGCCTACAAGGCAATCTCTCATTTGAAGTCTTGTGTAATTAAGCAGGTGTGCAAAAAGTGGTTCAGTTCCTCCTGAGCTGAATACCGGTGCTCTCTCTGCATTGAAATGTAACTTGTCATGCTTTAATTACGGACCAGAAAAATACAATATACCACATTTTGACTTAGGAACTCAACTGTGCCCTGTGAATCAGAATGGTACAATTCCCTGGCTGCTCCCCAGGCCTGTTCTCCCATTCCGTTCCATTTTTAAACGGGAAAAAAAAAAAAAGGATTTTGGGGGGCTGAAAACAGCAGTAAATTCTCTTCGTTTAGTTTGGAAACAGCTGTTCTGCCACCCAAAGCAAGTCCAAGCAAAGCTGAGTAAGGTGTGAAGTCACAGTGACTCACACATTTTTTCTTCTTAAAAGTGGATTCCTTTACATTGGCACAACATCCTCAAATCAGCCTTTAGTTCTCTTTACGCACTTTGGGAAGCCGGCAACATTTATGATCAACAGCACCAAGTTTTGCTCGAGATCTACACAAGGAGAGGATGACGCATCTGAAATTCTGCAGGAATCAGAATGCAGGAAGATCCTCAGGCTACTCCCCCGTTTCTTACAAGAACATGGGACGTACCAAGAGACCATTGCCTCAAGTTCCACACTTGGATTTCTCACCTGGTGCATACTGGGATTGCGGCCTCCCTGAGTGTGCTCTGGTCTGTAATACCACAGGAGGCTCATCATCAGCTCCCCTGCAAGAAGATTTATTGCAAGACGTCAAGACTTGGTTTTGTTGCAGTGTTTTTCCCCACTGCCTCCTCCTGCTTCATCTCTTTCATTTCCATAGCTCTCACATTGAGACAGCTGTGCTGTGATAAATATTTCATACTGATCTAGGTACCCTTTTCTTACAGCAAGGAGCTGTATTAAGTCAGTCATGCTGCTTTTCCACTGCACCTTCGCCCCCTTCTACTTCCGTTACATCATCACAGAGGTGAGTTATGAACAAAAACTAAATGCTTCCCTTAAATAAAAAGGCTCCACTCCAGCTTACGATCTGAAAAGATGATCATCCAAAGATTAGTGCTTGTGGTCTTAACTCCCACATTAACACCACTACCACTTGCTATTAAAAACACACAACACAACACTTTTTCTTCTTCTTCCTTTCAAGCTAGAAATATTTGGCATATAACCTTGAAATATCTGGCACAGTGTTCTTGGCTCAGCCATTGCTAATCAGATACAGGACCTTAACATCAAAACCAAACACTCAAATGACTCTTTACAGGGCCCACCAAGAACTTCTGCCGATGTGCCTATGCCCCATACCAACCCTCAGCCCCACAACTGGATGGAGCATCTGAATAAATAACAGCTCCTGAGATGCCTGCTTCTATGGAATTATAAAGGAAATCATTGCTAAGATAGCAGCTGGCAGATATTACGTGCTTTCATGACCAGGAAGATTTTAATTACCAGTTCCAGGCCAGTAATTAACAAGATCCTAGAACAACCCAAACTAAAGCCATGGGACTAATCTCTTCCCCTTTGCCACCCAATCTGGCAGCAGCTGAGTGCCCTAAAAAGCTTGCAGCTCTCCAAGATCCACCACTTCCCTGGATCCAGCTTGCTCTCATCTACCTAACACAGAGGCTAAATGGACCCTTACGGCACAGTACCTGTTTTGGGGTCTTCCCACAGAGCCGATATCTTCGCAACATATGGCATAGATTTCTTCCTGGGTCCTGATTTCAAGAGGACGGTATCTCGTACCCGGATAATCTCCCCATCTCTCTCCACAGCCTGATAGCTCTTGCGAACAGCTGGCTCGGGTTCATTCTACAGCATTGGCACAAAGAAAGAGCAACCCAAGCATACAGGCAATCAGTTAGTTCATTGTTTGCTAGTCCAATCCAAGACTCCTTTGGTCCTGCTGTGAATTAAGAACTTGA
This sequence comes from Coturnix japonica, assembly GCF_054131305.1. Taxonomy (NCBI): domain Eukaryota; kingdom Metazoa; phylum Chordata; class Aves; order Galliformes; family Phasianidae; genus Coturnix; species Coturnix japonica. The sequence continues at coordinate 2,845,360 of NC_140667.1, read as the reverse complement.
CTAAGCCTGCTCAGGGCCAAGTCTTTCCACTCTAAGAGAGCTCTAAGAGAAGTTATATAACATAAGGCCCATCAGAGCACCCTTATTTCCACTATATTGGTTTATAAAAGCAAAGTTTGGGTCAAAATACTTACTTCTACGGATAGGGCATTTGTAAGTGAAGAAAGTTCATCATGGAATAGCACCCAAACAAATGTAGGCGACATGGGGCCACCATACTCAAAGCAAAAGACAAAACAGAGCTATTCTTCCTGCCTAGTCTGGCAGAAAGGAACAGCTCATCAATCAGACAGTGGTACTTCTACCTCTTCTACACATCTGTGTACTTCTTTCAAATTAAATCTAGCTCCTTCAGTTCTGCAGGCAAAAAGCACGGAGTCTGAACAGTGGATAAAACAGACCCATCTCCAGGTTCACAGCTTCCCTTGCCATGACATTCAGTGAGCACGGTCAATGCCTTGTCCCACCTTCCCAGACATCAAATGCGTTCTAACCCTCATGCCCATAGATCCTACATGTAAGATGAAGGATATTAACTTTTCCTTCAACTTAGTTGCTCCTCAAAACAGGTTTGACCTAGTCCAGGAGGAAGCTGGAAGCTGATCTCCCTATAAGATGGACTCACAGGTGCAGCAGGTGCCACCCTCATAAATGCCAAATTATTCATCATGACAGCATTTCAGCTGATGCTAGCACAGAGTGGCAGGTTTTCCATCCTCTGCAAACTGCCCATCATGCTGTGCAATGTAATATGAGAAAAACAAAGCCAACAGGTCAGCTTCAAAACCCAGCCAAAAGGCTGCTGATCCACAGCTTGTCTTCTAGAACACTGGACAACCAGCAACCACCGATACCTTGAAACAAAAGCCAAAACACCCCTCCCAAACCTGACGATGCTCATATGGATACACCAAAAAAAAAAAAAAATACAACAAAACAAGAAAACCAAAAAACACTACAGTACTCCAGACACCTACCACAACATAGACAGCCTTCTCGCAGGCTGTGCCAACAGGTATCCAGCCATTAGTGGCTCTTCGCCTGCTGATGCGCTGTTGCTTTGGATGGGAATGGCCTCCCACCGTTTTGCTGTCAGAGGCATGCAGACAGCCTGGCATATTTCGGAGACCAGATTTGGAGCCACTGGGAGGCTTTGAGCTCTGGGGACATTCACGGGCCATGGTCTGAGGGTCAGAGTTGGGAGTCTGCAGATGAGGAACAGGTTCTGCAGCTGGCGGCACGCTGGGTACAGGACATCCTGAGAGCGGGTGGGCAGGCGATGCAGGGTGCCCTGCCACCGGAATTGTGAGGTTCAGCTGGTCCAGAGACTTGCAGCCTTCTAAGAGAAGGGAAGAGAAAGAGGCAGTTACCTTGTTTGATATTTAAGACTATTACACTGTCAAGACTGTCCCGGAGTACCACCTCTTTCCTCTGAAATTCTCTTAACTGAATTATAGCCATAAAGGTCCTTCACATTGTAATTTCATTTTGCACTGTCAAGGGATTCTAAAAGCATATATCTTTATTTCTGTGCCTCCAACATGTTACTGCTGATGACAGTGCACTACAACAAACCCAGCTGAAATCCCCTTGTCATGCCAGTCAGTAGCACACACTCAGAAGGCACAGGATCCATAGGGCAGTGAACCACACTGTGCCTGTTTCATTCACAAAAGCCCTTTTAGGTTGGAAGTTGAACACCCCGAGTGTACCAAGTAAGGCAGACAAAGCAAACCACTCTGTACATAACACTGGATCCTAAGTATCAGGGTGAGCTCTCAGATGGGAGCCTGCTGCTTCCAGTGTCATTCTTTAATTCCTTAAAATAACCCACTCAAGGGAAGGATGAGAATTCAGAGGCACACACATATGCAAAAGCCACCTCTTAATTATAAACCCCTGTTAAAAAGTTGGTAAACCTCCTTCAGTCTGAAAAACAAAGTCTGAATTATTCTGATATTGAAGGCTTCTAAATCCAGAGAAAGACTGTAGCAGTGAGATGGTACACTGGGAGTAAATACACACCTGTACTACTGCTGCCAGCACCAGAAGGAATCACTCTGTTTGCAGGGAGGGATGAACTCCCAACAAAGCCTATCTACACCGCTTGAGTCCTGCTTGCATGAAGCTGGAGGCAGTGGCATGAAATATTTCAGGAACTAAGTATTGTGTGACATGACCTCGGGGCACTATGCAGAAAAGTGTCAGACAAGAACGCACTGCTGAGCTCGTTTCTTGCAAGCTTTAAAAGGCACTAACACTGTCAAACTCCTGCTGTAGGAAGCTGCACCACTACAGCAGAGAGATGTCAGGAAAATGGAAATTAGACTTCAACCAAATGCTCCCCAGTTTCAGTAGCCTCCTACAACAGGAGACGACAATGCCTTGCTCAAACTGAGAGCTGAACCAAAACTCCATCTGCCTACCTGAGAATCTGTTTGGAGTGGCTAAATCATGCCTTCCTTTGACTTGAACACATGCACACAGTTAACTGAGACACTCGTGTTTACACTCCCAGAAGCTGAAGCAGCAGCTTTGTCTAAAGACTGCAGCGCTTGCAAGCGGCAGCGACTAGCTTGATGGCTTTTACACAAAGCACTGGCGTCTGGTAAACACAGCACAACAACCCAGCTTTTAATATTTCAAAAAGATGGGTTTAAATAGCAAAGCCAATGAAGTACAAAGTTTGGGAGAAAAAAAAAAGCAAAACCCAAACAAACGGGACAGAAATAAGCCAGGCAAACAAGTACCCTACACCTTACACCGCTGCTTGCCCCCACTTCAGTGCCTGATTTTCCAGTGTTGTTAAAGATTAAATATAGGACTGCTGTCCACCAAGCTAACAACGTACCAGCACTTACATCACTACATAGAAATTCAAGCATCAGTCCAACCAGCAGACTCAAACTGAATAACTGCACAGCCCTGCCTGATCGGATCTATAAAGCCTTACCAGATTGCATCCCCTACACAGCTTTCAACATCAAGAGTCTTAACAACAGAGGCACTGCCTGCTTCCCCACACTGCTCTGCAGGGATGCTTCAGTACCAAAAGCAAGCTATAGGGAACAGAATGGCACCATGGTGCAGGATAGAGAGAAGGCTTGCAGAGCATCTAGGAACTGAAGACACTCATTTTGCATAGATCAAAGCAGCTAGTTCCAGCTTAGCAAGTCACAAGTCATCTCCTCACTGCCTCAAGTCTTTCAGCAACTCCGTGTTTTCCACACCAATAGGACCTCTTAGTGGGGAGAAACCCTCTGGGCTGAAAACAGGGGTAGGTAAAACATGGGTTCTTTTTGATCCATGGCAGAGATCTTAAACTTTGATATGCCACAAGATAATCAGCACTGCCCCCCAGAGCAGCCCTCATCTTGCTCAGTGTTCCTAGGAAAACATCCTCATGCTTTGTACCGTACCTGCTGCAAAAGGCATTTTGTAGGGGTAGCTGTTCCGTCCTGTGTGCACACTGCTGATCCTGCCATCTGGCACATGGACAACGCCGCAGACACTGTAGCTGTTGATGGCTGTTCCTTCTCCACAGCAGTATGGTGAGCTGCACCAGTGGAGCGGCTGGAAATGAGCGCCTGATGGCAAGGAACCAGGCGATACCAAGAGCCCTTCACAGGTAGCAGGCTGCAAAACTTCGTCCTTGGAGTAAACTGAGCAGTGAGAGTAGCCACGGTATCCACTTTGGCCATAACAAACATAAAACCTGTTCAACGGAGTCAGATCTGAGGATTCATAGAGACAGCCACAATCCGTGTGATTCCCAGGAACGGGCAAAGGAGGGAACTGCTGCACAGGAAAGGAAGGCTGATGAAATTCCTGTTTGGGAGTTGGGGATTTCTCTCCAGGCCTTCCATACTCGGGCTTCATGGCAGCTTGCCCGCCCATAAGCAAAGGCAGTCTATCGTAAAAACCCTCTGTACTAGACTGCGATTCATAAGGGACAGGTTGGGCTTTCCTGTAGAGCCTAGAGGAGTCCTGCTGTTCTGCCTTCCCAAAGGCACCCAGGGTGAGCCCTCGCCAGCTATGCTGACCTTCCATTTTTAAGCTGGTCGCTTCCTTTTTGGACTTGACACAATTCTTCCTATTGGCTTTGGCCCATTTTAGCGTAGACTTTGAACACTGGTTCTCAGACTTGCCCTCCCCGTCTGACTTACTCCTCTGCTTCAGGGGCTGGTCTTTCTCATGGGTCAGCTTCAAGAAAGCCACAGCGTTCAGGCTGGCCAGTCTCTTTGGGGTGGGATGATAGGAGATGGTACTATCCTCTCTCCTTAACCCATCATCAAAGACCTCATCCAGTGAATGGTCACAGCTACCGTATTTCTGACTGGGCTCCTGCCGGTTTTTGCCTTTACCTGTTTTTACAGCTGTTTTCTCCAAGGCAGGCCAGCTGTCACCTGCCTTGCAATGCAAGCTCTTGGCAGTACAGTCTCCACTGGCTTTGGCAGTGTCCCTCCGAAAGCGCCTGCCAGACAACAAGCCATCGTCCCGCTCAAAGAGCAGATTGTTCACAGCCTCTGCATTCAGAGAGGCCAGCCTGCGTTTCCTGGGCTCTGAAGGAGCAGCATCAAGGTCTTCCTCTGTCCCTGGATAAGTTACTGTGCACTTTTCCCCAGCTGAATCACTCCTGCCCGCTCCCACAGGTTTAACTTGTTCAGCAAAAAAAGTGGGCCCCAACTCCTCCACCCAGCTGGGAAGGTCCTTTTTTTTGCAGCTCTGGGTCTCTTTGGACAGAGATCCAGCCACATCTTCCAGCCTGGTGAGAAGCACTTTACAGGTCTTTTTGTTCATTGAAGGGTGCAGACGTCTCCGCAGCGGGTACGTCTTTCGGACTTCCTGCAAATTCTTGCTTTTGCTTGTCCCCACAAACCCACTCAAACTGCTGGCAGCCTCAGCAGCATCCCCATCCCTTTGCTCGCCGCACTCCGCCTGTGTCCTGTCCATCCTCCTGTTGCCTGTGGGTGATGAAACCTGGCCAGCAGAACCAGCTGGATGCTTCAGAAGGAAAAGTTGTTTCTTCCGGGCATGCGTCATAGGATCAATGTCCAGTCCTGAGAACAAGCAGAAGAAAACACGCTGATTAATACAGACAAGAGGGACTCATCTCCTCACAACACGTCAAGTGTCAATTAGGAAATACTTGGGGAAACTTGTTGCGATACATGGTCAAGCCTTTTTGGGTGACAGCCAGTTAAGCCAATTAGGAGGCAGGATGCAGCGAGACGTGGGTTAATACTAAGCTACAGAACATGATAGCAATTAAAGGCGAGGTGACACAGGAACCAGGAAAACCAGGATATAGCCAGCTTTACCCAGCTCCCAGCCCAAGTGAGATCCCCACTAAAGCAATGCCAAAGAAAGGCAGACAAGCCCCAAGTGCTTTCATCCTGTATCAGTAGCAGAGGTTGGTTGCTCACCTTTCACCATGCCCTAGGCTTCCTGGCTATACAAAGAGCAGCATCTTACTGCTGAGTGGGCTTGGAGAAGCTGGCAAGCAATGCCAAAGGAACAGCTTCATCCCAGCAGTTTGTTTGGCCAGGTGCTGGCTTCAGCAAGAGACCTGTGGTTGGCTTATGTCAGATAACTGAGGGATGCTGCAGTCCAAAAGAACACACATTCACAGGTGAGTTTAAAGCTAAGAAGGGATACGGTAGGCAATATCTACAAACGTTTTAAAAAGAAAGCCTAATTGACTAGAGAAATCAATTTAATTAAGCCTGTGTCTGAGCAGAGGAAACAGCAGAAAAGGGCTATTTCTTGCATGTAATGGTATTTATGAAGCAGTCAGACTCCTGTTATTGGCAACAAAGTGCCAGCCTACGGATTAGCACCGATATAGGAGCAGTCTGATTCCCTCCACATCAAGTATCCAGCTGCAACACCTCTCAATTGACGCAATCAGCACAGGTCTGCTACTTCTGAGGCTGCTAATTAAAGCTACTGCATCTGTAGCGAAGAGAACAAAGCTACCAAATTACAAGAACCGTTCATTTGATATGGTTTAATCAAGCTGATAATTAGATTATCTATTTGAAATAGACCCACTGTGCTTTAACTGACTTGCTTACATACGCATTAACTAAAAGAAAACTAGGAATTGAAAGCTACCGTGGCCTGCACGTTATTCTGCAGATATTAGACTCTTTCCAAGGTGTCTCAAGGTAATGGAACCCTTACGTCCCATTACACAAGGGATAACTCCTATAGCTTATGTGCCTCAACTGCAGCACTCTGTGGGGAGCAAACGTTTATGCATATACCCATGTTGGTTCCGATCAGCAATACCAGTTCTGGAAATTAGGGTTATCAATTCAGACTGACAAGTTCCCTCAAAATCAGATTAATTCTTGCACAAGCTGACACGTTAAACACACACAACCTTTGGAGTTAGCATGAGAATTTCTATTTAAAGCATGCAAACCAAGGTCTGACAGTGGTAGACCAAGCATCCTACAGAACCATGCCCTAGGGAAGATAATATCTCCCATACAGGCCTGTGGTTCCTTTTACACCTCTGAACCTATTTTCTGTTGTCCCCAACAAAAGATGGAGCCCTCCAGCTGAGATGGGAGAAACCCAGAAGAAACAAGTAGGATTTGTCTTAAAAACCAGCATCAGTTACCTCTGTCTCCTGTAGTTCTCACCAACATCCTGTGAGCAGCAGTTACCTCCTGACTACCACTACTCACCTATCACATGCTGGGTTTTACAGCCCATCAGTGCTTGAATGAGGAAGAGACCTATTAAAAACTGAGTACTTGAGATATAACCTTGTTCATACCAGATATGCTCAAAAGATATAAAGAAGGCTGGGGCAGATTGAAGAAAGGGGATTTTTTCACCAACAAAGAGGAGAATCATTAACAGCAACAGCAAGAGTGATAGTCTTCCCTGTTTGACTCCATGGGGAGGGTAAAGACAAACAATAGCTTAAGTACCTTTCCTGGAATATAAGCATAGGAATGCTTTCTTTTACGGTACTCCACATGAATGTGGATTTTTAATACATACATTTCCTCCCACTGCAATAAAACCACCAAAGCCCAGAGGCAAGATCCGTATTCTGGTGCAGCACAGGTATCATTGTCTTGCATGTTGTGGCATATTTACAGGTAATACTCCACAACAGCTTTCATCACTGACAACTGCAGCTGGGAACGTGGAGCAAAACAATCGAGCTGAACTTGCAAAGATGACATTAGAGATAGTCAAAATCACACCAAAGGGGGAAAAGCACCAAGATTCAACACAGTTCATTTTAGAGAGTCTCAGTTGCATGAGCTTTTGACACAAGACTAATCAAGCAATCACAGGCTTTTATTAATTACTTGTCAGTAAAATGAGGATATGTCTGCATGGATCTCCTTGTTGCCTGGTCTTCAGGTTCTCCCCCTCTCTCAGAGCTCAGCTGCTAGAACACTATAAAGCACTTCTCTGCAAAGGAAGAACTAAACATCTGAGAATTTGTGCTGTATTGGCTTCATACATCTCCCTCCCCCCCCACACACACACACCTCATTCCCCCCCCAGCCCCCCTCCCAGAAGCCAACTGCAGCATTTTAGATGTTAGATGTGATCCTTAACATCTCTTACAGAGAAAGACTCTCGACTTTTCTCTGAAAGCACTCTCAGCCCTGAGGATCTGCTGCATTTCTCATCTCCCTGTGTTCATATACAGGTACAGAAAGAGCCACTATGAGCTTTCTGCTGGAGCGCTGCAGTGATGCCACTACAAGTTTTGGATGCTGTATACAGAGACAGGCAAGAAGACAAACAACATGAATTAAGTGCTGATTTAGTTATGAGCATGCATTCAGAAATAGGCACCAAGCAGTCTTACCAGCTTGCTCCCCTTACCTGGAGTCCATTAACTCCTCTTTCCCCAGCATAACACACAAGCAGAGCTTCCAAATGCTGCTTGAAACTTCAGTAGCCTATGATGCTTTAGAAATCAGTCACACAGAGCTCACCAAGACCAGCTACTCGCTTTCAGCTGGGAAGGAAGCGTCAGGGCTCCTCTGGTCACCTTTGTAGGGCTTCACAAAGCAAGGAGGAAAAACTAACTATTCCCAGAAAAGAAATCCCAACATAATCTGAAGAACTGAAAATGAAAATACTTACGGCAGAACCACCCATCTCCTGCGTGCAACAAATGGGAGGTGAGGAAACACTGACAGCTTACTTAAGAAGTGGAATGACTTTGACAAGGCAGCTTGGCCTAACCCTCAGCATTCCAAACCCACTGAGCATTCTCATAGATGAAGTCGCTATCCCCCCTTCCTCAAACTGGATCAGTTTGAAGGAATTATACTGAGAGCTGCAGACCACATCGGACAGAGGAAATTCAAACAGAAATGCACTGGTCTAATTTTGTGCTGTAGTAAAAGCGCTCCCAAGTCTTCAGAGAGCTGCTGCTTCTTTGCCTGCTAATGAGGCAAGTGTCTTAACAGCTGCATTTTCTGTAATCATGCAGCTGCAGCATCTGTCTCTCCATCACTTGATTGCAAGTGAAATTAAAAGACACCAGTCTGGGACTACCCATTCAAGTACCACTTCCCTTCCTAAGCTTCACTATGGAGATGCGCTGGTTCCAAGGAGATGATGCCAAAAAGAACAGAAACGTAAAGCTTTTCAAGCTTCTAATTCATGTGGCACTTCAATAACAAACAAAGAGTTACAACGACATGAATCTTCCTCTCCATGTGCAGCATTGTTTTGCTGACTTCCAGTCCTTGTGCACTGGAAGATGTTCTGTTCCTTTGAATTGGTGCAGCTTATGCTGTGACAACAGCTCCATAACTTTAAGTGCTGGGAGGACTGGCTCCTTTCTCCCCGCTGCTTTTAAAGTCAGATCGTTCTCAGCACTATAAAGCATGTGTTGCATGAAGGAAGCCTGCCAGGATCACTTGGAAATGTGAGTAAAGCACAGAACTGTCAGGTATCCCAGGCTGAATTGTCTAAATGCTGTGCAAGTCCCAGGAGCATCACTTCAACCTTAGACACACAGAACAACTAGAACAGGATGTGGGGTTTGCTCCACCTCTTGTACCATCAAAAGAGGCTCTCCACAAGTTTATGGACTGCTTGCTCCGCTCCCTGGTCCTACACTAGCAATTACAGCTCAGTTGTGAAAGCCCATGCCTCAGCCACGTTGCTGCAAGTACTGAAGAACATGTGACCCATGATAAATTGCCATGCTGAAGCAACAGCAATTACCATCAGATGCTTTAAAATTGAAGTGCTGTGCCTATCTGGAAGCAACGGCACACTGAGAACAAAACATGCAGGGGTGCACTCCCTGCTTGACAGCTGACCACTTGCATAAACAGGAACTAGACCTGTTAACACCCCAACAGAGAAGTTGCACAGCTGATCTCCTGGGAGAGTCTGTCCCATCCTTGGTTATCTGCTTTCAGATCTTACCTAGTGGCAGTGCTATAAAGCACTTCACAGGGAAGCCAGATTTAAATCTCTCTGTCTGTTCTTACACTGTCCATAGCCCCAGTGAGCAGTGCTCAACCTGCAGTCATCCAAGGAGCCTCTCAGCAGCACCAGCAGGAACCCACGGCCACCCCAAGAGCCACTGGCTTCACATGCTCTTTCTAAACTGCCTGCTTGTGCACAAGGCAATTCAGAGACCCTGAGGAAAAATAACATCCAGCCACGTTATTAGACATAAACAAAGAAACACAGAGAATGCCAACCCCCTGCCCAAAGAGAAACCATTTCTTTGCCAATGCAAACACTGTAATTATTCCCGCAGCACAAAGCCCACCATTGGCTTCTCACCTCTCAAAATCAACCTTTAAAAAAGCAAATAGCAGCAAGTGTGACTAACCAAACCCCACACACACCCTGTGATGAAAGCCCAGATAAGGCAGAGGAAATCCCTGTGCTTGCAAATGCCAGATCAGCTCCTGGTCTATGCTTCATATGAAAGCTCTTCGACATAATATCACCACCCTCTTCCACAACCACTTCACCAACTTTCTCCAGCCATTCAGCTTGAATAATTCAAGGTATGCTGTGATCCTATGGATGACACATGCAAACTGTGCCACCTTTGGTGATTCCAGCAGCAGGTGCATCCCTGCCAGCTCCTCTCCATATCACAAAGCCACACTGAATACCAAGCAGACCTTACAACTGGAGCTGACACTACTGTATTTGAACTTAGCACTGGAGTAGTAGTTCACGTGTGGCCGAAATTGGGATACTCTCATAAATCAGACAGAACTAGAAGCCTGCAGCTTCAAAAAGGGAAAAGGTATAGATTCCTCTTCAAATTTCACAGCTCAACTGCTTAATGCACTCAAAAAATAAAAGAATAGCACAAGTGCATGGTGCTGCAGCACCCCCTGGTATCTCCAAAGAGATTAAGTGTCTTCATTCCTCTGCTGGTGTGCTCACCTGCACAGCTGAAGTCAAGCAGAGTTCTCTGGAGCTGGATGTTTTCGTATAGAACGGGTCATTAGCTGGCTCACCATTAGGGTAATGGGACATTGAAAGACATGCAGCAGGTAGAAAGGTAGGAGATGGTTGTAGATTTGAGAGCTCAACTTGCAGGAAAACCTAAATCACAGCTGCACTGGTGCAAGAAGAAACAGGTTTTATGTTAATAATGTCTTTATCACAACAGACTGAACCTCCACCAGTCACTCAGCTTGGTCATTACACTTTTCATTACTAAGCAATTAGACCTTTAAGGTTTTTAAGTGCCCAGCATTAGCTCTTTGCTGGATTACTGGGGCCTGGGAAACCTAAATATCTCACATGGACTGTGCAATGCTGTCAAGTGGACTTGGCAGAAGGAACAGCAGTCCCAACCTAATGCCAACCTAATTTTGTTTGAACCCAGGGAAGCAAAGGGACTCAATGCCTACATAACTGCAGGTCCTGAGCAGAGGAGAAGAGCTATGGGAGCATATCTGTGATTCTAATCCTGCAAAAATCACATGAGAGCAGACTCCCAAGCAAAAGAGTTGGATGCTACATACCTCCAGTACTGTTCATAGATATGAAACTGATAGAAACCACACACCAAACAGAGGCAATTCAGACCCCAGCTGCTTTTGAAATTCAAAGCCCAGTTGCAGGAACATCACTTCATCTGAAGCACATTTAACTGCCATTAGAAGCTGGCCCAATTCCTTCATCCTTTACCCACATCATTAGATGTATATACTTAACACACACATTTTCTGCCATCCACGTTTGATCAGTCGTGGCAACACACATTCCCTCCAAATGGACCGGACAGCATTTCCACATCTGGGCTGGGAGTGATTTGTTTTATATCCAGTCATTAACTTGCATTTATATACCTACAAGTGCATGACACTGTTTGGCCATTTAGAGAGGGAGTGATTAAACATGCCTGGCTTTCCGAGCAATAGGTGCGATAAGGTGCTCTCAGTACGGTGAACCATTTAATGACACTGAAGTACTTTCCTAGTTCCATTGGATTTTGCACAGCTGGAAGGTAAGACAGGCAAGAATAATCAGTGGCATAAACGCAAATGGTCAGCGAGGTGGCACCCCACAGTAGGGAGCTTATTAGGGTTTATTAAGGAATGCAAGTTGAACAGACAACTGTTAGGAAGAAACAAACATCATTCTAGAGTGAACATCCAAAAATGCTGGATGGAAGGACAGGGGAACAGGCTCCAGCTCGTGTCTTTGTGCTGCATCCAGTGCAGAACAAGCCACAGAGCAGTGAGGGAGTAAGAGCAACCAGCAAGGAGAGGGCGTAGGGGCTGAAGTCATGCAATTAAAAGGGTGGAGAAAAAAAGTCTGTAATGTGTAAACTGGCAATATGGCATTCTCCAGGGGATGAGAAGGACTTACACTGCACTAAGGGAGATTTGAAAAGATTCTGCCTGCATCCTTCCCTCCTGCTGGGCTAGAATAAGCATCAGACTGCCACAAGAAGTCGAGGTTAAACATAAAAGGTTGGAAGAACAGCTGTCAGCAATGTTTTGGTACAGCTCATCCCCTGCCCCACAGCAGGGTTCATTACAACCACTCCAAGGTCCTTTTCTACATCCTATGCTGCCAGCAGGTATGTGGCAACAGGGCCAATACAGTTAGTGCAGGTGCTGGAAAACTCACGGGTGATTTTTCACTGCCTGGTTCTAAGAACACATATGTTCAGTAATGCATCTTCCTCCTGATTCCCACATCCATCTAGCATCAAAATCTCAGGCTAACAGCACTTTCCAAAAGATATCATGGGAAAAAAAAAAAACAAAAACAGACTAGTTAACACAAACAAGTGATGCAACTGCCCCATACCATGTAATTGCAGAAGCTCATGTACAGGGCAGATATTTTCTGGTGCACGTAAACTCCTGAGCACCAAAATGTACAGCTTGCTTCCAGGCTAGCATAGTGAATACCTCACCTATGTTACACCCAATGCTTTTCACACCAGCCATTTTGCTTGCAGCCATAAGAAGGGCCTATTTCAGCATTTGCCTTGAACAGAGGCATTGTTTCATCCCAAGGAGAAGCCACCAACTTCAGGTCTTTGAAGACTTCAATTTTCAGACCAGAGCAGGTAACCATTAAGCAAGCTTGAGCTCTAAAGGATAAGCTGACATCTAAGTGCTGGCAAAAAGGAAAGTGTAATTAAGGTGTCCTCTTTGGAACCACAAAGCTTTTAAGCAGTTCAGCTTAGTTTTACGGAAGCATCATAGGTGCCTCCAACTGGATTTTCAGGAAGGTCCCTTGAAGTCACGCCGTGACTTCAAAATATCCAAACACGTTAGATGGGACAAAACCCTTTAAGTGCTATACACTACACGCACTTCACAAACACCTCGGCATTTCACAGACACTCTGTGCCCTTCTCCAGCTCTGGCTTCAAGGAAAGTACAGGGCAGAAAAGAACAAAACTTTCAGTGAACTCTGAGCACTGGCAAGCGGAGAAACTAAACAGCATCGCTCCTTGATCATCAGCTCTGGGATCTGAGAATGCTGGCTGAGCTGAAAGAGCAGAACACATCAGGTGCCCAACACATGGGGTGGAGGCTTGGGGAAAAGAAATGTCCTCCTACATCTAAGTTACCTGCACAAGAGCACCAGGGTAGCTGACATGAGCAGTTTGGAACTACGGCCTCCAGCAGACAAAACCCTGAACCGGATTGCTGTAAATCTGACTGGAGAGAGGTGCCTGCAGCTGGAGGAGCTGCCAGCTGTCACTGAGCCAAAGTGGCAGCGGGAGACACTCACAGCTACCGACTGAACGGCGGAAGAACCAGCAGAAAGTTTCCAGGAGCTGCTGGAAGAGAGAAGAAAGCTGGATGCAGCAGGCTTGGCTTACCCACAGTACACACAGACACAGATGGGTAAGCAGCTGATAAATAACCACGCGCTGCAAAGCCCCCACGCTCTGCACCACCACGTTGTCCCAGAGCCCAAGACTACGGGAGCCAGTTTTGCTGTTGGCAGTCCAAATATCCAGAGATTTGATCCAAAGAGGATCTGATCTGATGCTGGACGACAGCTGCAAAGGGCTTTGAGCTGAGGAGCTTCAGCCTCAGCCTACAGTTACAATATACAAGGATACAATATACCCATGCAGGATATCCCCAGATACCAGGATTTCAGCTTCTGCTCCAGCTATTTGTCACAGTAAAACATTTTTAAATCTGAGCAAGCTAGCAGCATTCTTTAAACTAAAATGACAGATAGCAATCAGGTTTAGAGCTCCAAAGTGAGAACCTCTCTACTCCTTCCAATAACCAAGATAAACGTCTTATTCAAGGTTGTATTAACAGTCAGAAGTACACCTCCCTCTGTAAAGCAAGGCAATTCTGGCTGCTAGAGAATTTAAGCTTTCAATTAAAGGGGAATTCGTATTAACGGTGGAAAACTCATTTATTCTGGACAGAAACCAAGTGCAAATTTTGTCTCTTGACTCCATACAGCCGCGGAGCAAAGAGCAGAGAAGCTTTTCAGAGTCCTGTGGATGTCAAAGTCCCATTAGTTCTCTGTGATGGTCCACACAGTAGGCTAAGGGGGCTGCATAATAAGAGAGCAACAAATCCCGTCACTTTCTGCTCAGGGTAACTTTTCAGGTTTCCTTTTGTCTTGGGTGGGAGATGAGCCTCAAGGTATAGCAGCTCTTCTAAGGTATGAGCGAGCAGGAGCCAAGAGCCAGATACTCACCTGCTACTCCAGTTCTTACAGCAGCACCTATCACACTAAAGAAGGAAGTACTCCACACACTGGTCTGTCCAGGGTTTTACAGTTAACCAGGTTTTAATCATGTTGGAGTACTGAAAAGCAGAAATGTCTCTGGTGTGCTTGCCTTCCTGCCCCTCCATGGTCCATTTCTCACCACTGCCTCCAGTGGTTTCCTTGGAAGCATATGCAAGCCTAAATTGGATTGACATTCACTCAGTGGACAGATGGAGTTTTGAACAGCCTGAAATTCAAGGCCAACTCTCAGGATAAGTCACAATATCAGTGCAAAAACCACCCCTGAAGCCCTCCATACTTTGTGGAAAGCTCAACAATCGCCTAATTATTTGGCAATGAGCCTTGAGGCAGAACCTTAGGCAAGGTCAGCAATTACTCACTGTACTTGCTTACAGTCTGTAAGCAAAACTGCATCTTCCTTGCTGCTCAGCATCAAGAGGTGCAGGGTCTTCATACCTTTACAGAGGTCTCAGAACAGCCAGTAATTTATTCTGAAACAGTTATTCTATGGCTCTTCTTCCACTACCTGAAAATAAAATGGATATTGGAACAAACGGAAATGACGTTTTTGATTTCTATTTTAAGGCTGACTAAACAGTGCTTCCCTAATTGGGCTGTTTGTCCTCTCCCAGCTTCGAAACACTTTGCCTCTTTGCAACCAGAACACGAGAAAGATGGTAGAAATCCCCAGTAATAATATTCCTAGATATCACTCTTTAAAGAAAGCACCTAAGAATGGGAGGAAGAAATGATAGGGCTCTTGAGAGGGAGCAGGGGCACAGACATCCTGTCTCCACTGACATAAGGCTCCCCAAGGAAGTCATCCTGCCCCTGTACTCAGCATTGGTGAGGCCTCACCTTGAGTACTGTGCTCAGTTTTGGGCACCTCTCTACAGAAAGGATGTTGAGGTGCTGGAGCAGGTCCAAAGAATGGCAACAAGGCTGGGGAAGGGCTTGCAGAATCTGCCCTATGGGGTGTGACTGAAGGAACTGGGGCTGTTCAGTCTGGGGAAGAGGAGGCTGAGAGGAGACATTACTGCTCTCTTCAAACACCTGAAGTGGAGTGGGTCTCTTTTTGCTGATGACAGGATGAGGGGAAATGGCCTCAAGTTGCACCAGGGGAGGTTTAGGTTGGATATCAAAAAGAATTCCTTTACAGAAGGGATGGTTAAGCATTGGAATGGGCTCCCCAGAGAGGTGGCTGAGTCACCACCCCTGGATGTGTTTAGAAACTGTTTGGATGTGGTGCTCAGTGACTTGATTTAGCGGAGGGTTGTTAGAGTTAGGGAAGGATGGATGGGCTGCAGCTGGACTTGATGATCTTGAAGGTCTTTCCTCTGCTGTCTTCCTCACACTGGAGAGATCCAAACCACCTCCAGCTTTGGTTTCCTGCACTGACTGCAAGCTAGACAAAGAAACAAACTCAAACATGCTCCTTGCATATCTGCATGTTGATTTGCTAAATAATAATTAAATTTAAAAAAAAAAAAAAAAGAAAAAGATTGTGTTCCCACGGGTGTCCCTCATCATCCTTCACTTTACTCATCCCTCCTGTTCATCAATATGATTATTGCTGTTTGCTTCCGCACTGCACCTCCATCCTCCCTCTGCAGAGGGAGATGCATTAATACCCTCCTCCACAAATCCTTTTCCCTTCCACGCTGTTCCCAGATCAGCCAGAACACGCTCACTCCCCCGGCACGCTCACATAACGCCGGCTCCCTCAGCAAATCCCCTCCATTTTAGGGTCTCGTTAAAAACAATTCCAGTTGAAAGAAGTTCCCCAGCAAAGGCTCTGCTCTGAGCAGGCACTTTCTGACTCGAGCAGTGCTGTGAGCATCGCGGTGCTGCTGCTCAGCCACGCTCCCCATCACAGTCCCTGCCCCTCCAGCCTGCAAAAGTCAGCTCCAGCCTCTCCTCCATGCATGCCCACAGCTCCTTGGCTGCGGATGGGAGCCCAAGGTAGGTATTCAGCAGGCAAAGACACAAAGAGGACACCACAGAACGCTGTGCAGCACGAAGGCAGACGGGCTATTTTCAGCGCTTTGCACAGGCCACAGCCAGGAACAATAGAAGGCCGTGCACGGTGCAGGGATAAGGCAGCGGTGCCCACGCTGCTCCGTGCATCTATAGAGCTGGGATTTGATATCAAGGATGATCATTCAGGAGCTGGAAACGAGACGTCAGCAAAGCTGTCTGAGTCGAGTCAATTGAAAGGGAAGCGCCTCCTTTTTATTTCTGAGAGCATCGTAAATAACTTGAAATATTGATACGCCAGCAGACACTAAAACACCAGATCTTTCATACAAACCCAGCCTGCCAAGCTGAGCAGGCTGCACACGCTCAAAGCCAAGCAGGAGAAAGCCCTTCAAAAAAGAAACTGCCTGAAGAACAATGGGTGCCAGAAAGGATTCCTGTGATACGGCTTACAAAGCAGGGGGGAAAATCGTTGTTTTCTCCTTTAGTCACACCTTTGTTCCAGAAAATCAGGACACAAGGAACACAGCAACCTGCAGCTCGGAGGCAAAGCATCGCCTTATTCCCAAACGTGATGTAATTGAGCACAAATCCCACCACTCCAGGTGCCAAATACATCCCGACTCGGCCATGCCGAGCCCACCTGCTCTGCGTGCAATTCCCAGCACGTGGCCTTGAGAGCAGCTATGCTGCCACACCGCTCTGCTTCTGCAGGGGACAGAGATGGCCACGACACGTGCAAAGCCTCCCTGCCCTGCTCCCTCCATCACAGCGAGGCTGTTCTTCATCCCAGCGCCGCAGTCAGCACCTCATGAAATCCCCTACCGCAAGCTGGGACACTCAAACAGCTAAGGGAGAGCTGTGAAAAGAACAGCTGGAAGCAGCCCTTAGCAGTAAGCAAAGCAAACATCTTAATGAAGATGCATCTGTAAGGCAGGGTTTTTAGAAGGTGGTAGAAGCAGCGCTCCTGCATGAGAAGCTTCAAGCAAGACCCTGGTCGTGCTGTGCTCTCAGCGAGCTGACACACATTCCTTTCCTGTCTTAATAGGTGTTTATTTGCCACGCTCTGCTGCTAACAGTGTAGTTACACACACCAAGTGTGTTTGCTCAGAGCCACCAGCATCACAGCAAACTACACTGCGTGTTTTCACAGCTCTTTAACCAGCCAAGGAAGGACCCACTGTCCCCACTGCTTAACACAGGCAAGCCCAGGTACTGCTTGAACACAGCAGGCAATGAGCACAAGTGTCCCACGTCTCACCTGAAACATTCTTTGGGGTTTATATTAAGGCATCCATGCTCATTCAGAGATGTCAAGAAACTATTTAACAAAGAGGCTCAGGCTGCCTGTCTGTCTCAGCTGACCACATTTGATGCACCCAGCTTCATTTTCTGCCCTATCTTCCATAGGGTTCTGCCTGCGTCACGTGAAGAAATACCATTTAACAGATTAATTAAACCCTGATTCCCAAATATTGACAGAAGGGAGAGAACAGGTACAAAACGAATTCATCTTCAACCAGATCTGCATTTATTCTGCTTAATGATACCCTATGCCTTCACTTTCATGACAACATCACTCCCTCATTTCACTGACATAACATTGCCTTCACCCCATTCTTTCAAGGGAAGATTCTTGTGAAGCAAAACAAAACAGACTGTCAAAAAGCCTTATGGGTTGGGAGGAAAGCCCCTAAAAGCTGCCACACTTCCCTTAGCATCATATACAGAGATATCCAGAGCGATGCCAGCCCATGGCACAACACACTATTTGTAATTTTACAGCTTCTTTCAGGTGCTTCTATTCCACATTTCCTATTTCCCACTTACCCAAACTGCTGTTTCATGTATTATTAACATCACGAGAGCTGGAACTTCATTAGCTCGGCTGCTTGGGCAGGAAGCAGTGGTTTGTTGTTGCCACGGGCTGCAGTGCTGCAGTTCAATGATGAGGCACAAAAATCCACACACCATTTGCACACCTGGGCATAGCTCTGCACACCAGATTCACCTGCTCGACTTCCCGAATATAACGACCAAGCTCCATCTCTACAGGATATCCCCCAGTCTATACAGCCCCACAATCACACAGTAACAACCAACACCACTGGCATCAATCTGCCTAAGAACGACAAAGCACAACCTCAAACTCAGTCAAAAGAACCCAGCAGCTTCTAAAACAACAGCATTTGGGCTACAAAAGTAAGGTTCCAACTGTTTTTACCCCTCAACACCACAGTTCTCAGTACAATCGTGCTATTTAATCATTGCTGTCAGCCCATCCAGGAAGGATCTCCCACTCCCCCTTCTTTCACCCCACAAGTTTGGGGTTTTCCAGCCTATTTGATACCCCAGGAGCAATACTACACATCACCACAGACACAGTGGGTAGGAAAGCCATGCTGCTGCTCCATCACCGCACTTAAATCATTAGGAAAACAAACAGAAATCAATGCTTAAGTTAAAAATAATAAGTTAAAGCGCTGGTAAATCACAACCACAAGAGCTCCAGCTGAACACAGGAAGGACTGAGGGAGCCCAGAGCTGACACACACGAAGGATGGTTCAGGATGAACACGTTAGCAGGATATTCCTGGTAAAGCCACGCTGCTATTTCAGCCACATCCACATTTCCAAAGCATCAGTCCTTATCACACCCACATGAAGCCCTTCAGCTGAGAATCTGAACACCCCAAAACCAAATGCTCATCAGTGGGACCGAAAGGCTCAAGCCATTAATTGCAGCTAAGTGCCGAATGGATCGAGTATCCCAAAGCTCCCGACAATTCTGACTTCGAGGTGGGGGTGGGGGGACAGCGAAGGGGGTGTGTGTTAAAATCCAAGCAAACCTCTTCCACAAGGAGAACGGGAAGGAAAAGGCAGCAATGAGAACAGACCCCGAATGTTGTGGGGTTTTTTTTCCCCTCTTTCCCCCCCTCAAGTTCTCAAAGCTTGGCCCGGTCACATGCGCTGGTCTCGTGGAAGCAGCTGGAAAAGAGGGAGCCAGCAAAGCCGCCTCCATTAGGAGCTCGGCTACACAAAAGAAGAAGAGGAAACGGAGCAACGGGTCCAACGGGGAGAGATGCGCGAAGGGGCAAGTGCGGCTCAAAGAGGAAGGGGCGAAGAGACGGGGATGTAAAGCCAAACTCGGGCACCTGCACCGGGCGTGGGGCAAAACGGGGATGTCTCACAAATCAAGGAGTCCGTGAGGGTGCAAAGATAGAGGGATTATGGCTGGGGTGATGCAAAACGCAGCCGCCCGCTGCCAACTTCTCGCCGTACAGTCACGCAGGGCCGCTCCCCCCAGGACTCGCTTCTGGCCGCTCTCCTCACACAGACCCACGCGGGGACGTTCCCTCCAGGAGCCGCTTCACTCGGGGCCGCTCCCCCCCGTCAAGGGGCCGCCTCAGCGCTGACCGACGCGGAGCCGCTCCCCCTCAGGAGCCGCCCCCCCCCGGCCTCGCCGCCTTTGTCCCGCCGAGCCCCAGGGGAGCGGCCCCGCCGCAGGCCCGGCCCCGCAACCAACCGCCGCCCGCACCTGCCCTCCCGGGCCCGGCCCCCCCGACCTGCCGCTTCCCACCCCCCGCTTCAAGTTCCCCGCGGCCCCGCGGCCCGGCACCTGCTCCGTCCTCACCGCGTGGGGACTCACCGCGGGTGGGGCGGGACCCAGCGGCGGCCGAACGCGGCGCTCCGCGCTGCTGCGTCAGCGCCGCCTCCTCCGCCGGCACCGGGATGGGGATGAGGCGGGATGAGGCGCGCTGTCCCCCGCCGCCGCCGCCCGCCCTCGCCGCAGGGCGTCGCGATCCGGCGCGGCCCGGGCGGGCGGCGCGCAGAGGCCGGGAGCGGAGCGGGGCGGGGGCCGGAGGGAGGGGAGGGGGGGGCGGGGGCTGAGGGAAGGGAGAAGGAGAAGGGGGGGGTGGGTGAGGGAGGGAACGAGGCGCCGCCGCCGCCGCTCGCCGCGAACTCCCCGCAAGCCGCCCAGCCCCTCCGTCCTCCTTCCTGCTTCCTCGTCCGCAGCCAATCGCCGCCCTCCGCTCCGCCGCTCGCCTCGACGAGGCGACCAATGGGAGGCCGGCCCTGCTCGCCGCCGTCGGCCAATCAGCGTGAGCGGCCCCGCCCCCCCGATCCCGTCCTCTCAGAGCCCCCCCATCGCCCCCCCCCGCCTCGAGGGATCCCCTCACAGCTTCGGCCGCCCTTCGCCCTGTACCCCTCCATAGAGCCTTCTGACCGCCCCAGGGGCTCCTGGACGATACCCGGGGGTCCTCTTTACACCAAGGGGTACCAACAGACCTCGAGGGGCTCCTTCGAGCCCTTGGACCCTCAGTTTTCCTCACACCGCCCCCCCAAGAGAGCGGCCGCAACGGGCGGTTTCCTGAGGAGAATCCGTTCCCGCCCATCTGGTCACCCCTCGGGGCCCGCTTTATTTCTCATTGTTTGTGCCTATTTATGTGCCCTACTCTGGGAAAGTTCTCCTTTGTAGGCTTTGTGTGGCATGTTGGGGGTGCTAAAAAGGCCAATAAGTGGGTTCCTCAACAGGGAACTCCGTATTTTGACAAGGCTGGTTTAAAAACCCACAGGTGATACGTTGTTCTATCGCCGAAATGGTGTCTTGGGTTGGTGCGAGCACAGAGCTGCCATCCCTTAGCCCTGAATTCTCTATCAGTTTCATGGTGTGTTTTGTTGTTGTTTCCTTGTTTTCACTCTTTCTCCTCAACTTCTGAGAAGTTCAGTGCATGGAACAAGCAGTTGGGAGGGAAAAGTCATAGAATCATGTACTTGGTTGCGTTGGAATGGACCATTAAAGGCCATCTAGTCCAGCTCCCCTCCAATGCACCTACAGCTTCATCAGATGCTCCATCCTACCTTTGAATGCCTCCAAGAACGAGGCTTCTCCAAGCTCCCCATAAGTACATCATAAGTTAAGCCTCCTCCAGCTCTAAGAGTCTGCTTGAAATACAGCAAAGCTGCTGGAGACCAAGAGGAAGCTAATGTGCTTTTATTCTGCCTTTCTCCTGGAGATCCAAAGGACCGAGCAAGAAAGAGCAAAATCAGTGTCTGCTGTGATCTTTGCCTGGCCCAAGGGCCAAGAAGGATGAAAATAAAGGATAATTCAGCTATTTTGAGGCAAGGACCAAAAGTGCATCTGCATCTTCCCGTATGAGCAGATCTCCTGTTGGAAGGTAATGCATGGTCTTACAGAACTGAACAATGAGCTTCCCCAGCTCTTCAGGCAGCATTTAAATGGGAAACTGTTCGTGCAAGGATTTCTGAGGCCACCATCACAGCATTATCTATTGAGAAGTTAGCAAACAATTACATTCTTAGTAGAGTCCTTCCCTCTGCTGCGAGCCCTGGCCAACAGGAGGGTAACTAAAACACTGCTGAGCACCAGGGTGAGTTAGATTTTAATACCATAGAGAACATGCTCACACCAGTCATTAGATGTGTTTGAGTAGCTTCAGAAATCAGCTTCCTTGGACTCTGCTGGCTAAACAGAATCCAGCTTTTGGAGCAGGAAAATGACGTTCTATGACATTCACAATATGGCTTCAGTAATTCAGCAGGGAATGAACATCACATTTTAATTAGTGGTTCCTCATTACTCTCCAAGCCCATGCCTACCACCATGCTTAGTCTATGTTACATGTGGCTTAAGTTGAACTGTAATTCCTACAAATAAAACTACATCTTCCCAGCATTCATGAGGCAAATATTTGGTTAGAATTGATGCTGAGATGTAAAGATAAATAGAGGGAATTCTATAGAGGTGGAGGTGAAGCCACTCTTCCAAGTGTCCAGAATAGGAGGACATCTTTAGGTTGGGAAGTCAAGGACAGAGGACTGTATCCTCCAGAGCCCTACCAGAAGCATGACACAAAGCCACCTGCAAAGCTCCCTCCCTTTATAAAAACCCAGTTTGTTCTACAGTGGGGCCAGATTTCCTCTCATTGCACCCCTTGTCTCAACAGGTACCAATATGGAAGAGGCACAGAGAGCCAAACCAGAGCAATAAGACAGCAAAAAGCTTCACACAAATTAGCACCAGTGCCTGCAAAAACACACGGTCGTGGATGGAAAGCATCACGATGGAGGCAGTTTGCAGACAGGCTGGGAGGCTCAGGCAACAAGGTGTACGTAGGGTAAGTTCACACACTGAAAGCAGCAACTTGTGGCAGTCTGGAGGATCCTGCATTGACTGGTTCCTCTGTCAGGCCTTAAGGTCATGTCTTCGCATAGCACCTGGCACCATGGGGCTGGGTTACAGATTCATCTCTAGCAAGGGAGACCTGTTAATAAGAACTGAAAAAGAGTAGTACTACAGACTAGCCTAAGAGAAGGCTTTTAGTTTCATTTAACAAAAAAAGAACAACCTCTGCTCCTTCAGCAAAATGTAACATGACATGCAGGTTTTCCAACCTCTGCTACTTGCTTAATCAGCTCTGCCCTCCCTGAAAGGAAACAGCCTAGGCTTACTCACATGCAGCTGCCCATTCTATTGCAGGCACTGCTCCCTGCCCTGGAAAAAAACACCCAGCTCCTCGGGCTGCTTTCTGTACCCAAGCAACTTAACCCTCTCTTCTCTTGCTCTGTGCTCTTTGCAGTTTTACCAGGCGCCTCCTCAAATGTGCAGGCACCAAGAAACCAACCCCAGGTCAGGATTAGTGGAACTACCTCAGCCCACCCGATGCCTCGACATCAACAAAATGCTTGTGCTGCACCGACTGCAGCAGCAAAAGAGAAGGAGGAGTCTCTCTCTCTCCTTCCCCCTTCAGCCCTGACTCTGGGGCTAACCCAGTAAATACTAAAGGCCAAATTAATCCCTGGTGGGGCTCTATTGACTGACTCAGAATTATATTACACCAAAAAGTAAATTGGCTGTCAGTATTTAGGTGCGCAACATACCAGCTGTGGTTACATAAGCAGTTTCCGCTGAGATTTCTGTTCAAACATCAGCTTTTGCTCATTCTGAGCTGGGTGAAATATTTCCCCTTTTCCCTTGAAAGCAGGCAGGAGGGATTTGGGGCTGAATAAGAGGGATCTGACTGCACGAAGGTGCTCTAGATGATCTCGTTACCTGCAGAAATGGTAAATGCAAAGCACTGTGCTTGAGACTGAGGGAAGCAGCTGCGGGTTTTTAGCTTTACTGCTGTGAGAGTTTAATATACACACACATATATATATTGAGGTTTGAAAAAGTTTTGCTGCAGTTGCATCAGATGTTGGCTTCTATCAATAAACGGTGCCAGGGAACTCAGCACATGTGCACTGCAAAAGAAAGGGGGGTTGTTATGCCATATTTCTTCTTTTGCCTTTCATCTTAAGACATCGCTGTGCTTTAGTGAGGAACATATCAGTGCTGTGTGCCAAATGTATTGATGGGGATTTAAAAAAGAGAAAAGCAGAGGGACGATGAAATTTGCTTTTGAGATGGACCAGGAAATGAGGTTGGGTTGAATTAAGGGACAGGAGTAAGAGTTAAAAACGTACCTCAGCATTATCATGGCCCGAAGTGAGGAGTAGGTGTGTGTGCTTAGGAATATTGCAAAATATGGATTAAAAGCGAGGGCTCGGCTTTATGAGCTGGATCATGGCAACACTAGTGAAAAATTCATATGCACGGGAAGAATAAAATGTTATGCCTCGCGTTCCCTGGGTAGCCATTATTTTATGAAGTGTGATTCACAAAAGCAGTGAGACTGGAGAAATGTGAACACAAAACACATGTCCCAAAAAGACATGATGGGAAAGCAAACAGTAATTATTGGACCATCTGCAAACGGCGAGGCTTGAGGATGGGGTAAGTCAGCAGGAACAAATACATCGCTATGTTTACAGCTCAAAACACTGACTTTTTTCCCTCACACACAACTAATACAGGAAACCCAATAGAAATCCCGACGGCACAAGCTGAGGACAGCCTGCATTTCCATTGGAAACAGCTGCATCACTGCTAGAAATTCAGCCTTTTTGTGTCTCCCAGGTGTAGTGATCTGATACCGATGCACGTCTGTGAATAGTGACATTTCTCAGTGCTGCTCTGGTGGCAGAGGGGACATTTCTGCTTCTCCATGCTCCCATTAAGCCAACCTGCCTTTGCTGTCCAGGCTGGCAGAGAGGTGAAGTCTTGTCTTGGGGGATGAAATGAGGAGTGGATGGTGTTGGCAGCTTTGTAAATACAGGGATATAAGGATGGAGAACAGCCCTACCAAAAAGGTCTTGAGGGTAGTGGTAGATGGCAAGCCAGATATGAGCCAGCAACGTGCCCTCACACACTGCCAGTTGTATCCTGGGCTGTGTCAAAAGCAGAGTGGCTGGTAGGGCAAGGGAGGTGATCCTGTCTCTCTGCTCTGCACTGGTCAGACCTCACTCAAAGTACTGCATCCAGATGTGGAGTCCTCAGTGCAGGAGAGATGTGGGCCTATTAAAGCATGTCCAAAGGAGGACTACAGAAATGATCCAAGGGATGGAGCACCTCTCCTCCAAGGGCAGGCTGAGGCTGTATAGCTTGGAGAAGGGAAGGCTCCAGGGAGACCTGGTTCTATGATTGCCACTCCGTTCTTCTGCCCTGACTTGCGCCCATATCAGTCAGGGCCACATTCTCCAACCTGACACAAGCATCATCGTCTTTAAGGCTCCAGAGCACTGAGCATGAAGGGAATGCATTTATCATCTCCAGATTGCTCTTTACTCATGGGTTAATTCATCAGGTGGCTCAGGCTTGACACATGGGTTGCTGGTGTTCCTTGAGTATGTCCCCATTTCCCACTTGGGGTTTCAGTGCTGTGGTTTCTGCCTCCCTGCTTTCCATAGGAAAAAGCCCAGAGTATCGCAGTGTACCTGGGTAGCTCAAACACATTTCTGAGCACATTTCTGCTTCACTGAGAAACCTGAATTATCCCCGGTCCTGCTTGTCTGCTTTCATGCTATGAGGAAATATGATATGTGATGTAGAAAATATAATATGCTACTGGCAAAAGCCAGGACTGGGCACATCTAGATAAGCACTCAGACACTTGGGGCTCTGCCTGCTCTGTAACGAGTACCAGATTATTGTTTTAGTATGAAACAGGTGTTGTCAGATGTTTGTTTCCTTAAAAAATGACAATTCTGTGCAGCTTGAACCTCACTGAAAGTTGAACCCCCACTGAAAGGACATGGTTTAGTGGACGTGGCGGGGATGGGTACTCGGTTGGTCTTCATGATCTTAATAGTTCTATGAAGGTTTTCCCTTTGTTGTCTATGTACAGTCTTAAAGAAAACACAGTCTGATCTTAGAGGTGAAATAAAGGAGGCTAAAAGGAGCAAAGCTGAGCACATCATCTGCAAACCTCTGCTTCATCCCACAGGTTGCAGGGATGGATCAAGGTGCAGCGCTGGACTTTGGAGCTCATGGGGATGCTGGGAATCACCATCCTGCCATGCTGGGCACCGGGAAAGCAGCAAAAGAGTTAAGATAACAAGAGAGCAGAAAGTTTTATGGTGAGGCTTGGAGTTTAGCTGTACAAATCCTATTAGCATTAACATCAGCCGTGCAGTTAAATCCCTGCGTTCTGCACAGAAATTGAATCCCTGAGGGTCTGGCTTAAATCAACAAATACTACGAAAGGCAGAGCAGGGAGTGACATCCCTGTGCACAGGGAGTTTTGTCTGGGGACAGTGGCAGGGAGTAAATGAAACAGAGTTTGTTTCTATAATTTCTGGCATGCTGATTGACCCCAGTAGGGATGAGCACCCAGCATTGCACATGAGTCCTTCAGAAAGGCTTCGCTTTGATTTCCTTTCTCCCTTTTTACCTACTACTCTTTTATTTTAGAGAGAGAGAGAGGACACCATGACATGTTGGTGTGAACTTTAATTCACTAAGGCAGGTTTTTGTTGAACTCGGGACTGGAAAGTTGGAGCTGAATGTGTCTTGGATAGAGAGCCATGAGCACTTGGCCATCAGTGGGATTTGTTATCACCAAAATTAAGCTGCTGCCAAGACAAGATGGTTTCTCAAAATGGAGCCAATGGCCACAGATTGGGTGCATGGTAAAAGATATCTGAGATACAGACTGGGTGATACAGACTGGTTAGCACAGATTCTCTTGACCAGTGTGGTCAGGAATTGCTTTCAGGAAGCTGTACCATGTACTATGGATGGACACATGGCAAGCTCAAAACAAAACCCCAACCATTAATACTCACCATGGAAATGTCAGCACCCACTATGTTTAAGCAAGTTAGTTATTAGCTCTGTTTGGATCCAGCCTTATATCCAAAGCCATTCATTCTGCTATTACCATTCATTATTCTCTCCGGTCTTCCCCTGGATGTTTGAACTGGGATCTGCCTAATCCTGCAAAGCCCAGCTTCACCTCGTGCCAGAACATGGAACAGTCATAATTCCCATTTGCAGCCCTGCTGGCTGTTGCTATGGGAATGCTTGCAGTGTAATGGACTGAGCGATGCCGTGCCCCTGTGCAACAGTGCAGGTAGAAGGTTTGGAGCTCAGAGCTTTCCTGGGTGTGCTCTGATAATTAGCCAGGGAAGTTACTAATCACCTTGCACAGCACCAGGGCTCTTCCTGAGCTAATTGGTGGAAAACTTGCTCAAAGCTGTCACTAATGGCATCACATCTAGATTTGCACGGGGAAATTCAGAGACAGGTAAATTTCCAAAGCTCAAACATGCAATGAAACTGCTGCTGACCACAGCTTCCTTCCAACCCCTGGACAGCGGCTGATTGCTTAGGCAGGATCACAGCTCAGAGCACTTCATCATGCCCTTAGGTTCTGTATATTTGGGAAGAGCTGTAGGGCTCAACCTGCCCTTCTACTCACAACCAGCAGGTCAGACATTGCCAGATCCTTTTGCATCAGCACCACCAGACCCAAGGGCAGTGCACACCCACTGCCAAATCCCCTTTAATCGGTTGCCTCCTTCCTTGGCCAGCCCCAGCTCTGTGCTGGATCACGGCTTTAATAGCTCCAAAGAGGAATTCCTAAAGCAAATATTTTCTTTCCAAAGCTCTGCTCATTAGCTATAAGCACAGAGCAATGTATCACAGGCAGGTTCTGAAGAGCTCTGAGGAGAGATAAGAAAATGCACATAGAAACTTGCATTTACTGAAGTGCTTACAGGAGAAATGAGTGTTGCAGTGCTGTAGGTACCAAGGCAGTAGTGTCTCCATGCTGTGACAAAGAACACACGTATGGAGACCCAACCCAACCCATCCATGACTTTGTGATTCCAAGAGCAGCAGCTGGGTGCAAAGCTGCAGGGAGACTTTGCTGCGACTGGTGAAAGACGGTTGTCCAAATTGTGCTGAGTCAGTGGAAAGGAAGACATGCGCCCACGTGCTGCGGCAGCAGCTGCCTCCTTGGGAGAAACAAAAACCCCTTTGCACGGGGACAATTCTGTTTGCCAGCTCAGCTGCATCGCTGCCAACCCTCGCTGGTCCCAGCGGGCTGTCCCAGCAGGAGCAGCACAGCTCTGTAGGAACACTTAGCCCAGAGCTGCAGGTGCATCTGGCAGCACCGAGCTCCTGCAGCATCATCACCCACACATCCCTGAAGGACAGAAACACGGATGGACAGACACGTTGATGGGCTGCCTACCATTTGTTTGTTAGATCTTTTTTACCCCTGCCCCCCCCCAATTCCTACTTTCATGCTGACAACTGGGCCTGGGTATCAGCTGCTCAGTGCTCTGCCTTTCAGCCAACAGCAGGTGCAAGCGGGGTGACCCCGG
Source organism: Coturnix japonica (assembly GCF_054131305.1). Lineage (NCBI taxonomy): Eukaryota > Metazoa > Chordata > Aves > Galliformes > Phasianidae > Coturnix > Coturnix japonica. The sequence goes on along the minus strand of NC_140667.1, from coordinate 2,817,436 downwards.
GCTTCACTGCAGCAATCCCTGCACTTGGGCTCGAGAATGTTTTTGTCTCTCCTTCACAGTTGTGAATTCTTTTCTATGGGGTGGGAGGAAATCTCTTTCTAATCTTCCTGCTCTGAAGTGGGCAAGGGGAGCTCAGCGCAGCTGTGCAGCATCCTATGGGGCGGCTGCGTTGCATGGCATCCCTCAGCTGAGCCCCTTCCCTATTTCCAGCATGGGCAGAGGGTGTGGGACCGTGTCAGTTCCCCTCCTGCCTGTGGGGCAGTGAGAGCGTGCAAAGGGCACAGCTCAGCGTACAGAGCAAGGAGGTGACTCAGCAGCTCCGTCACCAGCCCTAAACCACAAGCAAAGTGAAAGCTCTGAACGCAGAGAGATTTTTAACGGGGGAGGCACTATACACGGAGATGGAGCAGCATCACAGAGCTTGGCCTCAGCACATCCCCTGCGGAGGGTGGAAGCGAGAACCTCTGCTACTTTCACAATGCGTTATCTTGTAGTGAAACTGCACAGCAACACCCAGCCCGGGAGGCAAACATCATCCCCCCCCTCCTTGTTGCCACGAGCACCGAGGAGCAGCACAACAGGCTCAAACCGCATCCCCTGCTGCATGCATGCAGGAGAACCAGCCCCAGACACAGCCCGGGGGGGGGGGGGGTACATTCAGGTCATGGTGCTTGAGCTGTGCTTTTATTGGGTCTGCAATCTCAGGGTCTGACTCTGCAGAGCAGCCCTGAACATGCAGCAAAAAATAAATGAATCACCTGAGCTGGTTCCCCAGAGCCAACAGCTCCAGCTCACATAGGCAGGGTGGTTTTAATTCTTTCCAGAAATCAATAAACTCTGAATCTGCAAAACTTACCCAGCTGCTGCTGCAGAGGGGAACGCTTTCCTTGCTCAGGAAAACTATGGCAGCACCCCAAACATCATTCAGTCCTCAACTGTGCCCTTCCCAGGAAGCGCCTGCAGATTCCTGATAAGCTGGGAGAAGCTTCACTATGATTTCACTATGATCCTGCCACTTTTTGCCACCTCCCCCCCCAAAACCTCAAGTTTTCCCTGTTAACTCTGCTGCTCTCCAGAGGAAACCTGAGGCATGGCCCAGATGTATCACTACGTATACAAACACATACACACACACATAAATATACCCACACTTCTATATATATAAACGTACCAGGTAGGAATTGAACCCCACACCTCTCTGGGAACCACCCCAAGACCACAAGGCTGCCCAGTACAAGCTGATCTAATTACATTGCACACAGATTAACACCCTTAACCTTGAATGCTGGTGCAGCTCCCAGCACCAAGAGCTTTGTTTTGGTACCACAGTGATAACTGCTCGGTGGGAAGCAGCCCGTGCCCTGGGAAAGCATGGGACATTCAGTTAACAGAACCCTGCTCAGGATTTATGAGTGCCTCCCTCCACCCCATCCCACGATGTATTTGACATTGATTCATGATGCCTTTAACTCCAAGGTGCTGCTCAGCTTAGAAAGTAAAGGCATTATTTATTGTTTGTATATTAAAAACAAGTTAGACCTCTACTATGATAGAGGACAGGTTTAAAAACCTGCGTGTCCCCTCCAGCTCAGTGTGTGTATTTTGTTTTAAACACCCTGATGCCGCTCTGACCTTTCTTCTAGGGATCTCCTCTGGTTGGAGACAGATCACAACACAATGATTTGACTCTGATGCCCTTCTGAGAGCCTTCAAGGAAACCTGCAGTGATTCACTCCCACATTAAGAGCTGAGGAACATGTAAGTGTGATACAAGTTTCCCACCACCCTTGGAATGAGATGTGCCACTACAAGCAGAAATAAAACAACGATACAAAAAAGTTTAAAATTCTTTATATTAAAACTACTTGGAGTTTGCCTGTATGGCAGCTGTTGAATTCATCCTTCTGTTATATTTACAGCATCCAAGCTTTCAGCGTGGTTCACCCTTGAAGGCCGGCAGCAGGGAGTGCAATTCTTTAACAAGGCGAAACTTCCATGTGCTCTATGTAATATATATATATATGGAGGACATCTCAAATACTGCTGCTCTCACTCTGACTTCTTCAGCCAGCCATCAGCAGAGCGTGATTGAATGCTTTTACCAAAAGAATAGCCTTCAGGAAAAGGAAAAAAAAAAACAAGAAAAAAACCCAAATAACCCCAACCCTGAAAGTCAGCCTCCTCCTGCCTGCCTCATTCATGGATGTCACAATACAGGTCTGACGTTTTAACTGTTCCCGGAATGATGGATGGCGGCACTGGTGGATGAATAACACAGCAGGAGGTGGCCCATCAGGGAGGCAAAGGGCTGCATCGAAATACCTTGAGAAACAGCAGGACTAGGAAAGGAAGTATGCACTGAAACAGATGTGGGACTTTGATGAAATGTTAAGAACCATCACCTTACACACCGGTTGGGTGCCTCTGATTCTCAAGTGTTCCAAAGGGCTGCCCCTACAACATGATTGGTGTCACGTGCCCCAAAACAGAAGTTTTTCATCCCATTGGAAGATCACAATGGGAAATCTCTCTTTCCAGTGGCAGCACGTCAGCTGCTGGCTATTAATGGCACACCGTTTTAAAAAGAGAACTAAAATCATTCCCATGATCATTTCTTAGATCTGAGCTGAACCCAAGCAATGGCTTTCCCCTGGTTCCAGCCATGCTGACAGCTGCTTTGGTTGCAGTTCGTCCTGCGGATGAACCTCAGCTTGACAGTGCTGATTTAGGATGGCTTACAACAGGGTGAATCAGGCTGATCACAAGAAGAAAACAAATACATTTCCCTTCTATGCTGCAGTCTGATTCACCCATTCAGAGAGCAGACAGGCTCCACAAGCGTCAAGGCAGGAATCACAAGAAGAACAAAGTTGTGCGCTCCAACCTCCACGTGAAAGGCCTCGTGGTGCTCAGTGGGCTGCCCCTCCACTGCTGGAGGTTACTTGAAGGCTGCATTGAAGGCCCTGCCAATGACCAGCCTGCGCACTTCACTGGTGCCAGCTCCGATCTCGTAGAGCTTGGCGTCACGCAGGAAGCGCCCCATGGGGTAGTCATTGATGTAGCCGTTCCCACCTACGACCGGAACCAAGTTATTGCTTTTCTCTCAATTGAGGGGCTCTCAGCAGCCTCCCCAAATAACACACTGGCAGCGACTGCCTTACCGAGACACTGGATCCCATCCAGAGCCACCTGGGTAGCGCACTCTGCTGAGAAGAGGATGACTCCAGCACAGTCCTGCGAGGAGAGAAGCAAATTATGACAGAGGCACGAAGGTGTCACCTGCCCTTTTCCCATCTATGTTGCTCTGACCTTTTCATTCCCCTACAGACATCTGCTAACAAACCTGAACCACTTCATCACAAAGGCACCAGGATTCATCCCCTGCAAGCAAGAAGCTGACACCGTCCTTCTGTCACTTTTGTCAGACTACACAAAGGTAGAAAATAGAGTGCAGCAGGGGTGCTGCTCTGCCTCGCGGATGGACATCACACCCCCTGGGGACCAACCTGATTCGATTTGATGCAGGGCTCTGCTCTGCTAAATGCCTGGTTCTCTCCCCCGACAGACACATGGTGACAAGTCAGTTGTGTCAGTGACAACAGCTCAGGATGGTTGCTATAGCCTCTTATAGCAGGCAGGATATTGTGTTAGGCCTTCCTATAAAACCTACCCATCCTGCTACATCTGTTCCATTGTACAACTACAGTTTCTGTCTCATGAGGGAAGAAGAGGGGAAAACAAACACTTGGAGAACTCAAGGTCGTTTTAACCCCCAGTATTCCCACCCTGCATGTGATGAGGAACCAAGCTGTCCAGCAAAGCACTGGAGTCACCATCCCCGGAGGTTTTCAGACATGGTTTAGTGGTTGGACTTGATGATCTTGGAGGTCATTTTCAACCTTAATGATTGCATGATTCATGGTTCAGTGGGCACTGTGGGAATGGTCGACAGCTGGATTTGATGATTTTGGAGTTTTCTTCCAAACTTAATGATTCAATCAAAGGAAGAGCATTCAGACACAACCCACATAGAACTGCAAGCTCACCTTCGCATTAAAGTGGCCGCGGTCACAGGCTTTGGCCACATTGTAGACGTACTGCCGACAGGCCATCAGCCGGGTATACATATCAGCCATTTTGCCCTGCATGAGCTGCACGTTGCATGAGAAAAGAGACATGTTGCAGCTATTGAAACTTAACGTGAGTCCACAGGGATTGAGGGGAAATGGTTTTTCTGCTTGAGCTCTGGGAATCAGCTGGGTTCATACAATGCATTCCCTGTGGTCTCTCAGAAATCAGTCATAACACCAGGCTACCTTCCCCATGAAAAGCCCTCCCAGCACAGAGCACCCCATCTGCTCTTTAAGAAGAAGAAAGACAGAAAAAGAATTGGGGTTTTTGTTTATCTCACCTGGAAGTGGCCAATTCTCTGTCCAAATGCTTCTCTTACATGTAGGTATGGAATTGCGTGGTCAAGAACAGCTTGCATGAGCCTGAGAAAAGCACAGATAGGCAGGAAAAGGAAAACAGGATCATTAAAATACAGATTACATCTTGGAAGCTCTATCTAGGGCAGGAAGGTTTTCCTATGCAGGAAGATAAAGTGCTGTCTTCCTACAGCTCCACTCAAACAATGCAAAGAATGAATTCCGAAAGCCTGTGTTTTCTCCATCATGTTCTATTCATTTGGGACATCTTGTGGTAGGGCTCTGCTTTCTTAATTCAGGAGGCTGAGATGGAGAGTGTTGAAGAGCCTTCTTACACCTGCAGCCAGGACAGTTAGTGCCGCCTTGTGTCTCCAGGAGACCGACAGAAGGGGCATGAGAAATCCTCCTTCTGCTTTGCAGACAATAGTGTGTCCATACGAGGGTTTTAGTGCAGAAGAGAGCACAAGGAAGGAGACAAAAGGACTGTAAATTAAATGCTTATGCCAAGACCACCATATTCAAAGCCATGCTCTGGATGGCAGGTCCATGGAACCACCTGGTTCATGCTACACTGGAAGGCAGGGATTCCCAATCTTTCCTTCTTGCATTGCTTCTATGAGGAATGGAGAGGTGACTGTGGCTGATCTTTCTGGCCTTACAACCTATCAGAGGTGGCAATCCCTTACCCCAGTGGCCCACCAGACAGCACGAGCCTCTCCAGGTCCAACCCGCTCATCAGAACGTAGACTCCTTTGCTCAGCTTCCCCAAGATATTTTCAGCTGCAATCAAAGAAAAATGAGTCACCTGTACGCAAACCTAAGATAAGCCATTGTCTGATGCTCTGTGTTCTCTGGACAAAGGATTCAAACCCTCACTGACATTCACCTTACCTTCTGACTTGAGACATTCTCAGGATGAGCTAGACAGGCTGAGTTTTGGTGCATACACTCCCTACCACTGAAACATCTTATAGCAAGCATTACTTCAAAGAACAGAGCACAAACTCCATCAGAAATAGTAAAAGGAGAGCACTGTTTAGGAGTAATGACATTCCATGGCTTAAAAACCAAACCCAAAAAACAACACAAAAACAAAGAGGACCAAACTGGCTGAATGTTCTCCTGTACACCCAGGGATAGGGGATGGATAGGTATGCAGGGAGCTGAGAGACACGTGCTGATTGCACAAGGGAGGGTGAACCTGCTGGCTGCACATCACAAAGAAACGCTGAGGTTCTGAACCAACTTTTACCAAATCAATATGACCAAACCAACCCAGGGATGACACTCAGTATGAGAAAAAACCACTCAGTGGAGCACGGCTGACAATGAAAGCCATATGTTTGAAAGCAGATGGAACCACAGTGCCAGAGGAAGACATCTGAGACAAAGATTCTGCAGACATATGAAACAGCATCAAACTGGTTCAGCTTCCAAGGTAGAAGATCAGAAGCAGCATTAATGGCCTGAGTGCAGAGCGCGTTAACTTTCAATAGTGCAGCGATGCGTTTCTCCAAGTTATCAGAAAACTGGGATCTGGTTACCATGAGAACACGCTGTTCTGCACAGATGATTACCCAGATGATCATCTGAAGTCTCGAGTTGTGCCCTTTCTGATTTCAGACTTCAGGAGTCTGGGCAAGTTAGAAATGCCAGATTTCAGCTGAACAGATTTACCTAAGAAGAGAGTGCAGCTCCCCACATACATACTGCCACAACTTGGAACCAACTCACCAGGGATCTTGCAGTCCTCAAAGATCAACTCACAGGTGTTAGACCCTCTCATTCCCAGCTTATCAAGCTTCTGTGCCGTGCTAAAGCCTGGCATTCCCTGCAAAGCCAAGACATCAAAACTAAGGATTCCAAGCACTGACAGTGACAGGACTATGCTAATCTCTCCGTCAGGTAAGTCCATCAGAAAGTTTACTGATCTCTGAGAGTATTGTTTATTTTACAGCTTCCTCACTGGAAAGAAGATGCAGAGTGTGGTCTCAGTTAACTAAAAGGAAAGAGAAACCCCAACAGATTCCTGTTTCCCAAGGGCTCTCTATCCAAGTGCAGAGGACAAATCTCATGGGTTTATAAGGCTTACGCAGGGAATAGTTTGTCTTTGAGGGACTGACTGGTATCGAGCTGATTTCTAAACAAACCACTTAGAGCGAGGGAGGTAGCTTTAAAAGCACACCAAGATAGAACTGTGACAATTATTAAACAGTAACTGAAACCCACCTTCTCCACAATGAAAGCAGTTATCCCTTGGGAGGCTGGAACGGCATTAAGGTCAGTTTTAGCATAAACGATGAGAACATCTGCATCTGGCCCGTTGGTGATCCAAAACTTGTTCCCATTCAAAACATAGTAGTCCCCTGAAAGCACAGAGTTGTTATATTGTAATAGATAAACCAACACTTACATCCTCACCCCATTTATTTCAAGGGTGACCTATCAGATCCCCATGAACAACATGCACACAGCCCTCCCCAAAATCAAGAAAACTTATGACCTTCATTTCCAGAGTCCAAAGACAGGTTAATGAATGCCTGACAAACTAAGGCTCCCAGCACTGGTTCCAACAGATTGTAATCTTCCACTATCACACTCAGAAGTCGACTTGGGACCTTCAAACCACCCACCCTGTGTCTTCACTACCTTGTGTTATCACACACTGATTACTCTGGGAGGAAGCACAAGGCTGCCAGCATGCCCTGATAAATGCTGAATGGCATCAGGGAGGTTAGCTTCGGTTCACAGGAAACATTTGCACTGGAAGCTCACAACAGGTTTTACCTTTCTTGTCTGCCTTCAGCTTCATGGACACAACATCAGAGCCAGCATTGGGCTCGCTCATTGCTAAGGCTCCAATGTGCTCCCCACTAATGAGCTGGAAAAGAGAAAGAGAAGAACCTCCTCTGGCATGACTTAAGGACATTATGTCTCATCCTTATTCAAACCAATTCAATCCATCAGCACATTTCAACAGAAGTCTCAGTGATATACTCAATTTTAGTTAATTGAAGCACTACTAAGAACTTGGTTCTTACTCATCTTGTTTCATAGCAAGTAATTTAAGCTATTGCACTACCCATATTGAAAGCCAGTGAAGGAGGGCATCAAAATACACCTGAGCTGCAATGAAGACCACGTGGGGTCACATATCACTGCACAACACTTGTTTGAGGAGTCAAAAAAACCCAACAAACCCCAAACCCCCCATCCTGCCATTTCCCAGCATCATACCTTGGGCAAGTACTTCTCTTTCTGGGCTTCATTGCCATTCCGCACCAGCTGGTTGATACAAAGGTTGGAGTGGGCTCCATAACTCAGCCCAACAGCAGCTGATGCACGGGAAACCTCCTCCATCACCAGCACGTGGTCCAGATAGCCCAGAGCAGAGCCACCATATTCCACTGAGAAACAAAAGCTCTCATGAACCACCACAGAGCGCATCGTGTACGTACAAGATCCCAGGGTGAATGCCCCATCCCTGCAGGCATTCAAGGCCAGGCTGGATGTGGCTCTGGGCAGCCTGGGCTGCTGGTTGGTGACCCTGCACACAGCAGGGGGTTGGAACTGGATGAGCACTGTGGGCCTTTGCGACCCAGGTCATTGTGTGATGCTGCTGTGTGAAGCATTACCTGGCAGATGGTGGGAATGGACTTACCAGGAGCTGTGATCCCCAGAACTCCCAGCTCCCCAAGTTTCTTCCAGAACTCCTACAAACACAGAAGTAGCAGTCAGGCCAGTGGGACAAAAAAAGAGCTCCCTGGACACATGGATTTACCTCGTTGGTGTGAGACCTCAGAGATAAGCACATCAACAGCAGTTCCTCCTGCTGCAGCAGCTTCACCCTTCAGACTAAGAACCCACACAGTCTTAAGGACATTAGTTATGCTACAGTCTGTTGACTGAAGAAAGGTAACTCATAAACCTGAATTTAATTTGAGGCAGACAGGTTCTAAGATTTAAGAATTCAGATGAATTTAAGCCTCCTATTAACTTCAAAAACTGCATTTTTAGATCTTCTTATGCTGTATCAAGCTAAAGATAATTTAAGACTCAGGATTTAAATTGACACTCGCCTTTTACCTCATACAACTTTGTCACATTTGTGGCTCTATTAGCGTGTGACTGCTGCAAATAGCAGATAGCATAAGTTATCCACGAGTGAGACACTAGGAAAATATGAGAAGAGTTGCAGTCACTGAGCAATTTAAGACTCTTTAAGTAAAACAGAAACTAGTATGGAAAGCCAAGGAAACTGTTCTAAACACAGATTTGTTAGCACTGGAAGGGACCTTTAAAGGCCATCTGCTCCAACTCTGCTGCAATGAACAGGGTCACCTACAGCTCCATCAGGTGCTCAGAGCCCCATCCAGCCTGACCTTGCATGTCTGCACACATCAGCTGTGCCTCGCACAGAGCAGCACAGACTAAAAGGGAAGCCATGAGTAAATGCAGCAGGGACAAAACCACCAAGGGCCACTTCTGCTGTCACTTCAGCCTGTGGGCTCTCCTCCATTATACAATGGACACAAAGGTAAATGCTTATTAATCTATGAACAGCCCCAAGGCACTTCAAAAGGTATTATTCAATAGCACTGGATGACATCTGGTGTACCAGACTAAACCTATATAGTTAACTTCAAAGCTACACATATATCCCTGAAAATATCAACATCAGAGCTCCGGGAGATCCCAGCAGATGTTACAAGTGTCTCAAGTCTTGTGGAGCTTATGAAAACCAATAGTGAGAGCTCTCATTTTCATCAATCAAACCTCCCTATTGCACAGTTTGTTGCTCCTGCTAGAAAGAAAGCTTTCGACTCGGCAGTCCAACAGCTCTATGCTTCCTGCATTCACACATGATGTTTCCAAAGCAAAAAGGAGAGGAGGCTCAGATATCCAAGGAGTCGTGCACAAAATGAGCCATAGCAGGGAGAGTGAAAAACACACATGAGAGGAGGGGTCTTCAAAGAGAGCCAGGCACAAATACCACAATGAAAATCTAAACAAGACCACGATCAATCCACCTCTATTTCTTTTTTAATCAGATGTTGGCTCAGATCTTCCCCAGGTTGTTCAAAGTTATCAAAAGAAGAAACAGGAAATCAAAAAAACTTCTTTTCAAGTCTGAAAAGTTGATGCATATCTTCCTGTGGTGCAGACCGGGTCTTTGTCTGAACTTAGGTACAGATCAAAGTACAGACTACCATCTATTTCATAGGCACACATCAAATACTTACTCGCATGCCTTTGAATTCATTCTCCTGGTCAATTTGTTGGGCCTTTGGAGCCAAATGCTCTTGACAGAACTTTGTCATGGTCTGTCTAAGCTGGGAAAAGAAGCGAGGAGAAACACACGTGTTACACTCCATCAATATATCATCATCTCCTTTGCTGGGATCCACCACTGGGCAGTTCTATGATTTGAAACCCAGGCACACAAACATCAGAAAATCTCTATTTCAGGTTATGAGCTGAACTACAGCACAAAATACCCTCAGCTTTTGGAAGGATGGATTTGACAGAAGTGTTAATTAACAAGCGTGGCTTATCAGGCTGGGACTATGTGAACTATCCTGGTATCTTCAATAGAAGGAAAAAGTCATCGAGTCAGGTACACTACTTGTTCTATGTGCTGCAATGAAACCAATTCAGAGTATTCTCCCAGGCGTTAAGATTCATATACTCACTGTTGTTTGTACTCCAAATAAACTTAAGCAATATTTCAAGCGTTTATAATAAGAAGACTTAAACAACAACAAAGAAGTAGAGATGTTGTGGTAGAGCTTAAGAATCCAGTTTTAACTCTTGGTTCTTTATTCCCTTACATTAATGTCAGAGAAGGAACATTCTGCTGTTTAACCAAAACACTCAGAAGGGACAGATGCAGCAAAGCAAAACGTGCCCGGTCTGTTCTGCCTCTCTCCCTTGTTTCAAGTTAAAAAGACAAGTTAGTTGCCCGGATCCTGTATCCCCCCAGCAGTGCTTGGTGCTGAGGAGGCTCTGAGGTCCCTCCCCCCCCAGCTCCAGCCGTGCCGCCCACCCCACCCCGCTCCCGGACAACCCCCCCGCGGGAAACGGCGGACACGTGTCAGCAGCGCAGCGCCGCGGATTGGCCAGCTCCTGGCAGCCTCAGCCAATCGGCGCCCTGCCACCCGGACACACCCCTCGTTAAGGCGCGCCGCCGCTCGGTGCCGCGCTGCAGATCGGTGCCGTGCCGTACTGTACCGTACCGTACCGTACTGTACCGTACCTGGCGCTGCTCGTCGCTCAGCCCGTTCACCGTGTCGTCCACCGCCAGCCCCGCGCAGCTCCGCCGCACCAAGGCCTGGCACCGCCTGGCTCCAAGCAGCGCCGACCCGAGCCCGGCTCTACCCAGCACCGCCGCCATGGCTGCCCCGGGCCGCTCGCGGCGCGCAGGCGCGGCCCTGAACCGGAGAGAGCCCCGGCCCGCCCAGCGCCGTCAGGGGCACGAGGGGGCGGCACGGGCAGCACCGCGGGGATCCGGCAACGAGCTGCCTGGGGGCACCACAGCCAGCAGTCTTTGTAACGAGTTTAATATAAAACACTTGATACAAGGAAACAAAACGCCGTGGATACAAGGTGTGCGGGGAGGAAATGCAGGCTGAGCCCCAGCAGGAATCACTGCTCGCCTTGCCCCGCTGCTGTTACCGGCACACGGGGCTGGTCTGCCCAGCTTCGTGTTTAGACAGAACAAGGTTTGTAACACAGACACTGTGCAGTCCGTCCTCGCACCTCACTGCGCCAGGAGCTGCTCCAGCTGGTCCAGGGTCGCCGAGCACTCCTTCAGCTGCTCCTGGAAGGAGGAGTGCTGCTGCAGGGAGCGCTGCCGCTCCTCTTCCGCCACTTCCCACCTGGCCAGCGCCGCCTGCGGCACAACAGCAAACTCACATGAACGCACTGAGCAGCAAAGCTGGCTTCCAAAAGGCAGCTCAAACCACAGCAGGCAACAGAAGCCTTCAGATGCTGGAGCTTAATGGCTAACTGGGCCAGCGTATGGACAAGACAATAACACAGGAGCTGCTTGTGCTTGTATATTTCTTAGTTCCCAGAGCGATCCCAGCTCAGCTCAAGCCTTACACTGAGCACACAGTGCATGTTAACAGGTTGTCTGCTCTGTTTGGAGCCCCAAACCACAGGGTCAGCCTTACCCGAAGTGCCTCCTTTTCTTTCTCAGCTGTTTGATTAAATAGCTTCAATTCCGCCATGAGCTTCTCAGTTAAAAGCTGAAGAGACAACAGAAATAATGAACACACCCCAGCAGCAGCCGTGACAGCAGCAGCACACACGGCACCAAAGCCCCTTCAAGGACTCTCTTACCATCGTTTGCTTCTGGCATTCCTGTGTTTTCTCTTCCTCCTCCAGGATGTTGTTGCCTGTAACTGATGGATGAGATACAACATACAGAAGTGCTCCCAACACCTCCCCTAAGGCGGCTTTACAGCATGAGAACTGCTGTCAAGGCTTCCCCAGGCAGCAGCTATTCCCCCTTAAGCAGAAAGGAATCCCACAGTACGACATCAGTGCTTCAGAAACATAAACCACACCGTCCTTACCGGGATCGATGTTCCTGCTTTCTAATATCACCATGCAAGTCTCCTGGAATTTCTTGAGCTTTTCAACCTCTTGCAGCAGGCCTTCGTTCTCCTCCTTTAACTCCTTTATAGTGCCCTGTTAGTAACACAGCAATGTTTTAAGTGAACCGATGGCACAGCATCATTCCCTGCCCAGTCTGGATGTCAGCAGGCAATGGGATGAGCTGATCGACCTCCCATGTTAAATGTGATTTGCTGAGCAAATCAATAAGCGCTGGATTAGGGTGATCCAGCTGATAACGGCCACAAGCTTTTGGACTATCCCCCCAAGGGGGTCTCAAAGAAATTAAGCTACGAGATAAAAGGAAAGATCATCTCAGAGATTAGTAACTGGTTGAGAACTAGGAAATAAAGCGAGCTTTTACAACTGAAGGCTGCACATAGGGCCTGTTGTACATGGCAGAGATTATACTGCTCTGATCAGGATGAGCTGTCCCAGCTCTCAGTGTTTCCTCATAGGATAGAGGCCCTACATCCTCCAATAGCTTAGAGGCCCCTCTATGGGCTCTAACAACACGCCCTTCTCTCTCTTGTACCCAGCTCCATGCTCCCGGGTACAACACTCCAGGTGTGGCTCAGTCAACTGCCTTCCAAGGGAGACTGGAAAAGGAGCCAGTCAGCCCTTGGATTTTACCCTGCGGGGAGTAAGAATTACTCACTGATTTCCAGTGCTTACACCTACCTGAGCTCCCGTTAACCTGGAGTGCAGTTGCTGTTTGGCTGATTCCAATAGCTGATTCTTGGCCTTCAGCTCTGCCTCTAGTTTGTACCTGGTGGGAGGTCTGTAGAATCAAACATCAAGGATATAAGTGAATAGACACCTGTATCACACACCTTTTGCTTTCATAAAGATGTCCTTCTTTGAAAGATTTGCTCTTGATCCTGGACAAAAAGGCCATTAGCAAAGCCTTTATAAGGTTAGAGCTCATCAAAACTCACTGAGAAGGAACATAACCACATAGGGACGGCTACTAACAATATAGTAGTAACAAGATACATACCCTCTTGCGGCTGCCTTCTTCAATGACAGCTCCGCTTTCTTGGCAGATTTAGGAATCCTTAAACGACAAGGAGAACACAGTTATCCAAAGATCATTTCATATTCACATACCACGTACATCTGACAAAACCTCTTTGTCCTTCTGCACTCTGAACTGATGAGACTGTATGTTGAATGCTGTGTTCAGTGCTGGGCCCCTCATTTCAAGATACTGAGTTACCAGAACGTGGCAGGACAAGGGGAAATGGTTTTCAGCTGAAGGAGGGAAGATTTAGGTTGGATACTGGGGGAAATTCTTAACAGAGAGTGGTGAGCTGCTGGAACAGCTCCCCAGAGAGGTTGTGGATGGCCCTGAAGGTGTTCAAGGCCAGGTTGGATGGGCTCTGGGCAGCCCGGTCTAGTATTAGACATGGAGGTTGGTGGCCTCCATGGACTTTTATGGGGGACGTTTATCAAACAGCACACCCAGCAGTTCTTTAATTTACCCTTGGTTTGTAGCTCTGAACACATCATCCGCGGCAACGTTGGAACCTAAGTTAAAATCGGCATCTTTGTTGGGCTCCATCCCCGCTGCTTTACCAGCACATTGCTTCTTAGAAGAAAAGGGCACCTGCATTTCTGCAAGAGAAAGGCAGCCATAAGAACACCACAGCCCACAGGGGCTCAGCATCAGAAGCACACACTAAGCAAAGCGAAACCTCACCAGGAACCCCCCAACCCCGCAACAGGGACCTCCGTATCGCATGAAAGCACACAATAAAGCGACAAAACGTACCCATACGGCTGCGGTAGAGCGCTCCACAGACGGGAATACGGGAGAACTCGGCGTCCATGACACCGACCGGACTTTACCTCACGGCGCCGATTTGAATCGCGGCCGGCGCCCAACGGTTGGGCGGGTTCGCGCATGCGCAGTGCGTACCTGGAGCTTTACTTCAGGGATGGGGTTGTTATCAGGGGTGGGTGTAGTCGGCCATTAACCCTTGCAGCTCCCCTTAGGATAATAGGAAAGCCTTCTACCTCCCTTCAATGTTCTCGCCGTGTCGTGTTGCAACCGTCTCAACAAGCTTATATTAGCTTTATATTCCTTGGTTACGTGGGGTAGCCCCTCTCCCACAGAGCTGGGAAGTCTGCTGGGGGCCCGTTCTGTCAGAACGATTTTCCCTCTACTGACATGAAATGGCATTAAGTGCCTTATTACCGCCTTTAACCGCAGTATATTTGGCAAAAAATGAAGCATCACGCGGATATAGCAAAAATTTGTCGTAAGCATTTATTTTACATCAGCTTGTAGGGGGAATTATGTTGGTTTGTTTTGACAAAGGGGAAGAAATGTTTGTCTGCCTGTTTCTGGCAGAGAACAAAAAAATATACATAAAATCATATGTAAATTCATAAGAGTTATGTGTTTGTAGCCTTGTGTGGAAAAGGGCAGCGGGGACGGAATGCATCCAAAGGGATGAGGGCACTTCTTGAAGAGATCTCTCACTGAAGATCTTTGGCAGTACCAGTAATTATGCTGAGAAAACAAGCTAAAACTGCCCCCAAAAACAGCTTGGGGATCGATTCTACAGCCTCCTCCATGGTCATTAAGAGACCGAACTACCTGAAACCTCATGGTTTGAGTCTTAAAATAATATCTGAAGTGTTTAGTAGAGATCTATGTACCTGAATTCATCTATTCCATAGAAAATGAAAGACTTGGTTTTTGTTTTTAATTTTTATTTTTTTAAACACTACACTCTCCACTGGAAATCTATTTTTATTTTTTTTTTCCATTTTCCATGGCTGTGGGTTTGGTTTTTGGCTTTTTTTTTGTTTTTTTTTGTTTTGTTTTTGACATGAACTCTCTGTCTCTAAATATCTGGGGAGATTCTTCTCATTATTTCCCTCCTATGTGAGCTTGGCAAGAGAAAAAAACCTTATCACCATTTAGGAAACGACAAAACAGGTTTACTCGGTACATTCTGCAGTACGGCTGTGAATATGGCACAGGACACTGGAAGGTCAAAGGGTTTATGCTCCACCACGACTGATCTCACCTCTTCTCGCAATATCAGATTTGCTGGCTCTGTGAAAGCACAGCTGAAATACCACAAGATAGTTTCAGCCTACGGAGAGGTGGGAGAAAAAAAATGATATTTACAGTTCCGAGGAGATGTTGACTTCCCCTTCCCCTAGCAGTACAGTTTTGTTTTCCTGCAAGATTTCAACTGTTGTAACCAGAACTTTGTGCGCTAGATCGCTTGATCCAAACATCAGGCATGTCTGGTTGGCTGTTTGGTAGCACAACGGGCCCTTCGCTCCCTAATCCAAATCGATTTTTCCATGAAGAGCTGTTTTGCTGCGATGCTGCTGGAGAGATATCAAAGACAGTCTCCCTCAGGTCCAGACGCAGAGTATCTCTCTTCCCATTCAAGTAGCCTCTCTCTGTTTGACTGTACGAATCAGAGAGCTCTAAGACATCAGGACAAGAACTGGCTGATTCAGCGAGCTTTAGGCCTTGCTCAAAATCACTGATCGATGTCTCACTGGAGATGTTGAGCATGTCAAAAGAGCTGCCAAGAGAACAAAGGCATCTGTGAATTTTGTAGATGTCAGCAGCAGGAGGATGGCTGTTGTCTGAGGTATAATCCGACTGCTGCTGGGCAGTGTCAGTGGAGCACTGTGATTTATCGAGCTGCCCTTCTTCATTCACACCAGCTGGCTGAATATAGTCCAGCCCAGAACTATCCCAAGCTTTTGGCCTGTATTTTTGACACTGACAATCTCTGAATAATCTCTCCCTATGAATTTCTGCTCCTGAGCTGCTGTGCTTGTAAGGAGAGGAAGTTTGCAAGGCAGGACACCGGCACAGGACAGCCTGGTCATCTCCAAGGTTCTCTTGCAGATTCTGTCTCTCTCTTTCGAGGGGAGGATGGGTTCCTATTCTTGGGCACCTGTTATCTTCGGCTTGCATGTCTTCAGAGAGCACTGATGGCCTGTTGGACAGCTTGCTTGTGGATGTGCTGTTGTCAAAACTGTCGCTGAGTTTTCTGGACAAAGGCTGGAGCTCGTATTGTTCATTTGCAGTGTTGGACTCCTGGACCTTCCGCAATCGGTTTTGCTTCTCGTTTCCCCCACAGGCATAGGTTCCATTTGGCTCAGAGTCATTGGAATAATCTTTCATGGTGTGGGCACAAGGCCAAAGGATCTGCCCGCAGTTCTTCTCCGGGCCAAAGAAGCAACACAGTGACTGGAAGAAGAAGCTGGCAAACCCACAGCTGATACACTTGATCATCATTATAAATATCCCCAACTTTCTGTAGGCCAGGACTGTAGCGGGCAACATAATGACTCCCGCAGAGAACAAGGCAGATGCTGCCATTGCGGTGGCACAGCTCATCTGCTTCAGGGAAAAGGCCACTCGGCTCAGGCGGTCCGAATGGGGGCACAGGTGGTAGGAGATGCAGTAGTTGACAGTAAAGTCAACGGAAAGACCTACTGCAGCTGAAATGAAGAGAGACTCCACCGCATTGAGCTGCCACTCCAAGAGGACCAAAAGGCCAACAGTTACCAGGACGGTGCCTGCGATGGCGGTCACAGAGAAAACGCTAAGGAGAACATTCCAGGTAGTGAGCAGCAGCACCACAAAAGAAATGGCAATAGAGAGCCCCATGACCACCATTGTTTCTGTGCTGAGACTGTGCTGGAGGTTGTACAGCTCTAGTTTACTGGTAAACCACCCGTTTTGAAGTCCCACAGGGGCAGTTTTCATTTCTTCTGTTACCCAGAGGTTGATTTCTTCATAGAAGTGTTTGGCTTTGCTGTAATTGAAGCTATAATGATAAACAGTTTGAAACTGCAGTACTAAGGCAGCAAGATTTCCCTCTCCATCAAATCTGAGGCCCAGATCGTATGTTTCTGCCCCTTCCCTGCCTTGTTCCAGGAGCATCATTTTGATGCAGTGCAGGAAGACTTCGCTTCCATAAGGGAAAGAGAACTGGTTACAGCACAGGCTGAAGCTGTTGTCTCTCTGGGAGCACTGGCGACTATCCATCCACCTGACAAACTCCTCCATGAAACACACAGTAGATTTCTGCTCTGGATCATGGTAATAGAAAGTTTGGTTCTTCACCTTTTGACAGAATTCAAAGAGCCATTTCTGGGCATCAGGACTTTGGATTGTGAAGGTGGCATCTGCCACCAGGGTGCCATTACTTTTTGGATCGAAATGGTCCCCGTTGTCCACAGGCAGGATACCCCAGATGATAGTGACAGGCATACGCTGCCCTTCTCCGTGCTCTATCCTCTCAAACATGAACTGGTGGCAGTACTCAGAGTCGTACCTCTCAAAGGGGTGGCTTAGTCTGAACACCTGAACAGACGATGACTCGAGAGTCGGGAGTTTGAGCTTTGGGTTGGAACAGGAAATGTAGGCACCTCCGATCGCTAGGGCGGCAAACCAGCAGATCCAGATGTACCGAAACTTGATGACCCCACAAGGCAGAAGCTTTTCAAATAACAACTTGGAGGTTTCACACAACGTCTTCTGGAGACCCCTGAGAACATAGTGGAGGGAGAGAGCGACTCTCTTGTGGCCGGAGTTTTTCCAGTAGTCTTCCGGCTTGTAAACACAGCTTGTTGCAATGTAGCGCTCGTACAGCACAGCCGAAGAAGGAAGCCAAGTCATCATGAATACGAGATTCACCAGGACGGAGGTGCCCATGTAAACAGCAAAGCAGCGGATGGCTATTATATTGCTGATGTAGCTGGCATAGAAGGCAGCACCCGTTGTGAAGCAGGACGCCAGCATGAGATACGCAAAATGGTGCATGGTTTGACTCACCCGCTGTGAAAGCCCAGCAGAAGGGTTCTGGCTCTTGCTCAGGTTCCAGAGGTCAAAGAAGACAAAGGCGTGGTTGGCACAGATGCTGCTGAGAATGATAACAGCTGTCAGGTTTACAAAAGGGAAGTAGGTGAATCTGAAGGCCACCTTGTACAAGAAGTAGGAGATCATCAAAGAGCTGACGACAGTGAGCAGGACCATCAAGGTAATAAAGACCGAGCGTAAATAAAAAGAAACGCTTAGAAAAATAGCTAATATTGCCAGAACTGGATACTTAGTATCCAGTAAAAGATAGTGCTGGAATAGTTTCTGTTTAAGGCCCAAGTCCATTCCAGTGATAGATGTATAGTTATCAAATAGATCCCAGGATTCCAGATTGTCTAAGTAGATCCCCATCATAGACGCACCTTTCCTCGTAGGCAAAAAGAGCAGGCTGTACTTGAGGGATGGCACTTGGTACTCTATTGTCTGGGGACTAAGAAAGTCTCTGTCGACCAAGAAGTGAAGAAGCTGGTAAATAGCATTGAAGCGGGTACATTTTTCTGGGACTTTGGCACATTGAGAGTGTTTCTGTCTGGTGGATTCGGGACCAATGCAAGATGGAGTGAGGATACCTTTGTGGTAGTCTGGAGCGCAGGCACGAAGGAGGGCCAGGGTGTGGGAAATGTCTCCTTGAGTTATTTCCAGACAAGAAGACCTGTTGTACAGGACAGCAATGTAGTTCCCCAGGGACCAACTTGGGCAGCATTCGTTGGCTTCGGTACGTTGGCAGAGGTCTCTAAAATGTACGTGTGACCGTATCTGAAAAACAGCCAAGGGAACATCATGGGAGGTCCACTGTGCACGCTTCGTCTTGCTCCTCACAGTAACCCTGCCCTCCAGCTGTACAAACCATACACTTTCTACTGATTTTATTTTCTATTTACTTCTATTTTTATTTTACTCGTATTATTATTACTAGATTTGTGAGTAGAATCACTGGTAGCCAAGGACACTATGTGCAGTCCTCCAGGGCACACAGTCTTGATGTCTTACCTGTTGTGCCTTGGGACTTCTTGCTCTGTGTGCTTCTCCATTGCAGGCATTACTGTGCTGGCAGCTGCAGGCACACCACTGCAGCTCAGGTGTGGTTGACAACATGACAAGCACTGCTGAGTGTGCAGCATGCAGTGATGTGGATGGGTCTGGGAGCCTGTGCCCTCTGTGTACTGTGGCATGGTTTTAAAGCTAGTTTGGCTACAGCTCCCATAGCTGCATACCTGGCATGGTGTAGTGTGAACACACAGCCTCCTGCCAGCAGGATGTCAGGCACTTGCAGTGGAGGTTTTCTGGAGTCTTATCACCTAGAGTTGTTCAAGATCCTATGGCAAACACAACTAATCCCATTAAACGTCCCTCTTAAAAAACTCACTGTGGCAGTCTCCAGGACCATAGCTCCATTTTGGTAATTGGGTTCTGCTGCTCAACATTCTCAACAGCTTCTGATGGATGGCTTTGGCCTCTGCACAAGGTTTTTGGCCTAGTGACTGCGTATTCTTGTTAAATGGCAGCTGGACTTCAGAGATCGGTGAAATCATTCTTATGTTGCTAGCTAGGTAAAATGCTCTGGAGTTCTCTAGGCTGAAAACTGCTCTGTAGCTTATGTTGTTTTTTTCTGCTAGATATTCAAGATAATGACAGTCAAAAAAGAGAGTACATGTATGTATGTATGTTCTTTGTGACATTACTAACCTTGTCTTGTTCAATTTGACACATGGACTGAATAGCTTGCAAGTTCCATAAGCTCCCAGCAGTTGTAGACATAAATACCAGCTGGGAATAGCCTTTCTCTGAAAGAAAAGAAAATTAAAAAGAACAGAAAAAAACCCCAACAACAGAGTCTGAGGTAACGAAGATGAGTTAACCAGGCTGGTTGGAGTAAACCCTCTGGGCATTGAAATAAATAAATTCATCTTGCAGTCTGTAAGACTGTTTTTCACTGTCATATGTATTTCAAGAAGAAAAGAAGAAAGGGGACTGGTGTTGTGTGCACTGTTTCCTCTGAGCACTTCTAGAATGTTTTCCAGTGTCCTAAAACACTCTGACAGTTCTGTCCACTGTTGAATTCTGGGTGCACAGTGCACACTACTCCATCACCACACCACTCACCTGGGGGACCGCAGAAGAAACCATCTACTCCATAGATTTGTTCCACCATTCTCCGTGTCCTCGCTTCTTGTCCTCCCTGAACAGCCTTCTGTCCTCTGCTAATGCCGATGTCATCGTAGCTAGAAAGAGATGATATCATTTGTGTAAGTAGAGAGATCAGCTGGCAATGAGTGATGTTGACTAGAGAGTCTCCGGTAAACAGTGAAGTGAACACCTGGAGAGTTTAGAGCCTGAATCGTGGTTTCCAGAGGGGGAGGTCCAGGCCCATCTCAAGGCTTTTAAGACTTTAAATCCTCCAGTGCTTGGTTGCTTTTTAGCACAGGACATAGACTGCAATTTGTATAGGTATCTTGGAACAGTGAATCGGTACCTTTATACCCAACATTTTCCCCAAAGCCCACACACCAAATGCAAATACCTTTTCTTCTCAGCATATGGAGAAAGTGAAAAGGTCTTCTTGTAGCCTGTATGGCTCTCTACATTTCTCCACACAATGAGCTTTCTGCCAATGTCGGTATCTCGTGGCTCAAAACCCTGCAGCCAAGCAGAAGGGTTTTCTCATTAGCTTGCATTTTAGCATAGCTTAGCATTCCTTAATGCTTCTCCTAGACACAGAAACTATATGAGCTAACTTGGAGAGATATACGCAATGATTTTTCCCTGGTAATACTGCATCCAAGAGGTGAGAGGGAAAAGAAGTATATTTCTCCTTTCTTTTTTGGGCAAGGATGGCTATAGTGTGAGTCCTCAGCACTGCAGAGACAGGCTGGCGGTTGTTGTTGGCACAGGGTGTGCTCCCTAACCCAGCTCAAGAGTGAAGCTCAGCTCTTCCACAGCTGCCAAGTGCGACCCAAAGTTTGCTGTGCCCCAGTCCTGAGAGATGCACTCTGTGTAAGGAGGGAGGTCTGGAGATGCATCTTTGTAGGCTGGAGCAAACAGTCCTCAGGAGGGAGCTGGAGTGTTTAGAAGCTGCTGAGGACATCCTACAGAGCAGCATGCTGGGCCTCAGGAAGGGGACTTAACACTGAGTACTAACAGAATTGCTTCACCAGTAAGAGCTATTAAGCAGTGCAGCAGTGAAATAGCAAGGAAGGCAAGTCTTCTGCTAATGAGTGATGTCACTATTTCTGTTTTTGTGACCGTGGTATCAAAGAAACAGCAAGCACTGAGCATTACTCTGAAACATTATGTCCATGCAGAAGGAATCTTGCTTTGGTTGCACGCTGTGAAGATGAGAGGGGAAAAGATCACAGCAGATCACTGCTAAATATTGCCATTTATTTCTAGTGGCCTTAGTGTCCTCCTGTCCTGCCTTGCTGCCTCTATCTGCAGAGAAGGAAGGAAGCATAAGCTTGTTTTGTATGGCAAAAAGAACACATTATTAGTCACCCTGTCGATTTTCCTTCTGTTCACGCTGACACGTTGCCTGTAGGGGCTTACCATCAGGGGTTCTGAGAAATCCGGCAGATTTCCAACAAGCAGCCCAGCTAAAGTGCAAACCACAACCGTCACTGAACACAGCACCAGCACAGCAACGGGCCACTCTGCGATCATCTGAGAGTAACTAGAATCAACAGGAGGAGAAAAAATGCAGCTGTTAGAGCCCTTCTGTTATTAGCTTGAAAGCTGCCGTTGAGCCAACATAATGCTAATAAAAGGAAGGAAAAGAATTAGGGAATTTGGGTTTGAGCATTTGTTTATTGAAAAGCTTAGAGGCTCTAGTGCAGATATTAATGAATGTATTAGACCTCCAACCAGATGTTTGAAGGCAACTCTAATTAACTCAGGTAGCCATACTTTGCCTCTCTACATTTTCCTACTTTTTCAGTCAGAAATAATAAAACCAAGACTATCCCATCCTGAGGCAAAAGGAAGCTTTAAATACTTAAAAGGCTGCATTTAGAAGGAGCTTCTTTCTCCCTTGCTTTCTTTTTAACAATTGTACAATTGAAGCCGGTAGCTGTGTTGTTATTTGGCCTGCAGATTTTCTGCCTGTGGACCCTGAGATGTTCAGCTATTCTGAAAGATCTCCTGAAGATAACTATCTCAAGCAAGTCATTATCATTGTTCTAAATTCACTCACTGTATGGAGGCCTGCCTTACTGCTGGGAAATACCTGCAAAGTTAAAGAAGGATGAAAACCACTGATCTGATGTTCAGCCACTGGCAGCAGCAGTCATGGAGCGGGCAGGTTGTTTTTCAGTTTAAGCCTCGTGAATCACTGTGCATAGTCTTGCAACAAAGATCTCTTCTAACGTAGCTTGTGAGAAAATCAGGACTGCTGCTATTGCTCCTGCTGCCCTTCTGATTCCCCATCTGGTGGGCCAAGCTGGATTAATCCAATCAGTGCAATCATAAATATAAAGCTGTCGTATGGACTAGAGCCAGGCACCTGCTTTGAGGATGGCTATCAAGGCAGCGTTGCTATTCAGTAGTGCAGGCTGCACTAGTGCAAATAGAGGTTTTTCCAGGTGGATGAGAAGCATGGAGCAGGGAGCAGCAGCCTTGCCTCTGAAACTGGGCCTGCTGGGGAGGTCACTAATACTGATGCCCTGCATTTCCTAATAGCAGAGTAGGAAAGCCATGATAACAGGGTAGAAGAACAGCAAGGGTTTGATATGGAGCATACCTTTTGGGCATCCTGAAAGCTTTGTCGTGTCTGCAGACAGAAAAGAAAAAAGACATACATTTATTATTTTCCTGCTAAACACCATCCTGGGCTCCTAATGGGCAAGTTAACCCTTTCAGAAGCTGAGCCATTGCTGTGGGAGTTGGTTGGCACTACATGGATTTGTCTAATGAATAACAGGGTCTTTCCGTCTCATTGGCATTTTAAACAAACCTGATGGGAAAACTCTTAGTAACTCCTCTGTGTTGCCCCTCCAGAAAACACAAAGAATGTAAAGGACATAAACAACATAATCCCATAGGAATCACACTGTAACACTTCTCCACTAAAATCTATCTGTTTCAAGAGCTTTCCTGCTGAATTTTTAAATTACCTCTTGGCAACAGCATAACTCTATGAAATGTTATGATTGGGGCTTACAATGCCTATAGTGTTTATTTCCTGTTCAACTCAGCAAGGATTTTCCAGCAAGTCAATCTCATTTCTTTCCCAAGCCATTTCAAAGATGACATTTGTCCAGTCTAGAGGAACCTGTTACAGAGAAAGCAGCTGATGATTCTGTTAATTCAATACTGATACAAATGCAAACACAGACAAATTAAATCCTCTGTTAGTGGTTAGAAATTGAGATGATAAAGGACTAATGTGCCTAACCCTGCATTGCTGTAAAAAAGCAAGGATTCCTATACCACTGGACTTTGCTTGCTGCTTACTGCTTGTTGCAAAGCAGCCTGGAAGACCAAGTTGTATTCCCCAACTTTGTATTTCTCCCTGTATTTCCCTCCCCTCCATCACAGGCAGCAGCTTCACCGGGAGTAGAAGAAATTAACCATGTTCTTATCACTCAGAAACTCTTCCAAGATAAAGGATTAGCCAGCTGACTATCTTGCATTGTAAATGGAGAATGGGGAGGATGGTGCAGAGCTGGATGATGCAGAGTGACCTTGACTCTATTCCACAGGTCACCTTGAGAAGGAAATCCTGATTCTCCCAGGTGCAGGAATGGCAGCTCTGTATATTCCTAATGGGTGGAGAGAGAAAATTCTATCCCTCTATATTTCGGGGGGCATCTGCTGCTTTGAACTGGCGAGCAAAATCACTCAGAGCCTTCTGTGATTCTGATCCTGTCCCAAAGCTCAGGAGATGCCTCCTGAAAGCTGCTGAGCTGCGCTCCCCATGCCTCTTACCTGACTGTTACAATGTGGTGCTGCACCGGCCGAGAGAGTCGCTGCCCAGGAGACCACCGTTTCCAGGGGGTTTCCAAAGCCTCATGATGAGAAGCTGGCACGGGATCGCTGCTGGAAAGGTGGGAACACAACGTGGACCTCTCACCGTGCCCAGGGAGCAGGGGCAGGCCGTAGCTGCCTTGGGGCTCCTGCTGGTTGCAGGAGTAATACAGGTGATGCTGTTGCAAGTCATGGGAGCTCGACGGTACCTGACCATTGGACTGAGTGGAGATTGGCCCCAGTGTGTGGCTGGAGGAGGGCAGGTGGTCTCCCCCCAGCCTGGGAGATGCAGGAATGGGGCAGTGATGGACTGGGCAGATTCTTTCCCAGGAAGTGCCACTGTAGCTGGGCTCAGTGTTGGCAATCTCTGGCATGGCGAGACAGGTCTGGCAAGGTCCTGCATTTCTTTTTGCTCTGTGAGGAAATAAAGGGGTGGTCAAACTTTTCTGGTTTAGAACAGTTTTCAGCTCCTGTAATGGCTATGGTTTTAGAAACCAGGTATGGCTGCAGTGTATAGGCAGAGTTAATTAAATGTTCATGGCATTTAATTAGATGGGCCTCCTTACTCCTTGTTATTTCTTCCAAGACATTTCAGTGCAAAAAGGACAAAACACACTGGTGATAAAGGCAGGGTCCTAATGCAGGAGCACAGAGTAATTACAGAGATCTGAGTCAGTCTGAAGAAAACCCTTCACACACCATAGGATGAGGTCACACTGACCCACAAATGCCTTTGAAATTACCATCTCAGTGTCAGGGAGCTTCAGAAGCACTGTGCAATTTGGAGTTCAGGAAGCAAGAATGATATCGAAACACCTACAGCCTGTGGTGGTTGATCATTGAACGTGCCATAGTGTCTACAGCTGAGTTATATGCTTGCTGTAGTGTCTGGCATTGAGCTTTAAGTATGATGGATGATTTGGGCCAGCTAGAATCACAAAGTGTCTTGAGTTGTCGGTGAATTATGAGTACTGGATTGAGACAAGCATGAGATGGGCTTTAGCCTGAGGCACCTGATGAGATGTGGAGAAAAACTGAAGACTAAATATGACTGAGAAGGGGATATTTGCAAAACTTTGCAGAGTTCAGCTCATTTCTCTTTCAGACAGACATGGAAAAAGACGGAATTTCAGCAATTACAAGTCTCTGGAATTGCACCAGCAGTTAAATAGCAGTATCGATGACAAAAGAGATTTGAAGATTTCTGTTAGCTTAGTACTGCTTGAAAATTGCTATTTTTTCCAGAGAGAAGAAGATCATATTGGCCTTGGCAGCTCATGCTGTGTGCTTTCCAACATCAATTGTGCTTATCAACACTGGGAAACCATATTTCATGATATACAGAATGGGCTCGTTTCACTAAAATCACATTGGGTTATAGCTCTGAAGGCAGCTTACAAAGAAGGCTACAAATTGTTGGCGATGTTTACAAATGTGCTGCACAATCAGATGTCAGCGATGCGTTCATGAGATGGAATCTGGGGCTCAGTGCAGCCTCATCAAAGTCACCTGCACTGGGGGGATCTACATTTAAGCTACGCAGAGCAGGTGCAACAAAGGCAGAGAGGGGAAAGCCTGTGGTCTGTGGTAGGCAACGAATGAAATGGCATATTTAATTAATTATTGCTCATTTACAGTAATTGCAGAACCAAGTAGCCAGGGACATAGTAACCACCACATCCTCCCTGTCTGTGGGAATGAGGTTTATTTGTCAGTATCTCACTTCCACTCTTGAGATTAAAGTGTAACTCCTCTCCCATCTCCCAGGTTTCCAGTGGTTGGAGTGCAAGTTAATTTCATTTGGAGGCTCATAGTTTTGCATTAGCAGAGCTGAGGCACTGAATCATCACAAAGCTGGGACTGTGGTAGCGTTATACTTTTGCAATGTCTGGACCTCTTCTCACTCCCCTTTTGATGTCTCTTATTTTCCCTCTACCTTCAGCGTATCATTTTCCCTAATTTAGATACACCTTAAATAAGTTATTTTCCTAAAATGCAGAATAATTCACAGAGTCTACTGCACCGACCATTTATGCTTCTGGCATTTCCACGCCTGTAAAATTGGACTGCACTGCCATGTTTGCCTGCCTCATCTGTAACACCGGACAGGAGGAAAAGGCTTTCAATGCTAAGAGTTAACAGGCAAGCCCACTCCCCTTGATTATCATCTTGGCTGTGAAATACTGTCATGTTCTATTCTTTCCCCTCATGTGGTCTCAGCTCCTTCCCCTGGCTGCTCAGCAGCTTCATGTTTTAGAATAACTTTACCTAATTCAAACCATTCACTCGTGACTCTTCTTCGTTATCTCCTGAACAATTACAGCCCTGTCAGTCACACTCCAGATCCAAGTTGCCTTCTGCTCATCTCCAGCTCTGTGACAATGTGACCTTGGTTATCCAAAATCTCCAGGGAAACCCAGAGCTCGCACATAATGATGGGTTTGGATAATTACTGGTGGCAGGTCTGAAGGTTTTGAGTCTTCAGTTGCTACTCCCTCAATTAACCAGGGTGCTGGCAGGCTTCACATTTGATCTGCTGAGATCTGCACCAGAGATGTAGGCTGCTCCATGTTTGCTTTCCTTTCGAATGTTCATTCCCATTCAGGGCTGTGTCAAATGTTTGACATCTTTGGGATAGTGTGGGCAGAAGTGGTCTCTTGCCACAGGAAAACAGTCAAGATAACACCGCTGTTATTTCTTATGTTTGCTTGTGCTTTTAAGGTGACGAGTGCACGTACCTGGAGATTATAGGAGGGCTTATTGCATTTCACTCTCACCTATTATGCAGGTTCACTGCCCAGCTGGCAGGGAGGGATGGGCACCTGTCAAGCAATTCATCTCCTCCTTTGGCAGGGTCACATTCTCATACACTGGAACATTTCTGTGTAGTTACTCCTTGTTTTACTATTTCAATCACATTTCCTTAAGGAGCCTTACAATCTTTTTTTTTTAACGAGACTCCTGAGTATGCTAAATCTTCATGAAAAATTAATGAGACTGAAAAGCTCTCCTTCCCACATAGTCTGCCAAGAAAAGTTTTGTTTTATTATTCTTCCCATTGACTCGCCTGAGCAGCCTTACCCTCACCGCAGGCAGCCAGCAGTGCTGTGGGTACAGGTGTTTGTGATGGGCTGCAAGCAGACACTAAGGGCTCAGCCATCCCCTTTTGTGGCTACATGAACAGCCTTGCATAAAGAAGCATTTATTTACGTGCTTGCTCAGGAGGCAGAGAACTATCTGTTCAAACGAGCAAGGATTAGACAGGCAAGCAAAGCTCAGACCCCACCCAGTGCCTGAGATTTAAGGCTGAGACATGCAGAGCTAAGGGGATGCAACCCCCCCCAGACAGGTGGGGATGGCCTGCCGTGAAGACCCCATGTCAGTGCAACTCTTTGGGTTTTCAGAATGAATTTGTGTGTTGTTGACCTCAGGATGTGCCTTGATCCAGAGAATCTGAAGAGCTCAGATGTGTTGCGTTCAGTCTAACAAATGGCAGCGTGGTCAAAAACATGGGGGTGGCTCAGTGCCCAGGATCGTGGGCTTGTTGGCATTTCTAGAAAACTGCAATGATGGTGGCTTCCAGCCTGGATTGAGGCACCAGCTAAGGGAACATATGGCACAGGGGGCAGAAGGAGAGGGAAAAAAAACCCTTTGAATTGAAACCAGTTCTTGTCCAAAGCCAGGTGAAAAGAGGACTCTATCCAAAACAGGCCGAGCACCTCTAACAATACCTCACCACTTGCAGGTGCGGTTGCTCACCTTATTCAACGATAAAAACCCCCCAGGGAGGCCAAGTTCGACAGCAGCACAGTGGGGCACGAACCACGAGAGTGCCAGCCGGGCAGCACCGCTCTTTTAAACGCCGAAACGAGGGGCTTAGAACGAAAGGCACATGCCCCTCGATGGCGCTGGACGGCAGTGCCAAGCCTCGGGATAACCGAGCCTCGCCCAGTCACCCCCCCCAAGCAGTTTAGCGCTCACCACCGTCCCCGCTCTCCGTGCTCCTACCTGGGCGAGGCGGAGCCGCGGCCACGACGCGTCCCCTCGGGCCGCTGCTCCCGGCGCGGCGAGGCCGGCCCGGCCTCCATGGCCGGCGGCGGAGGCGGCGGGGCGCTGTCCGCAGCTCGCGGTGCTGAACGCTCCCGGCGAGGCGGCGGCGGCAGCTCCGCGCGGCGCTTGCGCGACCGCGGAGGCGGGCCCGGAGCGACCGGCCAATGACCACGGGGCGCTGCCGGTGGAGGCTGAGGGCGGGGGGTGGTTCGAGTGGATGCTAGGTGGTGTGCGTTAGACCCCCGTAGTCGGGGGGAGGCTGTCAGGAAGGTACAGGTGAGAACTCTGGGCAACCCGAGAATGTGGGGTTCTCTCTGAGATGAAGCAAAGAACCTCACCCAGCCCCAAACTCACTGTGCACCCTCAATGAAAGACATGCGGTAGAGCAGGCTATATGTTCAAACAGTGCATTCTTAGAGTTGCTCGTCCCTTGTTCCATGAACAGTTGTGCTGATTTGGCCCAGGGTAGGAAAGCTCCCAATGACACTCTTAGACTTCATATCACATGCACAGGGCAGCATGTTGAAGTGCAGAAGTTCATGATACAGATTTTAGCAGAATTAGGTTTGTTTAAATAGATGGTAGCTTTGAAACAACTGAATTGAACTCTAGAAGAACACCAGGAGGTCAGATCTGCTAACACTGGTAATCAGTACTATAGCCCCATGTGAACGTCTGATTTTACTTGTGCTGGGAACAGCCTGAGCCTTTCTCTTGGCTGTGTAGATGGCCAGGGGAGTGGCAGAGACATTCTCCCTTCTCTTAACCCTACATGTGGCCATGGGCATGGCTGTGACCTTCTCCTTTCTCATGGCTCTGTCTATGACCCTTACGGGGGCAGTGACCTTCTTTCTTATGAGGGTGGCATCCTTCTTGCTTCACATGATACAAAAAAGCCAAAGAAAAAAGGGAGTATTAAACCAGAGAGGATCCTGTAATTCCCACTAATCCTCTAGCTGTTTTGAAATAAGCCCTTCCTGCCTTAATGATTTAAATGCCCAAGTCAGTTTAAAGAACAAAAAGCTTTCTCTAATGCTACTATACTCTGTCCAACTGTAGGCTATCACCTCTTCAAACCCAGCAGGAGGGACTTCCAATAGCCCGGCTTCAAGTGTCCTAGTGAGTTGAAACTCACTGGGGTGCTGCCCGCAGTGAGGGGAGCAGGCTGCTTTGCTGAGCCTTAGCCACAGAAATGTCTGGTAGATCAGATATGTCGAGCAGCCAGAGAGTAGCTTGTATTATGTTGCTCAGCAGGAAAGACTAAAACCTGGTATCTGCTGAAAGGATTGGCTGGGATTAATGGGATGGCAAGGATATGGTTGCTGTTTCCTTTTCTTTCTTTCTGACGCTAAATAATAATACTTACAGCAGCAATGATAATAATAAAGCTATGGGAGCTGAAAGGACGATGGGAATAGGCTGAATTGCAAACATCCCACTGCTTCTGACAGACAGTCACACATACAGCTTCTAGTTTGGCTCAGTGCAATGTGTGAACTCCCTGTCTGTGAAGCGAGGCTGATAACACTTCCCCACTCCCACAGCTTGGCAGTATCCCTCTGTGGCCTGTGAAATATTCAGTGCCTGGATTTTTTTAAAATTGCCCTTAAACGAGGACTACAGAAGGGCTCGTGCTCCCATGTAGAGGCTAAGCACTGTGCAAGGTGTCAGTGGGGCTGCTCACCTCTTTCTCAGGGCTGTTTTCACCCAGACAGAGACAGAGCATTGCAATGATTTAGTCACATGTTGGAGCTGGATCTTCGCCGTGATAATTCACATCCAAGACCTACCAGCATCACCTGGGTCCAGCTGGTCCCCAGTGGTGAGAGGGGCACAGAGAGAAGTTGCTGAAAATGCTATAGAAACTAAGAGAAAAAATAGAAAAAAAAAATAGAAGAAAAAAAGAAGGAGATGTAGGTTCAGGACTATTTAAAAAAAGCAGACAGGCGTTAATGGAAATGTGTGTGGAAAAGGAGAAACTTGGTGAGCAGAGATCAAGGGAGAAGGAAAATATACAAGTGAATGGGATAAGGATGCACTGAGGGTGATGCAAGAGGTGGCTGAGGTAGGTTTACAGAGCTGCTATGCTGCAAAACCACTTTGTCATCCACGACAGCAATTTTCAGCTACTGACCCTGAGAAACCTAGGGGGTCCATCAAGTACTCCACGTTTCACGAAGAGCATCCAAGAGCAGGAAACCTTCTGTGTGGGGGTTTGAGCTCCATTTCTTTGGCTTGGTGCACCCTTTGAGCACCAGGGGAAGAAAAAAAAAGTGAGCTGGAAATATTACCTGCACCTCCAGTTAGGGTAAAACCTAAGGGCCTTTATTCCCTGGCTGCAGTGATCCACAACAAGCAGCACAAGTTTGCACACAGCTGAGGCATTTCATCATCCGGCACAGCCATGTTATGCAGCAATGCTTCAGAACAAGCCTGTGCCTTTCTGGCCAGACACCCACATTCTGCTGCTTCCTTGCTCTGCTCTATGTGTCTTGCCAGCACAGAGGAAGAAACAGCAAGTCCTGCAGTCCTATTGGCAGCTGATGCAAACAGCCTGCTGCAAATGCAGCTCTGTTCACACCACGCCATTTACATTCATGGAGGAGACTGGCTTTTCTTAGACCTTTACCTGATCAGCACAGTGGATACAGGCTGGTCCAGATCCATACCTTTGGATGGGGATGCATCCCTGCCTCTCAGTGCAGGCAGTGCTACTCTAGCTCTCCAAAAAACCACATTCAGACCTAACTGTTTGCAATGGTGACCCCACTGCAATGACAAGGATTGTGCTTTTTACAGCAAAATCACTCACATTGTGTGTTTTATGAACAGCTGAGCTCTTGGAGTCACCATGGTCACATCAAGGCTGGAGATGACAGCTCAGCCTACAGCTTCTCTGCAGCTGCACTCGCTGCTTCACTTGGCAGTAGGCTGCCAATTTGCAAGCAGTGTGCACTGTCTTGCAGATCTGCAGCCAGCTGCATTGGAACTCAGGTCTGCCCGTGCTCACTGTAGCAATAAAATAGCAAGGGTATTTTTGCAAGGGACTGCATGCCAGTCCCTTCCTATGCTGGAAGGTTTCTGTGAGTACACAGCAGTAGTCCTGAGCTTTTCTGCTTCATAAACCTCTTGTTGCCTCAGCCCATTAAATTGCTTCCTTAGCTGGAGCACAAGTCTCTGTGGGGGCTGGTGCTGTGTTAGCAGATTGAGCCCCATTCACCTTCACTGGACAGAGCTTATTTTACAGGTGAATTTATCTACCCCCTTAATGCAAGCAACTTCAGGAAGGTTTAATTTAGTATAGAAAGCTGCTTTAGTTACAGGCTGAATGCCATGACCTGATGTATCCAAAGAGCTGCTTACTTGTAGACTGACGCTTAGGCCAAAAACATAATCTCTGAGGCTGAAAGAGAAAGGTCTGGGTGCACGGTTTGTCTCCTGTATACTGATCTGATTTCCTGCACCAGTTGCACAGCACAAGCAATGCCACTCAAAAGGACACATATCTCTGCACACATTCACACTCAGTGGAGCCTGTCACATTCCCCTGTGTGACTCCATTTACATGTGTCAGGTGAAGTTGTCTGCACTGATAGGAAGCATCCTCTGCAACCAATGCATCAGCACACAGCATGGGATTTCAAGGGGACTAAGGAATCAGGCTCACAGGACCTGCTATTATTTCTGCCCATCACAGGCATACAGCAGTAAGGGGCAGAACACCCACAGAGAACTATTTCACCATTGTCTTGGCAGGGAAAATCTCCCTGTAGAAATATTGTACCATTTTCTGCAGTGCCTTGTGCTGGGACCACAGCCATGTTTGCTCTGAAGCAGCCCATATGTTCGCACTGTTTCCCAGTGTGACTGAGAGCGAGCCAGTTCCCTCAGAGCATCTTGAGATATGCAAGACTTCATTTTTTGCAGGTAAATATGGTCCTCATGAAAGTATGGGACAAGTTCTCAGCTTGAGGAAGGTCAGAGAAGATGCCAGGGTATATATCAACTGCTATCTTGTCTAACTGTGTCTGCTGTGTCTTCTTTAGCTTCAGAAAGGTTTGAAAATCACAACTGACTTTTAGCAGAACTGAGGATCTCGCAGACACCCTTCACAGAATGGCCCTAACAGGACGTGGCTGAATTTGTGTACAAAATCCAACACTTCAAAACCAGCCATCCCCTTCCCAGGCTCCTGCAGTTCACATGTGAGACCCACATTTCAAGCCTGGTTCTGCAAAAGAGGCTGAGCCCAAATGTTTCACAGCATATTAGAGCCTAGCACCAAGATACCCATATCTCTGGAGTATTGCTGATTGCTTTCAGGTTTCTTTGTGCTTAAAAAAGCAGGAAAAGAAGGGGAAAAGATTTGGCATTAAGGATGCAGTGAATGGAGGAAGATCCTTCCTTTCAAAGCCCTAAGAATAAATGAAGACGTGTTGCCACTTATCTGAAAAGGGCTGTGTTGAAGAATTTTACAGAGCAGCAGCCATGGATCAAGATAAGGACTTCACAGAGCAGCAGCTACGGAGCAGGGTAAACAGCATGAGAACCAAGGACACCTCTAGGAAAAGAATGGCTTGTGGCTTTGAAGGGGGGGTTTAGGGTTGTTATTGCAGTAGCTTTCCTCCAATTAGTGTGTGTGATTTTTGAATGCCCTCGTTTGCCTGCTATAAAAGTATGGCTTTTCGGGCAATAAATGGACACAGCTATATTTAACCATAATGGTGTGTGGCTGTTTGTCATAGTGCACTGACCTTTTGCCTTCAGGTTCACCTGCAGGGCTGAGTCTCGGGGAAAGCCCTGGCATGGTGTTAGTCACCCTCTCTACATCCTATGCACATCCTAGAAATGGGAATTTTGCCTGGGTTCTGTCATTCAGGATTCATAGCACATACACTGCCTGCTGAGTGTGAGAGGATGCTGTGCACGATATGTGACCCACATTGTTAACACAGTCTTTGATTCTTTCAGCTCCAAGAGAAAAGCAGCAAGCTAGATACAGACCTGATAAAGACCATGAGGGAGAACATGAGGAGCCTACAGAGTTTTTGAAGTAACCCCAGGACAGCCAGGATACATAAACTCTCGAGGGAGAGGTGCTCCTCTATTGTTAGGAAGATGTAGGAGGAAGGAGGACATGGTTGACAATCACCCTGTACCATCCATCCTGACAGAGAAAGAAACAGGTCACACATTTTCTGCTACATCTGTTGAATCTCTGCACAACTTCCTTTTCTCATACCGTATTTGTTCACGGCCTATTGCAGGTAAATTGTTCCTTAAAATGGATTGATCACAGTTCAGTGAGCCTCAGACATTACATCTTCATTCCGGAAGTACAGGCTAATAGTAAAGAGGCACACTGAGAGGCACTGAGAGGGGAAAAGAATCTTATAAAATACTGTCCTGTGGTAACTGTGAAATGTGCCCTTGGAGGCTTACGCCTTCTGCTTTACCTTCAAAATATTTCCACAGAGCTGCCTCTAAATCCCACGGAATGCTGCTCCCCAGCATGCACATCTCTGGCATCTCCCTCCTGGCCTGGAGGTTCCTTCTGCTCGGAGCTCCCCTGCTTTGCTAGCGCAGGATGTAACGAGTGCTGCTGGTTCCTGTGGTTTTGTGGCTGACACGACACGTGTTATCTCTGCTCAGCAAACACAGCCAAGGTATCAGTTGCCAGGAGACTCTCAGCCTTTCTAATCTAATTGTTCAATAAGGAAAGTTTGTCTTGAGAGCTCCAGAGAGCATTTAACTGTCTGCCCTCCTGCTCCAGCCATGTAAGGAGAAGACCATGCTGCTCTTTTTATTGTGGCAAAGCTTATTTAAGGGCTTCCTGCTCTCCTCTTCTTCATCTGAGTTTGTTAATACAGTTCTAACAGGTTTATGGGCAAAGGAAAGTCTCAGCCTGTAGGACTCTGTCCATACCATGGAAGAGAAAATCAGATGAATCAGCAAATCAGATCAGTGGTTATCAGCTAGAAAGTTTTAATATGGGAATAGCTTTTAAATTTACAACCCTATTATGTCATTCTTTCTCTTGATTCATCTAAGCTTTGTTGCAATGACTGCAAAATATGAATATTCTAGTCTTGCCAAGGATGCGTTTAAATTCCACTGATGAGTGACTTCATGCTGTGAGTCTGTAGGAAAAGCCTTTTTCTCCCAGAGCTGATGTTTGTAGACCACAACATGCTCAACCCATTAGTGGTGGCATCTCCTTGGCTCTCCCAGGGCACTCGTATTATCCTACAGCTGCTGACCTACCAGTTACCCCAACACAGAGGGATCAAGCAATAAATCTAGCTTTTTTCTCATGCTTTTAAAGCTCTTATGCTGCGTTCACATGTAATCCTAACTTTGTACATCATCCCAACCATCCAACACCCCAGCTTGATGATGGTGTGTGTCATTCATCTCTGCCAGCGCTACCTCCCTTCCTCTCATTACTGGGTTTGAACTTTAATTTAGGATGACTCTTACTTTTTATGTAGGATTAACATTTGCAATTTCTCAGGTAGTTAGGGGTAAACTTCTGCCTGGCTCTGGGTCAGTGAGGGCTGTGCTGGCTCCTGCACAGCCTGCTGGGGCAAAGGGAAGCTAGCACAACTGGGATGGTTTCCCTAAAACCAGTTTGATGGCTCTGGCAGGTTTCTGGACTGCTGTGAAGGTGATCAAAGCTTCAGATAAGAATAGGACCAGATATAATGACAGACAGAAGACCTACTCTCTAACAAATCCTCAATCTTGTCAGTTTAATGCATTCTGTATTCAGGTACGAATTTGCCCATTTGATTTCACAATAACAACTGTAATGCTACTCAAACCACAAATACTAGCTTTATTGCTGGATCTCACAGGGTTCCAGCTATTCTGGCTTCTGCACAGTCCTCGATGCTGGGAGAAGACTCAAGCTAGCAGGATTGGCTGCAAACTGCTGATCCCTGCCTGTGCCTGTCTCATACCCACAGGATATATAGGACCCAGCAGGAACTGTTCTGTCCCTATGGCAACAGTGCCAGTGATTGGGAACTGCCCATTGACATTTTGGAGAGGAAATATTTGTGTTGTCTCCTTTTGGACCTGGGTAAATCCTTTGCCTCCATGTGTCTCTTGGCAGGATGTTCTGTGGATGTGAAAGAAAGCTTTTGTCACTTTGAATTTGGCTCCTGTTACCTTCACCTGATGGTCCAGGGGTCTTAGTGTACTTCAGCCCTTTCTCTTCACCCAAGGAGAGTACTGTTGAACTGGTTCTTTAATACTTGTCACCTTGTCTCCTCTTTTCATCTCCTCCCTTCTCAAATCATTTCTGCTCCTCACCTTCTTCTGCAAGTCCATCTCTCTGCTGAGCCCAAACTGAACCCATAGAGCATCAGCATGGTGTGATGTCAGTGGAAACCATGTTGAATCTTCGGTCCAGTTTAAACCCTGGAGCCTAGCTTGGTCTCTAGAGTTTGATTTTGAGTTCTGCTGGCAAAGCAAAGTGAGTTGGATTGTTAGGTTTTAATTCAGTTTGGTTGGGATGAGATACCTGGAAAACAGCCATGGAGTTTGCTACTTCTTTCCTCCTGCATTAGTCTGGATGTGAGTCATGTTGCTTCTGGTGTTGCCCCAAAGCAGCTCTGTGTCAAATAAGTTGGACCCTGTAAAGTTCACAAGGCACATGTGACCATATTATGAACCAGTTGGCTTCTGGCTTTCTCATTTGCACTTTGCACACTGCAAGTTATAGGCCATTGAATTTCCCATGTCCTCCTAGCTCTGGGCTGAAACAATGTGCTGAAAAGAAGAAACACCCTTGGCCCTGCTGATGACAGCCTGCACCCGGGGAGAGCTGGTTGCTGTCTGCAGTTCTCCCTGCTTTCCACAAGTCCTGCAGTTCCATAAGAGATGAAAAGAACCTGTTTGACTGGCTGCCCCAGCCACTTGTCACATCTTGGCATCCTCTTGTGTCCTACATCTGAAGGCTGGGGATGCAAATGGGGTCAGCAAACCTGCATTTGGTCCTGCTCTGCATGTCTGGAAGTGGGAAGAGACCAGACCCTTTTCTTATTTTGCTCACAATTACTTCAGGGACTTTACAGCAAAATTACAAGTTTTCCAGGAGTGGCAGAAATGTTGTGAGAGAAGAAATGATTCATGGTGGCATTAAACACTGGTAGGCTCAAAACTTACCCACGGGGTGTACAGCAGCAGCAGCCTGCAAGCTGGGATGGTGTGCAGGGAGGGGGAAAAGAGGGGAAGAAATTGTCTTTCAGTTGGAACAGAGCTGCTCTGCACATTCTGAGTGGTTCCTCTGTTATGACTGGTATCACTGTATGAAAGCAATTGCTTTTATATCCTTTAACCATCTTTGGTAGTTTTCAATTTCTCTAGATATTGATGCATTTCAAAATGAATGCCTCAGCAGTCCTTAGATCCCCATGAGTCTCTCCAACTAAAACCCATTTAAAATTGCTGGCTTATACCTCCTCCCAGTCTAGGGAATATGCTGATCTTTCATCTGGCTGGCTTGAGGAACAGCCTAACTCCTTTTTATCCTGCAGTTGCAGCTGGTCAAAGGGCCAGAACAAGGAGTGAGTGAGCAAGAGAAGCAAATGGGGAGATCGCTTATTGCAAGGAAATTTGCTCTGTGGTTGGTACAGAAGGTGCCTCCAGGCTGTCAGCAACCTCTTCTTTGATAATCTGTATGTTCCTGCATCCAACAGGACTGGAAAGGTATTGCTGATTCCTCTCAGGAGCCTTGGGCAGCATGATCTGAGGGTTCCCTGGTGCATGTGGCAGCACACTGCAGTGTTTCTGAAATTGAGAGATGAGGCTTATCTGCTGTCCCAATACATTATATACAAGCAGCATCCCAGAGAAGGCAGATTAAACTCCTTCTACAGTGGGCTTTTTGGCAGCTGGCTCCCAGCTTCTCCCAGCAGTTACCGAGTGCCATCTGTTGACTAAATAGTGGTCGTGCAAAAAATGGAAGGGAGCCAAGGTGAAGCTGGGCACAGGGCACTTGGGAGACGTGTCAGCATGGGAAAGCCCCTCACTTTCTCTTTATTCCTTCAACTTTCATGGTTTTCTGAAGGCAAACTTCTGTCCATCACAGGGACTTCTCTCTCAGAGGGTTCTGACAGTTAGCAAAAGCTGATACATCCCCTTTCCATAAAGTGGAAATCATAGAGGCAATCTGGAGTGTCCATGCTGGGTACTCCCTGTGGCTTTAGAGATGGAACAAACCAGTCCACATCAGCCAGCCTACAATAAAAACAGATCAGAAAGCAGGTCATCCTGCATATTAAAGGCCTTCTGGTGATTTTAGAAGAATAAAGGGATTACCTTGGGGGTGGTGGACAAATTTCTGCATGAGTAATTAGCCTGTTTCCTCCAAACATCCTTATTGTCACACATGGATTTAATATACATTCACTCTCTGAAGTACACCATCAAGTGCAGGGAAATAGCTGCCATTGACTGCCTGAGAGAGTATTTATGTACTTCAGCCACCAAGGTGGGTGTGCTCATGTGAACAGGTTTCAGAGTGTCCTGAGGTCCTGTAAGGCCACTGAAATGTCCTATATCCATCACAGCCCTCTCCACTGTAACTGAAGACTAGGGACTATCTCTGGCTCCTCTCCTTCCTGGTGCATTTTGGTGCTCCCCAGGGTCAGGGTGGTGGTTCTGGAGGATCACCCTTACCCTGTGGTATGTATGGATCCCATGGGAAGGCATCACTGATTCCAGGAATGACACATATATAAGAACAAAGCAGGGTTTTTGAAGCTGAGTATGGCTCTAGTGTAGTTGCAGCTCCTTCTGGCCTTAACACTGTGTATAAACAAACATATGTGCATGCATAAAACCCCATAAACCTCAGCATATTTATAGGATTTGTCTTCGTACATCCAGTGAGAGTCCCAAGAGCACCAACAGGTCCCCAAACCAGCCTGTTCTGCCCCACTGCTGAAGCTGCAGATTCCTTGTTCCTTTGACTGGTCCCTTTTGCCCCCAGGTTTCTGTGTCCACAGCTTCAACAGAATCCTTATCCTCTTATCTGTCTCAGATGATGATGCAGAAATACATGCCTGTCAATTTTGTCACTTAGACTGAGTGAGGGACAGCTGAGAAACGTCAGCTGTTTCTGCTGAGCACAGCAGAGGAGCTGACGCTGCCCTGGGGGAAACTGCTCAGGGATGTTTCTGCTCCCTGACAGCCCAGCACTATCTGCCAGAGATGACCCCCTTCCCTCTGGCCCATCAATAAAAGGGCCACTGCTCTGCTGTCACAACGACCCATACTCGGAAACCCAATGCAGCATCATCTTCCCAGCTCCATCTGTCTCATGTGGGCTCCAAGGGCAAGGAAAGGCTCTGCATGGCCCCACACCTGCACATAGCCATTACAAACCTTTTGCTGTAGCAATGCTCTTGTGTCTTTCTCTGAAGTTTCTACCCACAGGAATGTCTTCATTTCTTTCTTCAAGCCTGAATCCAGAGGCGCTGCCTGGGAAACGCTTTAAATTGCCTTTCATCGTTGCAGTAGCTACTAATTAATATGGGTCAGTCTTTCCCTCTGAGCACTTTTGCTAAGCCATGCTTCCTCATCCTTTACTCCTTTAGTAGTCCCGATATCCAGTATTTAAAGCTAAGAGGAGCCAGATTCAAAGTTATGCAGAGTCTTTTGAGGGCCTCCCTTGGAACTTGCTGGATTTGGGGTTGAGATTTCTGGATTTGTGAGTGGCTGACCTACTTAATTGCGTTAGAGGGGTTATGGGGGTTATGTACCAGCAGTGGGTCTGTTATTTCTTCATGCTACAATACAGAAACAGAACTGTTACTGAGTTTGTGGTGGGTGGTAATCCTTGAGCAACAGAATATTCCCCTATGTTCTTCCAAATCCCATTCACCTCTTTGTGGATCTTGTAAGTTAAAGTCTCAATTCAGCATAGAGGAAGGACACAGCACACGGCCAGGAGGTGTTCTGAGATTTCTTTTCCTTTTATTCCTCCATAAAGACTCTCTGTGACTCTTCTGGGGTCACAGAATCATAGAATCATAGGGTCATTTTGGCAGCTTTCAGGTGAGGACTTTCTGAGGGTCCCTCTCCCTTGACTACGTGCTTTATGCCAATCATGGTGCTGGTTGACCATGTCCACCCCATGTCTTCTCCCTCCCTGAATGAAAGACTCATTTTAAAAGTAGAGAAATAATTCCCAGAGAAGACTGAAAATAAAAGGGCAAATCTGGCACTTATTTTCCCATAAAGATTCATGCATGTACTTGCAGCGACAAGGTATTCAGGACTGCAGATATTACCCCAATTCCCTGCCAGGCATGCAACTGGCCATGCATAGCAAATAACACGACCCCATGAATGGCCACAAAGCGAAGTCAAGCTGTTTGCCTGATCCATTTTTCACTGTTTGCCAAGCTTTCCCCACTTGCAATGAGGGCTCGTGGCATCAGGAAGTTAAAAGGAGTCAGGAGGGGGGAAAAAGGGGGAGTGTTTCTTTTAAAAAGAGAGTGAGATTGGAGAGGAGGACACAGGCACTCAAAACCCTGTCTGTGCTTGGTATATTAGGCAGCCAGCGCTCTTGGCTGGGAGCCCAGACGAGGCTTTTGTAATCAAAACATGATCTTGTATGCTGTGCAACCAGTGCTGAGAAAGGCCGTCTGATGGCTCTCCTCTTTTAGCTCTGTGCTGGAATCTGCCGGGCTCTGCTGCCGATGTCTGACATGCACCGAGCGGTGAGTGCTGCCTTCGTGGCTCCCAGGAGGGTGTGGGCAGTGGGGTCTGTACCCAAAAAGGCCCTGAAACGACTTGCACTTGGGGTGGCCTTTCGCTGGTTGGGGCTTTGTTATTTTCATTCCTCGCCCGCCTGCCAGCAGGCACTGGGAGCAAACAAACACTGCTGTGTCATGGGGGGGTGCCAGGGGGTGGATGTGGGGTGCCGGGGTTTGTGTTGCGATCTCCAGGGTGGCTGCTTCAGGACAGTGTACCTCCTGGGTGGGTGGGAGGTGGGTATAGATAACAGAGACCCACGGAGCGCTGGATGTTGCCTATCCCGACAAGGGTTGCAGCTGTCAAGCCAGAGGATATTTCTTAAAAAGAGCAGATGCGTTTGCTTATGCAGAAGAGTGTTTGTTAAGGTCCTTGCTCTTCTCTTCTCCTCCCTCCCCCCACCTTCTGTCTCTCTCTTTCCCACTCTTGCTGCCTCCGAGGTCTCTCGCTGCAGAAGCAGGCAGCTGTAGGAGCTTGCAGGAAAATCCTGCACGCAGCTCCAGCCTTGGGTGAGGCATCCCTGGGGAGCTGTGCAATCTGTGTGTGTGCCACCAGGGTGTGGGGGCATGGCAGACCGAGGTGTCGGCATTTAATGGAAGCACCAAGGTTCTCACCTGCTATTTCTCATCTTGTGCCATTTTATTTGTGATAGAGAGAGGCCTCTCCTTCCCTCTGCCCGGCTCTCTTGGAGGCACTGGGCTTTCTGATTCAAAGCCATTGCACGTCCATTCTGCCAAAGCCATTTATAACTCTCCCTTCTCTAACATACGGGCACCTCACTTCCCCGGAAGAGCTTCATTCTGCAGCCACTTGTCACCCCAAGCACCAGCTTCAGCAGGGGCTGGGCGGACAGCTTGGTTCCAGAAGCAAAGAAGAGGGCATGTCCTGACTATCAGCTGGCTCACAGCAGCTGCTGAGCTAACGCTGACTTGGCTGAACTGTACAATGGATAAGCCCCAGCCATCTTTTGCTTGTTAAAAGAGAAGAGCACAAATACAATCTCTACTGGAATTGTTAAATTCTTCCTGAGCAGGCAGCTCTGTCAGCCCTTGTTCAAAGAAATGTGAGGATGAAAGGGGTGTGTTTGAGGGCATGCACTACTTTGATCCCACCCTCAAGCAGCCAACACCCCAGCATTCAGCAAACACCGAACCTGCCAATTTAGAGCTCACAGAATGGCTTCTGTTCTGGTAAACACAGGAATTCAGCTTTAATCAAGCTTGCAAAATGGCCATGAAAGTGTATCCACCCACATGCACAATCTACTTGTCTGTCACGTACCTGAATGATAGATGGCAATAGGAAAGTGCGTTTCATTCTCTCTCAGACCTCGACAAAATACCATTGTCCAGCAGATGAATGTGTGGGTGAATGTGTGGTTTAAATGTCGCTGTTGTTCCACCTGAACACGAATGTGTTCCTGTGTCCTGGCAGAGCAGCCTTCATGAGGGCTGTGATATCATCACTGATAAAATACCATCGTGGTGGTGTGATTGAAGGTATACTTGTGCAAACTGGTTTTCCTGCCTTTCCCCTTTCTGTGGCTCTATTCTTTGCAGTGATGGTCAAGTTCAAGCAGCAAGTCTTGCTTGATCAGAGCTGAAATGGCATTAGCTCTGTTCTTTCTCATGTCAAGCCCTTGAAAGGAATACCTGGCATTGCTGGGATGTGTGGTGATTCAGTAGCTGGATCCCTTCCTTTGAAAACGAGTGTTGGCCATGAACAACAGCAGACGATTTGCAGTCCTGGTTCCCAGGAGCCCCACAATGTTTTTGGAAGAGCAGTGATGCTCTGGCTAAATTCCCACCTGCTACCTATGATTATTTTCTGCATTACCGTGGGCTGCCAGGAGCCCAGTTTGCTGCTTCTGCACCAGCACAGGACAAAACCACTTCTCACTTTTTCTCTCAGTTGAGGAAGAGCCTTGTTTGACAGCACTTTCTCTGGACCTCCAGTGCTCCAGTTGTTCCTCTGGTGACCTAATTAGGACCAGGCAAAAGGTAGGAATGCAGGAGAAGCCCTCTCTTTCCAGGAATTAGCTTTGCAAGTCCACTGGTTGGCTTGAGGTGAGACCCAGGGCAGACTGGCTGACATCACAGGCAGGAAGGCACCAGGGCATGGCGAGGGTCAGACCCAGATCCTGTGACCCAGCAGCCATGACTGGACCCTGACGTATCCTTTCCTGAAGTAGGCTGCACCTGCCATGTCGTGATTAATGAAGGAAAAACCTCTCCTGCCTGTACAGAAAGCTCTTCCCAGCCTTTGCTGTTCTGGATTTCAGTAGTGGGGCTGATAGGATTACTGGGGAAGATGCCATATACCCAGAGGATACAGGCATGTACAAGCCTCTTCACCATGAGAGCCACCTCTAGTTGTAGTGTGATGGATGATGGCTTTGTTGCATTTGTTTCTTCCTCTGAACGTTCCCTGTGCTTTGGGCAATATGCATCACACTCAGCAGCTTGATTTGCTAAGCAGTGCTCCCACAGCAGATATTCTGCATGGGACAGGCTGTGGGTAGCCTGCTGGCTAGAACTGTAACAGCAGCAAAATAGATGATGCAGTGCCTTGCTCATGAACCAAGAGTTTTCTTTCCTCCCCTCCCCAAGCCAACTTTTGTCTTACTCAGCTCTCTGTGAGCAGAGGAGAGGGAATGTGAAATCTCTGCAGCATGCAGATGCCGTGCTGATAAGGAGAGTACAAACACACTGTTTAAAAATAAACCTGTAGTGCCTTGGAGATCTCAGCCTTTCCACCTTGCTCTTCATGTAAGTGGCAGGCAGTCTAGATGATGTGGATCAGCTTGCTGCAGTGTGCTGATATCCATCAGCATTACTTTTCACTTGATGTTGCTGTCACTAAAGTTCTAAAACCCGATTTCTTATCCCCTGTGGTAACCAAGGTGCTGTCTGAATGTAAATGGAGTGCACTGGGTGTGCCTGAGAGCACCTGAACTGAGAGCAGGCAGAGGTGTCATTTACTTCATGCATTAAGTGGTGTGGTAACTCTGGAGTTACTGGCAGCCATCAACGTGGAGCATTGCTTTTTCACTCCAGTTACTTCATTGGAGAACAAAACAAGTGCTAAAGTAGAAAAGGTCAACTCTGTAGGGAAGAATTCAATTTGCAAGATGTGATGTGCTTTTAAATGGAGGGCTAAAGGGGGAAATGGTGGGAAAAGACCATTCAACCTCCCTCCACAATCTAAGCAGAAGGATCGGGCAGTGTGATGACTAAGAAAAACTTTGCTCTTTATGTTTTCAGGATGCCACTGTGGATGATGCTGTGCTAAGGAAGAAAGAACAGAAGGATGTTGAGCTCGATAAGAAAATCCTGGCTCTGCGGAAGAAGAATGAAGCTCTTATACGAAGATACCAGGTAAGACTGCTTGATTCTTATTTTACTCAGTTCTGTTTTGGAGACCTCACAACTCACAGCATGAGGATAGTCAGCAGTGGATGACTTTGTTAGATAACATTATTTTGTAGGAAAGTGTTTGGGGAAGGTCAGCCAAACTCTGCTCTTTGCTACAGCTCCTCAGATTAGAAACCAGGCTCACTGATGCTTCCCTTCCTGCTGCAGCATTTCTTCTCACCCTACTCCCTTCCACCATCTGCATCACAGCTTTCCCATCTTTTCATCTAATACACACTGTCTTCTTCCCCTTCTGTCCTTCCCAGTGCCTCATGCTTATTCTCCTGGGTATATAATATAATGCATCCCTGAGACATCTGAGAGAATTTGTCTTCCCTCTTGCTGTCCTCACCCAACATGGGGCAGTGGTATGGGCTGAAGCTTGTCCCAGGCCAGTCCCAGTGTTTCTGTAGAGCTCACAGGGGAGAAAAACATGCTGGTTTTTCTGGTCCTGGATTGATTGGCCTTGGCCAAGAGAATCTACCTAGTGACCCGCACAACATATCCAGCCCGGCTTGTAGGAACTGTTCAGTGTCTTCAGTGTGACATTATGGTAACTTGGAGCTCTCTTTAGGTTTGTCTGACTGTCTGCATACAGCAGTGCAGACTAGCACAGTCTGAAGGTACTACTGGAAGAAGGATCCCCTGGCTTGCCTGGAATATTCTCTTGGCTTTTCCAATCACTGCTTGGCTTTGGGGGCTGCTTAATATTTGCTGGCTGGCTGGGCAGTCTTGAGAGTGGCAAAGAGCATGTTTTGCGTCTTGGACCAAGAACCAAAAGGTTCAGTGGTGCTCTATGCTGGGTCTTGCTTAAAAAATGTACTTCCTTTGATACCAGAAGAACCATCCTGGACATCTTTTGATCATAGCAAAAAAAATTATATCTAGTGGAAAACTATAGGATGAATTGAATGTGACAAGCATACAGGAACTCTCACCCTCATATTAAATGTTACCTTCCTACTGAAGCTGCTTGGCTTCAAGAAGAAGCTGCCTAATAATCAGATCACAGCCAGAGATGCCAGAGCAGATCACTGTGAACAGCTGAGTACAGGCCAATAATAAGCATGTGTCTGTTTCAGGAAATAGAAGAGGACAAAAAACGAGCTGAGCAGGAGGGAATGGCTGTTACCTCCAGGAAGCCCAAGCAAGATGGACTCACTATTACC
The DNA here is from genome assembly GCF_054131305.1 of Coturnix japonica. Classification (NCBI taxonomy): domain Eukaryota; kingdom Metazoa; phylum Chordata; class Aves; order Galliformes; family Phasianidae; genus Coturnix; species Coturnix japonica. The sequence goes on along the minus strand of NC_140667.1, from coordinate 2,773,158 downwards.
ATCACCAAAGCTCACAATGTAAGTGAGTGAATGCCTCTTCACCACAAGCCACCACAAGCTTCAGTCCTGCCTCCATGAGCTTCACAAGTGGCATTGCTGAAGGAGACAGCTTCCAGAGCAAAACTCTTTCAGGCATGGAACGTAGCTTCTAAACATTCCTATAAGGGTGTAAAAGCTCAAAGTGCCCAAAGTGTTGTTTGCTGATCCACTCATTTCCAGCCATGCCCAGGCACCTGTACCCAAGCATTCAGAATGAGCACGCATGCAAATAAGTGAGTAAGTGAACAGTTAGTTACATTTGGCCCTCGGTGGGTCCCAGGTGTGAAAACTGATGCAAATATATAGGCAGAACCTGTATGATGTGTATGTGCCATCAGGAACACATTTGAAGATATGTGCAGGCTGGGTGAAATCACGATCTCATTAGGCTTTGTACTTGCAATCAAATAGCTTGTAGTTACTTGGGGGCTTTGAGGCAAATGCTACAAGTCTCAGGCATCCTTTCTGACTGCATTAAACCTGTATCAGACAAACCTTATCCTCCCCTTCTGGCAGTATGTGGCCTGCTAAATTACTAGGCCAGTCCTGTGTGAGCCCCTGGGGGAATCCCAAAGCCAGACTGAGCTGGCCCACTCTCCTTCTGCACCACCAGCACTCTTGGGCTGTTAGATCCAGACTAGTGCCTTGCTTACTTTACCATGCCCCGGCCATTGCTTTTCTCTGGAGGTGCTCTGTTGCACACATTTTTCTCTCATACAGGACCTGAAAGATGCAATTACCCAGACTGAACACTATGGACAAGATAGCCAAGCCCTCTCGATGGTGAGCACTGACCCTCAGGAGCCGTCCTCTTGGCTTCCCAGGCAATCTCCATCAGGACTTGGACTTTTCTGATCTAACTCAGAGTGCTGCAGAAAGAGATAAAACTCTGACACTTTAGTCTGAAATGTCAGATTTGTAAGTGCAAAGGATTTTCCATGCCCACTGTAATTGTGGGTTTTGCTGCTGAGCAGACAATCAGCCCCTTGTTCTGCAGGAATGTCACAGCACAGTGCCATGCACAGAAAGCTTTCCCAGGGCAAGGCCTACCATTCCATAACTGGTCTGCCCTGCTTGTGTGCAGGGGTGTTTGGGGAGGGAGAGTGCACTGGTGAGCTGAGGGGCTTGGATTTGCTAACTGAAGTGCTTCATTTTCCAGGACAAAAGGGTTGTGAGTGAGAAAAAGAGCCCCGGCCCTGTGAGCACTGGATTTGGCATCGGCAGTGAGGAAGAGGAGGAGGAGGAGGAGGAAGCAGATCATATGTTCACATTCAGAATGGGGAAGAGGATGCAGCTAGCTGTTACCATGGACAACAAAGCTAAGGTGAGCAAGGAAGAGGATTCCTCTTACACTGCAGTCTCTATCTTACAAAGGGGCTTCTGTTCCTCCTCATCTGAGCTTTCTGCTCAGCGTGTCCCCCAGTGTCTTCTCTCTGAAGAGAACAGCTTCCCTCTCACTCCTTTCCTCTCATTTCTTGATCCCTCAGTGCAGCCTCAGTCTTCAACTCGAGGTGCCATGCCTTTTGTTTTTCTCTGTATGTCTGATTCACTGGAATCAGCCCCCAGGCCTTGATAAAGCTCCCAGAGGTTCCACCCACCGTGCACAGCCCTTTCTGAGATCAGTCATCTCATTTCTCACTGGGGTCACCGGTGGAGTATCCCGGAGGAGTGACCATGTTCTTGCTGGAGTTATTGGGTTTGGCCACTGAGATAAATAGGAACAAGGATCAGAAATGCCACATTCACTGGAAATTTGTATGATCTGCATGAACAGACGCACCCATGTGGGAGCACAGGGAAGCTCTTAGTGAGTCTCTGGAGGGAGATTGTTGCTATGAGTGGAACTTCTCACCATTTAATATATTCCAGAAGAGTACAAGAAACAATGTTATCCATTTATTGATTAGCACTAAGAAGATACCAGTGAGATACCTGGAGACACAGTGCCAAGATGAGCATGGCCCCATTTGTGAGGTCTGTGTCAGTGTGAAGGGGATGCAGATCCTCAGCCATCCACACCAGAGTGGATGAGATCAGCCCATTCCTTTTCACAGCAGCACAGTGTAAAGGAAACAGTGGCAGCAAATGTTGCTCCCCTGGAGCCTCTTTTAGGCTCAGCAACATGCTTGGCCCACAAAATCAGAGAGGGCTTTTTTGAAGGGAGGTCCAAGCCAAAGACATTTCCCAGGGTAATGAAGTGCAACCTCACCCTTCCTGCTGCCCGGGAGGTTTAGGGTAGGAGTGCTGAAAACCTTGGCTGTAAACAAAAGGCATGGAGCCATTTACTCCATCTGAAGCAGCTTGAAAATATTTTTCCAATGCTGTGCCTTGAATTCCTTTTAATTTTTGTTTCTCTCTGACCTCGCTACCATTTATTTCCATGAAGAAATAGGCCACAATCACTGCGCCATTACAAAGTCATTATATGTTACCTTGAAGGAACCGAATCATGTTGGAAATAATGTACCTTTCAGGATGAATTTTCAGGAGAAAAGAGGCTGAGGTCTCTCATTTCCTTCATTCCAGATAGATAACCAGTAGTGCAAACATCCCTTTCAAACAAAATCACATTCCATAAGAACCAAACCACCTTCTGATGTAAAAGAAAGAAGTGCTTTTTTTTCCTTAGGATAGAGGGCACGTAGACATCTAACCACCTTCATTACCAAGTGAATTTAGCAGTGAAATATTTAAGAGTTTTCCCCATGGCCACGTAGCTGGGGGGAGAGCGAAGGGGATGACTTATATCTGAAGTAATTACATTTGCAGAATGAAAGGCTCTCACAGACAGCCTAAGTCCCCCGGAGCCCTTTCCTAATCTACAGCTCAGAACTCAAGTCCTAGGTGGGGATTTATATTAGTGCATAATGCTGACAGCTGTATCATTTTGCTGCCTTAAACTCTGCACCAGTGTTTTTCAGCACGGCCAGTGAGATTTTTCTTCTGAAAATACAGACCTCTTTCTTTCTTATATTTTCTTTTTTTTCCTGACAGCCCCTCAGGTGCACATTTTTAACACTACCTTTGCCATCTAGGGCATGCGTCTGACCTAAGAGAGGCACTTCTTGATTTATGGATCCTCATCAAACAGCTACAGGGAAAGCAAAGTGGCTTTGTGTGGCTGCAACCAAACAGCCAGTGCTGGAGTCTCAGATCTCACACAGGGAGAGAGGGTGCAGGGACTGGCTTTCCACTTTCCAGTGGCTTTTCCAGCCACTGCTTTCCATTTGGACTCCTCTCTTTGTTCCCGTTGGCTGTGCATGGGCTCTTTCCTCATCTCCCTTGCTCTGGGAGCTAGCCCACTGACAGCCAGGATTCCCCAGTGTGGTACAAGTAATCTAGGAAATCACTGATGTTCTTAAAATAGTAAACAAGCAAAAGATGTGTTGGCATGTTAAGCAGAATGTGTCTTCAGGCAACCCGTTTTAGCTAAAAGTAACATGCAGGGGGAGGAGGAAAATATATTTCCTAAAAAAGCCAGTGGTCTCCCACTCCTGCTTATGCCCAACTAACACAGCTCTGCTAAATAGGTATTTCCTGTATCAGCCTCTTGGGCTGCTCTGCCATCTGTTCAAAAAACTGCAGGGTTTAATGGCTTTGCCAACATGCCAACTTTCCTACTGTGATTTTTAGTATCTAATGACCTGCAAATCCAGTAACACACTTTGGAGCATCAGTCTCATCTACAGTATTTGGATACAAGCTCCTCTGCACTGTTTATTTTTGTTATGATTTTGGGTAGAGGCTTTGCTGTTGTCTATACTCCTGGCCTGTATCCATACTCAGGAAGGACTTTCTCATATAGCAAGTGACAAAGCCAGCTTTCAACCATACCCACCCAGTGCTCAGTATCCCTGGGAAGAGTTATTGGTGACCATGTTATTTGTTCAAAGAACAGGTCCATTGCCACCTAAACACCTAAAAGAGCTCTTGGGTGCAGCTAGAATTCATGCTAGAACTAGGGCAGGGAGGCAGGACAGCAAGCAGTTCAGTGCCTGTTCTGCAAGGCGTTGTATATCCAGCTGCCTTCAGAGGTTCCCAGTAGCTCTCAGCTCTTCCCCGGATACATTAGTCATGCAGGATTCAGCCTTATTCTGAAGGTCTAAAATGAGTAATTCCTGTGATTCCCAAAAGCTTTGCTGTTATAGTGGGAGAATGCCATCTCTGTTTGCCTCCCGAGGAAGCAGCAGTGCATTGCTTGGTCTGCAGAGTTCCTCAGTGGCAGTGGGCAGCCTCCTTGGCTTGCGGGTTGATGCCGGGGAAGCAGAAGCTGAGGAAAAGACAGAGATTCTTTCACAGAAGATTATTTTACAGATTGCCTTGGGCAATTGCCCAGATTTCTTTATGGAATTCTTCTCCCAACAGACATAAGCGAGGAACAGGTTTTAAGGAGAAGACAAGTTGTGGGGAGAGAAAAGAGAGAAAACAGTCTTGTACATGCCTATTCCTATAGCAGGGATGGCTGGTTTTGTCCCTTTTGTGACTCCACTGGCATTGCTGTGGTTAAGCTGGGGACCAGTCATATGTAAGGGGCTTCAAAAAACTGCTAAGCACTTTTCTTCCATGTCTTGAGGCACAAGAAACTGTTTGGTTTCCCTTATATAGGAGAACTGTGAAGCACACACAAGGATGTTTTCTACTTCATCCTCACTAGCTGTGGGACCGTGTTTCAATAGGAATGCTTAGGTTTTCAGAGCAGCTAACAAGATTTAATTTTCACTTCCTTTTCATTGCAATGGGAAATGTTTGTTCGTGTATCTGGAAGACACGTGATTTGGTTAGCATAACTTGGCAAGCTATTGTATAAGAGATAGCTGTTTACATAGTCTGTAAAGGAAGAGTTAAATAAAACTTCTTTTTCCTGTGTTTATCACAAGATTAAAACAGTCATTGCCCATTAGTACTGAATAGTGTATTCCTAAAATGACCGTGTTAATTCTGTGTTCCTGAAGTCACCTCAGCACAACTGCCAACATGAGTGAGACCAGAGAATACTGCAGTGGCTACAGATGTTGCTCCATGAACCCAAAGGGGATGGCAAGAGAGATTTACAGCTTCAAGTTAGCCAGTCCAGCTCTGTGGTCTGAAATACAAGACCAAAATAGTCAATTCAGAAGGTTAATTTTTTTACCCATGACTATTAGTATTGGTTTGTATTAGCATAAAGAAAAGCCACATTGGTTTCTTTGACTGCAAACTGGAATCTTCTGCTGACCATTCTAATTCTGGTCTCCGGTTTCACTGAAATTTAGGAATAAAATACATGAATTACAGAATATGAAAAGGATTTGAAGCATTATTTTTAGTTTTAAAGCATCCTCTGTTTGAATTAGCCAATAGTTCTGGCAACAGAAATACACCACCCCTGGACATGATGTGACTCAGTCATTCAGAAGCAGGTGCTGCTGAAAGGCCAAGACGTAACAACTACAAGCTTTGTGGCTGGCTGATCCCGAATTCTGGTCTGTACTATCTAGTTGTTGTATAAAAGCTGCAGGCTGAACAAAACAGACACAATAATATGCATTTGTACACATGAAGTTGTGGATACGTGCATGTACACACCTAAACAGGTTTTACTTCAAAGCTGAGGCAGTCTAAAAGCTGGAACACAGCGTTAGAACCCAGGCAGTTGTGGGATGGAACATCTGGAGGTCTTCTACTCCTATCCCCTGTTAAAAGCATGCCTCTAGTTTAATAGTTGCTTAAGGCTGAGTCTAGTCAAGTTCTGAACCTCTCCAGCACTGGAAGATTTCACAGCTGCTTTGGGCTTGGTTTTCAAGGGTTTGACTACTGTCATTGTGGCTGCTTGTGTCACAGAATCACAGAACTGTAGGGGTTGGAAGAGAGCTCTAGACATCATCTAGTCCAACCCCCCAGCCAAAGCAGGCTCCCAACATCAGGTCCATTCCTTGCCCTTTGAGTACATCTGAGAGAAGTCTGGCAAATCTTGCCAACAGACTAAGTCAAAGAAGGCCTAGAGTACTTTATTCCCTTCTGCAGCACTAAGTTGCTCACCACATTTCGCATCCCAGGCCAACATCTTCTTTTGCTGCTGATGTACGTACAGAAGTCCTTCTTGCTGACTCATCTCTCACTGGCTTCAATCCCAGCTGAACTTTGGCTTTCCTGACCCCATTCCTGCATGCCCAAGCACTGCTAAAACATTCTTCTTTGGGAGCCTGTCCCTTCCCACCTCCCACATACGCCCTTCACACATTTAAGTTCAAGCAGGAGCTCCCTGCTTGCTTCTTACCACACCTGCATTTTCTTGCACAACAGGAAGTCCTTAATTATATTCTCCAGCTTGGTGTATGAAAACCAGTCAGGTCTCCTGAGTTCTTTTCCCCTTCAAGACTTGTGTCCTCAGCATCCTGTGTACAAGCTACCCAAACAAGCCAAATCTGCTCTCCTGGAGCCCATGGTCTTTCCTTCATTGCTGCTCTCAGGCTCATAAAAACCAACATCCTCTGATCACTGATGGCTGCCTAACCATGGTAGATGCTAGGACAGTTGTACTCCATGTTTAAACAATTGCCTGTTCTCTTGATTGAGCAATAAAAAAGGTCTTGCTTATGGAAGCTGTCTACACTAAGGCTGCCTCCATGCTAACATCTGTACTTCTAGCAGAGCCAAGTGGAGATGAGGCTAATGCAAGACATCTTGAAATCATATTTCAAAGCAAATTCATAGATGCTTCCAAGACTTCCATACGAATCTGAGGTCAGTGTGTTCTGTTTGTTTTTGAAAACAAGTTCATAGCAACAAAGAGTTCCCAAGTTTCACAGCAATTTACTAGGAGAATTTGAGAACCTTTGAGACTTTGAGATCTATTGAAATCAAGCGTCTGGTATTTGTAGAAGTCCAGGGAGAAAATCAGAAGGAAATCCTTTAGAGAGGGATGCTTCTGAGGGGTGAACTCAGGTAAGATCAAGCAGAGAAGTCACTCAGATGAAAAGAAATAACTCAGAGATAAAGATGGAGATGACTTACTGAGTCTTTCATTTCCGTGCCAGGCAGAAACAAAAAGACACATGATGGAACCAAAAGGTAATACTTTTAAATGAGAAAAAAATCTGTATTTTTGCACAAAAGATGTACTCATTTTGTGGAAGTGATGGCTGAGGGCACTGGCAACGACTCCACTGGCTTCAAGGATAGTTAACAAAATAAGAACCAGATGTAAATCCATGCATTAAAGACATGAACTGATACAAACAGCTGGAAATAATAATATCTGAAAGGAGTAAACTGTCCTTGTTCAAGGATTTATAGATCTGTTTTCTCAACTTTTCTTCTGTTGAATAAATTATTCCAGAAATAGACATGCACAGTGATTACAAAGGTGACAAATTATCAGGGGTTGGTGCACTTCAGAGTGGTGGCTGCTTTGCAGACAGGAGTGGAGAGAACACCACTATTTCCTTCCTATCTTATCCTGTAGGTTCTGCTCCAGTGCAGCCTCACATTTTGTTGGGTGACAGCTTTACAAACCAAGAGACCTGGCTTGTGTTTCTGTTCTGTCAGACCTGTGCAGTCTGGGTACAGGAAGGGAAATGGATAGAGCTAATGGTGGTGTGGTAAACTCAACCTGTCTTTTTCAGGGCAAACGAATTGTCAGTGAGAAGCGCACTGAGTGCTTCCCTGGTCCAGGCAGGATGCCAGACCTGAGTGAAGAAGAAACAGATCACTTGGTGGCTGTCCGCCGGGGGAGAAGAATGCAGATTGCCATCACCATGGATAACAAGGAAAAGGTAGGTACACTGTGGATGACTAGGTTGCAAATTATCAGTGGCATCCAGCAGGTCTGCTGGATGAGAAGTGACATGTGGACAATGTTGCTGGCACAACAAAAAGACATTGGGCGAGACTGTATGTTAGTAGTATGGAGCTTACCATATAAAAGTCTCTGGTTTTGATCACTGTGGAAGGGGAAAGGCTACAATCCTTTTTCCGTTCTCTGTATTCATAGCTACAGCTAGCAGGCTCTTAAATACACAGGATCCCTAAGAAATACCAGGTGCTGTTTCAGGAGAATCGATGAAAGCATTGCCGGATATATGACATGAATCTCACAAATGAGTCCTGCCTCTCTTACCACCTTCTTTTTAGGGCCATAGAGTAGGCTGTCAGTCAAAGGCCTGGCCCCTTGATGCACAGCACAGCTTATAAGTTAACAGAGCTGGGCAATACCTGCTTCTAAAACCAAGTCCTGCTGTGCCTTGCCATAACCTACTGGGTGAACAGACTGAACTTTGTTGATCTTTGAAACATATTTCAAATACTTCCTTGCAAATACCTTCCTCTTTACACACACGGAGGCATGTGGCATTTTCCTATTCAAGAGTTTGCTCAGATAAGTAAGAATGCCTGCAGCAAACAGGGTCAGCAAGAACTATGAAGGAAAACAACACTTAAAGTAGCTGCCAAACACACCCAGGAACACTGGGAGACCTATGCAGTGCCATCTCTGGGACAGCAGCCACCCATCTGTTAGCTGCCCATGTTAATCTTCAGCTTCTCCTCCTCCCCAGAGTTTCCTTTGAAACTCTGAAAGTTCATGAGCTCCTTTCTCATGACTACCAAGCAGCTCTTTGAGTGCCATCAATCTCATGTTGGCCACTGGTGCTTAGTGATTCACCACAGGTTCACATTGCTGCTGTCACTTGGTTCAGTCAGGGCATCAGGGATCTAAATATGATGATGGGCTGAGGCTGACCTGACTGTTCCTGTGCTGTAGCTATCCTTCAGGCTGTCAGATGTAATTCTGTGTCACTCATGGCAAATCTCTCCACTTTGGCTCTTGCTGGGCTTGTTTAAGTTTTTATCTCTGAGGTCATCAGGTCTGGGATCATGCTAGAAGAAAATAGTAGTGCCTACGTTTTTATTTCAGACCCTGAACTCTGTTTAAAAAGTGATTTTAAAGGACAGCCCTGGAAAAGGTATTAACTCATTTACTATGGAACGCGAAATTTGAGGCTGAACGTCTGCATATTCTGTAATCTGTGGTTTTGGTGATGCCTTGCTTATGTTAATCACGAAGTGGTTAGATTCAGAGTGTGTGAGAGTAGGCCTACAATTGTGCTAGCTTAAAGCCATGTCTGCCAACAACTCTTTACATGAATCTGAGGCTTTGAGACTTAGATGGGCAAGGAGGGTGTGATGTCCCTAATGACTGGTAGATCTGATTTTGATGATTGAGCAGAGATTGTGTTTTACTCTTGATAACTTCAGGTCCCACTGTGCTGCCATTCATCTAGCTCATTCATTTAAATTCATTCTCAATGAATGCAATTACCTCCATGTAGCAGTACAACGAGCTCGTGTAACTGTTGTCCTGCCTTTCCTCAATTGTATGTAGCCACAGTGGTCTCCTTCACACAGCTTGGGCTAGAATGTAATCCTAATAATCCCTAGGAATGCAAACAACTCCATGCTGCTGCTCCTCAGACACCAAAGTTCATTTGAAGTGTTTCCTTTTCTTCTTCCTTAATCCAAAGCCAGTCACTCAGCTGGCAGAAGGTAGGACCAAAGCCCCAGCATGCTTCTAGTAACAGTGGGCTGTGAGAGAGGTTACCAGCTGCTGATGTCTGCAGGGAAAGGCATTGTATAGAGACATTCAGTGCCTCTGTGCTTTGGATGGTCAAGGAAAGGATCTCTGTCAGGAGCACAGGGAAGCCACGGGGGCTTGATATAAATCTAACTATCAATCAAGAGTACCAAGGAGCAGCGCATGCCCTCATTGTTACTAAGAGTAAAAGGAAAGATCAGTTTTCCTTGGTCACCTGGTCTTCTGGCAGGACAGATATTCTGGCTCAACAGCAGTCTTGGACCAACGTCATTGGCAAGATTCATTTAGCAATAGCATCACGCTTCCTTCTGGCACACAAGAAAATTGTGCCCTGCTTTCAATTCCTGAGCTTGGCATCATACCTCCCCCAGCCTCTCAGGAGCTCACAGAGAACAGAAGGGGAGCTTGCAGCTCCCTGGAAGACAGTGTGCTTTCAGGAATCATGCACTGGGACAGCAGGCAGTTAGCTATCTTCTGTAGCTAACAAAGATACCTTTTATTAGTATTTTAAATGTGTGACTTTGGGGCATAAAAGAGCTCTCAGTGCACAGGCACCTTTCAACTCAAAGGAAGTGGCTAAATGAGAGCTAAGTGTTTGGGTTTCCCAATCATCTCTACAAGCTACTTCCATCCATTTGCACTTTGTCAATGTTTTCCTGAGATCAGTGACGAAAGCAGATGGGCCCCAAAGTGACAGGTTACATTGGCATCTCACACATCATACCAGCTTGAAATAATGCTTGAAAATAGTGCTTGAAATAAATGATCCCAGGCGAGACTGATTTCATGTACTGTGCCTCAGAGCAATGAGTTTCTCCACAAGGCACCGGAAGACTGCAACGCAGAGGGCAGATCAGAATTAGTAATACCCAAATGGATTAAACCTTTATTAAGTAATGTTAGCCTGCAGAGCTCGCTGTGCGTCACATGGATGTTGAATACAGCAACCCACTTTGGAAATGGAGGGCAAATCCCACCGGTGCTGATCATGGCATCCACAAACCTCCAGTTTCCCCCTGCATAAAGGGGGCTTTAGTGTTCCTTTGCCTCCCGAGCTTTGATGGCAATAGGCATGTGAGCAACACAGAGCTGCTGAGCACAGCATCATTACAGGAAAGCTGATAAAGAGAGCTGGTTCCTCTGCAACCCAAAGCCACTCCAGCACTGCAGAGGAGCTCATGAAGCACTATATGCTCTAAGTGTTTGCTGCAGCAGCACAGGGGCTCAGAATGAGCAAACCAGGGATGTCTGCAGTTGTTCCTCACCTCCTTCACTCACCAGCCCCCAAGTTCTCTGCCAGGAGCAGCATCTTCCTCTTTGATGTGTCTTTCTTCCCCTGTTCTCTTTTTCAGACTACATACGATTTCACTGACCTGTTTCACATCTCCCTTCTGCCATGTCTTCTGCAGGCTTAGGAGTCCAGCCCTGCTTAGACATGTCTGCTGAGGAAGTAGTCCAGTATTTTGGATCACCCCTGTTGTGCCTCCTTTGCACCTTTTTAGCTTTTACTGTATCCTTTTAACATAAGAGGACCAGAACTGTATGTGGTATTCAAGCTGTAGGCTCATTGTGAATGTACTCAGTAATACAGCGATGTTTCTGGCTTGTTCTCTATTCTTGTCCAAACAATTTTGCTTTTTCTTTGCTTTCTTTTCTTTTTCTTACACCCCCCCCCCCCGAATAATTGAGCTAACATTTTCAGAGAGCTACTCACAATAACACCAACATTTTATTCTTGAGTGGTAATCATAGCTCACACTTCACCGCTGTGTGCATATGTATTAAAGAAGGAGCGTTTTTCTCCACGTGAGTTCCTTTGCATTAGTGATACTTAATTTCATCTGTAATTTTATGATGCAGGCATTCAATATCAAGAGATCTTTTTCAGCTCTTTCCTAGCAGATTACATTCCTTGCCCTGGATGATTTAGTACTACCAGCAAACTGTCATCTCTCTATTCGGTTACTTTTCCAGACCATTTATGAGCATGTTGAGCAGCACATGTTCCAGTGGCACACCCCTGCTAATCTTCAGCTACAGGAAATTACATTTTCTTGCCACTTTCCGTTTTCTACCCTTTTATTAGTTGTTAATCCACAAAATAAACTTCACTTCCACCCCCAAATTGTTCAGCTATCATGGGATGGCTATCATAGGATAGTTCTGTTATCACATGTCAGGGGGGACCAAATCATCCTGTCTCTTTGCAGGACAAGCCAATCTGAGCACATTGCTCTACTGATACAGCATCACAGCCTCCAGTTCTGCTGCTGGCTTAGAGATCACACAACTGAGACTTCTCTTCCCACCTCTGCCTGCATACCCCTAAATCTGCCATCACTGGGGCTCTTTCTGCACACAGGACCAGGGATAATGCCTGATGTTTAGCCCTAGTTTTCCCATGCTCTGGCAGTGTTTCAGGATCATTAGGGCTGTAAGCCAGCAGCACAGGACCAGTGGAACACAATGGTTAATTAGCAGGTTGAAAATCATCTTGTAAATAGACAGCCGTAACAGTTTAAGGTCTTTTAAATTGTCCTTTTAGTTTTCCATGATGACGTATCAAAAATGACTGTAATCAAGAAGCACAAAAGCTGTTTTCGGGACTCAAGCAGGTGAGCCTGACTCTGTGCTTGCTCACCAAACCTGCAGCAGGAGAAAACACTTTTACACTGCAGATTAGAGGCAGAGACAGGTAGGGAGGGTGGCTGGAAAGCCTTCAACTCCCTACAGACCTCACAGTTAGTAGGCAGATCTTTCACAAGAGATGGGGAAAAAAAGAGGTAGGTTTGCAAATCCTGCCCAGTGAGGGACCTGAGCTGCAAGCCTCCCTCACCAACCTGGGGCTGAGGGATTTAGGAATCCTTAGGAGAAATAAATGTAATCTTCTCTGCTTTGGGCTTTTATTTTCTCCTCACGTCTCCTCCCTAGCTGGGCAGGAACAGTTAAACGAGGAGTCAATAATGTCATTGTCATATTTCATCATTTTGGGGGTGGAGAAGAGGAAGGAGGAGAAAAACATGTTTTGTTTCCCTGTGGCCTGGGTGTGTCATAACAGGCTAACAGTGGCTTTGGGGCAGAGTGGAGAAAATGCAAAAATCTGCTCCTGAGCCAGTGCAAAAGCCAAGCTAAGTGTGTTTTCTGACCTGCACAGTTCAGACCTGCTTTTCTGGTAGAAAAGAACCAGATTTTTTTGGTTCTGTTTTCCACAGAGTCCTTTGAGAAGCAAAAATAGAAACCAGCTAAGGAACAAGGCAGCCCGGCTTTGAGCAGAGGGAGGTATAAAAGGATGGAGAGTTGCACACTGTCCCTGGAACAGAACAATTTGTGGTGCCCAAAACGGGACAGCCTCCAGCTTGGCCAGCCGCGCAGCAGCTGCGTCTTCCTGCTTCTCACAAGCTGCAGTGCTGTCCCTCTGCCCATTTTCCAGCACGTTTCCTGGGCGCAGGCTCACTCTTCATTTCTCTTTGGCAGAGCCAGAGCTGAAGTCAAACTGTGCTGGGCTGCAGACAAGCAGAAGCACACTGTTCCCAGCACAGCCTGCACAAGCCCTGGCTCAGTGCTCTGGCTGTGCGGATGCTCTGGCTTTTCACTTCCCATCTTTGGGGACACAATCAGGCATTGTAAAAGCTCCAAACCAAATCACTTTCTGTGTGAGCTTGCATGAGAAATATGCAGACACAGATGAAACAATAATCACACCCATGCAGTTCCCTGCTTCAGTTTCTCAATGAGCTGTCTTTGGCATTTCCAAGGCAATCAGTGCTCCTTCTCTTCCATCTCTTCTCCCCGTCCTCCCATTTCCCCCAGGGACAGAGGAGCTCCAGCTTTCTAAAACAGCTCATGTTTCTTACTACTGCTTCACAGGCTAAACATCCATCTACACCTTGCTCCCCAGCCAGCTTCCTCAAATAAGCTAAGTTTCCCGGTTTCTTCTGTTTTAATCTCTCTATAAATGCAATGTCTCAATTTATAGCACTGGCTATAAGATCACGTTTCCCACCTGCACAACCCCCCAGAAAAGACTGCCTGCTGCTGCTGACAGTTTATCTGGACTCCAGCTCCTTCCCTACATGATACCACAGCATACATGTGAATAGCAGAATTAGTTGCTTTGGGGCACTGCATAGAGATGTGGAGATCCAAGTTTCCAGCATTCAGCCCTGTCGTGCCACGCTAAAGCTAGGGGTGCTAAATAATTGGATTATAATTCTGTTTCCAGCCTGGGTTGGCCCTCACAGCACTGATGCTTTCTCGAATGGCTGATCTGGCAGTTTGCACTGTGACTTCCCTCTTTGTTTTTCAGTTTTGCCTGGCTGTGCAAAACAGCAGCACGAGAATCTCAGCCTCACACGTAGCCCAGCTCCACAGAGTTCAACAGGGAAGGGAATCTGTGGATGCCTCAGCATCCTGTAGGAATTCATCCCTTCTTCTTACATTCCTTACTTTCCAACTTTTTCCCTTCTTCATTTTAGCTTGAGTCAGGATTCCAGGAACCAACCTCTTTTTCCTAATCTTTCTAGGGCAGATCTTACATGTCACAATGAGCAGAGGGATTGCAAACACAACCCCAGCCAGGAGTCCTTGCTTTATCCTGAAGTAATTCCTGTGTCTGTGCCCTTGCAGATAGAGGAGAGGAGAACAGTGGAGAAGAGGAGATCAGACAGTGACAGAGGCCCTGAAAGTGAGCATGGCCGTAAGGTGAGTGCTACCCAATGTCCTTTAAGCGACACTTGTCTTGGAGATGGGAACCAGCAAAATGTGCCTCCCTGTCAGTAAATTACCTAAGTGCTAAAACAAATAGCACTATAGTCTGATGTGGTCCGCATTGCTTATTCCTCTCCTCCTCTAAAGCTTTGCTGAACAGCTAACACACCTGAAGCTAAGGAGCCAGCCTCAGAGCAGCAGGAACTTGCTCATCACATCTTGTCATGGCTACTTATATCCCTAGCACAGAAGTGGGAATATAGGGAAGCACACTTACCCAAGTGCAAAAGCACAGTCCTAATCATTTCCTCTCCCTGTGGCTTGGAAGTCTCAGACCTCATTAGCTGCAGAACCTCACTTGAACAGAAGCTGAGCAGGATGGAGGTAAATTAAAGCACAGGCCTTCCTACTGACTGTTTAATGCAAACCTGGAGGACATGCTGACTCCCATGAGCCTGCAGATGTTCTTAATTAATGGAGCATAAATTGAATAGACCCACCTCAACAGGATTCATTAAGAGAACACAGATGGGCTCTTAACTGTTAATCCCAGCTGAGCCCCCTATAGCAGAACAAGGTAGCACAGTAGCTTTACAGTCCAGCTAAGCACAGCTGTGCCCCAGACAAGGCAAACCCCTGCTCAGATACCATCTCCCACTTCTTGGCAGGACCCACAGATCCCACTGCATCCACCCGTGGGAGAGGATGGGTATCAGCCTCAGTTTTTGGCTTCTTCTTTGCTAACAGTCAAGGTGATGATTCAGGGCACATCCTTTATCCCCTGACTTGGGAGTCTGAACCCTGCTCTCTCCAGCTGTGTGCTGTTCAGCTCTTGCATGCCTTTCATCTGTGGATGCATTTGCTGTGGCAGGACCCACTGTGCTTTTCTGGCTCTGGAGCTCCAGAGCATCTCTTAGCCTTACATCCAAACCAAGGGATTGGTGGTTGCCTTTGCTTTGCTCTGCCTTTCTGTAGACCTCATCTTTCCATTCTCAGAGAGGCAGCCTCAGGTCCCCCAACTCCCACCAGCTAAGGAACAGAGGAACAATTACTGCCACCTCAACTCCAACCCACGCAGGTACATCTCCTTGGCAACAGGGCTTTCAGCCATTCTTCCCCTCTGCTCTGCTTTTATCAGCAGTACAACACTGAGGAGTTAATTCCCATGTGGAGAAGGGCACATGTATGAAGTAATGAATTACCCACTGGTAATTAACACCCCAGGACTCAGCACTAAGCTATTTGCTACACAGCGTTGCTTAACAACACCGGTTGGCTCCTATTTCTACCCCATCCATTAACTTGATGGCTGGATTACCCAATTCTCCCTCTTTGCACATTTTGCTGGAGTTTCACAGAGCTCCATCAGCTCTGAACGATCTTTTTCCTTAGGAATATAATGTTGTCCATGTTAATCTGGACAAAGTGGAACAGCTATTCAGAAATGCATTGACACAAACAATCATCTTGCTGTTGAATATCTCTGGGATGGAATAGTTGCTAGCTCTAATCTGACCATGGATTTACAAAGTGGATCTGAACAAGCTGCATAACTTCTTTTTTTTTTCTTTTTTGTCTCAGTTCTTTTCTCTATAAAGTCAATTAGATATTACCAACCATGGGACCAGCATATTCAGGCTATGGTTAAAGTGGAGTCCTTCTGTGTGCACGTTGCTTTACAGAAGTGGCACCTTGCTCCAAATGGTTTTCAAATATTAGTGAGCATTAAGGCGAGAGGTAATGGCCTGCAGTTGTGCCATGGGGGATTCAGGTTGAATATTAGGAAGAATTTCTTCCCAGAATGAGTGGCGATGCATTGGCATAGATGTATAGGGTAGATATATAGACACATATATAGACATAGGGTAATTGTGGCACTTAGGGACATGGTTTAGTGGTCATGGTGGTTGAACTCCATGATCTTTTCCAGCCTTAATGATTCTCTGATTCTGTGATCTCTGGTGGTAACAATCAAATACAGATGTTTCAGGCAGTTTATTAACAAGAAGCTCTTTTGCCTCCCTAGGAGGGTGGGAAGTCAGTCCAGAAGTGCCTCGGAGACCTCAGTTTCCCCTTGAGTGGACGGGAACGCTCAGAGTACATCCGCTGGAAGAGAGAGCGAGATCAGATTGACCTGGAGCGACTGGCACGGCACAAGAATGCAAAGGGCGAGTGGAGGCGGGCTTGGGATGTGGAGAAGTCAGAGCACATGTAGGTCCTCCAGTGTCCCGGGGTGGTTTGTCTGCAGCAGGCTGAGTAAAGCCAGTGATGAGATCTTGTACAGATGTTCATTGCTTACGGAATCCCATGCTGCCATCTGCCTCTCCCTGACTCAATTTTCATCTCTGCCTCCAACCTAAGCCGTTCTGTGGTTCTTCTGCTCATTTCTGTCAGGTGGACCAGATACCAGAGCAATTCTCTTCTTTCTGTCTTCTACCCTGATAGGAAATACTTTGTGCTAAGATTGCTTGCCGTTGTTCCTACAAGGACAAGGGCTGAGGGAGGAAGGGAAGCATGAATCCATGCTTAAGTCTATGCCTGGAGAGTCCTCTCTATCCCCACTAGGACAGGTCCAGTGGCAGGGAGGAGGTGCAGGTGCTCTTCTTGAAACAAGAACAGACAAACTTGTGTTGCTAGTCCAAGGGTTTTCTCAAAGCCCTTGTTTCTCCTTTTCAATCACAAGATGAGAAAACAGGCTTATATCCTCCCCAGGGAGGAGTGATTACTTCAGAGACCACCTGCATGGTACAGGAGAAATGCTGGGTAGTGTGGGAGAGCTCTCAGTGCGCTCTGACATCTCCCCACTTTAAACACGGTTCATTTAACTGTGCTTTTCCAGCTGAGCTGCACTGGCTAGAAAGCTTTGGAGGATGCCTTAGCACCTGCAGCAGGATAGGGTTTGGAGTCAGGGCACATTCCATGGGCTCACTGCTAAATGACTCAGGGCAGAAGGATGGGACAATCTTTTGGTTGGAGAATAGGACTCGAATATGTAGATTTTTATTGAGATTCCAATAATCAGAGGTTGACTTCAGCAGGTGCTGAGTATTGCTGGTAAGACAGCTCTGAGTCCTCATATTCTCCCAAATATCCATTTTTAAGAAAAAAAGCCATAATACTTGACAAGCAGGATTAGAAACCAACCAAACAAATCTAGTCCACAGGTCTGACCTGAGATGACAAGTCCTGAAGCTACTTCAAATTGTGGTTAGGAGCTTGGGAATCATAGAATCATAGAATTGTGTTTGGGCTTTGTACGGTTACACTACAGGCATCTCATAGATTACATGGATATTCATAGAATTAAAAACATATAGGTACAGACGTAAAGATTTTAGAGGTTCTCCTTTGGGGTAGAATTGCCTCACAGCCTCATCTCTCCTGGTTAATGCATGCAGTCTCAGCTTCTGCTGACAAACCTGCACATATTTGCCAGTGGGCAGGTGAAGAAGGGCTGGAGCCTGTGTCGTCTTGAGGTCTCCTGCCCACACTTTTGCACAGTGGAAGAGAATGGTCAGGTCTGACAATGCCTGTTTTTAACCTGCAGGTTTGAAGAGGACTTTGTTAAGGATGGGGAGCCAGCCTTGGATAATCCCAGCAATAAGAAAGGTTGGCAAGGGACACCTAGATTCTGTCCTGATGCTAATGAATGCTGATCGTGCGAATCCCAGTGCCACAGCTGTCATGGCTGTCACTCTGCTTTCCTCGGCAAATGCCTCTGAGTGCAGTGTTGGGGTCTCAGCCCTCTCTGCTTTACAGAGTGCTCAGGGGATGGGATTTGAGCATCTGGTTGCTAGTGCTTCTTACCTTCCCAGGGAGAGCAGTGGCATGGTTTCTGTAACCTTGTACAACACAACGCAGAGGCCCACCACTGCCTCCTTTCCCAAACAGTGGTTTGAGAGGCAATCCTATTCCAGAGCACTTCATCTCTGATCCCTGTGGCACATGCTGGCTTCTTTACTAGCATAAGTCCATCACAATTCCTGTTTCTCAGGAGATGGACTGGCACAGCAAAGCTTTCCCTTGCAGTACCCTATTTGAATGCCAAGCTCTCTGCTACCTGTCCGATACGGGCTGTCACTCACTTTGTGCATGCTTTTCTTTGTCCTTTTAGGGGGAAGAAATGCAAGGAAATTCCAGCACAGGTCCTTTCCTTCCAATGGGAGAGGTGAGTAAACCACATGACTCAGTTGTGTCACCCTCCTAAATGTCAGCACCTTTGACGTGCCCCATGGGGAGAGTTCTAAATTCTCATTTTGTATTCATAGCTTGTTAAATGTATGTATAGTATGCGTGCAACTTCAGAGGCTTCCCCATCCAAGGGTATTTTCCAGTGATACAAGGATGTTGACCCCACCAGTTCTGGCAGTTCTGTCTGCTTTTGCATGGCCTTTACAACCTGTCTCCTAGGTGCAGGACAGCACAGCGTGAATGTGAGCGATCCTGGTCCCAAAGCAACGAGCAGCCGAGCCAAAGGAAAGGACAGACTGACGGGCAGAGCCAGAAGGTAAAGAGACTGGCAGCAATGCCACAATCCAGTGCTTGTGATGTCCATTTCCAGGTCTGATTCATTGCCTGATGCTGAGGGCGGACAGAGATACTGTGCAGTGGCAGCTGCTCAGATGGATCTGCATTAGCATGGACCATGACTGGCAGGACTTCACTTCATGGGGGGTTGTGGCAGCTGTGGGGTGCATCTTCGCAGTCCTGACCTGCTGCATCAATGCTCTTAGGGCCGCCAGCAGAGGCTAGGGATACTCTGGAACCAGATTTGGGCACTGGCACGTGCCATGGGAGGCTTTTGAACACATTATCTGACTTCCAGGCATCTCTGATGTGGGGGAGCTGCCTCCAAAGATAGTTTCCAGCTGAACCAATAGTAATTAGGGTTGATAAAGTGCTAGAGAAGTGACCTGTTCCTGCCAGTTGTGGGCAGCACACAGCAGTGTAGTGATTTTCACTGAAGCAATTTCAGAACACCTGCAAAAGTAAGTGCATTTTTCAGGTTCACCCACATACTCCCTTGTGTCCCTTCCCCTGCTGATCTCTGTAATTAAATCCAGCACAGTCTTCAGGCTCCCTGAGCCACGCTACCTAATGGTTTAATAATAGAGATTGTCTTCATAGCGCTGCTGTGCCCTTTAGCAGGCAACAAAAGGATGATGATTACATACCCCAAGCTTTATCTGGAACACAAGACCATTCCAGTAGCTTTTCCTGTTAGTTCTTCAACCAGTCAGGTCAGTTATGGCCACACAGTTAAACAGGTGCATAAACAGGTTTGTGTTTTATAGGCATAAAGCACAGCATTGTACAATAAATTAGCTGGCTGGAGGTCATCTGCTGTTTGCTGGATGTAGGAGTGCTAGGCAGGGTCTGTGTATGCAGGAGTCTGCTGTCAGGGTAGTACACAGGTAGCTCCAAAAGTAATGCCTCCTATTTATTTTAATGGAAACTAAAGCATGTGGTGTTCTTTCCGTTCCTGTATGAGCACTTGTGGGACCCACCTGGTGCAAACTTTGCGATATTACATCATCATCTTCATTTCAAACACATTGAAAACGATATTCAGCTCCTACACAGTTCTCTGGTTGTAATCTGGTTCAACTTCTGCTGCCATACCACCAATATCTGCCTGTGACATCGTGGGCAAACATAATAAAACAGGAGGCTCTGCCTTCTGCATTGACAAAGGTTCATAGGACAACTCATAGCTGCGGAGTAGAACATGTCTCATTGTGGGAGACACACTCAATGTTCCCAAGGGCTGGAAGAAGTCGCACAGAACACTGTGATTTCCCTGCCAGTATTTTCTGGGAATGTGAGTTACACTCATTGCAAAGATCGTGTTGTTGCTCATAAGAAGCAGAATGTAAGGAAAGGCCTTAGAAAATAGGATGGTGTTGGAAGAATAGGGCTTCCAGTGTTTAATCTTAGAGTTCAGTACTAATATCAGTCATTGTGTTGTGCTCTGTGGATGTTTAGTTGCACAGTTTGGTGCATTTATCTGGTTAAATGTGTGCTGGGTGTACGTTCAGTGAGAGAGCTGTGTGGATTTTCAGTGGCACTTTGAAATGGATGAAGAGTTTCTTACTTCTCTTTTATAGGCAAAGCAGATAGATGGATCTCATAATGATCTGCAGGTCAGAGGGCTACACTCAGGTCCTGCCTCTGGTTCTATCTTGATCTCAGTCAGACTCTGGGGAAGGTCAGACCACTGTTTTCATCTCCTCCTCTTCAGCAAAGGTTGACTTACACCCCAAAGTATGCCTGTGTCAGAGGATGCTGACTGGTTACCAGAAATCATAACCAGCTCTTGAGATGTTTCTTTCTCCTTCTGTGTTGCATTCTGAGCACCATGCTCAGAAGGAATGCCTTGGCTAGCTGTCTTATGTCAGGAATTCAAAGAAATAATGTTGGGTTGGGATTTAAGCTTTTATACAGACTGCTGCTGAGCCCCTGCGTGGCCAGCTTGGAGTGCTGTTTGATAACATCTCATTGAGCTGCCACTCATTGGCAGCTATGGGACTTTCTTCCCACAGTGGTCCCTGCTTGCCTCTTCTGCTCCTGCACTTGTGTAGGTCATCAAAGGCAGCCTGCCCTCTGCCAACAGCTAGGACAGATAACATCATTTAAACTGTAGTGTTCTACATGGGCATCAGCACTTTTAATTACTTAGTAGGTGTTTTGATTATGTAGTAGGACAGTGTTATCCCTTTGCTTTCCTCAGATCACTGCCTTTAGCAGGTTTATGCAGTGCACCCAGCTGACTAAAGGCCTCTTGAGCCATGGACTTGCACAGCCTGTTCATTTGTTTTCACAACAAATTGGGCAAGTGTGGGTTTTCAGTATATCTGTGCCCCCAGTGCAGAGGCTTGGAGGCATTTTAATGTATCTAGCCACTGTAGGGTCACTGGGTTTAGTCAAAATGATATTCATACCCATTAAAAACTTTAAGTCCCCAGAACAGCTGGTGCTGGAGTCCTGTTCAGATGCCTAACTTATCTTGCTGATGAAATTATAAAATTTATTGTACTGTTGTCTTCAGAGAGACGTTACTTTTTTTTTTCTTGCTTTATTTACCAGTGAAATAATTCATCGTACTCCTCCATGAACATTGTCCATTACAAACTGAGCTAGAAAATCTCTTGATTGACTTTTTTCATTCTTGTTTGCTGTTTCAGTACTCCATATATATCAGCTACCAGGATGGAAAACCATGGTTCATTTATAACTACAGAGAAGTATCTTAAGCACTGCTGAGATGAGTAGGAACATGGAGTCATACCCTAAAGTCCTTGTGTTCATCTGTGGACCTTGGAAAAATGAGGAAGCCAAACATTTGTCTACTGCAGCATGGCCGCCTCCTTCAGCACTAATTGTGCCATCCTGCCTGAATAACTTCAGAATAGCTTTCCTTCTGCCCACCCATCTCACCTCCTGGACTTCCTTTTTCTTACCTCCTCTCCACTGCTGCCTCTGCGTCTCTGTTGATCTAGAAGATGTCCTGTCTGTCCATGTAATCGTATCTTTGAAGCTGGAAGAGCATCCTTTGCTCTCCTACTTTTTTTTGGGAAAAGCCATTCCTCAAGCCTTTCCTCTCATTCCAGAAAGGCTCAAGGTGCCCTTGAGGTGCTGAATATTCCTTACCTTCGTTTGGATCAGCCCTTTATCGCTCACAGACTTTCCTCCCATTCAAGTCCAAGCAACCCAACAGCAGTGGTAAGATCCATTTGGAGCATTTTATGGATGCCCTGTCCCTGGAGACATTCAAGGTCAGGGCTCTGAACAGCCTGATCAAGCTGTAGGTGTCCCTGTTCAATGCAGGGGAGTTGGACTAGACAACCTTTAAAGGTCCCTTCCAACTCAAATGATTCTGTGATTCATGACTTCCAGACAAAAACTGTAGCTGAGTTCCCGTGTGCTCACCTATCATGAATAACATCAGCATACTAGGGAATGCACTGAGTATTTCTTTTGGGTGTCAGTGATCAGCAGCACATTCTGGTATGTTCGTGGTGATGATGGGGAGGAGGAACACATCAGGCAGTGATGATTATTTCAGGATTGGTGTCTGGTTTGTTTTGGCTGTATTTAGGCCTGTGGTGGTGACCTGTTCTGGACTGGCTTTGCAGGAGACACGGTGGCTGAGTAGTCAGAGCAGAGTTAGCTTATTGAAGACACCATACCCAGCTCTACACCCTGTGAGAGCCTTGAAGTGCTTACAAATGCAACTCACTGCTGCCCAAGGGGCTTCACTAGCTGCAGAGACAGCGTGGAGTAGTTCAGTATGATTGTACAGCAGAACCTGTGATGGCAATTCCCATACAGGTTTCACAAGGGCACGTGTGATCACTGTAACTGTGCACATTTGCCTCTGGAAATGCCTGAATGCAGTCACCCCAGTGTGCATTGTCGTTTTTTAGGCCCAAGTTTGCCTGCTGAAGTGGCCAGCGAGTTCAGCATAATCTGTCTAGAGAATTAAATCTCATACACCTCTGCACATGTGCTTTTAAGAGTATGTGGCAGGGAGAAATGCATACAAATATACGTCTATGTTGTGCACTTGTGACTCAACTCATACATTTGAATGGCGAAGGATTACAAGACCTGCCATACCCAGTAGTTCTGCATGAACAAATTCACATCTACATTTACCCAAGCAAACTCCAACAAGCAAAAGAAAACATTTCTCTGTGCAGCCTTTGGCTGAGCTGTTGCCCTCTTTGGCACAGGATGTTGTAGCTGCTGCAAATTTAGTATGGGGCCAAAATGCACTTATACAAGCCTTTGGAAGAGACTGAACAGAGCATGACTCAACACACAGATAGTGTCGCAGGCTCAGGAAATTGCAGAGCTGCATGTTTCTGGAAGCTGGGCAAGGTTCTAGGGAAGGATTAAGTACATCAAACTGTACCCCAAGCATCTGCCAGTGATGCTGGGAGGGCAAAAGGGCTTGGGTTAGGTGGGTTCAGTCTGACTCTTACAGCCATTCTTGCAGTCTTGTACGTGTCCTTACCTCCGGTTCCTCCAGCTATTCCAGTGAGCTTTTACCCTGCAGTGTCTGCCTTCTGTGTCTGCCATTGCAGATATCTGGAACATGTGGGCACTGCCAGGGGAGCAGGACCAGGCTGTGGTCAGCACAAACAGACCATATATCTTGTTAGTCTAATGACAACTGTCTGTTCTGGCAATTGGATTTTATGTTTTCATTACGTTTGGAAGTATAACAAGCAGTTCATCAAGATTTAGTGGTCTCAGATGAGCGTCTCTGAACAGGCTGAATGCTTTGCAGGTGCCAGGAAAGGAACTGGACCAGTTATGTTGACCACTGTTATCTTTTATTACTTGGAGATGGGGCTCAGACAAGGAATGGATGGCACTGGTAGAAATTCCTGCCCAGGCATCCAGCAGGGAACGCAGCTTTTTTGTGAGACCCTGAAAGCCTGAATCTTGTATTTTCTCTCTTGACAGGTGGGATGCAAAAGAAGGCGAGGACACGTCTTTTCTGAAGGATGAACCTGACAGCCAGGTGAGTTCAAGGGGGGCTGTTGAGTTTACACAAAGCATGCACCATTAGTAAGCTTGTCAGCCAGTACAGAGAAGGGAGATCACTGTGCTGGGATAAATGTACCCCTTGACAGCACTCTCCAGGTGGCAGGATGTGAGGGCATTGACCCTTGGTCAGTATAACAACCCCCAATTAGTCTGTTTCACCTTTTGTTTCTTTTAATGGCCTCAGCAAATTTATTCTCCTATGTTGGGAAGCATCATAGACAAGGAATAGCATATACTGATATTTTAATAAGCTGAAATAAATATATCCGCCGTTGTGGGTTTTTGTTTGTTTTTAAGAGGAACCTTGGTACAGACAAGCAGAAAAGCAAAGGTGAAGAGGTGGTGGAAGAGAACTGCCCAGCTGAGCTGGAGGAGAAGGTGAAACCATCAAACCTTCAAGAGCCTGGGAGGCGAAGTGGGAAGGCCTGGCCTGCCCACAGTGGCCAGAAGGAGGAAAGGAGAAGAGTGAAAGGACTCAGCAAGGAGGTCTCTGAGGCCAGCACAGGTGACTTGGAGCTGAGGTCCAAGGCAAGTGAGGAACTTATTGAGGAAGATGCCAATGGGAAGCCTGGCACTGCTGATATCCCCCAGGAGAATGAGAGCACAAATAGCAGTGCTTCACAAAGTGGCCTTTCAAGTGCTGTGCAAGCCACTAAGCACAACAGTGAGGAGACCTTATTATTGCCTGTGGGAGCTGAGTTAGATGGAGGTGGCTTAGAGAAAAAGACAGCTTCTGAACAGGAATCAACTGAGGACTCTTCTAACAGTCACGGAGGAAAAATGGACACAGATGCAGGAGACAGACTGGATGCAGATCAAGGACAGCTGGTGGGAAAAAGAGGGGAGGAAGTGGCCCAAAACACTGCCCTTGAGGGACAAACACTTGCTCTGAAAAGAGTTGAAGATGCTGAAGACACTCAACACACAGGAGAACCTTTGCCCACAGAGAAAAACAATTCCAATGGGACTGTTATTCCTGAGCAGGATGTGGCAAAACGACAGTCCAGGGAAGGGGACCAGCCTGAGGATGGCAAGGACAAGGACAGTGGGGACACTCTCAACTAGCAAATAATGCAACAGTCTGTCTGAGATGGAAGGTGAGTTCCTGACCCCACTCAT
Organism: Coturnix japonica; assembly: GCF_054131305.1. NCBI lineage: Eukaryota > Metazoa > Chordata > Aves > Galliformes > Phasianidae > Coturnix > Coturnix japonica. The sequence continues at coordinate 2,748,164 of NC_140667.1, read as the reverse complement.
CATGGTGTCCTTTGCCAAATAGTTACCTTTGCCAAATACATTCCTCCCAGGCAGTGTCACAGCCCAAGGTGTCATACCCACATGTGCTACATCAGCCCAATAAGTCAGGATGTGGTCCTGCCACCAGGGGAGGCTGTATCTCACTATCCTGTAAGAAAAAAGGCAGCAGAACTATTCCTAAGTGGACACTCCAGGCATCAGCTGCCCAGATGGAGGCCTCACCAAAGGCTTTTCCCTCATTCCAGCAGGCTGTTTTCAGACACCTAACCAGAGGCACAAAGGGGCTTAGAGATGAAGTGGTTAAGCTTTGCTGCGATCCAGTTCTATACAAAAGGCACAGAAAGCACAAGCTCAGCAGCTATATAAAATAAGAAAAAACACCAAGAATTAGCAGGAACTAATGTCTAAGTCTAAGGAACTAAGTGGGTACTGGAACTAAAACTCTTCTAAGTGAGGAGCATTATTTAAGAGAAAGTTGGGACCTGAATGCACATAGTACATGGACTTTAGTGCCCAGGCTATGCCTCTCCAATCTACCAGAAATACCCCTACAAGTATAGGAAGAAGGAATTAAAATCATCCTGAGTGATAAAAGTAGTCATTAACTAGACACCAGCTAAGAGGGAACAATAAATTAGAGCAGTCCATTTTCATCTCAGCAATGCAGTGAAGATTCCTATGGCTTCATAATGGGGCCCTGAGTCAATTCAGCACAGTTCTTTACTCCATTACTTTTCACTTAAATTATTAAGGCAGGCTTAATTATAAACACAGCCTTTATGCCTTGAAGAAGTCTTGGAGGTGACTTAAGCTGGTGTTTGCATTTAAGCACTCGTGCATCCATTTGGCTAAGCTGGAATGTGAGAGACCAAGAAAGCTCTTTGAAATTATTTATTGCTTGGAAGACACCAAGCATAGTGATGCCAGGGGATCAGTCCCCGTGCATAGCTACTGAGAATCCTGAAGGCAAACATGGTGCACCGGCATTTAGCTCAAGTCCGTTATATTGGAGCAAAAAGGTCTTGTGCCATTGCACCTGATGGCAGGGAGATGTCCCCTGGTTCCAAGATCCCACCTATCCCAAAGCACAGCAGTTATCTGTAGCAGCGGATAACTCAGCAGCTGCTGCCAACTCAGGCATTTCTGCAGAGCAGCAGCTCCTTGCAGCAGCCACTGTGTGGATTTCACAGCTTCCACCACTAATGTCTATTTATGGCACTGAAAATCTCCTGCACCTTCAAACCAGTTGGAGATGCTTTGCAGAGAGTGTGGTGGGGCTTTCATCATTTGCTTCAAATAACAAGGAATAAATATTTATCCAAAGTGCAGGACTGGAATCCCTGGAGAATGTCCAACAAGTCCCAGAGAAGTAAACGATACACAAAAACCACAGAAGCTTTTTTCCCTGAATTCTCTTGAGAAAATTAATCTTAACATCTTTAGAGAAAATGCAGCTGGGGGTACATTTCCAGAGCAGCTCCAGGGATCTGACCTTGCAGCTCTGGCTGACGTCAGCAGGAGTGGGGCAGGCAGGGCCTGCAGGATGGGGAGGGCGGACAGGGTCAGCTGTCTGATGCAAACCAGTGCTAAAGGTTGGTGCTGGAAGCAGGACAAGCAGAAGCTCACACTTCTCAATGCAGTTCCAGGGCTACAAAGAACATACCTCTTCCCTCAAGGTCTAAGAGTTGAGAAGATACTGCTGCTATGTCTCAGATGTTGGTCTGGGGTTAGGCAGGCAGAGATCTCAAGGGTTTAGCTTGGAGAGCACTGGTCCCTCTGGTCCTTTTATGCAGCCCCAACATGCTGGTACCCACAGCAGCCACATCCTTGCAGGAAGGTCAGGCTGAAGCTCAGCAGGCACTTTAAATTTAATGCTCAGCTGTTCCCTGAAGGCTGATAACCCTGTTACTGTCTCTGCTCTTGTTTTGCCAGGATAACGTGCTGAAGGTGGTGGATGAGAAGAGGAGCACGACGATAGCCTCACTCTTTGATCTTCTATGAAATCAACTTTCAGCGCCTTCCCTGTGCCCTTCATCACCCTCAAGCTCAATTTCAGCATCAGCCCTTCCTCTCCATATGCCAAAGAGCAGGGAAGGCTACCCACACTCCCCACAAGGAAAACACCATCACTTCTCTTTTTTATTTATTTTGCCTATATTGTAGCTGTGTGGCAAGCCAATGAAACATCTACTGGATGCACTTTATTTTGTTTCATAACTAATTCTGTTTAAAGTTAAGATTTTTTCCTTCTGGGCAGCTAACCCACTTCCTCCCCCAGAGGCTGGCAGGGAAGCACATGTGCCAGTAGGGAGCAGAGGCTGCTGGGCTCTCCAGAGCAGACAAATGACAAAGCAGAGCATTAGGAGACAGCATGAGATGCTATGTCGTAGCTCAGTAGGTGGGTGAAGTAGTGGTCAGGGCAGCTCTTATAATAGAGATCTGCGTGTAGTTGAAGTGGTGGTGGGACATAGAGTTGCATGGGTCACGGGCACAAAGAGCATTCTTGGGTTACACTGTGGAGCACAGATGGTCCTATATGGAGCCAGGAGTTGGATCCTTGTGGGTCCTTTCCAACTTGGGCCGTTTTATGGTTCTCTGTTGGAAGAACAGCGTTTTTTCCTATAGGAGGTAGCTGCTTCATCCATGAAGCTTGGCAAAGTACTGCTGCCTAAGACCAAGAAGTTCAAAAGCTGCATTGACTGGGGATACAGCTTTGTGTTAAGTAAGACAAGGAGCAGAGCAGCACAGATGCAATCCCCTCCTCCAGCAGCAAGGAAGGAGCTGGCAGTGAGGAACACAGCCAAACTGGAGTTGAAAGTCAGAGCTTCCTGTCAAGTGCCAACCTTCCTGGTTGTGCCTTTCAAAGCCTTGGGCTTGAAGAAGAGGGCAGCTGCTCCCTTGAAAGCTGCCAAGCATAACTTTGGAGCAAACCTTAAAAGATACCTTTCACATTAAGGAACTGAGTGAGCATTACAAGCACAAATGAGGACAAAAAACCCAGCTTGGATTCCCAAGCAGCTGTAAGGCTTACAGCAAACAGCAACTATATGGCTACCTATTAAGGGGCAGGCAGAAAGCAGGCACAAGTGCTTAGATTCCTAAGTGACAGAGAAGCAAGGATATCACCTTCCCTTTGAAGCACTGCCCTAAAAACCTGAAGCAGTTTCAGGAGTCAACTGCAGGCACGTATGCATGGAGATTTATTGGATTTCATTGCAAGATGCATTTGCTAGCTAGAATGGCAGGCTGCCTTGGTGATAAGATTGGCATATGTGGTGGACTGAAATACTGTATGCTGTTTTAATAAACTAGTATTTGCACATGCAAACATTTGGCTTTTCCACGTCTGTAGCACCTAAGTCATGAAGAACAAGCCTGGGAATTCCTATGTGCCAAACTGAGGTGAATTTATTGGCTTCATACCATGCATTAGCAAGAAACTCTCGAGTGAGAGCTCCACTGATCCCTTAGGCAAAGACCCCCCTCCTGGGCTCACTGCAGCCGTGCAGTGAAACACAAGGCTCACTCATCCATAGAAGCATCGAAGCTACCTCATCAATGTCACCTTCCTTGCAAGCAAAGGTGATGGCAGCTATGAGAGTGCAAATTAAGCTGCCTGTAGAGACACCTGTTCTCTCCCAGCAGTAGCTGGTAGGTCAGGGATGTTCTCAGCTCAAGATATTCTTAACTGTTATGCACAACAGGGAAGCAGGAGGAGCCATCAGGCAGAAGACACCTTTCCCTTCAAGCCAAAGGAACAGCTTGACACTACTTGAAGTTGGCAAAGTTGCATTGTCAGTTTCAGCACAACTCTGCAGTCAGATTGAATATCCAAATAGGTTACAGACCAGTGAATCAGTTCTTGATTCAATGAAGAAATTCAACCCAAGGACAAAAATACATCTGGATAAGGTTGGAAATATTCAGCCTCCAGAGCTTTACAATCCTAGTGCAACACTAGAAACCCTTTCCAGTCATTCCAGCTCTGTGTTCCCCAGCTCAACAAGGCTAATGCTGTAGCAGAAGGGCACCACTCGGCTTTCTAAAAGCAAGCAAAGCCCTGTACAGAGACTGAAAGTATTGAAGTATCTGAAACATTCACCCATTTTCCACACCAATTCCCCTCCGCATCAATTGGATGCAAAAGGTGTAGGTGCCTGAAGCTAAGCTAGCACTTAGTGAGAAATTCTTGTAATTTAAAGTTTGTAATAGTGCTTTTCTTAGTTATGCAGAAAGCTTGAAGTCATTGAGAGGTACAGAGCAGGGTACAGCACTGCTGTGAGGTTAAAATGCTGCCTGCTGCCTTCCCTTTGAAGGGCTGTACAATGGCTCAGCTCGCTTGCAGGTTTGCACTCACAGTCACTGGCAAACCCAGCTCTGACATGGCTGTTTCTTCTATCATTCTCTCCTAGAAGTCAGGGAATAAGAAAATACCCGTTACACCAGATGAGGCCAAGAGAGAAGATGCAGAGGGGGGAATCAGGTATCTTTCATTATATGAAGATGTGAGCCAGCTGCTGGAGTGCATTACACGCCCCAATAACTTTTCTTCCAGCTATTTCCCTTCCTTCTGGTCATATCAGTGCACTCTCCTAGAACAAACTGAGCTCAACAGGACAAGACCAGTGTGTACAGACTGAGGGCAAGTGCATTAAGTCAGTCAGGTTCCTTTCCTCAATCAGGAGACCCTTCTCAGTCAAAAAGGAAAAGCAGAACAAGGCCTGGTCTTTAACTCCATTCTCTTAAGCAATTACTGTGACTAGGAATTGGAAACTTTAAGCTACCATGTTATTTACTTCCTCTTGACACTTGACAATGATGCGTTCTGACATTCCGGTACAGAACTATGCTGCACTTGAAGCACAAATATGCAGGAATTTCTGCACCACAAACTCTTCTAAAGGCTGGAATCTGGACTCAAAATAAGGAGGCTTGAATTGCTGCAGTGAATTTGGCATTCAGCAATCAGCAGCACATTTATCCAAGAGCACAGATATCACTATTCCAGATACCTTCTTAGGGCCATCGTGCTTTCACATGAGTGTCCCATAGCCAGAAGATCTGATGCTGTTAACAAGCTAATACCTCTTGCAGCCAAACTGCCTTCCCCAAACACTCCAGTACCCATTGGTATTAGAAGTTAACATCCACATGCACCCTCATCCTGAAGATCCTTGGCCACCTCTACCACACGCAGGTGAGCAGCTTGAAGTTGTTACAGCATCTCTCCCCTGCTACACGGCTGGTTGGAAGAGGGCCATGCAGCCCATTTAATCCAATTCCCTTCCTCTCCCATCTGCCCTATGCAGCCATGCCCTATTAGTCTTCTGAGAGCAATTGTATTTAAAGAGAAAAAATGCCAGGAGTCCACGTACATCCAGCGTGCTTGGGATGTACTGTTCCAAGCCAGCTCTGAGCTGCAGGCCAGTACCAGAGCAATCCCAACCTCTGTATCGTCCTGCCCAGCTTTTATCTTTGAAGATGGCTTTAAAAATTAAACAGAAACCCTTCCCAGCTGCTCCTTGATTAAGTACCAGAGCTAAAACACAGTCCAGTCACTACAGCAAATGAAAGGGAAGAGCTCAGATGCAGCCCTGGAGGTAACGATGCAGCCATCCCCTTAACAGCAGCTTCAGGCTTCCCTCTCCTTCACTTCTTGCTCTCTCACCTGCCCTGCAGAAAGATGGCAATTTGACAGGCACATTTTGGTTTGAGATGACTAAGCTATTTCCCCACCACCTCAGCTTCAGAATACAGCCTCACCGTTACGCTGTACAACTGAAACCACACGCACAACGCAGGCACACAGCTGCCCAGTGGGCAGCCCAAGGTGACAGCCAGCACCATGGCCTGCCACCTGCCAAACCTCAGCTCAGCACTGACAGCAGGAGACAGACATACACAGCCTCACCTACAGGCACCAACAACGAATGAATGAAGATCACGATACATCATAGAATGGCCTGGGTTGAAAAGGATCTCAAAGATCAGCCAGTTCCAACCCCCTGCTGTGTGCAGGGTCACCAACAGACAGACCAGGCTGCCCAGAGCCACATCCAGCCTGGCCTTGAATGCCTGCAGGGATGGGGCATCCACAGCCTCCTTGGGCAATCTGCTCCAGTGCATCACCACCCTCTGGGTGAAAAACTACCTCCTAATATCCAACCTAACCCTCCCCTGTCTCCGTTTAAGCCCATTCCCCGTTGTTCTATCACTGTCCACCCTTGTAAACAGAGCAAAGAAAGCAGTTCTGTACCCGGAGCTCTTCCATCCTCCCACCCCACCGCAAAGAGAACGTACCGTATTACAGAGGCTTTCATACTGGGAAAATATTTTAATATAGCAAACAAGTCGATTTACCTCTCACACGGTTTAAATAAGTTTACGCTCATGGCTAAACAAAACTCGGGACTTAAAACGACGTGTTAACAGCCTACGGGTCGGCATCGCTCCCAGGCGGTCCCGCACACCGAGCTCCTCGGTTGGCCACAGTCCGGCGCTGCTCGGGGGGGGGGGGCGAAGAACGGAGAAGAACGAAGCCACGGAAGCCCACAGCAACGAGAGTCAACAGCACGCCGTCCCTCCGCTCAGTGTCCTGCGCTGCCCCCCCGGGCCTCCATCCATCCATCCCTCCATCCCTCCATCCTCACGGCGCACTGCGGCCCTCCCGAGCCCCGCGCGGCGCTGGCAGCTCCGTGCCGCCGGTCCCGGCCGGGCTCCCCCTGGGAGGCGGCGGCGTCGTGGGGCCGGGGGGCGGCGGAGCGACGGAGCGCGGCGGCGGAGCGATGCGGGGCTGCGAGGAGGAGTTGGCGGCGGGGCCGGGAAGAGACGGAGGAGAAGCCGAGGAGCCGCCGCCTCCGCGCACCGGCTGCCAGATGAGGCTGTAGTAGACGGCGAGGACGATGGCGGCCAGCGAGACGGACAGCACGTAGGCCAGCACGGTGGCCAGGCGCACCCACTTCTTGTTGGTCTTGGCCGCCATGCGAGCCTTCTTGTCCCCAGTGTAAGTGGCGGGTTTGCCCCGCTCCGCCCCGGCCTCCTTCTCCTTCATGGGGGCCCGGCCCTTGGCCCGCTGCTCCACCGACCCCTCCGTGGTGGCGGGGGCTGCGCGCCGCCGCTCCGCTCAGGACATGCCGCCGCCACCGACACCCCCGGCCGCTGCCCGCGCTGCTCCGCCGCGGGGCGGCCCCTGAGCCACGGCACCGCCCGGCAGCGGAGCGGGGAGGAGGGGGCGCGCCTGCGTGGTACGTAGGAAGCGGGTGGGTGAGGAAGGGGCAGCACCCCTACCCAAAATGGCGGCCGTGCGCCACCTCAGGGCTGGTGCGGGCCTCTCTTCTCCTGGGTACGGTGATAATGAGAGGCAGCGGCATCAAGGCGCACCAGAGGAGGTTCCATCTATTGCAGCGTTTCGTTTCTCCCCTTTAATAGCAGGGTGAAAGCTGAAGGGTTGGGAGAGAAGGAAAGAGCTCCGTGTTGCTCCATGGTACTTGCAGCTCAGTTGAAGGCTGCTGGAGCAGGGGAGAAGGTGGGATCACTTGAAAGCAATCACAGCTCTTGCCCCTGGTGAGGGTAGCAGTGATTCCTCTGCCTGTTGAGGGCAGGTGGGCCTTAGAACATAGTAGCACGAAAGAATTGCATCTGGCAGCCTGATATGGTAGGTAGGAACTGACACTTCAACACGCATCCTGTGGTGTTCTGTAGGCGCTATAAAGATATATGTCAGGTGCTATGTAGGTGCTGTAGGTGCCATAAAGATATAAAGATAGATCATCTGGCTATGATTGAACGTGCCTTATGTTGCAGGGTCTGATTGACTGTAAACTCTGATCTCTCACTTTGCTTGTCTGAGGGTCCTCCAGGAAACTCAGTTGCTTCTGAGCCTGCTGTGTTTAGTTGGAAACCCAGATGCTAGGACACGTTGTTGAAGGTTAGATGTTCCACCCACATAACTGCACGGCATCACTTGGATTCTGCTGCTACCTGTTGCACTGAGAGGTTTGTTTGCTCTATGAGGGCCCCTGAAGGTTGTCGCTAAATAAACCTGTAGTATTGATTTGTCCATGTTCAGAGTCGGTGAAGAGTATCTACTGCTTCAGGACAGAGAAGACTTAATTAAGGGAAGATTATTGGCCTAAGATATCGCCTCTGTATAGACCTTGCTTTCGAGAGCAGTGGAACACTACGATGGATGCCTGGGAGGTTGGCCAGCCTCCCGTGCTAATGGAGGTCTCCTGAAGCTCTCTCAGCTAATGTCTGTCAGTGCTGATAAATCACAGCTGATCCTGCCTTGGGGTGAAGGACAGGCAGGATGGTTTCCCACAGTCCCATTGTTCCTCTGCTGGTGGTTTAACAGCTCTTCTGCCTTTCCTTATGCTCAGTCATTGGGAGGCACTTGGATGTGACGCCCTACAATCAAGTTGCTCTGTGAGGTGTGCAAACAAAATAAGCTTTATTTTACTCTGTTGTTCCCATCTCCCATTTGAAACCTACAGGGTTTGCTCCTCTCTGGTGTTTCTCTATTGCACTTCAGAGTCTCTTCTGTCTTATATGGGGAGGTGCTGTCTCTCATTTGACTACTAATGTTATTGATTGGCTGTGATCCTAAGGGTGTTCTTAATACCTTCATGATTCTTGGATACAAAGTGGAAAAAGGGGTAATAAAGAGGAATGTGGTTTTGCTTAGCTGTGAGTTCATCACTGGTGTTTGAAGACGACACTGAAGGCTCATGTGCAATGTCATTACTTCTTCACTAGAGGACAGCATTACACATTGCAAAGTGTAATTATAATGGGAAAGATGTACTGGTTTCAGGAGAAGTGGGTGAGCTGGAAATAGGTTGGGGTTGAGGTTATAGGGTAATGTGCTAGAACTCAGGAGCCACCCAGTCAAGGTGGTTCTTATGTAGCATGACTTAAAATCACCACCTACAAACCTTACTGTGTTAAATCAGCAGAGGATGGTGCAGAGTATCTCACCCCTGTATGTACTTGATTTAGAGGCAGCTGAATAGGTAGTACAGAGGAGATAATGAGGGAGGAATAAAGGGGGAATATGTTCAATATCAAAACTCTTGATGGATAAAGGGAAAGGATGAAAGCCAAGGAGGTGCAATGGATGTGGGATGGCTGCAGACCAGGTGATGGATCCCTGCAGGAGAAAAATAGCAAAGGGCGGTCCAAAGAAATGCTGCTCACAGTGCTGCTGCTTCTGCCTGCTTTGATATCAGAGCTTTCAGCAGAGGGCAGGACTGTTTTGTTCTATCGCTGTTCCATCAGCTGTCTCTTCGTGTGAGACACAGAAGCTCTGACACAGAGCAAGGAGTGTGAAGTGAGAGATAAGGAGGTTATGCGAGGCTATGCAAAAAGAAGGGAGCCGCAGCCAAAGTGACCATCGTTATGCAGCCAGAGGTTTTGGAAGTTATCACTGCAGCACCAAGCAGCCTCTGAGGACAGAGCTGGCTTGGTTGCTTCTTCATATTTTTTTGTATTTCTTATTTTATTCTTCAGGGAAAGCTGACGATGTTGGGAAGATACAACTGTTGATTCCACGGGTGTGAGAGAATTCAGGACAGAAGCAGAGATCCCAGTCATGACAAGAGGCAGATGTTGCTTTTGAAGCAATAATGTGGTAAATACAGGATGGTCACTGGAACCAGGAGATGTGACAGAAGGGATCAGCTGAGAGTAGCTACGGTTTCCTCACTGCAGTGCTTATGGTGGCCTTGCTCTATACATACCTAGGCTTCAGGGTCTGTTCCTAAGCTGCTCTCAAGAAGAACAGAGAACAAAAGCACTCAGCAGTGTGTGGGTTGTTTCATTGACATTTATGCCAAGTCACACGCTGTTGGTGGTGTGCATGAGCTCCTCCATCTCAGCCTTTGGGACCTGGGAAGCCATTGTCATCTCTTAGAGTCCAAGCAGGCAGCTCCTCATTATGCTGGTGTGGGACTGAAGCACCCCACTGCTTTCCCAGCACGTACACAGAAGCTCAGGTTATGAGATGAGGCGATACATGCCCATGTCCCAGTCTCAGCCATGACACTGAGCAACCACAGTCTTGCAAGGTATGCAGAAAACTCAGTAGTAGCTGGTAGTGTAAAAGCTCTCTCATGTGCTTCTTCCCAGGCAGATAAACCTGAGTTTGCTATCGTGGATGTTTCCTTTCATCTGGCTGAAATTTCCACCTGCTCTGTCTCAATTGGAGGTTGGCATTCAGAAGAAACCTGTAAAGCAAAGGAAAAAAGTTCATCTGGACCCCACAGACTGAGTCGACTGCGTGATATATGGTCCAGTTGCACGAAGGAGGCTGTCTGCTTGTAGCCAAACCCCGCGCTGCTCTGTTAACCACATCTGCTGAAACAGCTTTGAGTGTCAGCTGGCAATGCCTGCATTTTGTCAAAGAAAACATTTAAGGAAGTTCCCTTGCGGAAGTGCACTGAACAGCGTGCTTTGCAAGCAGAGCTCTGAGGAGCAGATCCCTCCCAGAGGGACACTGTGTGTGTGCATGTGTGCCCACACGGCTGGTTGCAGGCTTTCCCTCCAGGTGACCTGGTGCCTGTTTTGGAGAGCTGTTAATTTACAATGCAGATTCATCTGTTGTCGCCTGCCTGTTGTTGCCTCTCCTGAATTTGACTGGGATGTAAGAGGCTGTTTGCTCTCTGATGCCAACGGTGGTGATGGCAGAGAGCCCTGCCATGTGAGAGGCAGAGATAGAGGAGAGGGGACGAAGGAGGAGTAAACTGTGCAACTCCTATTGCTTCTGGTTGTCCGGGGAGCAGATCTACGGGACCATGTCAATGCTCACCCCTGTCCTGCAGCCCCCAGAGGTGAAGGAGTATCTGTCCAAGGGCGAGCGCTTCATCAAATGGGACGATGTGAGTACTGAGACTTCACTTGGCTGGGTTGTATGAGTGGTGATGATGTTTTGGTCAGGTTTGAGGGGAGGCTGGGAGTGCATCTGTGTGGAATGGGGCACTAACTGCTGCTTCCTCTATGCAAAGCCAGTCCTGGGAAAGGCAGCCGATGCTGGGAGCCTCCCTGGGCTGAGAGGCACGCACTGCATTCAGATGTATCTTGGGGAGTGTTGGGTAGGATTTACTCACTGCATGGACTCTCCATGCTTTGCAGATGGGAGGAAATATACCTCCAGCTTGCTTCCTCGTACAGCCCTGCTTCTGGAACTGATGGGCATAAGCCTTGTCCTGGCTTGTGGGTCTGTGAGCTACCAAACGCACAGCAGCCAAGCTGTGCAAAGCTGCCTTCCTCTCCAGCTCCATGTCCTCTTGTGTCTTCAAAATACCTTGTTTGCAGGCTGAGTTCCCCTTTGAGGGGAAAAGAATGTGGATCAGCAGAAAAGTAGGGGTTAACTTGAGTATGGTAGTTCCTCTCCTCACTTTCTGAGAAGGCAAGAGAGTATTTCCCCTAATACCCAGGCACAGCGATGGCAGTGCCTGTCCATCTTGTTTGGAGTTTGGTCTGTGTATTATTGAGCGTGCACATAAGAAGGGCTGGTCCAGGCAAACAGAGACAGAAGGCAATGCAGTGCTGACAGAGTGACTGAGTGCTAAGGAAAACAGGTTGGAATAGCATCGTGCAGTTCCTCCTCTAGTTCTGTAGGAAGATGACACCAAGCTTTGGTAGAATGAGCGACATTCCCTTCCCTTTCTTCCTAGCAGGGCAATTGCCTGCATAATGTCGTGGGTTCCTTAAGGTTGAACAGGGAGCTGGTTTCTGAGAATAATGGAGGCCAAAGTTGACTGAATGAAGGCTGAGCATTTCCAGAAGTTAAATCATAGAATGGGCTGAAAAGAAACACAGTTATCATATAGTCTGACCAAGCTGCCATTGACTTTCTGTGCTCAGTCCAGGGAGGGGCCACTTTCCAAAAGCTTGAAGCTATTAAGTACTTCCCAGGGATATTCAAGTTTCCTTAAAGCCCCAACTGAGGATCTATGGTTGGAATGAGTGCACTCAAGTCTCGTGTGCATTTTTACCCAGGATTTACTAGTCTGAATTTCCTGGAAAAGCTTCATCTAACTATTTACTAAGTTTATAAACTTGAGCTCCGACAGTAACGAAAGCCTTCACAAAGTGCTGGTCACATTGCACCATCTTATCTTGCTTTCCTGCAGTTACAGCAGGCTGCAAAGGAAGGTGGAAAAAGCTTCAACCTGTCAGTTTGCTGGTGGAGGATCAGGATGAAAGCAGCTCTCATGCCAGGCCACATTATGGAACAGCACTCGCTTTCTGTCCTAGAATTGAACTCCACTCCACAGCATGAGCAGCAAACACTTGAGCTGCCAGACCATCTCCTTTGGGATTCACCATCTCCTCTGTTGCCAAGGAGCCAACCCACAGCAGGGTATAGCTGTGCCCCAAAGCCACCCGTGTCCCCGATCAGGGGGTGGCTGTCCTTATTGTGGCCTCACCTCGCCTTCAAGAAAGCTGCTTCACAGGAGATAAGGTTTATCTTGAAACAAGGCAGAATCTTCAGTAGTAGTATTACAGTGTCTGTTCTACTCTTCATGGCATGGAGGAACCCAAGGCCAAATGACAGATTCCATGACTGGTTTCATCTCAGTAGCTGAGTATTTCAACTTCCTGAAGTCGATTTGAAGCCTTCTTAGAAACGGCTGATAGGCCTTGTGATTCTATCTATCATCTGTGGCTCCAGAGGTCAAGTGCAGTCAGGAGCCTGCTAGGCTGAATGAGCAGCTGGACTAGGGCCCAAGCAGGGTCACCAAGCGCTCTCTATCATTGTTTCCAAAGAGCTCATGATAATTCATCTCTTAGCTTGCATGCAAGATGGGAATGGACGCTGTGCTGGGAATGTCTGTGAAGTTGTCTTTTGTTTTTTTTTAATAGTCCATTTAGAGCTAATGCATTGAACTCTTCTTGACTACATCTCTGGAAAGAGAGCCACGATGGCTAGCACAGGTAGACATCTGGGTGGTGTCTCTTCTTGGCCTTGATCCTTCTGGAGCTCAGAAGGAAGCAGGTTCCTTGAAGAGAAGGCAGTTCAAGTGGAACAGTTACATCAACAAGGACCTTCTTCTCTATTGACTGTATAGAAATGTCCAGAAGAGTTGCTTTAGCTAAATGCATAGTATTAGGTGAGTCCTAGGCTTCAACAGGGATTAGGTTTTGTTGCTAATTACTGGTTCATCTCCATAAATCAGATGGTGATTCACTTTGCTGGGTCTGTGTTTTAATGAAGAACCTTGTATGGCTGAAGGAGTCTATCATGGGATGCGAGGTGCTAACCTTTTCTCTTTGCTTATGTCTGTGGGTTTATTTTTTATGTGTGTTAGGAAACAGCAAGTGCTTCTCCTGTGATTCTTCGAGTGGATCCAAAGGGCTTTTATTTATACTGGACGTATCAGAACAAGGTAAGTGTTAAGATTGCACAGGTTGGTCACCAAACAGTCAATTCAGGTTTGTGCAAGATTAAAACACAGGACGACACAGAAAGGAATTGTACTGATACGCCTGTTTCACAGCTTGCTAAAGGATTCTCCAAATCACTGAAGTGGTGCAGTTAGATTAAAAATAGCTAGAAATGTGCAGTTCAATGTATGCATCACCAGCTAACTTGTGCCTTCGGTGTCGGTAAAGCACAAGGGAGGGTGAGAGCTGCCAGAGGGGAGTAAGATGCCACATATTTAGGAAAGAGAACTGTGTTCCTTGCTGTTGGGTAGCAACAAGGGGTGGAGGGATCTGCCTTGTCAGGAGGTGGAAGGCTGGGTTTACTTCTGCTTTCCAGAGCAGAGCTGTGGTTCAGCTCTACTTCCTCCTTGTGACCTACATGCTGAAGAAGCATGGTAGATAAAAGAGACAGAGCCAGTGCTCCTCCACAGCAGCCTGGCCAGGCAACCTGACATGTTCTGGTGAGCTCTGAATTCTCAGAAAGTTGTGCCCTAATGGCAGCTTGAGCAACTGGCACACAGCCACAGCATCTGAGAGTGGTGTTGCAATGCTGGAGACTCTGACATCCCTGTCCAAGGCGTGCTGGTCTTTTCCAGCCCTATCTGTCACTTATTCTCCCTTTCAAGGACTGCTCAGTCCTGGTGGAGATTCAGAAAGGAGTGAGATTAGGAATAACATTTTCATCCTGCTTGACAGTAAAGTGGGGATACAGCCAGAAGGTATGGTATCCACATTGTTCTTTATTGTGATCTTGGAAAAGATCTGCTGCAATGAGTATAATTTGTTCTCCAGATCCGTGGTGAGCAGGCAAATTAGTAACAGAGGAAGGAAATTCAGGTTGGATATTAAAAGAGCAAACAAAACAGACACAACAACTAGCCAGCAGTAGGGACAGTGAGGACATGGAGCAGACTACATAGGGAACTTCATGGAGTGTCCTCTATGGGAATTGCTTCAGAAGGTCTTCTGGTACAGGAGTGAGAGAATGTAATAGTAGCGTAAGACAGGCAACATGTGTGTCAGATCTTTGCACGTGCTTTTTTTTGCACTACCCTTCTCCATAAACTGAACTAGATGGTACAAAGTAGGATGAACACAACCAGCTCCGTGCTCCTCCTCTGCAATGCTTGCTGAGAACTTCATGTTCTACCACAGCTCTATGCAGAGTCTTCATTTTCAAGATCACGCTCTCTGCTTCATTGGGTTTTATTTACCCAGCTCTAGTTCAGCATCCTCATCCTGCCAGTTTGTAGCCTGAGGCAGAGGTGCAGGTGCAGTGATGTTCCTGTTCCCTGCTTGCCAAAGTTGGCAAAAATACTGTCTAGGCTTTCCCACTCCTGTTGTTTCTGCCTGGATGTCTGGGCCAGCTCAAATCTACTGTGGCTATTTAGAGCCAAATCTGAAGCTCAGAGGAGGAGATCTGGGTAGAGAGGAGCCATGTTCATCTCAGTAAACTACAGAAGGTTTCTGGCCTCAACCTGAAAATGATGAAGTAGCCTTCCAGCTGGGAGTAGTCCCCTGCCTGCCTTGTTCCTTGGAGGTGAGCTTTTCCCCAGTGATGGGTGCTGCTTCAGACCTGCTTTGCAGCTTCTAAAGGCTCTGCAAAGGTTTTAACTTCTTCCTTTCTCCTTCCTTCATCATCATTGTCCTTATTCTCTTGTAGGAGATGGAAATTCTGGATATAACCAGCATCCGAGATACCCGAGTAGGGCGATTTGCCAGAATCCCCAAGGTGAGTGTGTGCTTCGTTCTGCCAGGTTGTAGGGGGATGGAATTGCTGCCTGTGCCTTTGACATAAGCTGAGGCAGTTTAGCCTGGCTTTATGTTACAAGAAGGTGAGACAACCTTGTCTGTTCACATCAGAACAATGTAAATATAGAGCTAAATATAAATATAGAGTAAATATAAAGCTCCTACTCTCGTCCCTGGACTCCCCAGCAGTTCTCTATGCACCTAACAGACTCTTATAGACTGTTATATATGAGTTTGTTGGAAAGAAATCTTGGATAAAACAGCAATTCAACTTCCAAGTAAGTGCCAAAATTGTGATTTTCTGCTGTGCACAACAACTAAGCTCTCTCCTGAGCCGTGCATCTGGCTAGTTTTAATCTGGACCTGGCATTTCAGCTCACTAAGCTGCACTCTGAGGTCCTGCATGGGGTGATCCTGTGTTGAGTCACTAGAGCTGCTCTTATACAAAGATGCACAAGTTGGGTCAAGGCAGCCACAAACCTGGAGTTACAGAGTGAGTCCAATGCGGCACGTGGTGTTCTTTTCCTTTAAAGGGAAGAAAATGTAGTAATGGCAAAAGTTACTGGGTGTTTTTCAGATAGTTTTCAGTTGCCCATTTGCAGAGTGCACACAATTATGCCTTTGTTTTTGGTTTCAGTTATAACTGAAGCTTCCTGCAACACAGTTGCCCTTGTTAGGACTTTTTTCTGGGCCTGATTTTTGTTTGTTTTGAACTTTTCTGTGTATCAAAAGACAAGCAGCAAATTGAAGCTGGAATGTGAAAGGGAAACAAAAAAGTAAAGATAATGGCTCTGTATGGTAACAGCGATGATTCTCAGTCTAATGTGAAAGAGGAAGATCTTGCAATCCATACTGAGAGACTTGAGCAGCCTCTTTGCGTAAGAAGTATGGATGTTTTCCTAATACCTCTCTGAAAATGCTATCAGGGCATTTATATCAAACAACAATTGTTGTTGTTTGAGATAAAGAATCGAATGCTTGGAGCTAATGGGGAGAGTGCTGCACTCAGAGTATAGAGCTTGCTATGGAAAAGACCTACCTAAAGGAGAGGCCTGAGGTACTGTTTTCTAGGGCCATAAACTCTAGGAATAAACTGTTTACAAAACAAATTAAACTCTGTAGATTAGAAGTTAGAGGCGGAAGCGCTGAGACTGTAGGTGGGTGTCTATTTGGCAGCAGCAGCCAAGCAGGAGAATGACTTAGAGCTCAGTGAGTATTTAAGGAAGACTTTCTGTTGCAGAATACCAGGAAAAACATGGCAGTCCAAGTATCAGGGTTGCCTCTAGACAGAGGAATAAGAACCAGGGATTGCAGAAAAGAGCATGGCCAATAAGGGCATGAAATGGAAGAGAGGTGGTGGGAGAGCAGACTGCCTGCAGACTGGCAACATGAAAAGTGAATTGGGGAGTATTGTGGAATGCTGCAAAATCAGGATCTGAATAGAGAAGGTGAGTGTGAAGTTGTTGCTCAGTGTTTCTCCTCATGAGAGCTCTGCATCAAGTGGAATTTTCCAAAGGTTGAGAACAAGCAAAAGGAGGTGCAGCTGTTTGACTCATGTCATTGCACGGTGGGATGCCTTCCTGCACAAGTCATGGAAATGTGTGTGATTTTAAAGTTAGGTCAAGAAGGGAATGCACTTTGAGGATCTTAAATACAAGATAAGACCGTGGCTTGGAAAGTTGCTGAGCCATAAATTGCTGGAAGCTGCAGAAATGTGTCAGGGATGTATCATTGCATTTGCCCTTTCTTTTCCAGGCATCTGGGTGGCTCTTTGGTCTGATGTGGTGTGGCTGTTGTGTTCTAGCTGTTTTAATAGGGCAGAAGTTGTTATACAGTGCTGGGAATTGGCTACAGTTCATTTAGGGGAAAAAAAAAAACACAACAAAAAACAAAGGTCAAGCATTAAGTCATTTATTAAGTACTCTCAGTGGGCACAAGTGATGCACATGGTGATAACCTCTGCTGTGAAAATCCCAAGTGCTTTTCAATCTCTGCATCTCAGACCCACTTAATGTATCAGTCTCTGTTTTATTTCAGGGGATTTTCTGGCCTTTCTGTGATGATGTATGTGGTAGAGTGCATTAGGCTGGCTCACCTTGATGAAAGGATTTGTGTGGGCACTGAAATGGGTACTGAACCAAAACACAACGGTGCCATCTGGGCCTGGCAGTTTCCAGTTTCCACATGGCTGTGCTGTCCTGAATGCTTCTGCAGAGCACATTGGAAGTCCTCAGCAGTGCGTTCAGGTGGCTTTGCTGAGGACAGGATTTGAGAGCACGCAGAAATGCAGGAGGTGGCAATTTCTTGGCACAAGTCACCCTCCACACAATGCATCCAAGTCCGGTGCACCATCACTAACAGGTATCAACATGAAAATCCAATGGGACAAAGAGGTGGAGGGTAGAAGGATGAAGATATGTGCCATTCTCCTGTGCTGCCCCAAGGTGAAACACAGCTGTGCCCTTGGAGCAAAGACTTGCTTTATTTGAGAGTTCTGCAGCTTTTCAATGGGAGTTTCTCTTTTTTTGAGAGCCAGGGCAGGGTGAACTTTGGCACATGTTCAAGGGTAATAAAGATAAGAATTAGCAGGGACTTCTAACATAAGCGAGACAAGATAAAAAGCTATTGAATGTAGTTCAGCAGCGTGCCGAAGCAGATCAAGATGTTATTTACAATGCAGTTTTTATTTGAGTAACAAGGAACAATAACAGCTGCTCCATTTTGTTTTACTTCTGATGCACCAAGAACCCAGAACATTTGCACAAGCCAATAATTAGCACTACAGTATATGATGCTGCAGGCTAAGCTGCTGAGCTGTTGGCTTCAGCCTGGGTTTTGTTTGGGCATGTCAGCAGGCACGGGCTTTGAAATGAGTCTCATTTTTCACAACACAAACTTGTGTTTTCTCACTGCCGTTCATTATTATAATACAATTTCATCCTCTGTACATATTTTGTTGCTTTTGAACCCAGACATGCAGGCTCTGAGGACACAAAGTTTGGATCGCTCCCTCACAGTCTGTTCCCCATTTGGTTCCAGCAGGCTGAGGGTTATTTGGTGCCATGTGAATCTGTGTGCTGCTGCATTCTTCATCTCCTTTAGATAAGGCAGCAGTGAGAGCTGAGAGTGCTTAGCTGCATCTCCCTTGTCCCTCCAGGTTGCTTGGCACAGAGACGTGCCCTGCCACAGTCGTGGTGCTGCTGTCCTAAAGAATACACGGGAAGGGAGTTTGCTTGTGTTGTGCACTCCAGCACTGCACCATGAAGATACAGGACTGTCATATATAGTGATTGCAAGCAGCTGGAGCAAATCCTTGCTGTCATCTGCTTATGTCTGTTTCAGGTGGAGAAAAGGCTCTTTCCATCTCTTGCATTAAGCTCTGTCCTTTGCGTTTGCATGAGAATTTGCTTTTCTCAGGATTATGAATATGGTTTATACAGATCAGGTTTTTAGGGAAATCAGGAGAGTGGGAAGTGAAATGAAAGCTGATTGTGTATTTCAGCCATTCTGCTGCTGGGTTGCTTTCTGTGTGTGTGTGTGTTGTTTTTTTTCTAAGTGGATTTGCTAAGCATATTTCCCTTCCTGATTTGCATGGTTGATACGGTTGCCTATTTTCATGGACTGATGCCTCCTTCTCTGTCCACCTGCAGTGTGGCTCTAAGGAATGGCAGTGAAGCTGCAGCACAGGAGAGTGAGTTATTAAACAGGCAAAACGTGGCATCAGGACAGCATCTGGCCCATCCTCACCATTGCTGTGCCAGCATCACTGCCTTTATCCCAGGAGGGAGATAATCCCTGAGTACAGCAGGCAGCACAGAATGAGTGAGTGACTTACTTCAGGCTAAGTGGGAAATATGCTGGGAGAATATGACCCAATTTAGATTCCTAAGAAGATCATCCTTTCCTGTCCTTGCTCCTCCCTGCTGTAGTTAGCTAACAGAGGTGTTGGGGGGGTCCTAAGCTATGCTGACAATGTGCATCCCATTTGGATAGCTGTACAGGCTAAGGATGTCCAGTTCTTGTTCTGAGGTGGTGGTTGAGCCATTCTAAGGGCTGTGTGTGCCCAGCTTTGTCTGCAGAGCACAGGTGGAAGCTCAGAACCAGCTGGGGACACATCCTGAGCAGAAGCTGGGGAGCCAAGTGACACCAGATTGCAGAGGAGGAAGGGGCGGGAGGAGCCGCCTTGTAACAAATACAGGAAATGAGCTTAGCTCAAACCACAAGTTCTCTATTGTCTTAGCTTCATCGAATTTACAACACCAGAGGTAAGGAAGCTGAACAAATGCCCCTGGGTTTGCAACATGAAGTTCAATGTGAAACTAAAATCTAACACTTTGCCACTTGTAGTTCCATCAAGTTGGACTCGTTTATCCTTATGGGTCCCTCCCAGCTCGGGTCTGATTCTCTGAGTCTGGTAGGATATGTGGGTGCTGTTGGCTTCTGCAAAGGAGAATTGCAGCTGAGCTGCAGGGCTGACTTAGTGAGTGCTTTGCATTTATAGCAAGCACATGAAGTCAACCAGGCAGGAAACAGGACCCGAGGAAATGGCCACAAGTTGTATCAGATGAGGTTTAGATTGGACATAAGAAGGAACTTTGTCTCTCAGGCACTGGAATAGCTGCCCAGGGAGGTGGTGGAGTCGCCATCCCTGGCAGTGTTTAAGAGGAGTCAGGATAGGGAGCTAGGAGATATGGGTTAGTGGTTTGCTGTAGTTATGGTAAAGGGAGGATGGTTGGACTAGATGATCTTGTAGGTCCCTTCCAACCTTGTGATTCTATGATTCATTTAACGTAAAATTCTCTCACTGAGGTCAGTGTGGTATCTGTAACGTGCTAGGATATTACTGATGCTTTAATCTGTTGAAATGGAGTAACTCAGCCATATGTCTAACATACAGCTTACAGCTCCAGGTACATTTCTGAGCCTGCCCTGCCCTGCTAGCAATTGCTGGTGATTAATTTTGCCCTTAGTTTCTGAAGGAGCAATGCTCTGCCAGTTTGCTTTGATGGATCTTTGATGGATTTCGTGTCATGAATTGCTGCGCATTGTGGTAGGACATGGGAATGTTATCCTTCTGTTATAAATAGCAACCATTGGTGTAACTCCAGGATACCTTGGCTCAGTTATGCCTTATGTAGGATAGGAATGCATG
Organism: Coturnix japonica; assembly: GCF_054131305.1. Classification (NCBI taxonomy): domain Eukaryota; kingdom Metazoa; phylum Chordata; class Aves; order Galliformes; family Phasianidae; genus Coturnix; species Coturnix japonica. Next base: position 2,727,835 of record NC_140667.1, on the reverse strand, counting down.
AAGTGCTAAATAAGTTAAAGGGATCCTATAAATACTTTCGTATGGTGATGAAACCCCAGTATGACTAATCGGATGAGCTTTTTGCTTATCAAATCTCTGGTGAGCCATCGCTTGGGACATTGTGATTGCTATGGAAAAGAAAGACAACAAATTTAGCAACTGACAACAGGAAGAAAATGTCACTTGGAGACTGAGAGCGAACTTCTGTCCCCAGCAACAAGGCTTAAATCTATTTGGCCTTCTGGGACCCCAGACAGCACATTGCTTGTGGTGGGGCAACAAGTGTCACACCAATTGAAAAGCCATAGCATGTTTCCACAAATGGATGTCTGTGCTAACTTGGTTACACACCCATGCCAAGTGGAGGTCAGATACTCTTCTGTTTGCCTGCCTGCAAGTTGAGGCTGAAGTTTCACATGCCATTTATTCTTTTTTCTGGTGCAGTTTGCCTCACTCTCCTTTTCACCCCATTTGTTCTGTTTGTGTTGCAGTGCCAGAAGCTCCGTGAGGTTTTTAACTTGGATTACCCTCACAGCACCTTTCTGCTGAAAACTCTGACGATTGTATCTGGCCCTGACATGGTGGACCTCACTTTCCATAACTTTGTGTCCTACAAGGAGAATGTTGGCAAGGTATGTGGGCCTGAGGGCAGAGAAGCACTATGAAGGACAAAGAGTTGGCACGTTCCAGAGGGAGCAGAAAAGGAGTTGTTGGGTTTGTAGCTCAGCAGTATCAACCCAGGCTGGTGCCCTGTCCATGCAGTGTACTTGTGCTGTTCCATCAACTGCCTCCACCCTTATGTGTGTGTCTGTTTTTTCTCCAGAGCTGGGCTGAGGATATTATGGCCATTGTTCAGAATCCCCTCACATACAACGCTTCTCGGTACACCTTCCTAGAGAAAATGTAAGTGGTTTCTGATAAATGTTGCTATCTGAAACATTTGCTTGCTGCCCTTTCTGTCTGTAATGGAAAGAAAAGGCTTCTTAGCATCCGAGTCCTTTGGCAGTCTCCTAAGCAAGTCCTGTGCCAACTCAGGTGCCCTCAGGTGCATGGCTGTGGGTGGTCAGTGGGCTCTGTGCTGTGTGATGACTGACCAGCACTGCAGGACTTGAGCCTTGGTATTAGATACACATATAGCACTAGACAACCTGAAATTCTGAGCTTCAGTGCTCACCTCAACTTGGTACTGCCTCTTCTTGGCTCTGTGATACTGTTCGGTTTGGCAGCATGAGATTGTCAAGGAGGACTTAATAACAGAGGATACCATCATCTCACATCTGTCATATGTTTCAGAGGGATCTTTCTGATATCAGAACAGTTTGCCTGTTTCTCTTTCCAAAGAGATGGGAGCAGGTTCTATCTGAGGTTAAGCTTACAGCCTGTAAGACCCTGGTTTTCAGTTAACTTTTAGTTTCCTTTCCCAGTTGTGTTTTCTTTTTTCTTCCTCATCTTGGCTTTTTTTTCCACAGCCTGGTGAAGCTGAAGATGCAACTGAATGCAGAGGGAAAGATTCCTGTCAGGAAGTGAGTAAGGCTTTTGTTTGTCTTTTATTGTATATACAGTTAGATGAAAGGCAGAGCAGCTGGTAAGAGAGTGGTAGCCCTGTGCTTTCGGCTGCCTGCTTCTGCTGCATCTAAGGGCAAAAAACATTGTCAAAAACCATGACCTATGAGGTAAAAACTATTCAAGTCATGAGAGGACTCCTGCTGCACTTAAGTTCCTCCCACTGAAGGGCCTGGTAACATAACCTGTGTCTGGAAAGGAGCCTTTCTGTGACTGCAGCAAGAAGAGATGTCTGATACAGGCTGTAAGTAGCTCACTTCAATGCCCTGGCCTTGCTTGTAGAATAGCAAAGGTGGTTTATATGGTCTAAACCATTTCACAGTTAAATTGTCCAGATTAAGAGCCAGACTTATAAAAAATATTCAGCATCTCTGAGTGCAGCTGTATATGAAGCTTTCTGAGCCTCCATGTCAGGCTTTATTTTTACGTTCCATGTTTACTTGACTTTCACTTTGGACATTAAAATCCCTTTTGAAGTATAACAAGGATGCTGCGATTTTTGCCTTGCAAAGGGCTGCTTGGGAGCAGCGTGCAATGTTTGCATATGTCAGCTAGAGCTCCAGTTGAGCGCTTTTCCATCTGTCAACATTATTTGGCACTTTTTATTCCCCTTCTTGACTGTGAGCACCTGTTATTCCAGGAGTGTAATAGACCTGACATCTGAATTTATCCACAAGTGATACATCATTGTTGCTGATTGGGATGTTCTGAATCTAGGGAGAATTCAGTTATTGTTACTAATCCATAATACTACAAAGAGACTGCTTTAAACTGAAGTCTTGACCAGATGCATTCTGCCCTGCAGACCAGTACCTGGCTTTCTGCATCCTTTTACATGGTGGTAATGGTTTCTTGTTTCCCTGTCTGTGTAGTATTTTTCAGATGTTTCCTGCAGACAGGAAGAGGGTGGAAGCAGCATTAAGTGCTTGTCATCTTCCAAAAGGCAAGGTAAGAATGTTACCAGGTAGCCACTAGTTTGGGAATAATCTTTTTGCTTATCCTGACTGTGCTGCCCGTGACTTCCAAAACATCAGCTGCCCAGATTCTTTGAAACTGCTTTGAAATCCTATCCTTGTTGTTAGCTGCCTTGCCTAAACTTCAAGCCTTTCTAAGATATGTTCATAGCGCTTGCAGCTCTATGACTTGCACTGTATGGCGTAGGAAGCAGCACGTTCCCTTCTGTCCATTTCCCCTACTCTTCGAAGCAACAGATCTGATGGCACTTCTGCCAACCTTCAGAGCACCATCCAGACCTCTAACAGCTCCTATCTGCTCATTGTGCGCTTTGTCATTGAACAGGACCCACTAAGTGACAGTTTAAATAGCAGTCCTTTCTGAAATAGGCCATTATAATGCCTCTCCACTCCATCTCCTCTTTCCTTGCTAGGTGTGCCAATTGCTTATCTGCCTTGTCACAATGAGTGCTGGACTGCAGGCGTTGGGTGTTAACAGGTGAAAATCATTGTGGGTTAATGATACTGACATGTCTTTCTTTCATTCTCAGAATGATGCCATCAACCCAGAGGACTTCCCTGAGACTGTGTATAAAACTTTCCTCATGAATCTGTGTCCACGGCCTGAGATTGATGAGATATTTACTTCACAGTAAGTTTCCTTCAAGCCACAGAAGAGGAATTCATCTCTTATGGCAGAAGAAAGGCAAAAAAGGGTTTCAGGTTAATCTAGGTGATGGTAATGAGACTACTTGTGGCTAGCCCCAAACCAGACCATGCACAGCATAAAACCCATTAGCCAGTGACTTGTTTTCTGTGCATTAGTTAGGAAGAGGTTTTTAGAGGAGGAAAGAAGACCAGAGTAGGAAGCATCATTTATAGGAAGAAATGTAGATAAAAGAGAATTTTGTGGTCTCAGAGAACTGTGCACTTACTGTTAACCCGAGGAAGGACCAGTGCCTCCATTATGAAGTTTTCTGGCACATGTGTTTTTATGTAATTCTTTCCCCTTAGCCATTTCAAAGCAAAGCCCTACATGACCAAAGAACACTTGGCAAAGTTTATCAACAAGAAGCAGCGAGACTCTCGCCTCAACGACATCCTTTTCCCACCAGCAAAACCTGAGCAGGTGCAGAGCCTGATAGAGAAATATGAGCCCAGCGTCATTAACATCCAGAGAGGTGAGTCTCACTCAGCCCATAGGACTGGTTCTTCCTTCACATCCCACTATGAAGGTAGCCTGAAAATAGCAGAGCATCTCATACCTTCTGGTACCCTGGCTTTTCCAGGGGAGCAACCAGCCTGATTATCACAAATCTATGCCTTACTGGGTAGGAGGTGCCAGAACCCTTGTGTTTCAGCACCATTAAAGCTTTCTTTTCCATGTAGGGCAGTTGTCTCCAGAGGGAATGGTCTGGTTTCTCTGCGGCCCTGAGAACAACGTGATAGCACTGGACAAATTGATGCTGTATCAGGACATGACACAGCCACTCTCACACTACTTCATCAATTCATCCCACAACACTTATTTAACAGGTATGAGCATGTACAGAACTGCCTGATCTCCGGCACCTACCACCACAAGGGATGGGTGAATGATCCTGACAATCAGGCAGATGCATCTCCCCTTTAGTTTGGTGGGCTGACCTCACCACTTCTTTCCAGAACTTGTTTTTTTCAATAACATCCAACATATTTTCATTCTGCTCAAAGACAGCAGATGTTTTTGCTGGTGCCCCACGTGAATGGCTAAAGCTGAACCTCCCTCCTTGTGTTCTCCTCCAGCTGGCCAGTTTTCTGGTGTCTCATCTCCTGAAATGTACCGTCAGACGCTGCTGGCTGGGTGTCGCTGTGTGGAGCTGGATTGCTGGAAGGGCCGTCCCCCAGACGAGGAGCCCATCATCACTCACGGGTTCACCATGACAACTGAAATCCTCTTCAAGGTACAGGATTCTTCTCCACACACTTGCCCTTGCTTGGATTTAGACTGATATCCATTCAAGTTGACTGACAGTCAAACATATGGGCAAAGATGTTTTGAAAGAGAAAGATTCATGGCAAGGTCACAAGGGAATGAATGTGTAGATAGAATGAAAGATGAGCATATGTGCAAGAGGTTGGATTTTGTGTGCATCATTGGACCTGGAGGACCACGAAAGGTAGATGAGGATGAATGAGTGATGGGAATACAGGTAGTCGATTAGAAGTGATGGAGGGACAATTGAGCTGGTGTGCCTGCATGCAGAGTTGTGTAGCACGATGGATATATGGACAGAAAATTGCATGAGAGTTTTACAGCTGGATGCCAGACAGACAAACAATCGAGGTGGCTTGTAGAAAACAAACATTTAAAGTGAGTTAAAGTGTGCTTTACAACCTCAGCTGGTGGTGCTTTGGAGGAACATATTTTAATTACTTAATTACATATCTATCTGGTGGAGCAACTGCCCTCTAGCGCACTGAGCAGACAGCTTCCCTGAGGGCTCAGCTCCCAGGCTTCTGAAGCACAGTTCAAAGCCTTGCAAATGCAGGGCATTCATCCACAGAAGTTACAGACAGCTTGCAGGTTAAAAATCAATGCACCACGCTTATTTTTCTGCCCTCATGTACACAGCAGCTGCCAACAGGAGGGCACTTCTTCATTTTAAAGCTCTTTATTCATATTCCGTATCTTTCCCCAGTTCCAATGCTTCTCAAGTACTAAAATATTTCTTACCCAACGTGGGACCACCACATTGAGGTCCTGGTGCTAGACCTGGTCTCACCATTTAATCTGGAGCCCACGTGTAAAGTTAATACACAAACACAACTAGAATCAGGGCTGGAAGGTAATTGCAAAGGAGCAAGTGATGCTTCTTTACCATGTCATTAAGCAGCAATGGGAAGAAAATAGTGGAAAGTTTGTGGAGCTTAACAGGGATTTGGAGATAATATGATTTTTTTTACTTTTTTTTTCCTCAATGTTATTAATACTGAGTATGTTTCCATGGTATTTGCATTGGAAATGTCAGCACTGCTGGTGAGTGAACATTCCAGATTTCTCTGCTGCTGGATTTGAAGCATGTTGTGAGCAGGTGAAATGACAGAGAATTGGGCAGCTTCAGAGGCTGGTGTAAACTTTTTTACTGGAGAAGCCCCTGACTGATCACTGTAGAGATTCGAAACATGGGGAGGGATCAGTTTTGTGGGGAGATCAGATCTGTTACTAATGAGTGCTGGTCTCTGTGATGTGCTCTCCCTCAGGACGCCATTGAGGCCATTGCAGAAAGTGCTTTCAAAACATCTCTTTACCCTGTCATCCTCTCGTTTGAGAACCACGTGGACTCGTGAGTATCTGGTGATTGTGGTGACACAACGTGGGAAGATTGTATTCTCTGTTGTCCAGAGCAGAACAGACCAGGGCTGATTGGTTTGAAATGAGTGCCTGTGTTGACATGAAACACTGTTAGGGATTTCTGTGGCAATTCTAAGTGGGTGAGGATTTATGGATCTCAAGATAGTTGCTCATGCTAAACTCTGGATTTGGGCATCTGTTTTTCTGCTCACTCCAGCTTTATCTCTTTGTTTATTAGGCCTAAGCAGCAGGCAAAGATGGCTGAGTACTGCCGAACCATATTTGGAGATATGCTGCTGACAGAGCCTCTGGAGAAATACCCAGTAAGTGGGAGCTGGGGAAGGAGGCTGAAGAACCTGGTTAGGGGAGAGGTCTTTCTGAAGAAAAAAGTGGCTCCTGATGCCAGGAGATGCCACAGGGGATATAAGGACAGTGATGAAAAAGGATAAATGAGCTCAGTACATTGGGGTGAGTAACCTGACAAGTGGAGGAAAGACTTCTCAGTCACAGGGTTTTTCCTGAGAACTTGTCTGACCCTGCTCCTAATGCTCCATCCCTTCAGTGACTTTGGAAACTGAGCTGTAAGTGACCAGGCTGTTCCCATTGCACCAAGATGAATCAGTGTATTTTCAAGGGTGTCTGCACTTGCTTTGGAAAGAACCAGGAGTGAGGGCATAGTAGCATTTCAGGCTCTTCCAACCATTGTTTCTAAATTCCTGTTTCCAGCCTGGAAATAACCCCTTGGGGGCATAGATGGGCAGGCCAGTGACATGCATCACACTGAGATAAAAAGAGCTGAAAACAAACAGGGATCACACTGATGATTGCCCACTGTCCAGTCCCGTGTCTTTGCCCAGGCAATGGGGAGAAACAGCAGGATGGATGTGGGACTGGGCAGCCTGGTCTTGTGGTTGGTGACCCTGCACATAGCAGGGGGTTGGAACTGGATGATCATTGTGGTCCTTTTCAATTCAGGCCATTCTATGATTCTGAATTACTAATAGATCTGTTGCTATCTGTATGGGGAGTGTAGGTACGGAAGCAATCTGAGTCACACATCCTCATGTGACATACAAAGCCACTGCCTTTGAGATTTTTTAATTTAGGAAGGTGAAGACTTAGGAAAAAATCAGCCTAGATATAGTGGGACGTGCCTGTAGGTGGAGAAATTAAAATATACAGTGGGTGAGAGGTGTTTTCATGCGCCAGTAAGTGACCACAGGAGGGGCAGGATGGCTGAGTGTCTAAGTTGTATCTTTGCAAAGAAAGTTCATTTTGAAGTTTCTCTTTTGCAGCTGAAGCCAGGAGTTCCTCTGCCAAGTCCTAAGGATCTCTTAGGGAAAATCTTAATTAAGAACAAAAAGAAACAGTCTGTATCTGAGAAGAGGCAGAATTCTATGAAGAAGGGGAAGAATGTGGAAACAGAAATCATGGAGCAGCCAGCTTTTATGGATGCTGAAGATACTGGTATGTCAAAGGGGGAAAATGGGACCAGTGTAGCTAGATGAGCAAGTCTGACCTGCTAGGGACTTTCCAAATTGCCTGATAGTAGCTCTAGGCAAGGCGATACCAGTCATCAATTCAGGCATCTCAAGAAGAAGCGTAAGCTTAGAAGATAAACTAAATCTTCGGAATATTTTCAGACACTGTTCCAACTAAATACTTAATAGTAAAGTCATATTGGCTGTCACCAGTCACCTCTCTATTTTCCATGTGCTTTAGCATAGTTTCCAGGAGGATCTGCTCCATGACCTGGCTGAGCACAGAGGTGAGACTGACTGGCCTATAGTTCCCTAGGTCTTCCTTTTTGTTCCTTTGTAAAAGTTGAGGTTATGTTTCCCCTTTTCCAGTCAGTGGGAACTTCATCAGACTGCCACAACTTCTCAAATACAATGGCTTAGTAACTTCATCTGCCACTTCCCTCAGGACCCTCAGAGCTCTTCACTGTTTGCAGTCAGAGCAGTCATGGAATCTTGTCTTCACGTTCTACTAAGCACTACTGATGTGGGCTCTATGCTTAGTCTGGGCAGGTGATGTGGCTGAAGAGGAACCAGAGGAAGAGGATGATCAGCTTGGAAACCTGGATGAAGAGGAAATAAAGAAGATGCAGTCAGATGAGGTACTGTTATTATGGTCTCTGTTCCTTTTCTGGTTTGTTTGTTGTTTTTTTTCCCCCTGTCCTCCAATTTTCTCTGGAAACTCACTGTTCTGAATGGAGATTAACTAATATCAAAATGCAAAGGGGAGCAAACCATGCTATGACAGCTTTGCTTCCTTCCCTTCCTTCATGCAACCCTCCTGCAAAAGTTGTGACAAATATAGAGGCCATAGAGAAGAGGTATTATTTCTGAACCTGACTTTGATATTCTGCTTGATTTGGAGGTAACTCTCTGCCCTCAGGGTGTTTGGAAAGGCTTAGCCTGATAAAAGTTATAGAAACATGAAGTGCTGCTTCTAAAGGGGAAGAAGCAGATCAGCATTGCCTTGAATGGAAAAGATCCATTTCCCATTTCCCTTTCCCTAGTGTTACTCAGAGAAGAGGGCAAACAGTTTATCTTCCTGGTTTGTCCCAAAGGTTTTGACAGACTTTGACAGGTTACAGAGGTCCTGAACTTCTTATGAACTGTCCAGATGTGTTTTATTTCATCTCTGGAAAAGGTCTCTTCATTTTTCTTCTTTTGTATTTTGTTGCATTTCTTTTCCTGCTCAGGGCACTGCTGGTTTGGAAGTGACGGCGTATGAGGAAATGTCCAGCCTTGTTAATTACATACAGCCCATCAAATTTGACTCCTTTGAAGTCTCTGCCCGTAAGTCAGTCTCTCATCACACGCAATGAGGACTGGGTGCACCTTTCTTCTAAACACTTTCTTGTCTTCTCTTTCTAGAGAAGAACCGGAGTTACGTCATCTCTTCCTTCACTGAACTGAAGGCTTACGATCTGCTGACCAAGTTCCCTGTGCAGTTCGTAGAGTATCCTTTTGGCAACGTTTGCCCCCTGCAGTTGGTTGTATGAAGTGTGAGAGATGGGTTAAGGCTAAGGTGCAGTCAACTGAATTCTGGGTTCAGGATATGGTAAACTCTTCATCACAGGTGTAAAGTGTGCAGGTGCTGGTGATGCACAAGCCACAAGGGTGGCTTGGGCTTCTCACATTGATTCTTGACAGCAGGCATCCTGCATTAACAAAAGGCAAAGCTGTTAGATGTTTACTCTTAAACAGGAAGAGATGTAGGAAAGGAGTGTTGTTGCCCCAGCTTCTCTTTCTTCTTCTTCAGAAGGCTCTGAGTTTTCATAGGAGAGCTTAAATGACTCTTAAATCTGAATTCATGAGCTAGTGCCAGGGTGCACAAGGAGTGCTCCAGTTTGGGTTCCAATAGAGCAATTGTAGATACAACAAGCGCCAGATGAGCCGGATTTACCCCAAAGGCACCCGGATGGACTCCTCCAATTACATGCCCCAGATGTTCTGGAACGTTGGCTGTCAGATGGTGGCACTGAACTTCCAGACCATGGGTGAGTGTCATGTTGTCTTCCAGCTTCTCAGTGGGTGAGGCAGTGTGCTCATGTTCATTATCTTTCTTCCCTGCTGTTTTCTACCACTCCTGTTCTGCACTCCTTGTTCCCAGAGTGTTGCTCTTCTCTGAGTCTCTCACAGACCAACAGCACCTTTCTGGGTCCAGCACAGTCCAGGCATGCAGAGCCTGCAATGCCTGTCCGACATGTTTATGTTTATACGTGTGCACAGGCTTGCTGTCCAATATCTGGGTACCATGTCTGCCTAGTTTGTAACATGATGTCAGAGTAAATAACGTGAATGAAGGCACCAGGAGCTCCTGCATTCCCTTTTCCTACAAGGCAGCAGGCATAGCTCCATCTGGCCACAGGGCTGTTCTGTCTGTGCTATTATTTCCAGTACACTGACCTGAGCAGGGAAGAAAAGCCATTTCTTGCTGCACAGCCAGCGTAAGGGGAGGCAAAGAAAAGCCTTCAGATAACACTGTTCTTTACTGTTTCCTCTGTCTCATGTATGGAGAGTGGAGTAGACTGGCTTACAGGATCAATAGGAGGGAAATAAAATAAAAGAGAGAGTGAGAGATTGGTTATGAAGAGGATATCATACCAAAGACAGGTGCCAAAACCATAAGCCACTGTTAGTAAGACAAGAGGTGGCAGAGGAGAGGATGGACTGAAGGGAGCCCCAGAATGACAGAAGGAAGGAGTGGAGAGGTTCAGGCAATGATTTGCCTCACACCCACAACAGCGGGTACTTCTTAGAGTATTTAATTTAGTTCTACCCATGATTTATGGTGCAATCATAAGCAAACCACTTTACCTTTCTCATAATAGCTGCTGTAATATTTTTCTCTGTAGGGTGCTGAGAGACTTAATTAGTTTTTGAAAGGGCTTTGTGAGTCTTTGGTTAGCGTGGGCTGCAAAAGTACAGCACCTCTCAGCTCACTGAGAGCCACCTGATTAGATCTCACAGCAGTTTTGCTCATTGCTTTCCTCTCTTTGTATCTCAGATGTCCCCATGCAGCAGAACATGGCTCTGTTTGAGTTCAATGGCCAGTGTGGCTACCTGCTCAAGCACGAATTCATGCGGCGTCCAGACAAGCAGTTTGACCCTTTCTCAGTGGAGCGCATTGATGTGGTGGTGGCAAGCACCCTGTCTGTCACGGCAAGTACAGCCCTTGGAGCTCTTCCTCCTCTGACAGCCATTTGCTATATAACCAGTGTGTATGACCCCTCTATTTATTACCCAGTGGGGTTCTTAGTGGCAAATGAACCCAGGGAATCCTGTGAGAGAAATGCGTTTCCGTGGCAACTCCCCACCTTTTTGCTGTTTCAAATTAATCATAATCACAAGAGAATGGAAAATTAGCATCTGCCAAGCAGAAGGATGCCAAGGCTGTGATGCTGGGGAGGGAGGAAGGTGGAGGAAGTGTTGGTGCAAGAAACAGGGGTGAAGGAAAGGTAAAAGAAAAGCCTATTGTGGATTGGAAGGTGCAGCAGAAAAGGTGATTTGGAGCTGGAGAGGAACTTAAGGTGTGGGTGCGTTCTTTTGTTTTATTCTTTTCAGCTAATGAACATTTCTGTTTGCTCACAGATACTTTCTGGTCAATTCCTCTCAGACCGCAGTGTGAAGACGTATGTGGAAGTGGAGCTGTTTGGGCTGCCAAGGGACACGAAGCGCAAATACAGAACCAAAGTGACCTCCACAGCCAATTCCATAAACCCTGTTTGGAAAGAAGAACCTTTTGTTTTTGAAAAGGTAAGGAGCACTTCTGTAAGGATTCGGAGTGACACCAGGAGGGACTCACTGGAGAGCTCACTTGTGGCTTTAAACAGACCAAGAGCGTTGCACCCTGAGATAATATCCAAACAATCTACAAAACAGCTCTCCATGAAGGTTCCTTTGTACAGATATGGAGCGGCTGGGAACATTGATGGAAATAACAGGTTCAACCTCCCCTTGGTGGTGCACTTCAGAATGAATTCACTGATTAGATTTGAAGACTTCAAGCATAAGGAAGCAGAAGGAAACTGTGGTTAAATTGTCAATGGGGAGCAGGCGTGATGGGCAAGTAATGGGACCAGCAGGAGGTTTTCATCTGTGCCTGATAACAGAAGGCTGTCCTGTTTGTCTGCCAGAATTCAGTGCTCACTAATCCAGCTATGGGGGGGTTAAGCAAAGGCGATATTAAGGTCTGGCTTTTCTGCAGTTAGAAGAAAGGTGCATTACAAATTCAGCTCTGCCAACACACTGTGAGATAGCAGATATTTTCAGCCTACTTGGGATGCGGTAGATAAATATTATCCTCATTTCAGAAAATGCTTTTCAGGCTACAGTTTTGACAGACTGATTTTTAGTTTTAGAATTTTATGGCAGAAAAAAAAAATGAGAGAGGATGATGAAACAGCCCTTATGGCAAAGTTACCATGCTTGCTAAATTATCTTTCCAAATGCGTTTCCTCATTCTGTGAATTGCTTTGTGGGAGTGCTGGTTTGGAGGGTTTATTGCACAGCTTATTCTTTAGGTAGCCTGCCCTCCTGCAATCCCTTGCAGTTTCTCCTCTGAGAAGCCTGTGTTTGGTGGAGTTTTTGTAACTTCACTTGTGCTCATGACAAACTGCAGCTTTAATTTACAGCGTTTGGAAACAGGAGATGGCTTCTCTAGAGAGATATCCCTGTCCATTGCAGGAGATTTGGACTGGATGACGTTCAAAGGTCCCTTCCAACTCAAACAATTCTATGATTCTATGAGATTGCACTGTCTTGTTGGAAGGAGTGAAGTTGTGCTCAGTGAAGCCAATATGCTGTTAAGGAACAGAGTGAAGGTGTCTCACACTGTGTGATGTTTTGTTGTGTTTTTCTCTAGATCATGATGCCTGAGCTGGCATCACTCAAAATCGTGGCCTTTGAGGAAGGAGGAAAGTTCATTGGTCATCGTATCATTCCCATTATTGCAGTACACTCAGGTAGGTTTTGTGGCAATCCCTTCCTCTTGGGTAATCTTGAGGTATATCCATCTGAACATCTGCATGTTTTCCTTCTACACCTGTTGTGTGGAATATCACCTGTAGGCATTGGAGCCTTCAGTTTCATCTGATTATATCCTTGGTTTAGCACCGTACATATTCACCATGCCCTCCTGCAGACAGAGGCTTCATTTTACTGTTAGGGCACATAGACGAGAAGGGAGGAGATTGTGTCAACTCATCTCTTCTGCTTTCTGCTTTCAGGCTATCACCACATTTGTCTCCGCAGTGAAAGTAACATGCCACTCACCATGCCCTCTCTATTTGTGTACCTGGAAGTAAAGGATTACGTCCCTGATGCTTGGGCAGGTAGGATGCTTCAGAATGTGCCTGGGGTTTTGTCCAAGCTTCAGTCTAGAAGCATTTTCTGTCCTCTTCCTTTAAATAGGGAATGGCCAAACAGAGAGAAATGAGGAAAACACCCCTCTGGAGATATTAGCAGCAAAACTTTTTAACAGTCATGAACAAAGCCAAGTAGGATGTCATGGCAACTGCCACAGGACTTCTTGTCAATAGTATGGTTTTGACCATACTCTCTTTCTCTGTATCCATAGAAATGAACCTTGTTCATGGAGAGAAATGCTGGGAAACTGATGGTTTTAACACAGATTCTTAATAGGAAAAAAAATTGGGTTAACGCAGCATTGGATGAGGGTTGGAGCAGGCGTGCAAGCTGACAGTCTTAGCCTGGTCTGTCTTCTCCACAACTTTTTGCCTTTTGCCAGAAAGGAAACCAGAGGGTGCTCAGTGTTATTTGGTAATTCAAGCAACATTTCCTTTTTGTTTCTAGATCTGACTATTGCTCTCTCCAACCCAATTAAGTTCTTCAGTCTGCAAGAAAAGCGATCAGTTAGTCTAAAAGATGGCTCGGAGGTGGAGGTAAGTTTTCCCAAGTTCTGCCATTGTCTTTAAGATGTGCTGCATGGAATTGATCTGAAGTATCAGGGGGGACTGTCAAGGGGCTGCCCACTGTCCTGGAGCAAGGCTGTCCACAACAAGCCTATGTGTTACATCTAGGCAGGCAGAGGACTGCCTTGGGTATAGAAGTGGAAAGTGTCAGAGACTAATAGCAGCTTCTCTTAGCTATGAGTAGTTAACACCATTGCCAACAAAGGGGGAAACTTTGTGGCATACAGGCAGATTTCCTAAGAGATCAACAATGGAGAAAGCACATGAGAGCTCTCTGTGTGTCTTTGCTGCAACTTTTATTTCCTAATGTCAGTCTCCAGTTCCATTTGCTATCCTTAGATTTACCTCTGATCTTTGTTGTAGAGGCCTGACATGCAGAGGAACTTCTCATTCCCTGAAAATAATGGGATACCTGAGTCTGCCAGGAAATTCAGCACCCCTTTTGCCAATGGGCCTGCAGGTAAAGCCAGAGCCATGGGATGAACTTACAGAGGGGAAAGCCAGGCACTCACATGCCTGGAAAAAGATAGTGCTGGAAGATGAAGATCCTTGGTAACAGGATCAGAACTTCTTGAACCAGTTCAGCAACTTACATTCTGGTGCTTGTCATTAATAGCAAAAATTGTGTGTGTGCTTTGGGTATTGTGGTTGGAATGGATGTGACACATACACTGCTTTTACTCTGCAATGGAAATGTATTATCTGGTTTGGTCCTAACCCTTAACACCTCTCTGCCCTTCAGCTCTTTGTTGTTGAAGGATCTCTTGTAGCTCACTGTTCCTTCTGACATTCTAAGTGTTCTCCCTGAAAACTCAGTGCCTTGTGAAACTGTGCTTACACAGAACTTCTGTGTAATGTTGGGAGCTGTAGAGGCTGGTAGTTTTATTCACCAGCTCAGATGTGAGCACTAGACTTATTTATAAGAGTTGAAAAAAAGTTAATGGATTTCCTTGAACAGGAGGCAAAGTCTGTTGCATTTATTACTACTGAAGAAAGCATTTATTACTCTGTTCAATTAAGATGTAACAGAGAAAGATCACATAACATTGCTTGTTCCTCTCATATGGGCACCTTCTTGACCTTGCAAAACAAGATAACCAACAAATGTAACAGATGTCTGTGACAGTGCCAGAAGGAGCATTTCTTGAACCTGCACTTAATCCAAAGTGATTGATAGTCATTCAGGTTAGGTAAAAGCACATCTCCCACCGTGCACTTAAGATTTACTCATTCTGTTCTAATTTCTGGCATTGATGATCTCTCCTCTGTCCATTTTCATCCCAAAGTTCCAAGGTGGAACACTGACAGCAACCTCTTCTGTCATTTTAGGAGCAGCAGCTCTTGTCAAGGATGGAAACATGAAGGAAGTGACACAGCTTGCAGGTAATTCCCTTTGTGCTGTTTGTGAGAGCTGAGGTGTTGTCAGGTCCTTCGCTGCCCAACTTCTGTCTGGAATGGTGCTGAAACCTGTTTGCAAATTAAAGAGGAACCTAGCCAAGAGTAAAGTTGTTGCCCTCAGGCCATGGTGCCAAATAATTGCTGTGTGCAGCAAGTTTTGTTTGGTTGGTTTTTTTTCAAGTTACTCCTAAACATACACAGTAAATATTCCCTCTGGCAAGAGGTATCACATAATATGGAGCTCAGTGGGCTCTGATTTGAAAGACCAGACTTACTGACCAAGAGACTTGCAGTTGAGCTGCACACTTGAGTGTCCTCACTAGGAGCCTTTAGTAAGAACTTGACCCCCATTTGTAGACACACCCTCAAAGCTCAGCTAAGTTTTTACACATTTGAAGCCAAAAGTAAAAGTGACTTCCCCTGTGAAGGTAACTCCCTGTGGCTTTTTTGCTAGATAACCACATCTGAAGCCAGTCAGTAGACTTGGTGCTGCCAGATAACAAGTTCTCCAGCAGTTCACAGCCATCCTCCTTCTCAGTGTCTTCACTGACCTAGGGAGACCTTTCACTCATTCCTTACAAGTGAAGCCAACTGTTAGAACTGGAAGAGCTGACAGCTCTTGTCATTGTCACCTGACTTTGCCTCCCCCCTCATTCCCCTCCAAAAGAAAATAAAAATAGTAATGAAATAACAAAGCTTTTCCCTCATAATTAGAGCTGCCAGCTAGCTTAGTGCTTGGGCTGCTTAGGACTATGGAAGAGGAGGCAAAGAAAGACATAAGGGTATGTTACTCCATCATGTTCCCCTGGGCAAAATGCCAGAAGGCAATTGTTCTCGCTGTCCCCAAGGCAGGCAGCCAGCAGGTGGGGAGCTGAGCTGGATGCCATGCTGAGGAGATAGAAGGAAAATTGAATTAAGGCATCTCTCTGACCCCAAGAGGCATCACAGCAGGGTGGGAAAGCAACCTCTGTTTGTATTGCAGAGCCTCAGACAGCCAGCCTTGCAGAGCTGCAGCAGATGAAGCTGTTCCTGAAGCTGTTGAAGAAGCAGGAGAAAGAGCTGAAGGAGCTGGAGCGGAAGGGAAGTAAAAGGAGAGAAGAGTTGCTGCAGAAATATTCTGTTCTCTTTTTGGACCCTGTCTGCCCCGGAGGCAAGAAAAGATCCACGCACTCCAGGAAAACCCAGAAGAAAAGGTAAATATGGCAGAGGGTTCTCTGGCCTGTGGAGCACTTCCATAGACCAAAGCAGAGGGATTTCTGAGATGAACAAGGCCAAGCAATGCAGTACAGGCCTCTGTGTCTCACTGGGTCACTTGGCTGTTGGGTGGATGTTGGGTCAGCAGGGTATTAGCATCCCAAAAGCAACACAGCTGCTGTATGTGTTCTGCAGGAGTCTGACAACAGGTGATGTCGGTACCTGTGTGCAACCTGTAGAAATGGCAGAAAGCATGGATAGCAGAGTTTTGGAACTGAAAGAAAGGCTGGAGATAGAGCTTGTCCGCCTGGGGGAAGAATACCACAGTGGAATTCGAAGAAGGAAAGAGCAGCATGCCACAGAGGTAAGGACTGCATGTGCCAACCAAAAAGTAGCCTGTGAAATCCCCTGCAGGGACAGCTTGAAAAACAAGTTCCTCACTGAACTGTGAGGTCAGAAATGTGGCCACGGGGCAGAGAAGCTCTCAGAGCAATTGTCAGGACCATAGAAGGTACTTGAAAAGAATGCAGACAAGTGATGTTTGCTTGTCAGAAGCTACAAAATCGAGGCCCATCCTCATGAATTAACCAGCCCTGGGACTCCAGTGCAGGAAGGGCTAAAGCTAAAACTGGTGGTAATTAGATACTGACAGTGCACTGTGTCTCATCTTGGTCTGTTTGGTTTTAATCTCACTTTCATCCCTTCAACAGCAAACAGCCAAGATAACAGAGCTAGCCAGGGAGAAGCAGACAGCTGAGCTGAAGGCACTGAAGGAGTCATCAGAAAGGTAAACCCTGCATTTGAACAGCAGACTAATGATAAGTAGCTCTTAGTTTGGGGAGCATTTCCTGTTAGATTGCAGAGCACTGTCCTACAGCAAGTGAATGACAGAGAGGAGAAACATTTATTTGGTGGTAAATTGAGGTACAGCAACGTGACGCAGTGTCCCATAGTCACACAGTGGCAGTGTTGAGAGCAACTTACCACAGGTGTTAGTGCCTGAGCTGCAGCAAGTAGCCTTGACTGAGTCAATACAGGGAGCAAGGCTGCTAGTCACTGTCTGTCACCTCCGTGTGCTGCAGCCAGTACATCAGATAATCCCTTCCAGGGACTGATTGGCTCAGTCTTGGCTCCAGCACTTGAATAAACTGACAGAATCAATTTGCTAATTTCTAGTTGGGCATATGTCCATCTGTTCTTGCAGTCACACTGTTCTGAAGCTAAAATCCCTGCTCGTTCCTCTTTACCTCTTTAGCCTTTAGCTGCCAAGTTTCAGATGAAACTTCTTTCAGTGTCCTCCATCAGGAATGATTCTCAGTCTCCCTCAGCTGCTGATCACATTCAGACGAGACTAAGAAAAACAGGCTGACCAGTTAGGTAATGGTTTTCTAACAACAGAATGTAATTTAGTTGAGTCACACCTACAACTGGCTGTGAAACATTCAGAGATCTTAAGCAGCAATAAGGTGGCTGTGGGGGTCAAGGCAGAAATGGCAGCATCATCTCCAGATCTATCTCCATAGTAATTTATGTTAAAAAAAATGAATAAATAGGACTGTGAGCTTGAAGAACAGATGATTGAGGAGGATGTGACAGAAACGTGTAACATCATGAATGCCATGGGGAAGTGATTATTGTTTCTTATGAGAGGAGGAATTCTTTGGGAGTACTTCTTGCATACAGCATATAAATGCTGTTCTTTGCCTCTCAGAGCAAGGAGCAATGCAGTCTAAAAGTAGAGCTAAAACTCCAAGGTACAAGAGACGCTTAGGAAGATGAACACTTTTCTTTTCACAGCAACATTAAAGACATTAAGAAGAAGCTGGAGGCGAAACGATTAGACCGAATCCAAGTCATGATGAGGAGTACTAGTGACAAGGCTGCTCAAGAGAGGTACTGAGGTGGATGTTGTGGGGTTTTATCTTTTTGGAATGCTAGCTGTGCTGCTCCAGGCAGGGAACAACGCTACTCCATAGTCACTGTGACCATCAGGGATACTTTGGAAAGCAATCAAAGAGGCAGTGGCAGAGCTCCAGTGGTCAGAGGAGAGAAGCTGGCCTGTCTTCACTTCAGGCACAGCATTCTTTTTCCAGTGCATTCCAGTACAAAGTGAAGCCAAACATCTGCTCCCTAACTGCAGTGATAGTGTCATTCCTGCAGGCTCTGCTGACGTTGGCTTCTGGAGCTTTCTCCCTAGGCTTAATTTATGTGCAGCAGTCAGCAAGATCCGTGTCACTTACTGCACTTGTGAATAGCCTGAGAGCAGAGCATCAGAAATATCTGCAGGGATTAGGAGCTCATATGGAGATGCAGTGGAAGGTAATTACCATGGAGAAGTGGTACCTTGAAGACAACCCTCCCCTATGGCCCCTGTATCTTTGGTTCTGTTACCTCTCAGCTTCTTGCCAGAGGGACAGTGTTCCATCCATCCTATTCAGCTGAAGTCTGGGAGCACTTCTAAATCTTTCCCATCTGCCCTCATGAGTATTTCACCCCCCTGTCTTCCCGAGCCTCACTAGAATCTGTCCATGATGGTTTCAGCAGGGTGTGATTGGGTGCGTAATGGCTGCATCCTTCCTTGACCTTCATTTTGTTACAAAAATAATAATTCTGCTGCTGTGCTCTTGTACTCAAGGACTGCTTGATATGAATCAGTTCTAAAAGCTACATATGTTCAAGTATATAGAAGAGGGTACACTGCCTCTTCTGCTTCCTACTCACAGCAAGGTCCTTTTACTGTCTGCTTAGAGGAGAGGACGCAACAAGAGTGTAACACACCACCAGCTGTCCTGTCCTGCCATATAGAACTTTATCAGTATTCATAAACAGGCTTTATATAAAGATAACAGATGCATTATAGGATTTTATATATATATAAACTTTTTCCTTCACAGGTTGAAGAAAGAAATTAATAGCTCTCACATCCAGGAAGTGGTCCAAACAATCAAACTGGTAAGTTCTGCTTGTGGCAATCTGTTCTGTGCAAAGTGGGGGTGTCTCACGTACAGCATCAGATGTGCCAGGGGGGAGTGCGAGCTCTCTGAGCTATTTAAATCCCATTAAGCTGTTGCTGTATTGGGGTCTGAGTGCTTACTTCAGGCAGCTAAAGTGCAGTTGCAGACAGTTAGTACCCTCAATAAGATCCTGCTGCTCCAACACAGTTCAGTCAGTCCACCCAGCTGGTTGCAGAGCCAACAGACCTCAGTACTTTGAATTTCTAATACAAGTGATATATACCCCTCTATTTGCTGTTATAAACATTCATTTATGATAACTGATGTAAATTTGGATGTTGGTTTTCTTTATTTTGTTCTTTTTCAAGCTGACAGAAAAGACAGCCCGGTATCAGCAGAAGCTGGAAGAGAAGCAGGCAGAGAATTTGAGAGCAATCCAAGAGAAAGAAGGCCAGGTAAAGGCAGAGATAATGCTTTGGGTTCACTGCTGCTACTCAGTGCTGTAGTTCCACAGCAGCACCATGGCTCAGTCTTCCTCCTGTATTCTTTAACTAGAATTTGGAATCACTGCTGCACTCATCCTCCACACACACACACTTAGCCACCCACTCCTCAGCATGCTGAGGAAATGAATGGCTGTGAAGGTGGCTCTACAGAGCCTGCAGCAAGCTGAGGCAGGGACACTGCACTCCTACAGTCCCTGTATAGCCTTCATTTAATCACACAAAGCCCCCAGCATTTAAAATGGGATGGAGCTGTGTCTTTTGCAGAGGTGAGTCTCCTTCCCAAACTCCTCAGACTCTCAAACCATATTCATGTACCAAATTGTGGTGCAAATCACAACAGTGCATCCTTCCTCTTCCCTTTATCTGCAGGGAAGACAAAGGTTGCCTGAGGCGTGGAGATATGTCATTTAATGAGACCAAAACTGCACAGTGCTAACACTGCATCACAGTGGTCTCTCTTAGAGCAAGTTTTTATTCTGTTTTGAGCCTGAATTCTGCTTATCCTCAGTGTCTGGAGGCTGACTGGAGGTCTCTGTTTGCAGCTCCAGCAGGAGGCAGCAGCAGAATACGAGGTGAAGTTGAAAAGTCTGACTGTGGAAGTGCAGGAGTTGGTGAAGAACTATGTGAAAGAAGTCTTTCGTGATGGGCCGGTGATTCAGAAAGAAGCAGTTCTGAGCATTCCCGTGGAAGAACAAGGCTCTATAAAGCAACTGGAAGAGAAGATCCCAGGGGCAGTGGTGTCAAGGCTGGAAGCAGCTACAGCTGAGCCTCCAGGAGCAGAAACAGACATCAATATTGAGGAAAGCATTCTGTGAGCAATGCTTCCTTTGTTCCACTTACGGAATGTTTATGGACATATGTAATGAAGTTAAAGACCAGCTTGACAAACTACTTTTTCTTTCCATTCTGGGTAACTCCTGAAATCCTTCAGGAATTTTACTACTTTGTTATTCTAGGTATTGGAAATAGTCTGAGGAGCTCACCTACAGCGAGCACTTCACTCTCCTTAGCACTATAGTGTGTTTCATCAGTGGGGCTGAAGACAAGCTGGTTGTTGGCACTGACAACAGCATATTTTGGCCTGGGTTCAGTTGTCAGTTTTCAGAGCAAGATCCCTCATTGTCCATTATGCACTTGTTCACACCATAGCAATCTCAGAAGTAGATCCCTCTGAACAAAATATAACTCTCCAACTGTCCACTGTTGATGCTCCAACCAGCTGAGAGCCAGCCTGGAAAAAAGCCTCAGAAATGCACGTGAATGGAAACAGCAGAGGCTCAGGAGAAACTGTTGCTCCCTAAAGTGCTCTTCCACCTGGCAACAGTACCTGCTAACAGGTAACTACCTATTACAGCCCCTGTTTGTAGGAGGAAAGGTCAGTTTAAATCTCCTATCTTTTTGTTTCTTAGCATTCCACTTCCTTGCACAACCAGTATGGGCTTTTCAGTTGTTTTCCACCCCGGGGGCTGATTCTCACTCCCTATTTTGACTTTACCACTTTGGTGTGTCTTCAGGCAAGTTCTTAGATCTGAATCCAGTATCTCCTAAGACCCTTCCAGTCTTCAGCAGACTCGTTGGACAATTGTAAGGTACACTATGAGGAGCCTAAGAGCCTTAGCACGGGTTCCTGCTATCACAAACACACTTGCAGATTCTCTACTACCATAATTAGATGCTGTACAGAGCATCACTGCAACTTTTGCCCATGAAGCTAAACTATCTCCAAGCTACATAGTATAGCAACCTTTACCAATATCTCTAAGCTGCTTGAAAATAATTATGTTGCTCAAATGAAGAGCCAGACAGTTATATATTGCCCATAAGAGTACCTCACACAGAAAGCTCAGCACAGAAAACACATTGCATCCATTCAGTAGCTGAAAGAACAGCAGATCTCTGAAGCTTCCTTTGCCTGCTGCCATCCCTCTTAAAGAATGAGAACAGTGGGTTCAACAGTGATGAGGAGAATCTGCTCCTGGGAAAGCCCAACTCCTCAAATAATTCACATGCTCTTTGGGACCTGCAGTGTAAGACAACACTACTTCTGTGTGAAGGTGCAGTGCTCACACCTTTCTCCAAAGCTTCACTCACTTCCCATTTCTCCATGAGTTACAACCACTCTGACTGATAACAATTCTCTCCCTTTGGTGACATAACAAATAAGTCTTGTTCCACAGCCTCACTGAAGGAAATCTGCCCAGCTCTGCCCAGCAGCACAACTTGAAAGATGAATGGTTCTCAGCCTCTTTTAGCCATAGCAGGCACCTGCTGCTGTCTGTTTTCACTCATACAAAACCTTTCCAGCAGAGGGTCAGGTTCCCAATGATTTGGCTTTGTCTTGCAGCAGAAAAAAGGGCACATTCCTCTTAGCCATCTTTACACTTTCTAGGACAACAAAGCCTTATGTTGTGAATGCAGAACTTACATCACAGTCCCCTGCCTCCATGCATACTTTCTCTCACCTGTGTTATGATTTTGTGCTCTGAACAGCGAGTTCTCACTCATCCAGAAGGAAGGAACTGGCAACATATGGCCCAACTCCTTCCCTAGCACTGTGTAAGACAGAGCTTGCTAATGGATCCTAAAAAAGCAAGAAATAACAGCAATAATTCAGTACAGAACAGAAACACGCTGGCCTTCCATCAAATCCTGTATGCCTTAACACCAGCCCCTTGCTTTAATGCACCCATTTGGGCAGCCATGCCACCACAGAGCTGCAGAGGGTAGAGTATCATTAAACCCAGCCAACATGCAAGAATACAGCCTGCAAAGCTGCTCTTGTTAGTGAAATCTTTGCCCTTAAACTGTGCATTCCTGACTGCAGCAAGGGTTTCTCTCCCCTCCCTACAATGTGCCGCTGCAGTATCGTCTATTGCCACTGCAGTATCGCCTATTAGTCTTCTCCACCCCTTGACCTGTTCTTCAGGTTTCTGTCTTTTCTGGAGCAGTGAGCTCAATCATGGTTGAACCTGCAGCATGCAGTGGTTGTCAGATGAGAGCTGTTACACCTCGAAACTGCACTGGGGAACGTAACGTCAAGTGCTGCCATAAAAACCAGCTCAAGTAGGTATGAGATGAGATGTTCCAAACCTGGTCTGACATGCAACAGGAGACCAATACCTCCCTGTGGTGTTAACTTAGTACTGGAATTGTGTGATGTACATTGCTGACTTATTTATTTTCTAAGATAATAAAACACTGCATTTCTTACCGAAAAAAAAGATCACCTTCTTTATCTACCAAATGGAGGCCAGTGGATATGGGTTCAAGTCCCACGTGTTGCCCAGCCTACACACAGACTGTAATAGAGTGTGCACAGGTCTCAAATTCAGCTTCTCCATTTCCTAAATATGCCATCGCCTCCAAGCAGAACATCGTTCTCTTGCCAGCCTTTGGACAGTGACTTGGTTAGAGGAATCAAGGGCTGAAATAACACCAGGGTGCTCTTTGGGAAGCTGTAAGGGTGTGGACATTGAAAACAAATCACAGCCTCTGGAGGAAGTTATTAAATGAATGAGATACTAAAGTGGCTGCAGCTTCCAGCACAGAGCTCTGTTTGACGAGGACAGGCACCATTATATATACATAAGTGCAACTGGGAGACGACAGCAGACGCAGGATCCCACTTTGATTTAGCAAATTGTTCATCTCTATTCCACCTGCCAGCTTCAAAGGCCTGTGCACACCGACTGCCAGGGCTGAGACAGCACAGAAAGGCAGAAAGGAAAAGAGAAAGCAACATTTGGGGGGAAACATGACACAGAAGAACAGCAAACCCTGAGATACAAACGTAACCTTGTTGGAAGCTGATAGGAAAAGATCTTCAGAGGGAAAAAGAAGAAAAGAAACAACATCTCAAAGCAGAAATTACCCACCGAGTAGGCTGCAAGACTGCATTTTGCAACGTACTTACTTAGATATCGATTAACACATGAGAAAGCTGGCTATAGAACATTACTGCAGTGCAAATCTAAAAGGTTAACGGCATGAGTTTCAATAGGGCCAAGTGTTGCGTCCTGCATTTTGGTCACAACAACCCCAGACATCCCTACAGGCTTGGGGAGGAGTGGCTGGAAAGCTGCCTGATGGAAATGGACCTTGGTGTGCTGATGGACACACTGAATATGAGCCAGCAGTGTGCCCAGGTGGCCAAGAATGCCAATGGCATCCTGGCTTGTATCAGGAATGGTGTGGTGAGCAGGAGCTTTCCTTTTCTTACACCTCTGAACTATAAACACATTTCAAAGCATCTCAGCAATGCAACAGGCATATGAATAAATCAAGGTCTACTTTAATTTAAAACACAAGTGCAAAGGATTCACAACCACAGGTGAGCAGGATCGCTTGTTTTGAATTATAAATCTTTTTCAAAGCCCTGCTCTTTTGCATTAAAAAAAAAAAAAAAAAAAAGAAAGAAAAAAAAAAAAAGAAAGAAAGAAACAGAAACATTTGACATCAAAAACTTTCCAGTGCAGCTCAGGAAGAGCTAAACAAATTCATTTCAATTAGCTTTATCAACCACGAACTCAGACATCCAGTCAGTGCGGACCACCACGATCTGCTGGCCACAGGTAGAGCGCCATTGAGAGGCAGCAAACTCATCCCTCAGCAGGCAAATAAATACTGGAGCTGAATCACCTTCTGGAGCTGCTTCTCTCATCACAGCCTACAGAGGCAACCAGTGTGCTTGGCAGTCTCAGCACCCACCCTTTATGTGACTGACAAAAGTGCAGATGAATTCCATCCCAAATTACTTCAAGTAATCAACTGTGGCTTCAATTCTGAAGCAGGATCTATCATTGGAGTAAACAGCAGAGGACAGAGATTATCAACATCTTCTGAAGAAAATGCAGTGAAGGGTATCTGGGACAGCACGACTGTCCCAAGAATAACTTAATTTTCAATAACTTTGAGTTTCAAAACGGGATCCCGCTTTCATACATAAGACACACTCTTGAGACCTCACAACAATAGGCACCAGCACTGCACAACGTGACATCCTGACCTAGAGTCCAATTACCTCGACTATCTCACTGATCAGAAACTGCATCGTACAAAATACCTAAATCCATTTAAAAATAACCAAGAGGTCTGCTTAGACAACCAGAGTCCTTCTGAATGTATCACCAAGGGGGTGATGGAGGAAGGACACACCAATTACAAAACGTACATCAAAAGTTCCCCTTCTCCCCATGTCCTGCAGTAGGAAGCAAGGGAGAGGGAGGCTGAACAAACAGCCTTGCTGTGCACATAAAAATCTCTCCTGGGATATAGGCAGGACAGCTGAAACTCTTTCATTCTGTCTCCCAAAGAGTTCCCCCTCCAATGGTCTCCCCTCCAAAAGTTTAAGGGAATGAAATGGATTCAAGACTGACCACTAAACCGTACGTATTCCTCAGCAAAAGAGATGCGTGTTGATGCAAGGGAGCCATTGGAAAACAAATACGTACATATCACATCTGCTCCCTGGGGAAATATGTACAGCATTCTACGTCCACGTTTAATTGAAGATTAAAATCGTCCATGGAGGAAAAACAAAATATGTGAAGTCATTGTGCAACGTTGGAGAGTTGAAAGGCATCTGTGCCCCACAATGTACATTTAGGGGAGCCCAGCGCTCCAGTGTACGTCTGACAAAGCAAAGGTCACATTTCTAGTAGGGAAATTCTCTTCCAGTTCAGTAATCAGCAGCCAAGGTTTGCAGGAACCTGCAAGCACTCAGATACACAACCTCAGGTCCACATACAAATGCCATTCTTTGGAAGAAGCGATCCAGAAGTCATCCAGCACCTGCTCTGCTCTTGAGAAGAACGCGGTCGTATTGAGTCTGCATTGATTGTCTTTAGCAAAAGAGAAGTCACAAAGGCCGAGAACACAAGGGCCTATCCTGTGAGAAGACCACTGACGAGTCCCGAGCACCATTACACAGGATAAGACTGCCTGGTCTCCTGATTGTCTCTTACACGTTACCTTATCCCAGCATTTCCCCTCTGTGAAGTCAGCAGGTAGAGGTACGCTTTCTGTATTGCTGGATGAGGGGGACCAGGCACTCTGGGAGCCCTGTCTGGAGCAGAAAGGGATGGTCCAGAAGTTCCTGTGCCGTTGCTCTTTCTAGTGGCTCCCGTGTTAGCATCCTTTCCAAGAAATCCCTCAGAACTGGAGACGTCTGTGTGTGAAAAAGATCAACCAAGTCAAGCCCATATAGGAGAGAGGCAACACTGACAACAAGCTACCAAGATAGGATTGCTTAATCCAACTCTGTCACTCTAGTTTCTAAGATAAATGCATGCCGTGTCTTTAAAATGAAGCTGGACTAGATGACCTGAGAGGTCTTTTCCAGCCTTAATGATTCTATTTCTATGATGAAACTAAATTACCTCCACCCTTTAAAATATGCACATTGAAGCCAGTTGCGTAGCCAGGCTCAAGAGCCGCTGAAAGGCTCCGCTCATCTCTTGCTGATAGTAATCCTCCGTGTCATTAAAACTGAATAAAAAATGAACTTGGTATATATTTATTTATTTTAACGCCACTAATTACATCCATTTTAGACTGGGGGCATTTTCTTAGCTCTGGTTAACTCAGCAGTAGATCACAAACTACTGCTTACAGTGAGCTACAGCTTGTTTGGTGAGTGCTTTGAACAACCACTGTGATGGCCAGAGGGAAAAGGCAGAATGCAGCTGAGCACCAGGACTCAGCCTCTATCACCCTGTCAGTAAACCTGCCTATGCTTTAGAAAAGCAGCAGAGCATCCCAAGGGGTGTCTGTTTAGCTTGTTGTACCCCATACCACTGACTGACCACAGTGAACCACTAAGGGTGATCAGAACAGAGGGCTGAATTCACAGCAGGTGCTGAGCCCCATTCAGACAGCAGTGAGAGAGGATGATGGGGTTTTGCTTCCCAGACAGCTGTGGGCACAGCTCACCTTATGAAGGGCTCTGGCTTTCACAGACTGCAATGGGGTCATCCTACCAAGTGATGTAGACCTCAACTGGTTTTATGCTGTCTATGCAGGTCCTGCATGCGACCCTGACATTTTAATTAGGGTTGCAAAGGCAAATAGGAAAGACAGCAGCTGTTGATGTTTGAGTGTGTGCTGTTAGCTCAGAAGTCTGCTCTGTTAAATAATTCAGGTTTAGCAGCTGAAAATATTCTGATTAATTGGAAAGGCCGGAGAGCTCAGAACGCTGCAGAAGCTATTTGATCTCAGAGGCTTGGACTGAAATGAAAGGAGGACTGTTCTAAGAGAGGACTAAAAGGTAATCACTGCATTTCTTATGTCACTGATAGTTTTTCATAAGAAACCATGAAGATGAGCTAATCTTCAAAGCACCCGCAGCATCCTCCATGAGCTGCTGTCTGTACTGAGCCTTCTTGCTCTGACCATAATGCAGCCTTTGCATTCCTGAAAGCTGCTGAGCTGGAAACTCTCAAGATCAGGGAGCCTCCTGTTTGCTTCCCTAAAAGGTGAGCAAGATATTAGGATAAATATTGGCTCCACCCCGAGCAGTTTTTGATTTGCATCATCAGGTTTATGCCCAAGCAACCTTACATTATTAGGACTGCTTCCCAAAACAGCCACTAGCTGTCAGCAACAGCTTGTATCCATGGAGGTACCATGGCCAAAGAAGGTCCCCAAGAAACATGTTCTAGCAAGGCCGCTCTCACAGCCAGCTTTACAGGGAACAGCTGGTCAATGTGTTTCCCCATCAGGTTTATAAGTGCTTTGCCAATATGCTCACCCTGTGGAAGTTTTTCAGTTTGGGAGGAGGACTGTCACGGAGTCTCTTCATTGCCTGGACTGGAGAATCACTGAAATAGGGGGGTTCTCCATCCACCATCTCTATCACCATGATCCCCAGAGACCAGATGTCCACCTGTGGGGACAGTGACACATCTATACACACAGCCCAAAGTAACAGGTCCTCGCTTTGTTGCTTTCATAAAGGTTACAACACCCACTCCACCTATGACAAACGTTATTGGGAGAGTAAAACATGAATCCCCTTGGTGCTCTTGGATCATCATTTCCTACCCTTCTGACATCAGGGTAGTTGCCCCTTACCTCAGTGGTGTACGGCACCCTTGCAATAACTTCTGGAGCCATCCAGTAGGGAGTACCTACCAAGGACTTTCTTTTAGGTACATCTTTACTGATCTGAGCACAGAAACCAAAATCTGAGAGCTTGACCTGTGCAAAGAGAAAGCAACCAAAGTTAAACACGACTGTTAAACTATGTGGATCTAGATGACCTTAAAGGTCCCTTCCAATGCAAACCATTCTATGGAAGGAAGCACCAAAGGCAAAGAAGACTAAAAGGAGTAAGAGGATGAAGTATAAACTGTGAACAGCAAGGAAACAAAGAAGCAGACTAAGGCTGCAACAGCAGAATCCAGGTAACATTGTGGCCAAGGAAACCTACCCTTCCATCCAGGGTCAGAAGAATGGAGTCGCTCTTAATGTCCCGGTGAATGACCCCCTGAGAGTGAAGGTAGGAAAGAGCCTGCAGCACTGATTCACACACTGTTGCAATTTGCTCTTCGTTTAGCCTGAAATTAAGGACACCATGTTTTAATGGCATTGTACCCTCTTGCGGCTGGTGTTAAGTCACAGTCGCTGTCAATGCTCAGTGCAGCTTCATGCAGCTGGATAATCTAGATAGTCTTATGCATAACTGAAGGTAGCACAGGTTATAAGCAGGGGAAGACACTATGTCTACTACTACCAACACAAGAGCCCTCATGATCAAGTGTAAGAAAAAGAGTAGAAATGAAAATCATCTCTTGTTTCAGGGGCCAACGCTTTCTGCACATATAGACTGACTTAAGAATTGTAAATCAACACTGAAGTCCTCTGAGTGCTTTTGATTCTCAGCTCTAAGAAAAGCTGATACGTCTGAACTCTGTGGTTCTCAAAGATAAGGAGGAATACGTTCAGCGTGTAATGTATGGAATCTGGTTTCAGCCAAGTGATTGCGTGGTGCAAGAGAGATTACGGGGGGATTAGCTGACTCCTGGAGATGCAAATCAGTTATCACCTTCAGCAAGTATTTAATGAGGGGAATGAGGGTGTTTTCCTCCCTGCGAAAAACTGATAAAGGCTTGAAGCTGACTTTGGATAAATGTTATGGTTATAAAAGATCCTGTTTCCACTGTGTGGAAAAACAAGAATTCATTAAAGGGTTGAAAGGAAGGCTTTGAGAAACAACATTTAGGCTGACATCCCGCAATGGAATTCAGTCTCACTACATAAACCTTTCACAGGCCCTTCCAGAATTATTATTATTATTATCTGTAGCTCTATTGGCTCTACTGACATCAGCTATGGGCTATGAGAGTTTCAGTGGCTCTGCGATGCCGTAACTCAGCACTCTTTGGGACTAAACATTCTGTTTCCTGTCTGGGAGCAGATACTCAAGAGAAACCTTCACTCATTCTCTGTGTGCTTCCAATGGGTGACAGTGATGAAGTATAGCAGTTTCCAGGTAGTGCAATTACAAAGTGCCACAAGAACTCTGAGGGAAACTGCTCCTCTGAGCAGCCTCCAATCTGCCATTGCCTGTGAGGTGCACATGAAAGCGTTGACGTTTTGGGTTTCACTTCTCACCTGATCTGAGACACAATGTCAGTGAGGGCCCCCCCCTGCAGGAACTCCATCAGCACCCAGAGCTCCTCTCCCACCAGGTAGCTCTTGTACATCTCCACTACATTGACATGTTGGTAGTCCCTCATTATCACCACCTGCAGGGAACACCACACAGGGAACAGCTGATCACCAAAGCACCACTAACTCTACCCACAAAGTCAATATGATCAGTCAGTGCAGTTGCCTCCCTCCCCCAACCATTCCTTCCCTTTAAAATGATGCCTTCTTGCTCTTCCCACCCCTCCTGTTACCACGGCTTATGTTGAGCAGCAGAACCCTACCTCTCCTTATTATACCCACCTCATTGAAAAGCAGCTCCCTGCGCTGCTGCTTCCTCAGATCCATCATCTTCACCGCCACCTGCCGCCCCGAGTGCTTCTCCCGAGCAATGC
The DNA here is from genome assembly GCF_054131305.1 of Coturnix japonica. Taxonomy (NCBI): domain Eukaryota; kingdom Metazoa; phylum Chordata; class Aves; order Galliformes; family Phasianidae; genus Coturnix; species Coturnix japonica. The sequence goes on along the minus strand of NC_140667.1, from coordinate 2,698,443 downwards.
AGACAATGCCCGTGGACCCTTCCCCGATCTTTATGTAATTCTCCAGCAATGTCCGTGGATCCCCCTGGTCCACCACCATCCTAAGGGCAGCTTTGAACTGCTCATGAGTCACAACCACGGGGTCTTCGCTCACTGGCTGCCCTTTGGCAGAGGAGTCCTGGGGGAGGTGTAGGTTGCTGGAACTCGTCTGTGTCTGCCTGTTTCGGGGGGATCCAGCTGGTGACGGCCTGCCTTGGGGTGCTGCTATTGCCTTCTCTGCTGTAGGAGACTTCTGGGGGGTGCTGGCTTCAGAAATGAGCCTGGGGAAATCAGACGTGGGCTGATCCGATGGGAGGGACTGAGCTTTGGCCGCAGGGCTGCGCGGTGAGCCCCACTGCTGGGGCCTGAAGAAAGCAGTAGGCTTTGGGAGAAACAGAAGGAGAAGAAAGGAAAAGTTCTGTGGTTAGGTTAATGTGAAGCAGTAGGAGGCTGTGGATGCCCCATCCCTGCAGGCATTCAAGGCCAGGCTGGATGTGGCTCTGGGCAGCCTGGGCTGCTGGTTGGTGACCCTGCACACAGCAGGGGGTTGGAACTGGATGAGCACTGTGGGCCTTTGCAACTCAGACCGTTCTATGATTGTGTGATTCAAATGAGGCAGCGAGGCTCCCAAGATATCAGCAACAACAAAACACACACACAGCAAAACCCACAGTAAAAACAGCCCTGCTAAAAAGCATTCCAGCCTCGCCACCAAAACTCAGGGGCAACCCGAGTTGCAGAGCGTTTGAAAATCCTTTATCCCTCCATGCCTCTGATCTTCCTGTATATAAAAAGAAAGAAGATTCACGCCAAAGCTGTAAATCACTTTGAAGTCTTGGCCTAATTCCCTTTGGGTAATTACACTCTGCCTACTGAAAACTCTCCCCTCACATTCTGCTGGTACCTGCAGAGCGCTGCTGTCGATCAGACACGGAGTTAGTGCTGTTATGGGAACAGCACAGTGAGCAAAGCAGCTGCAGGCTGCCATCCCTGTACAGCCACCTTCACCTCACCCTACCCCCTGCTCACCACTGCCCTCAGTGACTTTGGATCAACAGTGCCCTTCCCTGGAGCACTCAAGGCCCTTTTGGAGACCTCCCACTCAAGCTCCAAGCTGGCCCAACCCAACCTAAGATCACAGCCTGCAGTGGTGTGGCTTCAGGATATGCATTCCCATGCTAACACCGCACAGATCCCCCAAGCAGGAGAAGAAGCACACACTCAACCCTGGAAATGCTGAGCAATTAAAACTCAACAGCATCCAGCCAGCTGGGTACAACACACACCATCCTTGCTTTGTTGCATTCACAGCAATGGTGGATCTGACAAGGCAGAGCTTCAGAAAGAGCAAAGCAACCATTTGTATTACAGCACAAATCAGAACTTCAAAGCAGCTCTCACAGTTCAGACCAATTGCTAACAAAGTTAATAGGGCGGGTAGGGGAACTGAAGGTAAGCTACAGAAAGAAAAAATGTTTAAAGAACATTCATTTTCTCCCCGAAAATAATAGTCTAGACTTTAATTTCTATGGGTATTTCATCAAGGACTTGTGAGAACGGCAGTGTCTGCATAAGTCCCAGCCCGTGGCTGTGTGGCTCCATGCTGGCACTGTGCTGCTGCAGTGCTCAAACACAAGCTGTCAGAAGTTACTTCCTCTTCATTTCCCAGCTCCACCCCTGCAGTCCTGTGCAGACACGCTCATGGCAACCAAATATCTATTTCCCAACTCTTGTTTTGTCTCTAGAAGGGGGGGGGGAAGGGGGGAAAGGGGGTTTTATATAACCTAGAGCATGCAAAAGGGCACAGCTTGCATGCAAGCTCGCACATGTTTGGCTAACCACACATCAGTATTGTTTCCTGCTCTGGGAATGTGACAGTCCCTGTGCACACAGCTCCTGTCTATGGACACTGTGCTGTGTCAGTGCTCTCCCACTTCTCCCAGGCCAAAGCAAGGAGTGCTTCACCTTCCCTGTGCCTGCAGACTGATGTCCTGTCTGATAGCAGGGTGGCAGACTCAGCTACAACCAGCTAACTCCTAATCTGCACTGGCAAAGCAACACATACTCATACAATAATACACCCTAATGTAAGTGATGGCCATTTCCCAAAAGGCAAAAGTGCATTTGTGTTAGTACAATTGCATTTAAGTTACAACAGCAGAAGGACAATGATTAGCAAGTCCCCTATCTCCTTCCTATCAACCTACCTGCCTGCACAGCTGTGCTAACAAGGCTTTCCCATGCAAATCTGGCTGCCATTTTGAGCTGTGCAGGACTGTGTATCTCCTCTGGCCAGGGCTATTTGGATTCCAGCATTAACCACAACGTTAAATGCTGGTTGTGCATTGTTTGCAATCAGATTTGCTCAGCTGTGAAAAGAACCTCTGGAAGTGCAAAGACAACACTGAGCTCAATGAAAAATACTGAGTAATTGTACCTTTATATGCAGGGAAGGGCCTGACTTGTTTGAGCTGCTGGAGGAGGGGAACACGCTGCGTAACAGCCTCCTCTTCAAGCTGTTCTCCCTCGATTTGGAGCTGGGGCTGCCTTCTCCTGAGGGCCTAGAGTTTGCCTGCCGTACCAGACAAGGTTGAGGCCAGCACTCTTCCGAGCTCCTTTTGCCCATCCTATCACCGTCCCCTGGCAGAGCTGGCACGTGCTGCAGACAAGAAGCACGTTGGAGACAGCTGCTCTCAGGATCCTGGAACTCTGAGGGCCCAAGGGACTGCGCTTTCACAACCATGCCATTGGGGTGAGACTGTCCATCCAGCCTGGGTTTGTAATCTGGCCACATAGTCTGCCTTCGGGTCACCTTGGTCCCACCGTTGCAATTGAGGTAGTTTCCATATTTGTCTGCCCACTCCGCCTCAGGGCTCTGAAGATACATGTCTGGGGGTCTGTCTTCCCCCAGGAGCCCAAGGGACTGAGCTCTCCTCCTGCTGGTGGGGCTCCTTCCCCTCAGAGTGTTGGAACTGATGGCAGAAAGCTTCTGGATATCGTTGAGTATCCCAGAGATATAGCCTTCCACTTCCACGGTGCTGCCCCTCACCACTGTCTGCAGAATACACAGGGAAGAGGCAAAAACATTACAGCTGTGAAACACGAGGCTCAATTCATTTGACCAAGGTTATGTGTTGTCTGTGTAGCCAAAAGGGGCTCAGACTTAACAGAAGTGGCACTGCTTTCAGAACAGTGGCTCCTGCTGCCCTTGCCTCCTAATGGCCAAAACATCAGCACTGTTGTAATCAGCCTCCTTTAGTCTGGTTCTCTCCCATTTTTGATAATTCATTTTAATCTTGACCACACTGTTCCCACACTATATTCCCCCTCTGTTTTGCCAAGCTATTACAATTAAGAGTGACAAAAGAAGGGTCACACCAGCGCACAACTTGCCTTGTAAGCAAAGGATAAAGAACAAGGCATCCATCCAAACAAGCCACAGCACTATAGAAGTTGGACATTTGAAGCTGTCAATATATTATATGGTGTTCTACCTTGTTTATTCTAGAACTGAAAAGCATACAGAAGCTTTTTTAGGGCTGGAAACCAAAACGTTTCATTTCTTCACAGAAATCCACAGCACAGAATGACTCCTACACTTTCATGAACCTCTGCCTGAGGAAAATCCTCCCCTGGAGTAATGGCAATCTCCTGTTTGCTAACTGAACTCTGGGGGTTTTCTAAAGATGCTGAATTAATTACACCTAAGCCTAATATTTAGCTGGTGCTAAACAGCAACTCCAGTCATTTCAACACCACAGTAAACAATTGAGAATCTTATGCACTTGCCCATTTGCTCTGGGAATGCCATGGGTAACAATGTCATGAGCCTAAAGCAAGGCATGGGAGAGATCTATCACCTCACCCTGACCCAAAGCCTTTTACTTCACGATTGAAGGAAACTCCATTGCTCAACATGAGCTTCTTGGTTTTGACAAATCCTTGCTGGCTGCCAGCTCTCACCCTGTTATCTATGGGAAGTGGCTGCAAATAGAAGACTTGCTTATTTGTTCCAGTTTCTTTCTGGGAATTGAAATGATTCTGCCTGATCTGTAATTCCTTGAATTTTGTTAGACCCAGATGGCTTGAAAACATCCAACATGTTTAAGAAGTCTCATATGTTTCTCTCTTATTCCAGCCTGAGCTCTTATCCCTCTGTGCTTGTGTTGTGCTGGCGAGCTAATCACTGTTAACCTTTTCAATCAAGTCTGAAGAAAGATCATTAAAACTCTCCATGTCCTCTGTTATTATCTTCTTTCCAAAATGAGCGGTGAACAAACCTTTTCCTTCATCCTCCTCCTCAGTGTGTTTATGATGTTTCCTGAGTGCCTTTTATGTTCTCTGAGAATAACATCTCTCTTTGTGCCTTGGCCTTCCAGTTTTTTTTCCCTACGTACATTTCTTTTTTATTTGCCCTTTCCAACTTGACCCAGTTTCCACCCATCTGAGCAATCCTCCCGCACTTTAAGCTCATTAGAGCTCTAACCAAGTTGGGCTCCTATTGTATATATTCTCTGGTTCTATCACCTCCTATGTTGACCTCAAAGCAGATTCAGGACAGCACAAAACAAAAGGCAATATACCTCCTCCCTTTTCATTTTGCCTATTATTTTCCCTTATAAATCAGCATTCTGTTCAAATGATACACCATTTAAATTGCAGGCTTGGTTTTGCATTAGTACCTGCATTATGCTAAAATATAGTCCCATTTAGACCCCAGAATTCCAGCAACTGTACACAAAAGGCTATGGATGTTCAGCAGATAAACAGCTATTTCCTTTCCAGTTCCTCCTGAAATCCAAGCAGAAATACCTCTATTTTGTACCATACCTTTCAGCCTTTAGGCCATCGTAGGGCTGGGTTTTTGGTTGTTTGTTTGTTGCTTTGTTTAAACAGAGAACCAAAAGTTTCCACAGGCCAAGCAAGACTTCAAATGCAGCCATTCTGCCACCACCTGTAATTCCTTTTTTTCAGAGGTCAGTATGAATCTGCCTCTCTTCACACACCAGCTCCCTGAAGACACTTAGGAACACACAGTTTTCTGATGACCATTATTAATGGCCATCCAAGCAAGACAATCATCTGAATGGTTGTCACCATCCTTAGTCCTGCTTGAACACATATAGCTCAACATTCCCACCCTGCTGACCCAGGGAACTGGAAAAAGTAGCCTCCTTCTCTTACCTTCATAGGCTGGAGCTGCATCCGGGTGATCCTTGAAGGGTCCACCACTGGCTTGGGGCGCCTCAGCGTGTCTAGAATATTCTGCCATTGAGGTGGCAGGCCCACGAATTTGCCTTCTTTTGGGTCAAACGAAGTGTGGACACGATGCTCGAAGTTCTGCGGAGCTGAGATCTCTGGGCGTTTCTTCTTCTTCTTGCGGAACATGATGCCTGAATGAGAGAAAGCAATGCCATCAGTGCTCCTGCATCCTGGATCACAGCATCATAGAATGGCCTGGGTTGAAAAGGACCACAGTGCTCACCCAGTTTCAACCCCGCTGCTATGTGCAGGGTCGCCAACAGACAGACCAGGCTGCCCAGAGCCACATCCAGCCTGGCCTTGAATGCCTGCAGGGATGGGGCATCCACAGCCTCCTTGGGCAACCTGTTCCAGTGCATCACCACCCTCTGTGTCATAAACTTCCCCCTGCCCCAAGAAGGGAAAGAGTTTCTATATCCACCATAGCAGGGGCATTACAGTGATGTTACTGCTTTAAACTGTATCTTTCCTTCTCCTGCTCCTAATCTCTCAGCTTCCAATCTTCATCCTGTCTCTCCTATGAGGAGATAGATATTCAGGGCATAGCACACGCTGTCTTTTAAGTTTGCTTTTTAATGGCTTCACATGACCAGGGATCCTGTAAAATGTGGTTTTAAACACACCGCAGCCATTAGCCCTTGCAATATCAAGTGTTTTTGAACCACAAGACGAATGATTAGAGCTAAGCTACAAGGCTGGAAATGCTCAGATTTACAGCCTGGGTGACATCTCAGCCCCAAGCAGAACAGCAGCTCAGTGCCAACATATCGGTTTGCATAGGCACAAACAATGTGCATTAGGGAATATACATTACATGACCATACCTGCCAATCAACACCTGGAACTCACTTAGTTCCTCCATACAAAAGCATCGAGTCCGAATACAGTACAACACTGGGCATCCAATGACATTTGCTTGATGTGGTCAGCATCAGTCTTTGATCATAAAGACACTGCCATAGCAGACAGGTGGTTTAAAGGCACACTGGAATCCATACACTGTTAAAAACAGTGATTGCAGCCCGCTTGGATTTCGAGTAATCTGTGTAGGTTTTGTGTCTGATTGAGAAGGTCTGTATTTAAGCAGCCTCCTCTCACTTTGTGGCTTTCATGCAAGAGCTGCTTGTTTTCACTTCCAATATCCAGCTACAGAACGTTAAAACAGAAAACACAAAACAGGCCTTTTCTAATTCAGCAAGAAATTAACACAAATACAACAAGCACCAAAGACTTTGTAAATCGAGACAAACCTGTATTGAAACGCAGACAGCATCCCTTTAATATAACAACACAAACACCGTGACACCGATATTACAATCACCTCCCAGACTTCAGTCCTTCCTTCACTGCTGACAATTGGAAGCAATGCCACAAACAGAAAGAATAAAAGTCACTACCACGAGACAAAAGCGGTCGGAGATTGAAATGCTCTCAGCGATCCATTGCTGCTGCTGCCTGGGAAACCACGTTAGGTTTTTCAACTCCAGATAGAGCTGTTCCTAGATGATACAGTTCCAATAGCTGTCACATCTGCCTGTGAGCATGAGGGAAAAAAAATCCCACAGCATCCAGAGCAGGGGGAGGGATCGGTGGGAAGGAGGGGCGAGAAGAGAGAAGGATCAGGCTCCTTGGAGAGGGAGGGGTGGGAAGATTGGGGATGGGAGAGGGAATGGGGAATCGGAGTTAGGGGCAGAGCAAGGACTGGGAGGACGTGGCAACCCACGGAGGAGCAGGGCACGGAATAGAAAGAAGTAGATAGATAAGCGTTATCAGAAATTGCTCAGCACAAGAGTTCAAAGCGGCAGACAAAGAGGTGAGCTCACGTTTCTTTAATCTGACTTGCCACCACCCTGCATCCATTCAATGCTCTGCTCCACTGGTGTAGATGTGCTGCACTTATCTATGCACATGCTCATTCACTCACACGTACACTTGCTGATAGCAAAGCCAGCCCAGAGCTACTTCAGCCTCACTCGTGTGGCTTCCGGTTAAAAATAAGCTCTCCCTCCCCCTCCTTGCTGCAGCAGCTGAACTCACTCGGTGCTTATTCTGCTGGTCTCACAGATCTGGCCGCAGCTCGTTGCATCCCTCCCTGGGCAAGAGATAACGAGCAGTGCTCAGGCTGAAGCAAGCAGCTCCTGTGATTGCTAAACACTCCCTCAGCTGACAGTGCTGGCCAGCCAAGGGGGGATGGAGAAAGGAAGGGAAGAACTCGGGACCTGAGGAACTGCAACATGTGGGTCGGAAGATGAAGGAGATCCCAGAGAAGCCACCATTTAAAAGGGAGGGAAAAAAAACATATTTCCATATTTTGCTATACACTAATTTAACACATTTCAAGAGCAGTGGAAGCTAAATAGGCCACTATCAATGTGTGCTGCGTGTTTATGTGCTTATGTTTGTGTATACCTATGGCCATGAGAGCATGCACAGATGGCAATAGCTGCATTCCATACCTTCTAAACCCCTCATGTTTACCCCCTGAGGATTCCGAGATGTTATTTATAACAAACTGCAGATATCCACAGCGTTCTGCAGACAAAGAAAAATGACAGGTTCCTTCCCTGAGGAGCTTCAAATCTGTGAGTGGTTTCATACAGATAAAACAATAAAAAAAGACAACGAAGGGTGGGCAGAAAGGAGAAAGAAAAGGTAAATAGTCTGAAATGGGATCTAAGAGCAAAGAGCCTCATCCCAACAGCCCACATTCATCTGCTATACTTGTTTTTAAAATGCTGGGTTAGACACTTTTCTTCCCTAAAGGAAGAATGGATGTTTGCCTGCTGTGCTATCACTTCCCCTATTTCAAGTCCTTTCCTTCCATTCCTCTCACCCCCACAGCTCCCAGTAGCAAAGCTATGTATTGGTGTGAACTGATGGGATGCTCTAAATCCTGCACAAACACACACGTGGATTAATATTACATTAGAAATAAGCTTAGAGAGAGAGATCTCTGTTATATTGGCCGGTTTATTTCAGATAAATGGGGAAAAAGAACACAACTGCTTGATGGTTTTTGCACCACCAAACAGGGTCTGGAAGCTCACAGTGCTGCCTCTTTCTCCCCTGCTCTATTTCCTTGCTCATAAATGAGAACTGAAGCCTCATACAGTGAATGTCTATCTGTGAAGGTTGTTTTGGATGCTGCTCAGTGCTACACTTGTGAGCGTGTTTTAGCCATACCAGACCAAATTCGTTCTGGAACTTATATAAAAGCTCTTGCAGAAAGCAAGACGTAGCTATGGAGCTTCAGTCTCCACTCTAAGTCAGCATAAAGATGTTACCAAGATTAGAATATCAACATTTCAAGCTCTGCCTGCAAAAATACAGATGAAAAATAACCTTCTGCCTGACACATAAAATGTTACGCTGGGACAAGGGAAAGGGGCCCCATCTGGCCTAGTGGATCACGTGGCAATGGAAGGAGCCAAGGCGTTAGGCTGCATCTGGGGAGCAGACCACATCAAGCACAGTACATTGAAACACTGGGTGCCACGTCCTGTGGGTCAGTGCTCCTCCATAACGTGTGGTCTGTAGCCCATGGGATGACATGAGCAAACTGCAGCCTGGGCACAGAGTCCCAACACGTGGGGAGGAGAGCACAGGCTGAAGCCCCGCAGCCTGGCTGACTCAATGCCCTGCTACTCACTGTTGCTATTAAACAACACTGGCCGATAAAGAAATTTAAGTCATAACAGACCAGACCTTGAAGCACAGTTACTAATCCAGCGAACTACTTGTTGATAGCTCTTGTCCTTATTTGATCAGCTGTCTTTGTTACTAGGCACATAAACCATCGCTCGCACTTAGCAGACAGGACATGCAGATCAAGGCACAGAATATGGAAATCAATATGCGGCTTCATCACGCCATCAAGAATGAGGCTGTTAAAAGGGATGGGGCTTGGGAAAGAGCCATACAGCAGCATCCTCATCCCCAGCAGCTCAATGGGGGCTCAGCTGCTCAGATTTTACCTTAACACTTAGATAAGCAGATGAAGACTCAGCGAACACCCCAAAGCCCCGCGGAGCTCTCACTCACCAGCCACAAAGTTCTCTTTAGTTGTTTGCTCTTTCTTCAGTACTCTGTCCCCAGATACATTACAGCATTAATGTCCTGGCAAAGAAGAAAACAGATGCATCAGCAAACATTCGTGGACGGGACTTTCTGTAGCTGTGAGATGAGATGTGTGTCTGTGTATGTTGGTTAGCACTTGGCTGAAATAATTAGGTAGAAACAGGCAATAGAATTGTTGGTAATAATTTAAACAGGCGGAGATGAGACAGCTTTCAGATAGCCAAGATGCACTTCCACACCCAGACAATGGGAGTACTACCGTGTAGTGTTTCAATAGGTGTGCTGAAAGCATCTTGGCTATCGCAGCTGCCAGAAGGTCGGGAGTGCAGACACGAGGGGTTTTAATTGGTGAGTCAATTAGGCTTCTTCATCAGACAGGGCAAGGGTCCTTGCAGATATAACAGACTTCAGAGGAGACGTTCCTATGCCTCATGTAAAAGCAATGAGCGTGCATGCTCCTGACGTGCTGTCAGCTTGCCCAAGCATCACCCGGAGTCATCTTAACCCCTCCGTCACCCCAATGGTTGTAGAGCATTGCCTTGCAATGATTCAACAACGCACTTTCCTCTCCGTCCTTTTCACTCACTCATAGGTTAAACTGTCAGACCCCACAGACCCACACCTCAGCCCATCTGAAAGACAGTGGAAAGCAAAAAAGGTCTCACTGGCAGTCCAACAATGAGAACAGTTCCAAATGAGAGGAGAAAGAAGGGTCTGGGTCTGCAGGGAAACTCTCCCACTGCCATGCAGCAAAGCCGATTGGAGGACGGTGTTGCTGGGCTATAGGAGTAAAGATGAAGTGAACTCCTTCCCAAAGGAATCCAGCTCCTGGATTTTCTTGCCTTCCACAACCATCCCTTGAGAGGAAAAGATCGCGTGATCCCCCTGAACCATCCGCTTCTCATTCTGCCCAAGGCTGGCACTGCCAACACGCGTGTGATTGCTGCACTTGCTCTTGGAAGTGGCAAGGCTTAGCTGCAAAGGGAAGGGGTTAAGCCATAGCAGCACAGCCACTGGGGAGCAGAGACATGAGTTTAAACCCAGCCCCGTGTAAACAGAGGGAACAAACTGCACGGAGCAGCAGCCATTAGGACAGCGTGGCTTTAAAGCAAGCAAGCAAGTCAATGCGGGTCCCCAAAGCAGCAGGAGGGAGCTTACCCATGGCTCCTCATTGCTCCAGCCCCAGCGGTGAGCTGGAAGCTCTCTGCCACCTCAATCCGCTGAGACGCCGATAGACTTGGGAGAGAAAGAAGGCAGGAGAGAGCGGGAGAAGGAAAAGGGGTGGAGGCACTGCTGACATGTTTGCACAGTGCCTGCTTCACCTGAGCTGCCGAGTTTGATTTCAGGGCGTGGGAGCAGATGGGACACAGGCGCACTCAGTACACAGGAGCCTCGGATCCGTGTTCCAAGGAAAAGGACACGCTGATAGCAGAGCCTCCCAGGAGCATCTTGCCTTATCCTGGAGGGGGAAGAGAGAGGGGAGTTTGCTCATACCTGGGCACCACAGCTTGCGAGGGCTTGGGCAAGAAGCTCAGGGTGACCATCTCCCATTTCCCTCCATGCTTCCTTACCCCTCCTCGCATCATGCTGACCTATTAAAGCTTCGCCTTGCCTGTTAGCTCCTCTCTCTCTGCTACACAGCCTCAGGGCCTGGAGCTGCTGCAGCTCCTAACAAATACCGACATCTCCTCCCGTGTCGTTCAGCCGCAGACTTCAGGACCTGCCTCCCATCCTCTGTCATTTGAAAGCTTTGATAGTCTGCTGCATTGCTGGCTATAACAGAACCCCCCAATTTATTTGCATGGCAGACGCATGTTACATGACCTGCCGCTTTTACTTCTCCCCTGTTGCTCAGCATGAGTCAGTGCTGCAAGGTCTGAAGGCTCTGCTATCACCCTATAATCCTGTGCTGTGCCTCAGGGTTTGCTGGCTCGTGGAAATAGAGGCTTGGCTGGGACACGGGCAGTGCTGAGCAGTGCACAGGTTGAAGGGGTCAGAGGCGTTGGGGATTGCAAGAGGAGAGGTCAGAGATCACATCAGCAAACCCACTGGCTGCTCCGCAAACAAAAGTGGATTCTTGGCCTCTTACAAGAGAGAAAAACAGCAGAGGAAGATCAGAGATGAGGAAACAGAGTGTAACCCTTCTAGGTGTGGAGGGAAAATGAAGCACGGCTGTCATCTGTCACATCCACACCTTGCTGATGTGCCATCAGAGAGGAGCCAGCCATCTCCACAACCACAGCTTTGGGAGTGCTGCATAGAAATGGCATTTGTATTCTACAAGGAGTCACCCAGGCTTGGAACTGGCTTCACATTTGCATACGTATTATACTTTATGTTTTTACATGCTAAGGCAGTCTTCTAGAACAAGGCGCGAGCTCTTTATAAATGAAAGAGCCTGATTTTACTTGTCAGGACACAAGCTTAGATGGAACCGAGGTAGCTTTGAGTTGGTGTGAACCTCTGCTGCCTACAATGTTAATGAAAAACTAGGGCACTTTCCAGCCTTCCCCTTCACAAGTTCAGTCCCAGCAGTCCTAAGCACTTTGAAGCAAGAATTCACCATTAAAAGTGATGAATCTCTAATTTCCCCCTTCAGCGTTCGTCATGAAGGTCATTAAAACATCTCACTTCTCACCTGGAGAGCTGCACGAGATGATGTAAATAATTACACACATCTCTACAAACACATGCATCTCTCCTCTTTCCTCACCCTGCCCACCCATGGACAGCAGCAGTTCCTCGCCTCCTGCTGCAGGAGCCCACTTCATTTCTACTACATGAATAGTAACTCAGATGCATTCAGGAGATCCCAGTAAGGATTAAGGCAATCCCGTTCATGCAGCCTGCTTGTGATTCAGGGCTGGACCTTCCAGCAGGGCTCCTCTGTGCTTTGGGATTTGCTGTAGTTACCCCTCTTCTCTTCCAAGGCTCTTGATATTGGCCAGGGAAGTGCAAAGCTATGCTAACAGCTGGGATACAGGGGTCATTAGGGGAAAGGGCGTGTTGCAAATCCACAGAGCATCAGCTGGTGGGAGGATGCACAAGATAGAAATCAAGTCTGCAAGTCTCCTAATCAGCACCCGAGATTAGCCAGAACTAGAGATGAGAAGGGAGCAATCCAGAGGCAGCTTTGCTTTAAGTAAGTGCCTTCAGTTTAGCTGCCTTTCCCCAAAGCTGTAGCATTCAGAGGTGGGGAGAGAATGTTGAGAGCACTATCTGTATTGCTGCTTATGTGCTAGGGCTATCTCTTGCTTACTGTGCATTGCTGATGCTGTAAAGGTAGCACCCTGGAGGTCCCATCAAGACGAGGCTTTACTTGCACTCCCACTCCATAAGCTTGTCTGGTGGGCTTCTAGGCATCCCCCAGGTTTTACACTCATACAAGAAGTAACATCATTCTGCTCCAAACAAGTCTGTGCTTTCCTGTCCAAGAGGTGTAGCTGTGCTGATAAGCTTTGTGATGGCAATATAATAAAGTCAGCACAGCCCACCCTTTCACAGATCCTCCAGGTCACCATTTTGCACACCACTAAAAGGACTCTGACAATGCTTTGCTCCCCCAGAAGACAGGCAGCTTAATCCGTTGTTTTTCCAAGCATGCTCCAATCCTTAAAGATGCTATAGAAATGCAGATTGAAATCCCTGGCTGACATAAGAGGAATACAGACTACAGCTCCCGTTCAGAATAACTAGGTCAGCCAGCTATTGCAGAAGTATTAACCGGAATTCAGACAGTTCCTCCTGGCTAAAATAATGGCAGCAAAAGCCTAATGCCATTTGCTGTTATTGGTGACTCTCTACCTCTGGGTACATTCAGCCCCAGCTCTCAAAGGCCCTGAATAATTTGAGGGCTGCAGTTTACGCTTGTCAAAACCCAGCCACAGTGGGTTCAGTGCAGCAAAGCAGGCTCCCACCCCATTGAAACAACTGCCCTTGCTGACAATACAGCTGAAGACATGCAGCCCAGCTCAGAGCTGTGCTGTTAATCCAGTGCTAAGGGAGCGGGCATCACAGCCATCCTCCCAGCAATAGCAGCAAGTGCAGGAGGATGCTTTGTACTGCAGCTTGCTTTTCCTCCTCGTGCAGCTACCACACCAATGCAGCTCATCAACACAGCTACTTGCATTAAAAAACACCCAACACATTGTGTTTGGTGAGGCAAGGAGGTAGGCAAAGGGTCAGCCCTGATTATTTAATGTTTTCATTAATATCTAATTTCTTTTCAACCTCAGCTGGTTTCAGGGGCCTGGCATACAGCTCAGCCACACAAGTCAGGAGCCAGCAACCTGTCGTGCTGGAACTGGACCTTCTTGTTCTGCCACTGAAACAAGCATGCCATGATACTGTACCCTCAGTTTCCCTTATCTCCATGAGCTGTCAGTGCTCTGGAGTCCATAGGGAGTTCTTTCATTTCCTTCTTAGCAATCTTGGTCCACAACGCATGATGAAGGTGACCACAGGGCACACATCAGAAGTAGCCAGGTAGCGTAGGAGAGCAGGTGGCAAGCGACCCTAAGTTCTAAGAGACTTCTAAAACCATGCTTTGAAATGACACAGAAATAAATGGCAGCACTCTTCATTGGCTCAGATTTACGTCACTTAGGCTGCTATTTTGCAGAGCTTAGAGAGAACATATTTAGAACTTGGAAGAGCACACAGAAGCCTGAAGAGCTTCTGTGAGTTTGTGAGTTGGGAGCAAGAGGCACGATCAGTATTTCTGACTTCTTTCTCTCTGCACACTCAGGAGCTCTTGTTGCTGCTAATTAATTACGTGCATACCCAAACTGGGCAGCTCATTAGCAAAAACAGCTCAAAAATGGCTTGCCCAGAGCCTGCTGTTTTATTCTACATGACTTTGTCCGGTGCAGAGGGAAGAGTCAGACAGCTGGAAGGCCATCAGTAGGACAGCAGATACTATAGACAGCCCAAGCAAACAGGTTGACATTATGAGTTCACTTGTCTCAAACTGTTGAGGACATTCACCCTCTAGTTTGAAAGAATATGTATCATTTTGAGAAAGAGAGCATGTTTTTATGCAATGAGGTGCTAAGTATCTCCACAGATAGGAACTATTCATGTCCTGCTATTGTTCATTTTGCCACTAAGAGTCTTCTTGTTAGCAGGAGTTTTAATTAAACACCAATCCTCCTCTCCAAATAGCATCCCATTCACCTATCTCACTAAGCTACATGTTCTCAAGCAGTATCTCAACCTTACCCCCTTGTATTTACCCACCCCTCTGTTTCAATCAGATACTGCAGAAAGAGACACCTTTTCCACCCACAATCCACAAAAAGCGATATAAGATTTTACCAAAGAAAGGAACTAACACATGCAAGATAACATGGTGCTCAACACTGGTTATATAGGATATCCACGAGCTTAAATTGATGTCAAGTGACACTGCCAGAAGCAGTAGCATAGTAGTACCCCAAAGCCACACCTGCCTGCTGCCTGTCCTGCAGCACACTGCTCCTCCTGACCCTCTTTGGTTTCCCTTCCCTGTAGCTTTGCTTGCAGTAGTGCTTCCTCCGCTGCCCTCTGATGCTGAGTCTGCGATCTCCATATGAACTGCTGAGTATATCTGGAAGGCTTTGGGAGATCACAGCTCATGAAGTCCACTCAGTGGGTAAACACCCTTTCACAGTTTTTGTTGTTTCTGGATAACAAATCAGATCACAATGTGTTCTAGACTTCAAGTACACAGGATTCTTGGAAGCTGCTCTGGATTAATGCTTTAAGAGTTACTCATTAATGATCCCCAAGTGGCAGAGGCAGAATAGATGACTTCTGACTGTGAAGCTGGCAGACGTTTCCTCATCTCAACTATTACTACAAAGTGAATCAAACTGCAGCAACAGCATCCAACTGCACCAACTGCTCCTGCACCAGGCAAAGCCAACTCAAGAGACAGCACCACGTTACGCAACGACTGCTGGCACCAACCCCCTCCTGGCCATCAGCCCATGCCTGAATACTGGGCACCATTACCCTTCCCCAGGCAGTCTCACCTAACCACTCTGCAGTCTCAGCAGAGCGCAGCTTCCCCTCTAGGCACTGCTCAGCTAGGAAGAGTTTCAGGTTTGGGTTTACGCTGGGGAGAACGCGTTTCTGACGATAGGGGTTTTTGAGATGTTACTCGTCATTCTTTCCACAGTCATCTCTGTCTATTCAAGGCTTTTTATTTCCCTACCTTAAATAAAGCTGCAACTGGGATGACGAGCTCTCTGCTTCTTTCCAGCCTCTCTAAAAACAGTTTTCAGCAGTAACAAACTGGCTGCTCAGGTATAGCTTAAATATACATATATATATTCTATCTCCCTACTCTTATTTCAGTAGTATTTCTTCCAACCAAGCCTAGCAAGAAACTTGGAGGTCAAGTTCCCAAGACAAGAACCACCTTCATTTTGCTTTGAGCAGAACATAAAAAGGTTTGAAACAAATAACAAGATGTATGAACAGAAAGCTTAGATCTAGTTACTTAATCATACTTGCTTTCACGCTGCTCCTACAATACTCATTCAACTGCTTAAATACACGATTCGGGATGGTCAATGGTATTTACCACTAGCATACAAGCAGGCTAAAGACAGTGGTAAAAAAAAACCCTCCCTCCCATTTCTGTGGCTTCAGACCTCACAAAAATCAGCTTCCATTGGCTAATTTACATTTCCAGTCTAAAAAGAAAGTTCCAGAAACATCAGAGATTTATCCCCATTCTACAGAGTGGGAAGGTAAAGCAGATTTCAGAAGCCATCGGAGTTTTAGTGCTTAGGATATTAGACCCTGTTGCCCCTTCTACCTCCCAGAGTTGGAACCTTACCTGGAAAAAAGATCTCCGAGAAATACTTCTGGAATGAATTCAGTCCCTTCTTCCTTCTGACTACAGGTTGCTGCTTGTCTTAAACATGGGAAACATCCCTTGCTTCAGGCGAAAATTCTCGGCAATTTCATCTTCAGGCTTCTTCAGAAGGATCCTGGTTCAGTCTCATACACATGCAAACACATGGAGCTTGCAGCTGCTTACTCACCAGCATCACCCCAATGCCAGCTGCCTGGAGGAGAGTAGCAGAGTGCCAGACTCCCCCTCTTCTTGGCAGCCAGCAGAGAAATACACCAAAGGTAAAGCAACCTCAGAGGAGACCACGGTGATAAAATCCAGTTAAAGCTGATGAGACCTCAACGTAGACACATACCGGGATCTGTAATGCAGTGAATCAGTGTTTTCTGGGACCTTTCTTTTTTTCCTATCGTGGGCTGATGCTGTGATCTCAGCAAAGAGGATGGGACTGGGTGGTGACTGACATCTACACAAAAGGCATGAGCAAGATACTAATCAAGATTCTTGTGCGTAAAGACTTCTCTCGTGCATTTACCCTCAACTAAGCCTTGAAATCAGCCTTGAAATCACGGGCTGCCCAACATGAGCAAGGAGGGAGTTTACAGACCTAACAAAGCCTCAGGTATTGAGAATTGGTGGTTCTTCACCTATAAGGTGAAGACCATGATTGGCAAATATAGCACAGTTGCACTGCTCAGGCAAACCAGTGTGTCACTTAGCTTTCTCCTCTGTCCCTGCCTGGCTATAAGAACAGAGTGGGTTTTGTGCTGATCTTGCATAACTGGCCTGAATCCACGTCATGCAATTTCAAACACATCTAACGTGATATCAACTGACGCTTCTGCAGGATGGGTTTCAGCAACAGATCTCATGCCACTCTGCAGAAGCAGGCAGGTAAAGTGAGCTGAGGCTCCAGGCTTTACAGGGATGTAAATCAGGCCGGATTTATTAAGCCAGTCGGAGCAGTGGCAGTTGACACTGACTGCAGCTCTGCAGACCCAGCTGCTGATCTTGCTGCTTGAGTCCCAAAGTGGAACCCAGCAGAATCCCTAATCAAGAGGCAAGTGAAAGAGCTGCACCCCCCCCACACAGCTTAGAAGTTGACTCAAAGCCAGCAGGTCTGTCAGTGAAGCAACTAGGTGTTTTCCATAGGTAGGCTGATAAAGAAGCCAGTTATTCACTGCTTCCTTGCATGTCAGTTACTTTAATATTTCCTGGACAATGTTCACGAAGGAAAAGCTTTTTGTTGTCTTTTTTCTAAGATAAAGTTGTATCCAAGAGATATTTTGTTGTTTCGCTGTTCGAGTTGGCTTTTATTTTCTCACCTGGATAACCACAAGCGTTTTTTTGGGTTTTTTTGTTTTGTTTTTTTTTTTTGCTAACATTAGGTAAGAAGAAAGCCCTGCTGCAAATTCCTTCTCATCGGAGCCTGGGGGAAAACACAAGCTGTTGGGCCAAAGCTGCACAACAAACAGAAAAGATGGGAGGGGGGGGAGAGAAGGGAAGGGAGAAAATAACTCAGGAGTGAGTCAGTATGCTCCTCCTGCTTAGTCACCTGTAGTGCATCTCTCCAGACACACCGGAGATGAAGAATAAGATGCCTGCCTGCCTTCCACCCACCTCCTCCTCCTGACAAGAGGAGGAGAAGGGGCAGGGTTTTAGGAGGCAATCATTACAGATGCAAGCTTTCCAGAGCTGACAGTAGCCAGTTTGCTCATGCTTCCCACCCCCTCCTTTCGCCCCCCTGCACTAGTTCTCAATTAAACTAATCCTGAATCGACCTGTTAGTTGGGTGGTTTAAGTTTTCTCTGATGGTGCCCTGCAGTTTTGACATGGTTGGGAGTTGCCATGGAGAAGAGGGTGATGTCATTAACACAAAAAGCACTGAATTTACAAATCCGACAGGAACAGGGCTATTTATAAAGAGCTGCACTGCTCCCCCACTCTTTGCTGGGGTGGGTGGAGGTAAAGGCAGCAGTTCCATTCTTGATGCTCCTTGTTGACAAGTCTCAGAAATGAATTTTCTTGTTAGAAAAATATTCTGAGCCCGTGAAATTGCTGAGTGCTGTCAGCTTTTGGGCTCCATTCATTAGAGCTGGACTCAGCTATCCAATTCACAGCTATTTTGGAGGTCACGTAACACGCATGGTTTGTACAGTAACATCTATCCTGGAATAAATCCATGCAGCATTACTGAAATACAGCTGCTGCTGAGAGACAATAGCATGCAACAGTAAAAGTGAAGAGACAGATACCCTTTCTCATATAAAAGCTTCATACTGCTTTATAATTGCCTTGAGTAATAACTGTGACTGTTGGTTTTGCCTTAACACCGTGGGGTGCCGTTATGCATTGATGCAACCCTTATATAATGAAACATTTAGCACATATAAAAGCACACACCAAACATGCAGCCATCAGCAGTGCTGACTGTGGAAGGTTAGTCTTCAGCCCAGAACCAGAAACTTAACAAACCTACCAATGCCAGAAGCATTAACAGGGCTTTGCCAAAACATTCTCAGCTTCTGCAGCACAATACCCGGCAGCCTGGCTTTTAACTTAATGAAACAGCAAGATGATTCAGGACAAACAGAGAGTTTGCTTCTATCTTCATTATAGCAAGTCCAACTACTCAAACGCCATTTCCAAAATTGCTGTCTCCCATTTTGACGAGGCCAGTGTGAATTTGCTGGGGAAGCAAGAACTGAATATCCTGCAAGAAAAGAACACTTAGAGTGAAGATGGCACCCACATTTAGCTGTGCGGCAATTATCTGTTGAAAGGACTGTGACTTTTCCAGTCTTGTCTAGCTCAGCAAGTGAAAAATATGCTTTCCCAGGAGATGAGGAGGAATAATAATAGTTCTAATCACGTAAAAATGGAATATTCCTAATACACATTCCCTATATGGTAAGCTAATGAGAGACTATCTTTAAAGCTGCCCACACCAGTTGTCAGTAATGGCTGCTGGTTCAGGCTAGGCGAGTCTGCTTTCAGCTGATGCTCGTGTTTTACATCTTGATATAAAAACTGCAGCTTTTAGTCGAGTTTCCAAGACATTAAGAGTATGGCTGACTCCATTAGAGTCAGATTAAGAAAGTCTTGTGTGGTTTGCCTGCAGACATAGCAGGAACAGCTGATGTGCCAATGAAATGATAGCTGTCTCTTTACAGGTTAGATTTAATCCCCCTAATACTTATCTTTTAAAACAACAGATCTGTACTGCAAAGCCACAGGAACAGACTACTGAATGGGTAAGTATCCTATTCAGATCACAGGAAAGGACTAATCCAGGCTGGCTCTTTAGGGATTAAATACAGATCTAGTGGTACTGGGTCTGTTTTGATGGTCATCTAGGAAATTATCATTAAGACGTATCCAACCACCTCCACATTTTGCTATATTTCCTTAATTGTCTTCCCTATGAAATTATCCCTGTTACTAGTCCAGCTTCAAGAAGAAACTGTACAGTCCAAGAGATGCTGAAGAACTGTGCATCTAAAGAATGCAAAGCAATAAACACTTATAGAACTAACAATGCAAACTGTTTTCTTCCCAGGTCTTCCTGAATGACCTCGGGGATCAATTCCAGCTTAATAATCGCAAACACTCCATCAGATAAAGAACAAATGGCAGTGAAACCTCATTTCTGAGTTATCAAAACGTAGTGTTCTGTTGCATTAATCAAACAGAGCATAAAATAGTAAGAACCAAGAGAATGAAACTGTGAAGTGAGCTTCAGTCTTTCTTCAGCAATTCTAAGAGCAATCCTTTTAAGCACATGCAGGTTAATGTAACTGCAGTGCCCATAGCCCAAGGCTAAACGAGAGGCTCTAACCACCAATTCTCAAGCCCACAGTCAAATAACTCATTAGAATAAGAACACTAAGCTTTTGTACACCTAAGCATCGCTGGGGAAATCACTAGAGCACAGCACCAAGTGCAACACCTCACAAGTTACCGTTTAGCCCAAAGCCACTTTGGAATATTTATTATTTGGGAAATCAGCAGCAGCACAGAGGAAAGACTCGGAATCATTTGCTGATGCACATGCAGGAGGTGCAATTTGTCTACTTTTAAATACAGTTGTAAGCTGTATGAGCTAAAAAACAGTTGGGTATGATTCACTGTAGGTTTGCTAGAACCAGAACAGAACTGATTAATGCACATCCACAGTCTTATAGGTCAGTCAGAATGACACAGAATGTGAATTGACAGTGTGCTGTATAAAAATAATTAGGTTTTGCTTCCATCATTTGTTCGAGACTAACAACAGAACAAATGGCTCACTACAGCCTTTATACAATTAGCTCTTGAACTGTGATTTTACTGTTCCTCAGATAAATTTAATGCTACTGATATAATCCTACATACTTACCTTTATGAGTTATTTCTTTCCTTATTTCCAACATTCCTAAAGTTAGACGAACCCACGACTTACACCACATATAAGAACGTAACGTTATAACTTTAATCAAAGACTGGAAATGTAAGTGTAGGATTTCACGCACCAGCCACATGTAATGCATTCTCCTTATTCAACAGCTGGATTTACACAGGCACGCCCAATTTAAGTGCTACAGGGGGCACACATTAAGGCAAATTGCAAGCTGCAATTGCAAGCAAGGACCACGGGAAATCTTCAGGTTAGAGGATCCTGAATGAAAGAACAAACCCAAACTTGACCTTCCAGGTCCTTTAGAACAGAATGACGACTTAGTTTTTTAGGGGGAGGTAGGAGGGTGAGATCCAGTCTCTTAAACTGCTGAGTAACATACATATTAATAACCATCACACAATATTATACTTACCAACTATACCATCAAACCTCTATCTTATTCTCCTGAAGACTTTCAGAGCCATTTACTTGAGCAATGCAACCTTTGTCTTACCTTGAAGTTAGATATTTTCCTGTCAGATACAGAAGATAACTAATAAAGGGAATTAAATCAGAATGGTTGTGTTAAATTTCCAGAGTATTGCCCTTAGAATCCTTAGAGATGAAAACTGTCCTAACATCTACAAAGGAAAAGAGGCAGCTTTAACAGACACTAAGATGACAAGAACTGCCAAAAACAGTAGAGGGTGTAGGGTGAAATTACATCTACATCCAGGTATACAAGCCCCAGTTAGGTCACCTGTAACAACAGTAGTAAGAGAATTAGAAGAACTGCAAATTCAAATATACTACTACTATATGATCAAAAGCACACTAAAGAAAATAAGCGAAGAAATACCCATAGATCACTGTTGTACCCAACTGCTTAAATAATAAAAGACTATGTGGAAAACAAGGATGCCTAGGGAAAGAGAAACCTTTACCATATTGGTGCAGCCAGCTCATAACTAACCTACATGGAACAGCTGCAGGATTTCAGCTGAGTAGAACAGGGAAAAAGATGCAGAAGAGGTGTCTGTGCTTTTTTTTTTTTTTTTGGTAGCTTTTAGTTCTTTTTGTTGTTGCCATTTCTTATGGCAAGTCTTTAATACTATTATGAAATTATATTGCTAAAAAACAGTTTTAATAATTCACTAATTACAATTCACTGAGGCACTTATGTTGTGTATGATATACATGAACAGTAACAAGACATGCTTGTGTTACTGTTCTAGCAGAGTCTTACCCAAGGGAAAAGGATTAATACACTTTTTGCTCAGAGGAAAAAAAGCAGTAGCTAAGAAAACAACAATAATCATAGTTTCAGCTTCATAGTGTTCATTAGAATCATAGAACAGCCTGGGTTGAAAAGGACCGTAATGATAATCCAGTTTCAACCCCCCTGCTGTGTGCAGGGTTGTCAGACAGCAGATCAGGCTGCCCAGAGCCACAGCCAGCCTGGCCTTGAATGTCTGCAAGGATGCAACATCCACAACCTCCTTGGGCAACCTGTTCCAGGGCATCACCACCCTCTGAGTGAAAAAGAATAAAGGTAAATAGATTCGCTTACATATTTTGAAGATAAAAGGAGCAAATTTCTTTTACTGAACTTCTCCTGAAAGCTCTCAACTGTGCATTCAGACTGTTCTCAAAAGCTTTATCTGAATAAGGTTAATGAGATGTGTGAAGTGATTAGTGCTTCTTTGCTGACTGGAAACAGGCCTTGACTTGGGATGACCAGGCACTATTACGAGCATTCTCTTCCTAAGCTACTTGATCTTTTTAATAGCATTGGAGGATCTAAATGAAAAGGTTAAAAATGAGAGGGCAATACCCAAGATCCCCCAGATTTTGTCTAAAGTTAAGTGTGAAGATGAGCAAAACAAAAAACTAAATGAAAACACAAACATGCAAAGCCATCTCCAGCTGACAACAGTTAGTTCAGCACACAGCTTCCATTTATTTTAGCAGTGATCTTCACTCCTCTGGCTGAAGATCATTGTTTCATCTGCTTGCTCCACTGATGGTCAACCAGTAACTTGTAATACAGGAAGCATTATTTGAGGCATCAATGATTAGTCATAAATGGTTTAGAATAGCTTGTCTACCCTTGCATTTAGTCTTATTCCTGAATTAAATGAAGATATAACCATAATGAAAAGAACTATGAAGAAAACACGAGGGACCTGGAAGTGCAAGAACACGTCAAACACAAGCATTAGTGATGGACACAGGCAGGAAGAACAGGAATTTCTATCTCCAAAAGCTTACAAATACCTGCAAACACATCAGCACATATAGCAAATAGTCTACAAGGAGATTTCTGAAAGATTCCCAATCCAGTCAGTAACTCCAGCCCCTTTGTAAGAGCAGTTAAAACACAAGCGTTGAGAAGGAAAACCATAAGTATGCACCTTTTTCACTTATGTCATTATTTTTCCTGTGATGATCATCCATGAGAGCACATTCCAAGTAGAAACGTTCAAGTTGTGTTCAAGAGGCCTGGAAATTCTGCATGGTTATGAAAGTGAGATGCTTTCTCACCTAGAAGTTAAAGACAATTCCCAAGCAAGGCAGAAGTGGATAGTAAATCAAACTATTGGAACCATCTGACAGGAATACTTAAGAGACAGAGTTACAATCAAGATACAACTTTATTAAAGAAGCAATGATTTATAACAGTACTATAGACAATCTAAATGTAGGACCAAGACACTTTTGAGAATGCAGCATGAACAAGGCATTAAACATTTTTAAGGAGCTATACAAAAAGGGTAGGGGGACAGTCAGGACAACTTATGTGCCCTGGCAAACTGCTCAGACACAAAGTAGTTCACATAACAGCTTTAGGATACCTAGGCTGTTGTGATCACTGATGTGATACTCTTTGTTGAATCCTGTGTGGAGTACTATAGAAATGGCTACAATCACATGCTTACATTTGAAAACAATAAGATGTTAACAACAAATTCACCTTTATAATACAAAACAGGTTTGTCCTCTGTGAAATCAGAACTTCTCCAAGAAGAAAACATCTCCCAGCATTACTAAGGATTCACAAAGACGTTCTTGGAAACAGCTGTCAAACATGTTACTTATTTCTTCTCTCAGCTCCCTCAGCAGAAGCTCTGTGGACTTACCATCTGCATTCAGAATTTGCTGGAAAAATTTACCCCAGAAATCACAGCCAACAGTCCTAAAATAAAGCAAGCAACTATCAGTGAAACAAGTAGGCACACATGACATATTAGTTAATACTTCCACTTAAATTCAGCATTAAACACCCTGGGAAGACCAAGACTAAAACAATATTTTCACTCGCATAAAAATAATATAAAAACTAGCAATATAGTAAAGTTTCTTTGGGTTCCTCCCTCTTTCCCCAGTAGGCTTCTGCATAGTAACTAGACAAACTGTTCCACAGGTCTATCAAAAATGTTTTTACAGTTACTTTTCCTAGTGTATTTGATGTGTGGCTTAGAGTCAGATTTAACTCCCTTATTTCACCCCTCTTTCTTCCAGAGTTCTCACACAGGTAATATCTCAAAGACAATTAAACCCTCTGTTGCACAGATAAAAGACTTACAGCTTGAATAAAAAGGTAAAGTGACTCATGAAATCCTAAGAAAACTGCTATGAGAGCTATTGCTTTGTCCTTCAGTGCTGCACTGAAGACCAGAGGCTGTGCAGCTTGTGACTAAGGCACTGTTCCCCTTTAAGCCAGGAGATACACTGGTTTCTGAAGAAATTATCAGCCTCTGCTTTGCTCAAGTGACTCACAGAACAGGAGCCATAGTCTCAGAGAGAACCTGGCTTATAGTATTACACTAATAACTCATATTTTCTAAGATGATGCAGTCATACAGAACCTGAAAGACACAAGGCCATTTCCTTCAAAGCAAGTAAGAGATAGCAAAGGATGTTACGTGTTGGTAGGGATATCTAAGGAACTGAGTGATAAAAATAGTCTAGAACTTCAAACACAGCTTCTTTATGCTAACTGTTATCAGCCTGCACAGATGAAGCTACCTAAAATAACGTGGTGAAAATAGAAAAATCTAAAAAAGTAACACATTAAAACTCCCCTCCCCTAAAAGAGAGATTAAGTCATAAGTTACATTAATGCTCAAGAACAAAAAGAACTTGATCAGAATTTACATTCTACCTTCCCAGAAATGTTAAATACAGCAAATTAAACAATTCATATTCATTCTGCCAGCTTCTGAAGGGGAAGGGGTGCTGCTTTGAGTGCCAATAGCCCTCCAAGGCCATTTCTGCACCTTGCCTTACAATTCTTGACTTGCAAGGATAAAACACAGCATTAATTAGTATCTATCAACTAACTCCTCTTAGAGTGAAGGCAGTTCTGGTAGATGAAGACACCCTGCAGCAGTAAACTAACTTGCCAAAGATTACTTGAGAACTCGCTGAAAGCTTTAAATTTGAGTGGAGGGGAAGAGTCATCAGCTGTTAATAAGAACCAGACACACCAAAAGATCTAAGCGTGAATGCAAAAAAGATTCTGTGCAGATTGCTTATTCCTGCATAATGAAGTGCCCCATGCTGCTGACACAAGTTGAAGTCCAACAGGTTTGTATAAGTGCTTAAGTTTTTCAATATCAAGAATTGCAAGAAATATATGTTAGAAAGGATGAATGATTCTAGCAGCAAAGTGAAAAAACAAAACAATCGCCACCACCAGAATGGAAAGGTTCAATTCTTTACTTCTATTCAGAACTTTAAAAAGAAGAATTAATAAACTAATACACCTAGATGAGAGATGAACCATTACAAGCTGGGTTCAGCATTACAAAACATATGCCCAAGCTTTGCCTTCTCCTTCCTTAAAATTCCTCTAACCCCTCACAGCTCTCAGTGCCCATGTACTATTGTATCCCCACACCCCACCTCTACCCAAAACCTCTTTTCCTTCAATCCAGTGTCTACAGCTTTGACCCAAATGCCTTTACAGCTGACCCACCCCATAGTGGGTGACATGTCAAATTTACTCAGTGATATGAAATTAGAATATTTGTCAGTAGAGAACAAAAGTCTGTTTCCATCAATAGTTTAGCTGCTGTATTTCCCCCCTCCCCTCCCCTCAGTATTTCTGAAACTAAGGCATTATAAAATGGAGATTTACTGCCAACCTATAAATCATTGATATTCATCACCAGAGATGAATTACTCAGATTTTGTGCCTAGTGCATACAATATCCCTAGCTATAGGATATAGAATGGAACATACAGTCAATATTCAGCAGAAGCTTGCTATAGCTTTATAACTACCAGTATCACTCCATAACTGCGTGTAAAAAAAAACCAGATATATGCAGAGTAAAGAGGTGAGGGCTTTTATATCCCTGTACAAAGCTTAAGATTAGATTTTTTTTCCCCTAATGGTTGACTACAACAAAC
The DNA here is from genome assembly GCF_054131305.1 of Coturnix japonica. Taxonomy (NCBI): domain Eukaryota; kingdom Metazoa; phylum Chordata; class Aves; order Galliformes; family Phasianidae; genus Coturnix; species Coturnix japonica. The sequence goes on along the minus strand of NC_140667.1, from coordinate 2,672,446 downwards.
TAAGAAGCGTAAGTAATGCAGGTTGCTAGGGAACTGGACAAATCCCAAACCCATAGTAGGTTTTCTTGAAGAAATGGTTACAGAAGGACATCTAAACTGACTATAGCTAATATACCATGACCCTGAATGCAGACCATTCTCAAGAAATCTCTGTTATGAGCAGAGAGCTCTAGAAAATCCTAAGGAAATGCTAAGGATGAAACATTCTATAAGATTTGACTAGTGAAATAAATAAGCATTTTGTGTAGGGATGAATAACAGATGTATAAAGACAGTTTTGTAGCCATCCCATGGACCCCATATGCCATAAAAAGAGAGGGGATAATTAATGCTAAGAGATCTAAAAGGGATCTACAAGGGAGCAGTATTAGTGAATGACTGAGGACAAACACCACCACTTCCAAAAGAGCGGTTGTCTTAATTGGTCTTCCCTCCTGTGCATGTATAAGATTAATACTGCTCCTGCAACAGTCGTAGAGAGAAAAGCAGTGTCTTAGCCCTTCAATAGAGCCTAGAATCAATGCAGAAAATCAAAATCACCATTTCTAAAGCAAAATGCTCATGTAATTTCTTTTTCCTCACTACCCACGCACTTTCAAAGCTTGGTCTGTCAGGTCAAAAGAGAGACTAAGACAGTCAGGTCTGAAAGGCAAGCAAAATCAGCATTGTAACAGGCCTGTACAGCCCTTACTCAACTTAAAACTGTTTCCTGCATAGCACTATGGCTATTCCAGACTCATGCAGTGTGTGAGTTTCAAAACTCAAGCCCTCACAGAACTTATGTTTTTAGCAACGGCACTAGAATTTGTTCTAAGCTTTGAAGATAGTATTAATGTAAAGAAAGTGAAGGAAATTGAAACAAGTGCATTCCTTCACAGCAGGCTTCTCTAAAAAAGGACTTACTTGGATACATTTTGGTTGATTTTCCAGATGGAGTTCTCCTGATAGACCTGGATATGGTCACCAAACAGCATCAAATGGGCTATATCTGCAATGCCAACCAAGTCTGCCTGCAATAGCAACAAAGTTCAATCTCATTTGATTTCTGCAGTCCACTACAGATTCCTATTCTTGTACTTCTATACGTTTAGTTCTGAAACGGCCTTTGCATCAGAATCTTCAGGGGGCTAAGCAGTACAACTACAAAAGCAGAATTCTGGTTTAACTCTTAGCACTTAAATATAGCAGCTGCAGACACACAGCAGCTCCAGAACAATGTTGCTAAGTCCCTTCACTTAATGCCAAAAACATAAATCAGATTATAAAATTCTCTTTATTCAATATTTATTTATTAAAATTTCCCATACGTTTTTTTAAAATACAACATAAAGCAAACATTTTGAAAAGGAAACACAGACATTAAGATACCCTGCTAGATACCTGATAAGGAAGGCAGCTTTTTGCCAGAAGCTGCTGTCCATGAGGAGTCTGAGATATTGGAAAGCTGTTGGGCAAGCTTACACTTGACTGCAACCTTAAATCCAGACTGTGAGAGAAATCCACTACCTTCAGAGCTCTTGCCATTCCATTATTAGCAAACGGATCACAGATCCTGAGAAAGAAAGCAAAACAAACATGAAGAAATCCAAATTAAAACAAACAAAAAAGTGTAACAAGTGTAACAAACATGAGCCTTTGCTATGTCAATGCTCCCCTCTCATGGTTAGCTTAAGAACTACTTCTGAACAAACTTCATGTGAAAGGGAATCCAGCTGGCAGCCTGAAGTTGATACCAGTATCTCCAGAGTGTGCTAAAGGAAACAGTAATGGGTTACAGATGTTGCAGCTTTTATTTTCAGCATAGTTATCTGAAACATAGTTGGTGGAACAAGAAAATAACCTGGCTGCTAGCACTTTTCTCTCTTGTTCAGGAATTCAAATTACTTCTACATAAGAACTGAGTATTATAATACTTCATTAAACTGCCTTGTCTATACACCAGTGAGCACAAGCTGAAAGGGTGAGAGAGGGAGTACTTGTATAGATGACAGTGTACTGCCAAGCCACTAATATAAACAGATCACTTGTTCTTTGTCTCCTAACTTGTTTTACTGATATGCAGGATCACAGGCAAGTAATTTATCACATTTAGTTAGCTGTCCATTATGCTGGCAAAAGCATTTTATTTAGTATCACATACATTTTACAGCATCGTTCTACACCATTTCTTGGAAGGAGGCACACAGTGAAAGAAAGGTTGATTTAAACACATAACCTAACCTGTCTCCCAGAAAGAATACTTCTGGCCTCAGATCTCCATGGACGATCTCCGCTTTGTGGAGCTTCTCTACCACATCCAGAAGATTATAAACAACTAGTAGAATAACTTCCTTATCAATGGACTTGCAGCCACAAATAACATCCTGAAAACAGGGAATAAACATGCATTGATATGCCATTCTACCTCAGATTAAGTTAAATATTTATAGCTCACCTTTCCACTCTCCAACCCACCCCACTCATCTGTACCTAAATTCAGTTAAACCAAATTTTGCCCGTGAACAGCCTAGTAAGAAGAGCCATGAGCTCATAGAAGACACTATTATTCAGAAGAAGACAACAGCTCAAGAGGAAGAAACTGAACTGAAGGCTGAAATTACTATTTCATTTACAATTATTTAATTTATATGCAGCTATTTGAAGCGTACTTTCTAGACTTCATTTAAAATGTAAATCCTTGAACAAGGCACTAAAGTGCTAAGACCTTCCAATAGCAGACTGGAAGACTGGAACTCATTAAAAGATGCCAAGCTAAACAATAAATAGTGTTAAATGCAAAAGTTAGTGTGGAATAACATGCAGTTCTTGGCTCGGATTGTTTATCACTCATGAACACAGAAAAAGGAAGAACTGCTTTTTTCCAAAGCAGCATGTGATCTATAAATGAGAAATCAGCTCTAACTTAAACTAGAATAGACAATCTTAATTTGTATGTATATAAAACAAAATAGAAGACGTAGATTGCAGGAATATGTTTATTCGGTCAGCAGTGCCTGAAACTCACTAATGGTACCTATGAAAGTGTTCATGGCCTTTTACAGTTGTGCTTTGTTTATCTGTACTGACCCCAAGCGTGAAGCGATTTATATTCTTGTGCAGAACAGCACAGCCATCTTGGTACAAGAAACAGCTACAGTTTTCACTGAAGCTTTGGTCAAAGTCAGCATTCAAACGCTCCTGTAGCTGAAGCGTGATATAAAAATCCCAAGGCACAGGCTGAGAATACACCTACAAGAGGATACATAAGAACATTTATTTGAGGAATAAAGCAAAAGTTGTTCATATTCTTTTACTTTTTTAAACACTGCTTTACCAAGAAACATGTCTACAAAACAGAAACCTTTAATCTGTATCAGTAGTTAGAAAGAGGACAGAAGGCACGGCAAATCTTATGAGTGGCATTCCTGAAATCAAATGATGAAGTTTATGTATATCGTATATTGTACATCTCATGATATGAACTCAACATGCCACACTTCACACATAAAAGCATTATCTGTCTCACCTTTATTGCAAATCCCTTTGCATCCAGCTGGAGAAAGTTAACTGGAACGGCAAAAAGCATTTTGTATTCTTCATTGCTCCAATATTCCCGTTTGATAGAGTAAGTCTCATTTCCTGTTAGGAAATTTTACATTTGTGAGCCATCACAGCATGTGTATGTCCAAACTGTCCACATTGCACCCCATCTTCACCACATGTGGTTGAATAAAAAGTTCATTTCAAACCAATTACAAGATAATGAGGTCCCTGCAATACCCAGTGTCTGGAATACCTACCTAGCTCAATGTCTTTCTCAAACTCAATGACGGGCAGAAAACCAGTCTCCAAATGAAAATGTGGAGAAGCAGTCAATGACTCTGGCACAGGGTCTAGAAGCTTTTTACGCTGTTCAGCAGTCCACAAGAACTGAGTTGCATCATCACCTAGTAAGACAATAAAAACAGATCTGCTCAAAATAAGAGTTAAGACTAAAAAGCTTGTATGTGTTGAGGAAAAAAATCTACCTGGATATTGAAGCCTGTAACTTGGCTTTCCCTCTGCAAGTCTAGTAACCTGTTCCCAATAGTTTATTATTCTACAAAATGAATATAACACTCATCTTTGAAACTGCCTTATACAGTATCTCATTATGAGGTTTCAGCAACACTACCATTAATGTACTGTAACACATGCCTTTTGTGAGACAGAAAGCCATGAATTAGATGCAGCTCATCTGCTCAGCCACGGTACGATCAAATCCATTATTTTCTGAATTAACAGTCTCTTTCTAAAATCTGTATCTGGAGCAGACAATCAGTTCATGATTTTTAAATGAAGGGTTTGATTGTAATTAACTTCTTTGAGTACAGCAGGGTTTTTATTTAGTAAAAAATTGGGCTCCAAATCTGCTGCTCTCTGCAATAAGAATTTCCTGGTTTACACTTCTCAGAAAACCTTCAAGAAAACCCACACAGTTCTGAGTTTGTTTTTCCTGCGTGACAGAAGATGTCATTCAATAGATGAGTTCATCTACACAAAGCCAAGGCAGCATGAGAAGAGTTGGTCTCCAACACCAGACAAAGCAAAACAAGACCACTAAAGGCTTCTGCCAACTTCTTTTCTCAAACACTATAAGCTAGTAATAGTCACAGTGCAGTTAACAGATTTCAACCATGATCCTATGTTGAAAGCTCTCATTTTTTACTCTGATTCCAGGTTCTGAACATACTTTGTTATGAAACATGAGCAGCGCAACAGACTTCTTGGATTACCTGGTCTATAGCCACACAGTAACACTGTTCCCAAAAGTAGATACACTGAGAACTTTCAGTACATATGTTAATTAAAATTATGTATAAGTGAAATCAAAAGACAAAGCAGATTAAGCACTCTGAAAACAATACAAGCTTAATTATATTGGCTAGGTTTTGAAGGCTCTGACCATTCCCATTCTAAGCTTTAACAAAGATCTGTAACAAGAAACAAATGTCTTAGTTTCACATTTTCCTGTAGCCAGATTATGTTATTGTTAGTATTGTTTTTCTTCAATAGGAAAATGACAAAAAATAACACAAATCATCACTTAAAGGTAATGAGAAATTTAGAGTGCAAACTAGAAGCATGCAATTTGCCACTAGATTTCATCTATTTTTTCAATGTGGCAATTACTGACACACCAAAAGAACAGAGCAACAACAGAAAAAAGACAAAAAAGAAAACAAAATCATCTTAACAGTTCTCCCTGTCCCCCAGCCTAAATTTTTCATTTCAGAATTTCCCCTCATTACTCCTCCACTCTTCTTGAAGTAATGCCTTAACTGCTCTGTTACCCTCATATTTACATCTCCTAGATACATACAGGCACTTTATTCTACATAACTCAAATAGATCAAGATACATAGTACAGGAAGTGACAGGCTTAGTCACAAGTCTAAGTAATGGGAAGTGTAAAAAGTAGAGTAGAAAAGAGTGTATCGGAAGCGTTACAGTTTAGCATCAGCAGCAAGTTATTTGTTGTGATTGAAATCCAGTTAATTCAGCTTAGTACTAACCAGTCACGATTTCACTGCTACCTCCAGAATCAGCAATTGGCTCAGCAGGCAAACTCTGAGCAAGTTCCAGTTTCTCAGGGACGTGTAGGTATTTAATTGAGGATATTTGTGTAACAGAGGAAAGAGAAGATCCTGAAGAGACAGAAGAACCTGATGAACGAGTATCCTCCAGGCTGGCTTCCAGGATTGGGCTGTAAACAAAGACATCAACTACTCAGACACTCAGAAAATGCAGGGTCTAGATCATTGTAGCCTCCTGAAAGTATACTGTGTATTCCCACACTTGTAGAAAGAAGTCCTTTCCTAGCCTTACTGGAAAATGGACAGCGATGTTGGAACTTCATGTCTGCTTCCATCAGCTTAGATTCTGAATCTATGTCTACAAATGGCTCTTCTATTAAATACGACTCCTACAACAGAAGATATGCTGAATCTTTATTCCTCCCTTATCTAAGGGAGAATCATTCTTGCTCTTCCCTCCTAATTATAATCAGCATGGCTTCCAGGAAACTTGCCAAGTAAACAAACACCTTCAACTTGGTATACAAGTGTACATACTGACAGCTAGCACAATAAATTCAGTTGTGAACTAAGATACCATACAACTCTCTTCTTTACAGGGGTAAGAAACAGCAGGTTATTGCCTAATTTTTTCTTTCCATCTTTCTTCAATCCATCTCAGATATAATCACCCAATCTATTTCTATATGCTAAAATGACTAACGAAACTAACAAGTACAAAAGGAACCAATTAGTCATCTTTTAATCTCTGGTTACAAAGACAGAATATATTTATGAAACTCTTCACAAGTTAATTGGTAGAACAAGCATAGAGTTGAGTCCCTTAACAGTAAGGCTGGAAAGCTAAATGAGTTTGCTATTACCTCTTAAAACTGCTCAATGCAAAATGGACCATGACCTAGAGAAATAGCACTGTTCATCATAAAAGACAATTGTTTCTTCAAAAACAGTAGTAAAACTACAACCTATCAGACACATGGAAAACAGCTTACAATGCAGCGCTATTTATTACCTCAGTTTATTTACACAGAGAGCTTCGCTGTATGTTCCCTCACAAACTGGTGTTTTCTCATCCAGAGGTGCACTCTTGGGTTCCGGACAGTCTTCCTTTAGAACACTCTGTGAATAAGCAGGAGCTGGGATTCTCTGAGCTACCACCCCATGAAAGGGAGTCGAGGCCAGATGGGCAGCCCTAACAAAGTCACACGTGTCTTCCGGGTTGGCACAAAGGCTTTTGTGCTTGTAGGAGCCTGTCACAATTGCATCCTCAGTCAAAGGTTCAATTCCATGCAGCTCATCCTGAAACAGGTAGGAAAAGATTGAAAGCCTGTAGGTTTTATGTCAAATTATACATACTTTTCTAATTTAAAACTGAAAAGCCATCTTCCACTCCTCCTCTCATCACTGGGAAATTCAGAAGATGTGCTTCAAACGTAAGTTCAGGAAAAAAAAAGAACCCATGACATACCTCATACAAGCAATTACTAAATATGTCATATTAAGTCACATTTACTCTTTTTAAGCTTATCTACAAGTATAAGGATAGAATTTATTCACTGGGGTTTTAAACTAGTTTAAGTACCTCCCATATAGTGTTACTTCTCTACTGTCTTCAGCCCCCTCATGTTGGCTCTTCCAGGCATTCCAGTCTTACTGTTACCCCTCACCTCATCAATATGAAAAGCTTTTTTCTTCCCATCTTCTACCTCATCCATCACCTTCCAAATTCTTTGCATCCTCTATTTACATCATTATTCCACTTGAGTTATTGAAACCTAACTGTAATGTACTTGCATGTGTTATTCCCCCAACTAGAAAGGCTAACATTATTACATCTAGCGTTGCAGGGGTAACATGTACTTTTAAAGACTACCTGCTTTCTAACAGTCCAGAAGTGCCTCTCAGTTCAATTACAAGCATATTATTTTAAAAATATTATATTTTAAAACAATTGGGCATAGAAGGCACACATGTAAAACCACACTCTGCAGGCACCCAGACTGATTCTAGAATCAAATTTAACATGAAGCTTACCAAGAATTACTTAACTCTACTACGTGTTCCATACTGCAACTGCCTGTAAAATCCTTCTCAGTTTGAAATAAAATCCTCACACTCTTTAAAAGTGAGATTTTCAGAACCAGTCTAAAGATCTATTGCAGCATGCATTAGTTAAATCCTTTAGAGACAGCAACTTCTACCTCTACTGAAAGCTTTACAAATATCTGCAAAACTCACATATAGAGAAGGGGAATCACTACAGTTTAAGAAACAAGTATGGAGGTTTAGAGGAGTCAAATATGCAGCTCTTCAAGTGACAGCATCTGAGATGTTTGTGTGGACAAGTAGCTTCCTAAAGTTTTGGAGTGAAGAATCTCAGCCACTAATCTGTTGCTTAAAATTTAGGAAGATTCCTTACCATTATTTTCATAACAGTCACCTTAAGTCCTAATATAAGCATGAATTTTCCATTGTATTTTAGAAACGATTCTACAGTTCTATGAACATCACCCAATTCAAGTATCACCATGCTAGACAGAGGCTTAGGATCCTTGCTTATCTCATTTTAGTCCAGTTTCACTCCCTTCAGCAGTAGAATGTTCTATTCCCATTTCTCCTGGACAGGAGATCTACCATGGTGCAAGCTGTTTCCTTACACAGGCTTCTGGTGGTAAGTTCTCTTTCACAGTGTCCACAGGTTTGCGAACAGCAAGAGGGCGCCGAGCAGTTTTCTGGGCATGATCTGTAGAACGACTAAGAGTTACATGCTATTAAATATTCATTCAAGGTTAGAAACTACTAATACAGGCTTCTCTCAAGAGTTTAATCTACTGAATATTTCAATCTACAACTTCCTACTACATAACTACCAATAAATCATATTGTGTGCTCTCCAGAATAAAGATAGATTATAAAACATCCTGAATAGTTCTAGACCTAAGAGGAACAGCAAGACAATGTCTTTTCATTACAGGCATCACGAGTAGCACAAAGGGGAAAAAACACAAATAAAAAAGCCCACAACCATATATATAAGAGCCTGTAAGTTAGGTTAGAGAAGGTGGTTTGATACTTCTGTTTTTCTTCCCTCCCTCCCTCTAAAATCCAGGTCATAAATAATAATACTACCTTGTATTTTGGTTTGGTGAAGTAGATGATTCAACAAATATGGAGAAAAAGGTAGCAGGAGCTGGTGGGGGAAGGAACACTGCATCTGTAAAGAAAAAACAAGAGCTTTTATTATATCAATACTTTTTTTGCATGTATTAAAATGCACAGGATTCAGTATCAAAAGGCAGCCTATAAACAGGAGGGAAGCCAACTCTGAAAAGGTAGGCAAGGAGAAATAGTTTTAAGTTGAAGGAGGGAAGATTTAGGTTGGATATCAGAGGGAAGTTCTTCACTATGAGAGTGGTGAGAGTGGAACAGGCTGCCCAGAGAGGTTGTGGATCCCCCGTCCCTGGAGGTGTTCAAGGCCAGGTTTGATAGAGCCCTGGGCAGCCTGGTCTGGTATTAAATGTGGAGGTTGGTGGCAATTTCTAATTGTTTCCTTCTACGAAATCCACAGAGGAAATAAGGTAGTATCAATCTTAACATGAGTTTTGAACTCCTCTAGATAAGGCTGCATACACAAGTGAGAAAAATACTCTTCAGCTATTAAAAGAGAAAAATGCTCTCATGCTGTAAAGTCCTCTGAAGTAAGGAAAATTCTCAAGCCCTTACATGCTGGGTCTATTGCTTAGATATGCTTAAAGGCATTAGCCTCTAGTACATTCCTACTTTCACTCTAACTCACATAGGCTATTGTTATCAGCTTGCTACAGTTTTGATATTCACATCAAAGAACATTTTCTCTTCAGTATGGTCTCTTCTCATTCTTAGTAGACATTTAAATCCTTACCCTCAGAGCATGACTGTTTATGCAGTTCAATATCTTCCGAGAGGCAGCATTCACTGTGAACAAGATAGAAATTTAATATTTCTTGTATTTTACACACTCACAAAACACAAGAAAACATCACAAAAAGAAAACAGTCAAGATGACCTATGCTAATTGTAAAAAATTAGGTTCGTTTGCAGACAAACAAACCAATCTTCACATAACTTCAGTTCAAATTCTGGTTACAGGCAGATACCTAAGGGTACCCCCATTCCTTCTGTGGAAACAGTATTCTACATTGCTTACAATGAGCTGTACCCACAAATTCTCATTGCTGGCAAAGAAAACCCTCTATATTACCTTTGCAAGTGAGGCTGTTCCATTCCAAGTTCTGTTGCAGTGGATAAAGTACATTCTTGTAGTCCCAAAGGTGGTGAAGGCTTTGTTACCTCTGCTGGCTATAGAAACAAAACTCTATTTTTGATTCTACAGTGATGAAATGATAAACCATACATTAATATCCCAAGAATGCTACGACAATCCCAGATGGGTTATTGGAGCACTGTCAGATTAATAATTATTATGTTTTTACTTGTACTTAATTTGCTGGCATAAGAAAGCATCCACTGCTTAGTGCAGTTAAAATGAATAGATTTTACTCCTCACAACACTATGATTTCTTTTCTTAACAGGAGCTTTTAGCTACACTGCAACTGTTAACAACACATGCAAGCACACATCTTACAGCAAATACAGAATATTCTGCATTTCATCATTTATAAATGCTTATTCTAAAGTTATCAGAAGTGAGAACTGTGGTGGGGGAGAGGGAAGGAGACTGTGAGAGAAGATATCTTATGGACATAAATAAGCTAAGGAAAACTTTTGAAGTAATTAACTTTTACTTGCTATTTCTAACTAGAAAAAAAAAAAAGTGGCAGCTAAGAACTGCTGCAAACAGAATAATAACTTGCTGTGGGTAGTTGGTTTTTTTGTTTGATTTTGTTGAGTTGATAACATAGTAGCTCTAGCTCTTGCTAAACAATGCTTACACAGCATCAAGGTCTGTTTCTCACGCTGCCCTGACAGGTGCAAAGCAAGCTGGGATAGAACAGAGCTGTAACAACTGATCCAAACTTAAAGGGATATTCCTTTCTATTTGATGTTTTACTCTGTAAGAAAAGATGGAATAAAGGAGTAGAAGGTGTGAACAGGGGAGGGAGAGATGTTTGGAGTTCACATGTTTGGAGTTGCAGTATCTGACTTCCCAAGTGACTGTTACACATGATGAAACTATGCTTTCCTAGAAACAGCTGGATCTTCCTGTCAAGGGGAAATAGTGACTCCATTCCTTATTTTGGTTTATTTAGCTGTACTCATCTCAACCCACCCTGCTTAAAAAGCACTGTTTAGATAGACTACAAGACCTGAAGCCCTCGATTTACACCCCTATTCTGAAAGGGCACTTAAACATTGATCTGAATTTTCATTTACTGGGTGATACTGAGTGTACATGTACAACAGAATGAAATATCCTTTCAAATAGGAAAGCCATTAGCCAGCAAAAAAAAAATAAAATACTGCACTTCTGGTATTTTGAAATAGTAACCGTAGAAATGCAGCTACATGAAGAGGACAATACCTGTTCGTGTAATTGTTGCTGTTCGCGATTTTCTTTCTCCTTTAATTTCTTCTCCAGTTCCTCAATTTTCTTTTGTATTTCTTCCTTCTTCTGTGCTAGGATATGCATCTCCTCTAAGGAAGAAAAGCTTGTAAGGTACAACATATACTTCACATGATCTGTGGCTAAAGTGTGAATTCTTTAAAAAGAAGCTTGACCTCTGGTCTGCTTTCACCTGTTCCTGGGTTACATGTTCAGCAGTTAATTACATTACCTTCAGTATACTTCAGACTAGCTAAATAATTATTCCCGTAGAAAAAAAAAAGCAGCTGCAATAATAGATACTGCCACATACTGACAAGAAATAAGTACAATTTTATGATTTCATCTCAGAAAGATGGAAGCCCTTCCATTTTGAAGCATACCTTCAGCTTTCTTTCTTGCTTTCTTTCTGTAGACTTCAGCACGAATCTCTTCAAAAGAGAATTCTTCCACTCCAGCATAAACTTTGTCTTTACAGTACATCACCGCCTCTTTCTTCTCCTGGGTATCCTGATGATGATTCTGCACCCGCTGTAGAGGATCCTCCTTCTCAGGCTTGCGAGCACTTAAAATGTGATTTATGCTGGGTTCAATCTTGAAGGGAGTCCTGAAGAAAAACAAAACAAAATGAGCAGTCATTGCTTGGTTTATACGTGCTTCACTGAAACACAGAAGAGACAGTACAGGTGAGAAAATAGCTAGTTTCAGAATCTAGCTGCACCAGTCTAAAGACATTCTTTTGATTACACAAATGAGAAAAGTGGAATGATAGCACATAAAAAGAAATACAAAAGTCACAGTGGTGTAATCAAGGGAAAAAAAAAAAAAAGGTGTTCGTTAAGGTCCACTCAAGAGCAAATTAAATTCTCATGATACTCTGAATCACTGTGCATTCTGGATTGCTGTTTTTACTTTAGTTCCATCAAACCATGTGACCACACAAGTCCCTAATCATCCTTCTAAACATATATATCCATACATTTTTCATATATACTCAATATTCATATATTTTGTTTCTATATACGTAGGCTACCTTCTGTAAATAAGCATTCATCTAAGAGAGACCAGTAGTATGCCAAGAAATCTAATTCTCTCTCCCAAACTCAGCAGTGTCACAGAACAGTCGTATTGGTTGGGAAATATTCTGTTTAAGCTTTCTTAAGTTACTGTATGCCCTTGGTCAGAGCTACTCTGCAGCCCACATGCAAAACCCACAGAAAAGGATCTATGCTATTAGACACCTTTCAGCATTCTTAGACCTTATGTACTTCAAACCCAAGGAAGCAGTACGTAACATGAAACATTCTTTTCTACTCCTCTCTCTTCAGAGCAGAAACTACGCTTTCTATGGCCATCATGAGGCAGCAGAAAGGTGTGGTAATACAAGAAGAATTCTACAGAGCAGAAGCCATGGTTCAAGATAAGGACTTCACAGAGCAGCAGCTACGGAGCAGAATAAACAGCATGAGAACCAAGGACACCTCTAGGATAAGAATGAATGGCTCGCAGCTTTGAAGGGGGTTTTTAGGGTTGTTATTGCAGTGTGGCTGTTTGTCCTAGTGCGCTGACCTTTTGCCTGCACATTCACCAACAGAAAGGTAAGCAGTTGTGCAAAATAAAGCATTTACCTCTGCTGTAACAAAACAAGGCAACCCCATCTCCTGGAATTAATCAGTATTTCAGGGAACACTGTGTGAGCAAGAAGGGAATTTCAGGCAAAACTGCATACTCCTCCATAACCTAAGCAACAATGTTGTCATGGAAACTTTGATAGCTAGTTTCTGAATAACAACTCCAGATAGATGGAGCAGAGTCCTCTAAACAGAGGAAAAAAGCAATAATAAACCTGCATCAATTTGGAGCTGCTTTCACTGGGAAGAGCATCCTGAGACAGGTAACTACAGCATTCTGTCAGTGTACTGAGTTAAACTAACAAACTCTTTAGCAAGCATAAATGTAATACAGGCTCCTACATAATGAACAGTCAAATATTTTTCACGTCCTGATGCACCTTTCACTGAAGCTTTTGCCATCAAGCTGAAATATTAAGAGCTTCTAGGTTGACAACTTAATTCCCTTAGAGCTAGAAGCTTGATTATTTGGCAAAGAATCAGAAAAGCACAAAGCAGCTTTGATAGTTTCAATGCATTTCTCATTTCAAACTGAACACTCACATGACTTGCTGCTGAGCTGACTCCTCTACATATGGGGTAAAACTGGGCACTGGACAGGGCACTTCTACACCAGAATTTGCATTGCTGCGAGGACGCTGAGAAATGAGAATTAAGTGTTAGCAGCCTGAAGATTCAATTTTAGACACTACTATTAAGAGAAAATAACAGAATCCCTTTTGTTCCCAGTATTTGGCTAATTTGTCAGCTTTGTTACAAGATGTTTAACCTTTCCCAAGATGCATATTTACATGATGAACACCCTTCTGATACACAATCAGTTACAGATCAGTAAGATGAGTTCTAGCATTAAAAAAAAAAAAACAAAAGCAAGACACACCACTCCTGCACATCCTGATACAGACCTAGGCTCTGTTATTCTGAGAGTGTTAGTCAAGGAAAGTATTCATTTGTTCCTTGTTTACTTTCCAGAAGTGCCATCAACCACACTTTTCAACAAAAGCTGTCTCAATTATATTATATTCTCCCTTCCGCTGCCCACTAAGAACCTCCAGATTTCTCAGTTTTCCTCTGAGGCCATTCCTACACCACAGATATCCCTTAACTACTTTTAGAGCCTGTTATTTAAAGAGAATACGGATGACATTGAGTACCGTAACATTCTACTCACATCTGCCTGTTTAAAATGTTCCTAGGTCCTCAGACAGAAAGTGTTACACTGTAGGGATATTTCAAATTGGCTTCTCTTTCCCACATAGCAGTTTACTTATCCATCCTGACTCTGCCCGAAACCTCTTTCCTCTGTGCAGCTTTTAATGCCTCAAAGCAGTCACCAAAGATTATTCTTTCATTGTAATACAAGACAGAAAGAACAACATTGCATTGAAGATGATTTAAACAATCACAAAATCACAGGGGTAGAAGGGTCCCCTGGAGATCCACCAGTCCAACTCCTCCCCTTCTAAAGATTTTCTCCAGTATGTTACACATGAAAGCATCCAGGGAGGTTTTGAGAATCAGTTTGTGCTCATTGTGCCTTGATTTGCCACTGGGCAACACTGAGAAGAGCCTGGGCTCATCCACTTGATTCCTGTCCTTTCAATATTTATAACGATGTATAAGATCCCTTTGAGACTTCTCCAGGTTAAGCAGTCCCCACCACTAGTTACAAGCCTCCAACTGGACTTTGCACCGTCAATCACAACCTCTGAGCTATACAAGTTAGCCAGTTCTCAATCTACCTCTCCCAGCCACTCATCTGTCCCACACTGCTTAAACTTACCCATGAGGATATTATGTCAAAAGCCTTGCCAAAGTCAGTGTACTTATTAATATCCACTGCTCTCCCCTCATCAAACCATCATGGCATCATAGAAGACTACCACATTGGTCAAGCACGATTTCCCCTTGGTGGATTCCATGTTGACTGCTGATAACCTTTTTTTCTTCCAACTGCTTACAGATGACAACCAGAACAAGTTGCTCCATCACCTCCCCAGGGATGGAGATAAGGCTCTAGTAGCTGCCAGAATCCTCCTTGCCCTTTTTGAAGGATGAAGTAATACTGGCTATCCCCCAGTCAATCTTCAGGTACCTCTCCCACTCTCCATGACCTTTCAAAGATGACAGAGAGATGCTTGGCAATCACTTCTGTCTTCAGGGTCTATGGATTTGCATGCATGGAGTTTGCTGAGACAATCTGTGACCAGATCCTCCTTGACCAAGGGGAAGTCTTCCTTTCCCTAGATTCTTATCTCAAGAGTCTGGGATTTCCACGATCGATTATTAGCAGTAAAGACTGCAGCAAAGGTGTTAAGTAACTTCACCTTTTCAGTGTACTTCATTCCCAGGGCACCCATCTCATTCAGCAGCAAACCCACATTTACCCCTTGTCTTCCTTCTGCTATGGATACTTAAAGAAGCCTTTCTTGTCTTTGACCTCCCTCACCAGATTCCATTTCAGGTGGGCCTCAGCCTTCCTTCTTGCCTCCCAGCATGCCCTCACAATGTTGTCTGCTAAGCTGGTTCCTGGAATTTCCATGGATTCCACCCCTTTTGCTTCCTTCTCTAGTTTTTGTTCCTAAGCTTCACTCTTAAGCACCTTCTGTGCTGATAAGCCTTATACGCATATTTTATCATCTGATAACTTCCCATTCTTCCTGTCTAATCCACAGAGAGCAGGAGCACGCTGGAAATTATCTAAGGACCTATGAAACAGAATTTGATTTCATATAATTAATTTCTTTCAGATAACATCTTGGACCATTTCTTAAGAAGAACAAACACCTGTAGCCTAAGTTCTCCTTTTTATGTCCCCAGCATCAGTTTAAACCACTGGAACAAACCTTCTGTCATCCCTTTTTTCATCTCCTGACAAGCCTCTCTGGCAAGATCAGGCTGTTAAGCCTGACTACACAGACCAGAGAGTCTTCAGGAAGAAACTAGGAATGCTCCACAGGTACCCATAGAAATCAACCCCAGTGAAGTGTGAAAGAACACTTGTCTCAAGGACTGGATGAAGACATTTTGGCTTACACACATCTTCCTCTTTTTGCCAGTCCAGTTTGAGTCTCCTTACCCTCCCAGAGTTCCAAGGTCCTGCACTTAGTTCATTCTCCTTTGCCCTTGGAGCTGGAGGTTCTGTCCAATGCTGTGGAGTAAGTATGGGAATCTCAGGTCCAGAAGCCGAAGCAGAATCTTCATCAAACACAGCAAAACCCAGATTGTTTGAAAGCTGCTGAGGAGCCTGGAAGCTTCTGTTCCGGTTTGAGGCTGTAGGTGGAAATTAGCTGTTAACCTGTTGCACTTCGGTGCAAATTCTACAACAATAGCATCTAAGTTTCCCAATAATATACTGCTTCAGCAGCTGAACATACCTTTGAGTGCATCTCCTACACGACTAATTGGAGCTCTCACATTTTTCTTCCCCCTGCCTTTTAGATCTGCCAGCGTGCTCCTCTGAGGTTCTTCAGTTTCCAGAAGACCCGTATCTCTTTCATGAGCAGCTTCCTCAAGCCCCAGTAGTGTTTGCCTAGAAACACGGGTCTGAAACTGCCTGGGAATACCAGAGAAATCAGTAAAAAAGTCACTGTAGCAGGTATCCTCTAAGGCATGCAAAACTATTTCAAGCTCTTCATCTGGAATCTTACCTGTGATGAGACTGGAGTTTGTCCAAAGGCTCCGCCTTGCGATTAAGACCTTCCTGGAAGATGATATCTGCTTTCTTAAAGCTTCCTCTAGCCTCAAGTTCTTCAGCCCATGTAATATAGAGTTGTGCCAATGTTGTACCAATTTCCTGACTGTGCAGGTAACTGTACAGATCCAAGGGCTCAGTACAGCAATTTCCCTGAAACAACCCAAGTATTTCAAAGGGTGTCAATGTCTGCTTTTTGATACCTCTGCTTTTATTTCAATACAAGACCTGCTGGAGCAGTTGTTAGGTCAAGAGATACTGTTGTATCATGTCACAGTGCACAGAAAGAAAGCAAGTCACCGGGTGAAAGGAAATGAGGAACACCTCTGCCAACACCTGTGTATGTCAATATTACTTGCCCCTTAATCTTACCTTACATATTCCAAGTATTGATCTCAAGTGTTTTTTTCCTATATTTCAGTGATTGAAATATGTCATTTTGGCATTCCTGAGAATAGTTATAAAGTACAATATATATATTAGCAGTCTAGGGACTAGTAAATTAACTGGAAAAGCTAGACTGGGAGGCAAGTCCCTTTAAGAAGGCAAGAACAGCAACAAGAAACATATCAATGAAGAAACAGTGCAAGACCAGAGCACACAGGTTTTTCCTTAGACTTAGATGTGGATTCAATACAGTTACAAGTTAAAATGACTGGAAGGACAGGCAGATGTGACACCTAAAACAAATCTTTAAATCCCAAAACACACACGGAATCAAGCTTTACTCATTCAAACCAGCTTGTCTGCAAAATAAAACTAGAAAATTAACAGTGTATGTCACTTTACAAGCACAACGACCTTGAGAAACACCTGAAGATACTACTGAATGTTTGAAACATCATTCCAGAATAAGCAAGAGGCTTGTAGAGACAACTTCTAATATTGCACTAGTTGTACAGCACACTCTTTTACTTGGTAGGTTAAAGAAAATAGCTTAGTTATGCAAACGGCTTGACAAATACCAAGAAAAATCAACACTGGAGATTTACACAAAACACTCACAAATTTGAGCCAGAGACTAAGATAGCGGGGATCTTGGTAGTATCTCTGCTGCTTGTTGAGAGCTTTCACTGCCCTTTCCAATACTGCAGAGAGGTTACTCTCCTTTCCACCCTGGGGGAAGGTTTGCTCAGTCCACTTGATGTACCTAGGGATGGAATACGTTCATAGGAATTCTGTTTGGAAGAAGATGCATTGGTTCTGTTACAGCACAGTACAAGAGTTAAAATAAAGCTTAGGAATAGCATTGAAACAGATATTGCTGATTATAACATAATTAATAATAATTTTCTCTTTTAATGCGTTCATTATTAAATTACAATAATATTTTTCTAAGCTTTTACAAGGGTGGCATTTCAAGGGCATAGCTCTAATCATTCCATTAGTTCTTTGGAAACAGAAGGAAGCTCACCTGTCCCAAACATCCAGTGGATCATCTCCAGAATAAAACCTGATTTCTGATTCAAATTCTCTAGAAAAAGAAAGCCCACATTAACCACACAACAGGTGTGTGCAACCACAAATGCTTTCTGTTCTGTAAACTAAGATCATTGCTCTCACTCACATCGTTTTATTAGCCCATAATAATAAAAAGCGATAATAGCATACATTACAACTCAATATTTAGACACACACATTCACCCAGATGGTTCAGCACAGTCTAACTCAGGCACAATACACACATCTATGCAGTCACCTCACAGTCAACTGGGCTTCCTCAAGGAACATGTATTAGAAGACCAGACTATAGAAATATAACTGAATAGGTTCAGGTTACATGTATTAGAAGACCAGACTATAGAAATATAACTGAATAGGTTCAGGTTACAAGACACCCCCTTTTGGTATAAAATCATATATAACTGCAGAAAACTCTACACATAATAAGAGCTATAATCAAACCCAAAGTGGCTTTTTGCCCTCTTAAGAGTCTCTGCAAGCCAGGGAGGGCAGAGATACCTCTGTGCTGACACAATAGCAGGAAACATTTATCTCCTGAGAAATCATAGAATGGCTTCAGTCAGAAGGGACCTTAAAGATCATCTAGTTCCAATACCCCTGCTGCCAAAAGGTCTGCCAACCAGGTGCCCATGGCCCCATCCAACCTAGCCTTGAACATCTCCGGGGACAGGATATCCACAGCCTCTGTGTGCAGCATGTGCCAGGACCTCACCACTCTTAGTGTGAAACCTCAGCCTGTGGTTTTAAACTGAGATGGGGAGGTTAAGGTTAGATATTAGGAGGGTGTTTTTCACACAGAGGGTGGTGACGCACTGGAACAGGTTGCTTAAGGAGGCTGTAGATGCCTCATATCCCTGGATGCATTCAAGTCCAGTCAGGATGTGGTTCTGGGCAGCTTGGTCTGGTGGTTGTCAGCCCTGCACATAACGGGGAGTTGAAACTGGATGATCATTGTGGTCCTTTTCAACCCAGGCCATTCTATGTGGCCTCTGCTGGACTCATTCTATAGGCCCACATCTTTGTTGTGCTGGGGGCCCACTGCTTCAAATGATTATTGCATGAAGGAAGAAACAAACAAACAAACACTGTTTCTTTTAGCAAAGCTGCCGAGGAGACAGTGAAATAAAGAGGGAAATTGAAAGCAGGGCTCACTGTTTCTTGAGCTGAGCCGCAGTGTGGCTGGAGGTGTCCTGCTGAGCCAAGGCCTCCTGTAGCGTAGCCATAACCCGGCCCTGTCGCAGCGGCTGCACGTTCTCCTTGCACAGCTCCCACTCATCGTCGCCGTCCCGCGACATCTTCAAGCTCTGCGTGATGACAAAAAGCGATTAAACGTTAATCGGACGGGATATCTAACCCAAAACCCCACAAACCTGACCCGATTCCCGCACCTCAGCGCCGCCGTCCCGGCTCCTAAAGCGACCGCACACACGCCGCCTCACAACGGCAGAGAGAAATTCAAACCTCCAACGGCCCTCCAGCCTCTCTCTCATTGGCTGTCCGGCTCACAGCGCGCCGTCTGATTGGTCGACGCCCTGAGCCCTCTCTGCTGCACTGTGGGAGCTGTAGTGTTCTCACACTCCTCACAGTTCTCTGGTGCTGAGTGGCTTTGCTAAAGGTCTGTTAATCTCTTCAGTTTTGACAGAAAACCTGCAAAAATCCAGCAGTTTCAGTCCTGAGTGTGTTCCAGGCTTGTTTCTATCTGTGTTCTGCATCTCAAATATGAGGCAGCTACAAGAACTGCTTGGAAAGAAGCTGTAAGTATCACCAAGTCCCATCGTCATCATCATCCTGGCTCCAAACAAACCTGATTTTACATAGTTATCCTACAATAAAGGATAGAATGCATATAGAATGTATATAGGTATATATACATATATATATATATATATGTATGTATATAGGTGTGTGTGTGTGTGTGTGTGTAGGTATAGATATATATAGGTGTATATATATATATATATATGGGTATATAGGTATATATATGGGTATATATAGAAGGTATACAAGCTCAAGCTCGTCACCAAGCAAAACATGATGTCTTATATTGCATCTGTTCCACTTATCAAAGTGTTTATCCAAACCTTCACGGTGTCAAGGTGAGAATCAGAAGTGGAATCCCTGCTGTTCATCACAGCAGCCTCTCTGTGCCATACTGAACCTCACTTAGGTGCTTAGAGTGCAAATACTTGCTCATGTTTGAGCCTTCCAAGGCTTTCATCTCAAGGGGTTTCTTACTTGCACTTTTCTCCAGCAGAGGGTACTCAGAGCTCAGAAATGTTTCATCTCTCTGTGCCATTTCTGCAATGCATTTCAGCCTTCCTTCAGCCACAGCCGCAAACCCAGCTCTACCGCTGTAACGCTGAAGCAGGTGACTGATGGAATGACCAAGCACAGGCAGGAGCCAGCAGAAGCACCTTCTCTTTCAGCTTTAATTCAATCCTAATTGCATAGAATTAAAGACAGATGCCTTTGCTCTCCATGAGATGGCACTATCTGAACACACATTTTTTTCCTTTTGAGTTCTGTTGTGCAATTTGTCTTAATACAAACACTAAGCTCTGTTTGTTTTTTTTTTTCCCAGAATGAACTTTGCAGGATAAAAGAATAAAAGAGCTTGTATAAGGACAAGCTGAGGAGCTCAAGTGCAGTTAAAGGGCAGCTGATCCAGGATAACTGTACATGTGTGTGTGCCCCCATGCATCACCATGGTGGTGTTATCAGTTTGCCATGCTACAATAGCTACCAAGCCAACATTCACTGGCTGCACATATTTAAGTCCACCAGGGCAATTTTGGGCCTGGCCCATGTTCCTTGCTTTTCAGTATTACACATCTGTGTGTCAACATTTCTCCCAGAAATGGCTTTCCTCATTTGTTAAAGGCAGACCTGGCAATCAGCAGTTCTACCCAATGCCAGTCACTCACTTATCAGATCATTATGCCTTAAAATAATTCAAGGTTCCACAATAATGCACTTAGGAAAGACCAGCCAACTGTAACCCACATAGCAATGCTGTGAATAACAGGAGATGGGTTCTGGTAAGTACAGGTCCCAGTTGTGAGGGCAGAGGAGGTGATAAACACCAGGTTGCTTTTATCTGCACTTTTTTAAATCTGCACATGGAGTCAAAGCAGGAACACTGCAGTCTCACTCACCTATTAGCAATCTTTCCATGGGTAGCAACTACACTGAGGACTGGCTTAGTTTTACACTCATTCTCGGTGATGGCTGGACGTGTTGGTCTAGCAATCAGCAATTACTGGGGAGTTCTCATAGCCCCATGGGAACTGTTTGCTGGGCATAACCTTAAGCTACCAGAGGAACCATGCTTACAAGGTAAATATAAGGCACTCTCCCCACCCTCTGTTATCAGACAAACCACGGTAGCAATTTCTGGGCAAATTACTTTATTGCAGTAAGGAGAAATGCTTCCCATATTTCAGTCTCTACCTTCAGCAAAAGTACAGTTCCTGAAGTCCACGTAGCAGGGCTGCTCTCATCAGAGAAACCCTGGCAGAGGAACAGCTTGAGTCCTGTTGGACAGGGGAAGCAATGTGCTGATCCACATCTTGCACTTTGAAGTGACATCTATTGCTACCAGAAGTCCAGAGAGTTGGAAATACACCCAACATTCTATAGGCAGCTTATGGCAGGAGCTCTTTGCCTTGAAATATAGGATACAGCCAAGGAAGGACAGCACAGTGAATGGTTTTGTATTGAAATTGAATTGAAATTTTGATAAATTCCTTCAGTAAAGAACATGTTATCAGTCCTTGGTTATCAGCAGCAGAGGAAACAGCATCTTCCAGTCATCTGAACGTTTGTTTTCTGGCAGGAGGGAGACCTGCAGTGGCACTCCTGCTGTCCCTAGTGTGTCATGCCAGCTGCTCCTGCAGAGCAAAGTCCTGAACTGAGCTCCTGAATGTAGTCAAGGGAGCAACAGCAGGGTCAGAGTGACTGGCACTGGTTAACACCCTGCAGCTGACGTCAACATGCAACACCTAAAGGGAACAGCTGAGCAGTCTGTGCTGGCTCATTTACCCACCAAGAGGAGATGAAAGCACTGGATCATACAACTAAATTGCTACCATGAGCTGAGATAAATGGCTCAAAGTCTGTTCAGCTACATCTCCAATATACCTACCAGCTTGGGGAATGTGATGGAGGGGACCCTAGGATGAATAGGAAGAAGGATGGGACATGTTCTCCCCACACATAATCCCAGGTCATATTTCAATGTCTCACTAGAAGTTTGAATTAGTTATAATCTCTTCTGGCTTTAATCTCTGCATGCAGGACAGGCATCTTTGTCCTCCTGCATTTCAGTTTTGCCCTGAGCAGAAAGGTGGGCTCTGTCTCACCCAAGCAATGAATGTTTCTCTGTTTTGGTGTGGGGACAGTTGCAGACCTATTTCCATTATGCATGACTGTCACCTCTGGGAGACATGTTGACTGACACTTGGAATGGTGAACTGTCTGAGGCAGGGGATGTTCCCGGACCTCTGTAGTGATCATCCTTGTAATCTTCTTCCTCCTTCTCATTCTCCCGCATATCTTGA